>NC_089873.1:70810000-71413750 GCF_040182565.1 Anser cygnoides | reverse complement strand
TTTGAATATGAAACTCAAATGCACATAAGAGAATGTCAGTTGCATTCGAGTGTTATTTGTCATTCTTCTATTTGGATTTGTCTTTATGACCTATCACTCACTCTTGATACAATAAGTAACTATCGTCTTGATAGTTAAGTGCCTTGTTTAAATCTTAAAGGCACATTAAAGATGCCAGAGAGTTGACATGTGTGATGTCATCTTAAATAACAGACCCTGCTGCAAGGAACTATGCGCTGTACACTCTGGTTGACAGAAGTACAGGTAAAGTTCAATTCCTAGACTATAGAAAAAAATTATGGCTATAATCTCAGGTGAGGTGAAGTCACTGAGGAGCTTCAAATCATTGCAGAAAAAAATTAAACTGTGCATCCTGGTACAAAAGAGTTTTCAGCTGGAGACAATGGAAATGCACAGAAACAATACACTGCACTAGAGTATCTTCAGTATCACAGTTATTTCTGAGAATTTTTTTTTCAGCAAATCCATGTCTGCTCTAGCTGTTCCTTTTAATTTCTTTCTAAATATTTTTATCTTTTCAAGAAATTTGACTTCAAGGAAAATATTACTGTGGAAGGACTTAGCCTTTCCATTCCTGCAAGGATGGTCAAGTTCTTAGTGGTATAGAGCACGCTACACTAGTCATGCCACAAATCCCAAGATGCATAACTAAGTCAAGAGCAGTTTATCTTTTGATTTATCAGGCGTTTCTTGCAAGATCCAGCCAGTTATGGTACATAAAGATCTAGTTCCTACATTATGCACTACCCTTTTTTTTTTTTATTACACATACAATTACAAAAATACTTTTTTTTTTTATTACACATACGAGTATTTCAAGTGTTAAATTAATGTTGATCGTATCTATAGGCATTATAAGGCTCCCCTTTCTCAAACCTTCAATTTAGAGGTAAAGAGGAAAGCATTTTTATCTAGCCTTGAAAGATATGCCTCCACACAATTTTTGATCAAGCCAAGATGAAGCTGGGTGGACGTGGATACGCAAACAGGATATCCAAAGAAAAACCTCAGTTCTCATGAAAAAGAGGTACACTCACATTATGTACTTCCTGAATCAAGGTAAATCTCTCCATCAAGGAAATTTTAACTGAATGTCAGTTTATTTTCTGCCCAGAACAAGGCATTTTCTTAGTGGGACTGTTATTCCTTTGACTGCAGTTGCCAGGCATTTGTTTCAGGTTTCCTTGCAGTCTCTCACATCTGACTGAAGCAGCAGACAAGAAGAGCTGTTTCAAAGCAACAGCTCTGCTCCTCCTAGGTCAGGCCTATAAAAGTGATCTAATTCAACCTCAAAGTCTGCCATCATCTGTAAAACATCCAGCCGCAACAACCAATGAATAAAATATTCCACTATAACAACAGTGAAATAGAAGCTGCCATACTTCTTTTCAATTACATTTTTTTTTTTTTCCTTTTCTAAGAGAGACTTTAAGGGAGGAAAAAAAAACACCCACACTTACAGGCTTGCAACCTAGTACTTCTACTCCTCAAGAATAGAAGCCTATTAACTCTGGCAAGGAGATCTTTGCTGAGAGAAATCAGGTTTAAATTTTTGAGAGGTGTCAAGAATGTTCAGTCAACTGAGCAATCAAGTTAGCCTGGAATCCTGGAAGCTTTGTACCAGAAGGAATAAATCAGAAAACCAAATGAAGTGTGACTTACCCCAGACATGAGCAAAGGCAAAAAAATAAAAAAGATTGGTAACGGAATAATATGCATGGCTGAGTCTCAGAATGAGAATAAATTAGACCAACTATAGTAAGAATTGAACAAGAAAGCAATTTCAGAAAAAGGGCAAAAATGCTTTCATTTCGCTCTGCTACCCAGCTGTAATGCAAAATAAATAAATAAATAAATAAATATTTTACAGTCTAGTCCTTTCAATCTTTCTTCTGAGGGACAGTGCTTTGCTCAGACTAACACTGAAGGAATACAGCTGAAGTGAAGATACAAGCACTGGCTGAGGCATGATTACAGGCAACTTAGTCCTCAATTCTTTATTAAAGTTAGAAGTTACACCATTGCACAAGCCTTTCTTTTTTTTTTTTTTTTTTGCTTCTGTCCAGCACTGACTGATGCCACAATACCAAGATACACTCAGCTAAATCTGCACTGATCAGCAAGGGAAGCTGCACATTTCTAATAAACAAGGGTGTTGAGAATTGTTGTATTCTGTAAAGAGGAAAATTTTTAAACCAGCAACTTCATAAACCACACCATTCACCCCTTTCCCAGAAACCTACAAAAACACAGGAATTGCCAAGCAACAACACTGTCAAAAATACTGTCATTGCTGAAAAGCACTCTTGACCTCAACACGACAGAAGGAAAATCAAAATATAAACCAGAACAAGAATGAAAACCTACACCAGGAGAAGAAAAACGTTTCCTCCCAGAACAGCAGGTTCATGGCTATCAATTGCATAAAGTAGAGTCTTGAAGATCTTTCTAAAACGCTAGGAGCAAGATGCTCCTACCCCTTGCAGATGTGTTTCAGTATGCCACAGTTCTCAGTCAGATGTGGAATAGCAAGCAGCTAATTGCTCTCACTTGAATATAACAGGTTAACAACACTCTCTGGCAAATCTAAAGTCAGAACAGCCCAGTAAAACTACTGCATTTGATTTCATTCAGAAGACATTACACATTCACTCTGGGAGTAAAAATATTTAATATACATGGATATATATTTAATTAAAGAGATCATCGTGTCAAGACTACAGACATACTCTCTCCAGGCTGAAATTGTATCAGCCTCAATGCCACATAAGAGCTATTTCATACAGAGTTGACACTCAGGTTTAGCAAGGACAGATGAAAACTTATGTGAAAGCAGCAAATGAGACCATAATTCAGCGCTACTGCCTTTGACTAGGACCAACATCTTTGGACACCTCAGTTAACTTGTCCAAGTTTTGCATGCCTCTATGTACAGAACATAACTCCTTGAACTATGAGGAAACAGTTTCTCTTTAAGCTAAAGACTTTAGCAAATCCAGAACTTGCATGTTTCCCTTCCCATCTCATGAGACAAAGGAAGTCAGCACAACGATGGAAAAACTAACTTTCAAAAAAATCCTCACTTCATAATAAACAATGTTATTTTATACCCACCATCTTTAAATGAAGTTCATGGTGGAAAAGAATTTTTACAAACGCAGCAA
Source organism: Anser cygnoides (assembly GCF_040182565.1). Lineage (NCBI taxonomy): Eukaryota > Metazoa > Chordata > Aves > Anseriformes > Anatidae > Anser > Anser cygnoides. Next base: position 71,410,565 of record NC_089873.1, on the reverse strand, counting down.
TATCTTAGCTCAGCAAAGAAATTCAACCACTTTCCATATTGAAATACAACCACTCATAGCAACACAATATTTTAGTGAAGTAATAAACAAAACACTTATCAAAACCTCCTGGTTAACAAAGGAATGGGTAAATATTTTATGCCTATCACAATTTATTTGCACAGTGTTTAAGAAGGTGCTGTAAAAAAGTAAAGATATTTTTCCTATTTTATTTTCCTTTCTTCAGGCTCTATGTGAGGTAAAGTTTAATAGTGGCATAGATCTGAGGAAGCTTTCCATCCAGCTGAAATAATTCCAAAATGTAGAATTTGAAACAAAAAAGGTTTTTGTTTTTTATGTTCACACCACACATCTAAAAATTTCCTTTTGCATTTCTGTTACTTTGAATCTCCCTGTAATTTTTGACACATTTTGCGTTACTGATTACTTTTATATTATTTTTCACAGAAATTTTCATCAGTTTAGTTACTGTTAACATTCTCTCTTAAAAATGCTAGCCTAAATGTAAATTACCTCCTGGTTCATCGATGTAGAAAGACACATCTTTTTTGTCTTCTTGTTCATCAACATGATCATAAGTGATCTGTGGAATAGATAAGGCATTCTCTCCTGGGTTTATCACAGGTGCAGAACCATTACCACAGCCTGGTTTCCCTTTTCTTTTGGATTTTCTAGCCTGTGGTAGTAGAAAGAGGATGATATCAAAACATACTATGAAAACCAGAAAAGAACCTCCCTGTACAATAAATTCATCTCAGCAGGATTATTTATTTCAGTGCAATTGTAATTCAGTAAAAGTGTTACATTCTTGGTTAATGCTTACAGAATGGCTCATTTTAGATTATTATTTTAAATTTGGTAAGGGTTACTCTTAAGGGAAGATGCTTAGCACATTCTGAAAATCAGTTATCAGTTAGAATTTTATCAGTTACAATTTCTCAAGCCATATCTGAAATTCAAGGCACCCAAAATATTAATCATTTGAGTATATAATAGCTTGGGTGTAGCTTTTCTTTATTGCTAATTAAACAGATGACTAATTAATTGCAGGCTTTGAAATATGAGCAAAGCACTAGGTGATCTTCTCAATTAAAGAAAGTTTCTGTTCAGATCCACAAGCACTGAAACAAAAGCATGTTTGAAATTAATCAAACAGGACAAGAAAAATAGTAGAAATGGATGTTTATTTTAGATTGTGGATGCACTACCATGCATCCACATGCATGGGTTTTTATAACAGGAAAAGGAACTCTAAATTCTTTAAAGAACAAAATTCAACCATACGCACAAGATCAGTATACATTTAAGTCTTTAAAATGAGGGGCTATGTAGAGAAAAGAGAAATGAAAGAACCATTAAAGTTAATGAATTGGGGTTAGCAATTCATAATGAAGTTCAAGTTTAATAATATATTAGGGAACTCATCTCATAGAGAAAAAGAGGGAAAATACTAAGGACAAACAATACTTTTTCCAATTCTCCCAACAGGTATTGCATGCTGTTCAGCAACACATAGTACTCTGCCTTACTTCTGCTTTACCCCTTTCCTCCTGGCTGTTGTGCCTCAAGTTAAGGAGTAACTAGTCTCACAACAGTTACACTCTGCTCAGCACTGAGCAAACTGCACCACTCTAAAGCCAAAACATACACATGCACACAGATCATATTGATAAAGGTACCTGCACATGCTGTGGAGTAATCATATTGCAATTCTCCATTGAGTGACAGGCATCAGTGGGACCTCATTGCCTAAAAGCAGGCCTCTACCATCCACCACTTTAGAAACCCCATGTACCTGAGCTAGTCCTGTTGCAGACCTCTGCCTTTCCAGAATGCATACGAAAATCTAGGCAAGGTTGCCAGTGAAACTACATACCTATGTTTAGGCAATTCCACCTACGCAGACAAAAATTGTTCCAATTTATTGCAGCCAATGCTCAGGAATTTCCTCAAACTTCCATGTACCCCCAAAGATAAAGTACCACAGAAAGATGTACATGAGCAAGACAAATGCAGCTACTCTCAGTCAAATGAGTGTGAATGTAAATTTTTTAACTAGCATTCTTCTTTCTTCCGGTATGAATTACTGTGCAAAATGAATACAAAATGGAGAATGGTATCAACGACTTATACAATCTTTGAGAAGGTAGAATAGACTTCAAAGGGAGTAAAATAATGGAGAATAAGCATCTGTCAGATCAGCAAGGCAAATCTAATAGTAGAAGGCATTAGTCCTTCAGGAATATTGTAAGGAAAACTAAATTGATCCCGCTGTGGCAAAAGGAAAACAAAAGTCCCATTGAAAATCTCTCTCAGCTCTCCAAATTTTTTGGACTCTTTATAATGTTTTTGTCAAGTTATCCAACCAAATTAAACCCAAGGACAGAATAGATAGCTCTGTCGAGTCTATGTTACCTGTTTTCCCATACTAGGGCTAGATGGCGCTGGTGGTTTTTTGGGGTTTTGTGCAGGTGATGTAACATAGATTTTCCATGTTGTTGTAGAACTGTAAGATTTCTCTGCCGCATAGCACCGCCACAGTGTCTATAATAAAATCCCAAAACAATATTCTCAGTGTATAAGCAGGAACTGTTTTGCAGGATGTATAAGTCAGAATTTGCTGCAAACCAAACTGAGAGCAGCATCTTCAATCAATTTAAACATGATTCAAATGTTTCTGACTGCACTTGCTGTGCTATACAAAACAATATGCCTAATAAAATTCACTCTTCCCCTATATACAGCTTCAGTGAGGCACCAGGAAATGTAGTCAGCACTGTGATTTTAAGTATACTCTCTGTAGTATTCTCCTAGGAGCTGGGGTCTAACCACTGCTCACAGCAAGGAAAACCATCCTCCATAACAGTGAATCCCCACAAGTATATAATGCTGCTGCTTCCCCTCTTCTGCAGCATGCCACATTTTAGCATTTGCACACCATGTTAGTGCATTCTTTATATAATATGAAAAGCTATGCTGAGACATTTTTCTAAACTGAGGTGTGTATACAAATATACATATACACATTCTTCACTTCTGAATTTGGCAAACACATAGGAGCTAAGGGAATAAAAAAAAAGAAGTTAACAATTAAAGATTATGACAAGGATTTTAATTTATTTTTTTTTACCAACTTAAGTTTACTTTAGCTGCATCCAAATACTGTTATGATGCCTGTGAATGTCTGGTTAGTGAAGCCTCCTGCTCATAAGAATGGATGTGGGACAGGCAGTTATCTAATTCTTTCTAGGGACTGAAGTGTACCAAAGAACCTCTGTGGTTAAACACAACTTATAGATTTATAATAAAGCCCAGAAACTGTGATTCTCAGATAGTACATGAACCGCTAGGCCCTACTGCCTCTCCATCACTCTCCTGTATATTTTACTGCTAGGGGTCTGACCTGAATTAGAGAAGCTGCTGCTGGGATTTGTCTGTTGAAATGCTTCTGACGTTGCTTCTGCTGTACTTTCAGGGCAAAACCAGACCCTAGAATACCCTAAATATAAATAAAATTACTGGTGAGACTGCAACATGATTTTATGCACCTAAGCCAAACACTTAATGCATTAAATAAATGGCCATTTAAAAAAAGACAAGCTTTCAAATATCCACAGTAATAAAAAGCTATTTACCTAACAAAATTGAAATTGAGCATGTTGATGTTGGCATCATGTAACTGCAACAAACAGCATGCTTATTGCAGTCTATAGGCAACATTAGCCACAGGGGCATTCACAAAGTGGCAGTCACATTTCAAAGACAACCCTACACAATGGTGGGGGAAGCAAATGCCAATGTCATAAGACCGATCTATAGCTGTTCTTTGCACTTGTTTTTAATGTCTCAAAAAAAAAAAAAAAAAAGGCACACGACCCACGCAAAGCCACAACTCAGTTTGATTTTCCAGGCAAAACAAGTAACAAAGTCAGATATGCTTTATGATTTAAGCATTTTTATTAAAACTGATAGTAACTGAAGAAATACTTTATCTATTCTATTTTTTTATATTCTTGTCTGTACATTCCCTAATCAGTTAACTGAAAATTCAGAAAGGCCAGCAATGATACTTTACAGTACTATGTAGGAAAGTAAATGCAATTTCCTAAATTTCTGTTTTGTGGCAGAGCTTCTCTTCTCAATACCCCAGGTAGTTTCTACGTTATCATAAAATAACAGAAACAAAGGATGTTTCACCTCTGACACTGACATGAAATAAATCTCTCCCTTTCTCCAGAGTAGTGAAAACATCTCCTTCTTAAAATGCTTATCTCTAAAGAAAATGACTACAGTAGAAAGACAGCAGTTTTATTCATTTTTGCATGTGCACAAATACACAAACATATTTATAGATGTGCATGTAAGCAAACATTCTGAAGCAACACCCAGCCCATTATTTCCTATTAAAGGTACTGATTTAACCTGTGCAGTCCAAGTCAGACAGTTAAAAAACATCCAAGTTCTACTTACCGCTGGTAGAGCAAAGAAAGATATAGCAAATACCGAGAAACAGGAAGCAACAGTCTTCCCAATCCATGTCTGGGGAACTTTGTCTCCATAACCAATTGTTGTGACTGTCACCTAGGCCAGAAACATACATCTTATTCACTGCAATACCATACATGTTTTTCCCCAAGAGCAGAGGGAACTAAAAAAGGGGAAAAAAAAAAAAAAAGAGGAGTAAAAGGAGTAAAAGGAGTAGGAGATACAAGTATCAGGAGATACAAGTGGATCAACGGTGTTTGGATTTGTGTGTAAGGAAACCATAGGAGTACATTGAACATCACTGTAGGCTTATTCTGTTTTTATATTCTTCAACAGGTATTCACAAATGGCCACTGCTGGAGAAGTGACACTAGGCTTGACCCAGGAAGACTGTTCTCACAGTTCATAGCTGGCTGTTTACATCCTCCTGAACTGGAAGGATGCCCCTATAGGCTTGAAATCATGGGCTTGCAGTATTTTTGTTTTTAATTTTTATTTTTAATATATATTGCTTGATAGCTGAATATGAGCCAGCATGGTGCTCAGGTGGCCAAGAAGGCCAACAGCATCCTGGCTTGTATAAGAAACAGTGTGGCCAGCAGGACCAGGGAAGTGATTGTCCCCCTGTACTCGGCTCTGGTGAGGCCGCACCTCGAGTACTGTGTTCAGTTTTAGGACCCTCGCTACAAGAAGGACATGGAGGTGCTTGAGAGAGTCCAGAGAAGGGCAATGAAGCTGGTGAGGGGTCTGGAGAACACATCTTCCGAGGAGCAGCTGAGGGAGCTGGGATTGTTCAGCCTGGAGAAGAGGAGGTTCAGGGGTGACCTTATTGCACTCTACAAGTACCTTAAAGGAGGCTGTAGAGAGGTGGGGGTTGGTCTATTCTCCCATGTGCCTGGTGACAGGATGAGGGGGAATGGGCTAAAGTTGCGCCAGGGGAGGTTTAGGTTGGACATTAGGAAGAACTTCTTTACTGAAAGGGTTGTTAGGCATTGGAATAGGCTACCCGGGGAAGTGGTTAAGTCACCATCCCTGGAGGTCTTTAAAAGACGTTTAGATGTAGCCCTTAGTGACACGGTTTAGAGGAGGACTTGTTAGTGTTAGGTCAGAGGTTGGACTCGGTGATCTTGGAGGTCTCTTCCAACCTAGATGATTCTGTGATAGTCCTACAGTGTTGAGATGTAAGCCTTAAAATCACTGAGTCACACACAACTGATGCACAAACATTTGCCAAATTTGCAGTCAGGCAGAAACACTAGCTGTGTCAGGGTAAGCTACTCACTGCACTGGCAAGAAAGATAAGGGACAGAACTAACACTACCACAGCAGAACCCTCATACCAGGATGAGAAACATCCAAATACTCCAGAACACTAACTCCCAAAGAAAACAAGAAAACATTTCAGTAAACCAAGAACTAAATACAGCTGAGCCCCATGTTCTTAGTTTTTTTTTTTTTTTTTTTTTTTTTTTCCCTCACAACTACAGTTCCCTGGGATTTAAAATTGCATTTGAGCCATGGGATGTACGTTACTAGATCTGCTCATAGCCTGTCAGGGTACAGCTGGATGTTTCTTAAGGGTTAGTGATCACAGAGCCAAGTGGGATAACAGTCCCACAGTACCCAAGCAGGAAAGATGTGGAAACAGTGGCCAGGTCCAACCAACAGTCTAGATCATAATGATGGTCTACAACATCACAACATGAGGCAGAACCAAGATCAAGCCAGAAAGTCACCCTACATATTCAGGTCAGAAGCAGGGAACTCTACAACCAAACATAGCTTTGTTCCAGGTGAAAATCACCTAAGCTCCAGAACAATTTAGGCATGAAATGAGGGCACAGAGCTAGGCTCAGAGCCCCTGGGTAGAGGGGGGGTAGATGCTACAGGTGGTGCTTATTAGGGCTGTTAAAGCCAGTTATCCATTTAGGGCCATGAGAACAGCCCTCTCTTCTAGCAACATCCTCACATTTCTCAGAGGTCTGGGATCAGGAGGAACTTGCCATAGAGAGACATCACCACTATGGGATATCAGTGGACTTTTCCAGGGTACAGAACTGGAATAGGGACAGGAAACTGGAAAGGGACGTGACATGAGTGACTTCATGCTTGGTAGAGGAGAGGCCACCTGTGAAAAGCCACAGAGGCCAGAAGGCCTGAGAAGGACAGAAGAGTTAGGCTACCCCTAGTGAGTCCTGGCAGGCTGGAGAAGAATTTGTGTGGAGCCCAGTGGTCAGTAAGGGTTTGGCACTGTAGGGAGATCAGAAGACAAAGGAAAGCTGGTCTCTCAGGAGGGTTTATAGTGAAGCAAGGGACAGCTGCTCCCACAGAGAAGGTGAGCCAGAAGCCAAGGGGATCCCAAAATGGCCAGATGGGGCCTCCCTACCCCATACCTAACCTCACAGATGGCAGCCATATCCAAAAGAGAGTTCAAATCAGAAGGCAATGAAGGAAGCCTGAAGTCAAGAGTAGAAGTCAACCCACAGGCTGAGGTCTAGAGCACAAGAACATGACCAAGCTAGAGGCCAGCTCCCATTCAGCAAAGCTCAGGCAGAGAGGAAGTGCCCAGTGCTGAGCTTAAACAGAGCCTCTGGAATGTGGGTGTTATGGGATGGTCCAGGTGTGACTGGTCAGGCTCATTAGTGTATGCACAGCCCTGACACAACAGTACACATGATGGCAGTATGGCAAAGTAGCAAAGATGACCTCTACCCATGAGAGGTGGAAAGCTTCTGGTGAGGAAATGTAGACTTCTGTCACCAATGCCAACCACTTGAGAGAGCTTCAAATAGAAAAAAAAAAAAGTACTTCTATTTGAGAGCTCCAGCTCTAAACCTGGTTCCCTTCACCTTGCCCTGAGTGGTAGCAGAAATACAGCCAAAACAGACATAAAACAATATATAAATCTACACTGATTATGAAAGCGGGTGTGGAAATACTGCCTTTTATGGGAAAAGTCACTGACATATACTTAGATATTCTGCAATATAGGCTTTTGAGGAAATTTAAAAAAAAAAAAAACTATCAACAATCAAGCCATGGGAAAAATACATTTCCTCCTGCTCTGAGAGCAGTTCTGCAGAATGCTGGAAGGAAAATTTGAAGGGAAAAATAACCAATTACTATCAAATTGAATTTTTCCAAGTTAAAAAAAAATCAGACTTGTGTTTATTCATCATGAATTTCTCATTTGATCAAGTCAACTTTGTAGTATCTGTATCCTCTAATGAATATTACTACCTTGAACTGCAGGCTGCCCTCAGCAGGAACCCTGTCTTGTCAGGTGTTTGTCCAGACATGGTGTGACTTGCCCATGAAATGACTCAGCCACTGCATACTACCAGCAGTACAATCAGATGAGTTTGCCAGCCCCCAGAACTAAACCAGACCCCCCAAAACTTCGAAACACAGTGTGTGTTAGCAGAGAGTGGAGGATTTTAAAATTGTGTTTCTTTAATGGCTCTTCCGCTCCTCAGTACACCTGGATGACCCCTTAAAGTCTAGGATTTTTCCTTCCTTTTCCTCCTCTTTCTTATGAAAGTCTTCTTGTTGTTTTGTTTGTTTGTTTGTTTGTTTGTTTTTGTTTTTGGTTTGGTTTGGTTTGTGTCTGTGTCTGTGTCTCTGTGTGTTTGAGTTTTCCAGCACTGAGGACATAAAAACAAACTGCAGTAATGTTGAACTGTCTTAGTGTTACTATGGAAGATAGCATGAAAGCCATAACCAGAGAAAATATTATTTTTCATCCCTACAGCAGGCATTTATTTGGCTTGCAGATTCCTGCAGGTGCCAGCAGGCATTTATTTGGCTTGCAGATTCCTGCAGGTGCCTGAACATGTCTCAGAAAGTTTCTCCCTTGCTACCTTAAGAGGGTTCCTTCTTGGTAATCTAATTAGTGCATTGAAGTATGTGGAAAGGATTATAGATAATGTAATTCTCTGGCTTTCTTAATCACAATCAGATTTCTTTTTGCTTGTACATACAGAAGTTATTAGTAATCTGCCCACAGAATGTTTAATAAGTAGACTTTGGAAAATAACACCTGCTTCTTAACAAAGATTTACTATGGCACATTCCAGCTGGTACACACATGCTCTAATGCAGCCTCTGAAAACATACATTTACACTTCAAAAAAGCAAGAACTCTAATTTAGTAGAAGACAACACAGCTTCTCACATGCTTTAAGACAGGCAGGTGTCCTGAAGCTTGAAGAGCCAGAACTGCACACATTTAAAAAAAAAAAAAAAAAAAAAAAAAAGTATTAAAAATAAAGGGGTTCAGACCACCACCTCTGGTATAGAAATTTACTACTGGAAATTCTGAGCAATTGTTCCCAAGGACCTCTGCCAGTTAACAATGATTTACTGGAGACACTATTTAACTCAAGTTCAATGGTATAGAATAGTCACATTTGTAGCAAAAGCAGTAAGTTTTACCAACATTAAGAGGCAAGAATGGAGGGACCAACATGTCCTTATTTCCTCAAGAAAAATACTCTGATAGGACGGAAAAACTGCTGTGATATGGGTTACAACTCTGGCAGGCTGACAGTTCTGTTAGAAATGCTTCTGCATGTGCTCTAACATGCTATAACTTCTGAAAATAGCTTCATATAAATACCACAAGCCTTTGATATGTCTTTGCAGTTTAATCTGCACGTCTGCCAAATCTAGGTGAAACCACCTTGCATTTAACTGGAGCGGGTGAACCTTGTTAGCATTTAATTCCAACTCTCTTTGGTTCTTTATTTTTCCCTTTTCTTCATATTTAAACCTTTCAGGTCATTTGTATCAAGTTCAGCAAGCTTGCACTTTCTACTCAAAGCAAAATGTTACCCATAATACACTCTGCGGTTTTTGACACATAAGACTTTCAAATACTTGCTAGCAAGATTTTTTTTTTTTCCCATGGTTAAGTTTTGAAAGGCAAAAGTGAAATCAAATTTCACCCCCTAGTAACTCCACATCTGTGTTTCTATGTTACAGAAGATTTGAAAAGAAAAAGAAACTGATTCACTTTGTCCTTTGTCACTGTTTCCAGCTGTGAACTGCACCTGCACCCTGACTCACTAGTGCTGAGGAGGCTTAGATGTCCGGAAAGCTTAAACAACAATTCAAACAGTGTTCTTCATGTGCCTCACATAGTTACAGAGAGACAAAGTTGATTTTATTTTGCTGTTACACAAAACAAGTCAAGTTTTGGAAAACAACAACAAAACCCAATGAACACTTTGCAAGGCATAAAAGTACACTTTCAAATAGAGATTCCAAGTCACCTACCTCAGCAAGGTAAAGTAATGCATGTTTTATACTTTGTTGATGATCACAATTGAACTCTCTTGTAAATTCCTTAAGTCCAAAATGTTAATAAAATGTCTGTATAAACACATCCATACTTTTTTTTTTCCTCCTTAATTTTGTACTCTTTACTCGAATCTAGGCTATAGCTTCTAGTTTTCATAAAATGCTTTTAGTCCATATCTAAACATTCAATACAACTCATAAAGTAGGTGCAGGACACCGAGAGTTAAATAAATAAATAAATTAAATGATGAAAGGGTAAAAAAAAAGCGCATTTGCTTCACATGGAAGTTTTGTTACATGAAGGAATAATCCATGCATGAGTATACTTTGACTTAACTAGATGTTAAAAAACATAGTTAGTTCACAAAGTGATTGCTGAAAATCCTTTTTGTTTGTTTTTTACTTTACCTAGCTCCCCTTAGTTTGACAAGCGGTTTCTCTTTCAACCCACTTTAGACTTGGGTCTAAATTTGGTCATTTCTGGCCTTTTGTAGCTACAGGCCTAGAAATTACATACTGCAGAGCAAACATGAATCACCATACTTTAATGATCACACATTAAATTAAGACTTTTTTTGTTAATAAACTATATGCAATCCATTTCTTTCATTGCTGTCATGCTAATTCACATGGTGCTGCAAAGCTCTTTGTAACTTTACTATGAAAGAAAAACTCATGAGATATTTCACACAGATTTAGCTGAACAGGCGCAGACTTTCATGGGAGCCCTAATGCTGCTGAAGTTCCCACAAGCAGCTCCACTTTTAATTAGAGGTACTTTGCAGACGGTTCAGCTAGATCATTGGTAAAAACAGGAAGAGTAGCTGCATTCCACTGCATTCAGTCATGAGCGTCTTTACAGGTTTGTTTTCTTAAAGTAGACATGGGGTGTCTTTCATAACATCAATTATACTCTAATTGTTTACTTTTGCTTCTAAAATATAACAATCTGTGCTTCTGGGGTATAGATTTCTTTCTTCCATTAGTTAGAGGTTATCACATCTATAAGCATGGGGCTTTATGTTTTACTGAAAATTTTATCATATGTCTGTAGAGGAGTTTAACAAGTGATTCTTCTATGAGTTATTCCATGGTTTTGTTCTTTTCCCACCAGGTCAGATAATTAGGTCCATCTGGCCATTTAATGGATTTTTCTTTTTTAATAGAACATTTTTAGTGTGTACTCTTTTGCACAGGCATAGGTGGTACTCTACAAATGAAATGAGTATCTGACAACATAACGTCAGGAATTTAAAGCTTAAAAGATTTTTATACTGAACCACTTATAAAGTGGTAATTCAGGGTACATGTAATATAATCTATATTTCTGTATACTTCACTGAAATAGAGGCTTACACAGCATCCAAGTTAAGGATTAGAAACATACATCTATTAGGAACATTTTGTCTGTCTTCCCAGACTTACTCATCAGTTTATTTGGATTCAGATAAACAATTGGTTTATTGCCTAATAAGTATATTGTTATTTTTCAAGTCTGATATCTAAGAACAAATCCAGTTTATTACATTTCAAATCAATCTTCACAGAATCACAGAATTGTCTAGGTTGGAAGAGACCTCCAAGATCATCTAGTCCAACCTCTGTCCTAACACTAACAAATCCTACACTAAACCATATCACTAAGGGCTACATCTAAACGTCTTTTAAAGACCTCCAGGGATGGCGACTCAACCACCTCCCTGGGCAGTCCACTCCAATGCCTAACAACCCTTTCAGTAAAGAAGTTCTTCCTAATGTCCAAGCTAAACCTCCCCTGGCGCAACTTTAGCCCATTCCCCCTCGTCCTGTCACTGAGCACGTGGGAGAATAGACCAACCCCCACCTCTCTACAGCCTCCTTTAAGGTACCTATAGAGAGCAATGAGGTCTCCCCTGAGCCTCCTCTTCTCGAGGCTAAACAACCCCAGCTCCCTCAGACACTCCTCGGAAGACTTGTTCTCCAGACCCCTCACCAGCTTCATTGCCCTTCTCTGGACTCTCTCAAGCACCTCCATGTCCTTCTTGTAGCGAGGGGCCCAAAACTGAACACAGTACTCGAGGTGCGGCCTCACCAGAGCCGAGTACAGGGGGACAATCACCTCCCTAGACCTGCTGGCCACACTGCTTCTTTTACAAGCCAGGATGCTGTTGGCCTTCTTGGCCACCTGAGCACACTGCTGGCTCATATTCAGCCGACTATCAACCAGTACTCCCAGGTCCTTCTCTGCCAGGCAGCTTTCCAACCACTCATCTCCCAGCCCGTAGCGCTGCTTGGGGTTGTTACGCCCCAGATGCAGGACCCGGCACTTGGCCTTGTTGAACTTCATGCAGTTGACCTCAGCCCATCAGTCCAGCCTATCCAGATCCTCTTGCAGAGCCGTCCTTCCCTCGAGCAGATCGACACATGCACCTAACTTGGTGTCATCTGCAAACTTACTGAGGGTGCACTCGATCCCCTCATCCAGGTCATCGATAAAGATATTAAAGAGGACCGGCCCCATCACTGAGCCCTGGGGGACTCCACTAGTAACCGGCCTCCAACTGGATTTAACTCCATTCACCACTACTCTTTGGGCCCGGCCATCCAGCCAGTTTTTAACCCAACAAAGTGTACGCCAGTCCAAGCCACAAGCAGCCAGTTTCTTGAGGAGAATGTTGTGGGAAATGGTGTCAAAAGCCTTACTGAAGTCAAGGTAGATCACATCCACAGCCTTCCCCTCATCCACCAAGCGCGTCACTTGGTCATAGAAGGAGATCAAGTTCGTCAAGCAGGACCTACCTTTCATAAACCCATGCTGACTGGGCCTGATCGCCCGGTTGCCCTGCAAGTGCCGCGTGATGACATTCAAGATAATCTGTTCCATAAGCTTCCCTGGCACTGAGGTCAAGCTAACAGGCCTATAGTTTCCCAGGTCTACCCTCCGACCCTTCTTGTAGATGGGCGTCACGTTTGCCAGCCGCCAGTCGACTGGGACCTCCCCTGATAGCCAGGACCGCCGATAAATGGTGGAAAGCGGCTTGGCCAGCTCCTCTGCTAGTTCTCTCAGTACCCTCGGGTGGATCCCATCTGGCCCCAAGACTTCCGTACATCCAAATGTTGTAGCAGGTCGCCAACCATTTCCTCATGGATAGTGATGGCCACATCCTGCTCCCCATCCCCTTCCACCAGCTCAGGGTACCCGGTATCCAGAGAACAACCGGTCTTGCCGCTAAAGACTGAGGCAAAGAAAGCATTGAGCACCTCAGCCTTTTCCTCATCTTTTGTAACTAAGTTTCCCCCCGCATCCAGTAAAGGATGGAGATTCTCCTTAGTCCTCCTTTTTGTGTTGATGTATTTGTAAAAACATTTTTTTGTTATCTTTAACGATACTCTTGAAACTCTTTCTCTCTCTCTGGAAGATGGTGGCTCTGCATCTGTTCTAGTCTTCTCATTTTTCTTTGTCACTAGCACTGTGATGAATCTCTTTGGGTTTGTTATAATGAGATGGCCACCTCATAAAATATATAAGGTTCTCTAGTGGTAAAAGGGACCACAAGAGCAGAGATGGTTTGTGCAACAGCTAAGAGATGGTTTGTGCAACAGCTAATAAGGAGGAAAAGCATGACACATACTAAGAAATATGATGAGAAGAGCCATATGAAGGGAGTATTTCTTATTCTGTTCATAGCTATCTATTCCCTTTTCATCTGATTCTGGGCATACATACCAATAATTACCACATTGCTCTCATAATTCCAGTTCATCCTTCATATGATTCTTTATTATTATTATTTAACCAAAGATTAACACTCACCATGACTGCTGTCCAAAGAAGCTGATAAATTTGAGATTTGTCTGTTGCTTTTGATGGAGTTATTTATCGTAACTGTTAATCATGGAATCATTCAAAACACAGTAACTTCTAACCTGCATCAAGGTCTGTGTTATTACTAAGACAAGGATCTTTACACAAAGAGATCCAAAAATTAAAAGTTAGAGTCAAGCTTCCACAAACAGAATATTCTTTTAAAAGTTACAGACCTTTTGCAGAACATTAAGTGGAGTTTAAAAGTGGTATAGGATTCAAGGGGTACTTACACTCTTTTTGCAATGTGGATTTAAATTTATATATATATATATTATTTTTTTTTCCCATTTGTATGTTTTCAAGGCTAGTTAGCAAAAGACTTGCTATCAAACACCAAAATAATTTAATTTCATTTATTACATTCTTTTCCTGGTATCCTTTTTGAAAAGTTGCCAAGCTTCCCTACACAAATGTGTTCCTTACACAAATGTAATTTTTGAAAAAGAGAAAATGATCACAACTTCAGCAGAAAATCTTGCACATTTAGTTTGAGTACACATTTTTCTGATAAAGACTTACCACACCCCACCAAAGGGCATCAGCATAGCTGGAGAAACCTGTCTTTCCATCCTCATCAACTGCATCCTTCTCAGCAAGATAAACAAAATAGGATGAAAAGATTAATCCCAAGAATCCAATGTACAACGTAGTTATAAGTTCCTATTAAAATAGAAAATAAATGAGTACATAATGTTTAAATCATATATTATCTATTAAAAAACATTATAAATACCTGTTTGGGTTTTTTTGTTGTTGTTTGTTTTTTGTTTTGTTTTGCTTTGGTTTGTTTGCATCATGATAGAAAAATTAATAAGTTTCATTTCAGGTATGAAATCTGCTTCCAGTAAAACATGTAAGCAAATGTTTTGTTTTCTATTTATGTTAGATTGAAAAAGCAAGCAGAAGCCACCATTTACACAGTCATTTGTACTGCTAAATGTAGGGCAGGACATCTGTCCTGTTTCATGTCCTTTAAATAGGGTTGAATGGGAATTGTTCCATTTAATTGTCCACTCAGAATACCAAATGTTAATACATTTTAAAAATAGTAAAGCACTGCTTTAGAAATGCACTTTATGAACAGTATGATAAAATAACTGTTATGAATCGAAGGCCGTGTTCTTCTGATTGTGACCACATCTAAGAAAGCAACTTGTACATCCTATACTTTGATTGCTTAAGACTGACCATAAGACTGACTTGTTGCATTTATCAGTGTTAGCCTAAGAAACAATACAGTAAGTTAGGTAGACATTCCCCATACTTCAGAAATGAAAAAAAATAAAAAAGTATCTTCCAGAGCATGTATTGATCACTATATTTTTTCCATACTTTTTTCTAATGATAATGGCATGCTGTGTACTTGCAGATAACACCCCATTGCTGTGAAAAGCTCCTTCTTTTTACTTTTAATAGTTGAAAGTATTTAGCTTTCTCTGATTTTTCACAACTCTTTTATTTGACTACACAATGTTTTTCCAATGCAAGAGGAAACTGTTTAACACCTGAGACTGTATGTTCAGTGATCCATAGAAAACTACAATGGAAATGGAGACTAGTTCTTGTTCCTTGCCTACAAAGAAAACACCCCACTTTCATTCTACCATTTCTTCAGTGTGTTAGTGGGTGATCTGCTTTGACACGTTCTACAGATCTGTAGAGTTTTATATATCATCACAGACACTTTGGATTCACAGAACTTCAGGTACATTTATTTATAATTCACTTCAAGTTTTTGTGTTTTCATTTAGGTTTTTTGTTGTTGTTGTGGTTTTTTTGCTTGTTTGTTTTTTGTTTTTTGTTTTTTTTTTCTCTTCAAACCGTTGAACTTGTATTTGTGACATTTAAGACTTAGGTTATATTTTGGAGACGGTATTTCAAGATTCTTGACTAAAAATTTGAATACCCATGGAAGAAGGGTATTCTCAAACACCTCTGTCAGTAAAATTAGGAAAAGTTGAGAACATATATTTGGATTCCAGTTCTGCCCTAGTTAGATATCTAGGCAATGTGACCACAGTAAATGAAGACTACACAGTCTTAGAGCATTAAAATTCATCCTGTTGTACAAGACAAAAGTAGACTTTATGCTAAAGCATTTTTAAAAGATTATTTTAAATCAAGACCTCAATGTGCATCAATGGCTTCATAAGGGCATAAAATTTCCTACACTACTGGGGAAAAAATAAAAGGAATTAAAGTAACATAACATGATTCTTTTGGATTAAGTACTTCACATTCTCTGCCCCAGAACACTTAAAAAAAAAAAAAAAAAGCAATTGTCTACCTACAGAATGAAGCAAATGAAAGAATGTCCGTGGAAATCTATAATTATTTGTCAATATCTGAAGAAGAAATCTACACTCATAAAGAGCAGGTTAAAGAACCACCCTTAGAAGTCTGATGTAAAAATTTATAGCACAGTAGTAGCCCTCCAAGGTATGGTATTTATGCAATTTAAAGGCTATTGATAAAACTTTATTATCATGTTCATATAGATGTCAGCTCCATAAAACATCAAAAAGAATTATTCAACCAGTCATTTTAAAAGTCTGAACTAAAACATTTAAGCTTTTCAACTTTAGTGAATGTTCATACAGAATAACTGTTTCCAAACTTTGGCAGACAAAGAACTGTTTACAGCCATGTTTACCTCTGTGTTTAACTGCCTATCTGCTTAAAACATTGCTTTCCTGTTATATTATCACAACATAGTATGATTATTTATAGAATGAATTAGAAAACTCCTTATTCAGACAGAAAAGAACAATTTAAATAACTTTTTGTTCAATCAAAGTATTTCCACTTGTACTTTTTTTTTTTTTTTTTTTTTCCACAGAACAACCAATATAGGATGTGAAGACAGTGGACAGTGTTTGCAATATGAAAGACAGCCCACATAACTGAATATAATAAGTTATACTGAAGAACAAGATCAAAGAGTATAGCAATTAATTTCAAAAAAAATGCTGATGCCGATGCACTGCTAACCACTGACCTGAAGTAAAGAATAGTGTTCTCATTTTAAAAGTAGAAACGCATGATGGTCTTTTAAAGTATTTTTCCTCTTGCAAGAACTTGCAAGAATTTAAACCAGACTATGATTTTAAGTCCATAAAAAGATATACTGGAGTAAACAAAAGGCAGGGGATCTTTAAAGATCTAGTACCTGACGATGTATGAAAACAACTGATCCTAGTAGTCTCCAGGTGCCTCCCTGCCGATCTACATGAAGCATGCGAAGTATCTGGAGAAACCGGATTCCCCTGTAAGAAAAACAGGACATTAAATTGAAACAGTGATTGAGGTCAGTACTTTTGTGCCTATACAGAATTGACTATGTTCACTAACATACAGCCAAATTAAGACAAAGGCATTGACCCCAGTAAGATTGCATCTTAGACTTGAGGAAGTCTCAGTAGACAATATGTTGAGATCTCATTACATTGTGTGCAAATATATTCAGAAATATAGACTTGTACAACAATTAAAAAAAAAAAAAGAGGCAAGAAATTTCTAAAATATATACTTTCAAACTTGAAGGAAACTTAACATTGTTTACCTGAATATGATTCTCAAATGTTTCTTTCCAAGAAAACCAGTGCTTCAAACTTTACTAATATAAATATGAGAAAATATTTTCCTCTAGTTGCCAAAAGCAGAATGTGAACTAAACATGTTCTACTACTGAAGTCCTTCGTGTTAAGTAATAGAAACCATCTAACTGGAAATAGATAGGTGATTTTAGGACAATAACTGAAGCATAAACTTTGAACATTTTCAGCTAAAGAAAAATAATTATCAGTATGGGTCTTCAATAAATCTATTCAATGAAAATATTTCCTTCTACTGACCCTTTTTGCAATGAACTTCATTTTCCTGCCCTTGTTTTACTATCTTATCATTGAAACAAAACAGTGAATAGTAGAAAAGGATGTTGAATTCACCTATCTGAAAATTTTTCACTATAGTATTTTACCTCTGCTATCCCCATTTATTATTACTGTTTTTTAGTTCAGTCATCTTATTTCAATCCCACTTTAGCTGCATTCTTCCAGGCTACATCAACTGGCAAGATCCTCAGCATGATGCTTTCCTTCAGTCAGTGGTGTTATTCAGACAGAGAAGGCATACTGTATTCTGAATGATCCAACATTTCCTTTAGTCACAAAGCAAGTTTTTCTGAGCTTTCACAGTTGCCAATCAGATGATCAAATTCTTGTCTTTTATGTTGGAAGAAGACAATAATACTGACTACCAAATGACGTATAAATGATTGAGTACACTTTGTTTTATTTCTTTGATATGCCATTAGAATTATAGTTTTAATTATCTCAGAAACTTTAAAATAACCACTTAAAACCTGATAATTAAAACATGAGTCAACGAAGAATTACAAGACTACCAAATGTGTGTACCAGTGGACTTATGTCATTGATTGCTGATGTTGGAACAGGTGAGTCACACATAGCTCTCCTGTATAATTGTTAGACACTCTTTTGATGCTTGACCCAATGGCAGTTCTCGATTTTCCTGTCTCTGTTGTATCTAAGATGTTAAGGTCTATTATGTTACTATAAGCCAAGTTCTGACATGCGTGTTACAGGCACGGAAAGTTTCACAAGTATAGATTTAAAAAAGTAAAATAGTGAAGGCAAAACTCTAGTTACACAGCCTCTGAATATGCACACCCCATTTCCTTTCCTCTGAAAAGAAAAAAGAAATTGAGGAGCGGCTGAGGGAACTGGGGTTGTTCAGTCTGGAGAAGAGGAGGTTCAGGGGAGACCTGATTGCTCTCTACAGCTACCTGAAAGGAGGTTGTGGGGAGCTGGGGGTCGGTCTCTTCTCACAGATAACTAGCGATAGGACAAGAGGGAATGGCCTCAAGTTGCTCCAGGGGAGGTTCAGGTTGGAAATGAGGAGACATTTCTTCTCAGAAAGAGTAGTCAGGCATTGGAATGGGTTGCCCAGGGAGGTGGTGGAGTCACCTTCACTGGGGGTGTTTAAGGAAAGGTTGGACGTGGTGCTTAGGGACATGGTTTAGTGGGTGACATTGGTGGTTGGGGGATGGTTGGGCTAGAAGGTATTTGGAGGTCTCTTCTAACCTTAATGATTCTATGATTCTATGTTTCCTTCTTAATTCCAAAACAGCTACTTGCATCACAGAATGCATTGTCAGAAAACCTATCAGACTGAGACTTGCCTGTCCCAGATAGTTTTTCAATGGGGCAATAACATCACTGCAGAGATATCTCTGGTAGAAAGCATCCTGAGTTGTAGGACAGTGACTGTATAATTTAACATCAGGAAAGGACATACATACTGAACCCAAAGCCAACTGGGTTCGTAAATAAATACACAGAAGGCGTTTTCATTAAAGCCCTTCCTACACAGTTTGTTAAATACAACAAAATCCTTAAAATTTTCACATTTACCCTCCTCTTCTCCTGTGTGGATTTTATTGTCACGTAAAGATTAATGTTCTATGGTAACAGAATACTTTAAAAAACACCTTATACATATAGTTCCCTTTACTGTTTTTCTACACAGCTAGATTAGTGTAGATAAATCCCAGTGATCAGACTGCAGGGGAAATCAGAGGTTTGTAACAGAAAATGCAGTACATCTTGCAAGTTAACTTAGAAAGAGTGGGAAGTATACCTACTCCACTTATCATTTCCTTTCTTCTATTTACTCAGTTTACTTCCCTGAACAAGCCTGCAGTACTTAATGCAAGCTGAACAAACACACTAGACATCAAATGTTTCTGGTTCATGTATGGTATGAGTTACTTGCGCCAAACAAATCCACCAAAGCATAATTAGAGTTTAAACAAAGTAATTACTCATATTTATAAAGTACTGAGTTAAGTGCTATCTGGATTACTTCTTAAATAAACTGATGTTCATTAATGTTCTTTTGTCTAACATAGAGAAATGTTTGATGTTTTACATAGAATGTAATGTTTCTTTAGTTGTTTCCTCTTGGCTTTGGCATTCACACCATTCTTCATATGCCTTGTTTCTGCACTCCTGTTACCCAAGCAGTGAGCAAACAATAATGCATCTTCCACTGCCCAGTGTTTCATTATAACAACTTTTCCTAAACTAGATTTATATCTGTGTGGCTGTGAAGAGCTGCAAGTCACTAGAAGAACATACCTTATTGCTGAGGTGGCAAACACCTGCCCATTAGATCCTATGCTCAGAACAATAATCGAGGCTATTACCACAATTAGATCTGTTAAAAAAAAATTAAAAAAATGAAAGAGTGTATTAAATGTTAGCTCTCAGCACTGAAACACACAATGAATAAATGAATATAGTCTGAGGAAAGAACTTCAAAAAAGAAATGAAGTTAGCTGAAATTTGGTGGGCAGTAAGTTAATGTAATAATTTCAAACACACTCTCCCCCGCCCCCCCCCCCCCAAAAAAAAAAGAGAGAGAGAGAAGAAAAAGAGCAAAAGAGCAAAAGAAAGAGCGAAAGAAAGAACAGCTACAGGTTCTTCCATAATTAATTTAATAACAGAAGTTTTAATGATTCTGACAGAACAAATCAGGCAGCTTTACATGAAAACAATAAAGGAAAAGTCATATTTACACCATAGAAATGAATCCATGTTTTGTCTCAGGGCTCTTGACTTAAGAGGGAAAGCAAGGATTTGTTTCCACCATTTATGAAAAGCATGCAGACAGGTGTCACAAGCAGATACACAAACTTGTAGTTTAAAAATTATATTAAAGCTGTAAAGCCAATATTTCAAAGTTTACAGAACTGTCAGAACAAAGGTTGAACAAAAAGAGTCGGAGCTGTTGTTGGTTTACTTTGTGATACAGTCTTTAATGTATGAAAAAAATGATAATTGTTCCCACAGTTCTCATTTTTTCCCACAACTCCACAGTTTACACACTTCCAGCATCATACAATGCAAATGACGGATTGTGTTCACAGCATCAACAACCTTTAAACATTTTCTGTTTTCCTAATTCAGTGAACAGGTTTATTGAATCCTACTCTGTCATTATTCTGAAAGGACATTTTTCTAATTTCCTCATGAGCATTTCTGTGGTACTCCCCTTCAGAGAATCTAAGTGCTTCCCTTTCTAATTCTGACTAGAAAATAAAGGATAGTATTATAAATGGGAAGCAAATGTGCATAGAATAAGGAAAAATTTGGGCAAATTTTCCTTGCCAAGTTGAAACAAGCAGTACCTTATTCTTCAGAGCACTTACCATTATATAGCACTTCAAAAATAACAGTGCCTACTGACTTCACTTGCAGCTGTGAGAACTCAGAACCTCTGTAACCTGACTTCAAAGCTTTCATTTGGACATCCAGAAAATGAGGTACACTTGTGAAAACTGATTTAAATGACTGCCACAGAGTTTCCATGTGATGCCTAGGCAAGTTGTAGGATAGAATCCAACATCAGAGGCAACAACACTTTTTTCGCTCTTCCTTAAATATTCTCTTGCCTCGTTCACAACCATATAGCTGCTGCAACACATATTGCAGCAGTTCTACAACCAACGGTATCTTTCATTCTGACTCAGATTATTTTCAGAATCAGTCTGATTTACTGTAAATCCAGATTCCTACCTAAGAAATCAGGTAATTAAAGACTCTACTACAATAATTGTACATTTATGAATAAGTACAGGGAGGAGTAAATTAAAGTTACAGAAAGAGCTTCCATTCTGAGATAATCTAAATTTTGATTATCTGACCTTCCATTTTCTGTATTGTTCCTTTATCATGTATGCGTGTGAACACGTATTTGTAAACACATGGATTTTAGGGAGGGCCTTTTTTTTTTTTCCCCATATTACATTGCACTTTAATGCAGAACTTTTCTCTAGAATAAATGTTTCACCAGATGTCTTTACTAAAATATCAAACATATAGATACTTATCTGATGACCAGCAATTAAAGAAGAAAAGACTGACACTTTCAAAATATTTTTCAATCAAGTAGTGACAGCAATACAGATTTTTCATTTTTTCTTTCAATTTTTAATAAGTGTCTCCTACATGGTACAGACGTTCCAATTATTTCCTCCAAACCTGTTTTACTATCTCTACTTCTCTGTTTCTCATACTAATCCCACTTCACTGGTTCAAACAGCCCTGTTTTACACTCCAGGTCTACAGCATATCCTTCTGCCCTTACACTGCCACCTTTAAATCTCATGTATTTTCAGACCCAACGTCCTTCCCCCAAACATTCTGCTGGCTTGTGAGTCTTTTTATACTTCCTTGTCCCAGATCTTGACATCAGTATCCATCCTCCTGTCCTTTCCTCCTGTGTGTTCCAGTCCATTCCTCCTACCCAGCCACTACACTTTGGTATTTGAGCCCAGTATTATCCTTTTCCATGTGCCTTCAAAAGTTTCAGGAAGACCACTCTTAAACCAAAATCAATTTATTTTCTACTCCTAGCCCCAGCTCTGCTGCTCAGAGAAACCTGAAATTTGAATTGTGCAGGTGAACCTTTGAAGAATATAAGATCATTCCCTAGCAGGGTATTTTAAGCATTAAGAAGCCACATTTTTTTTTTCAAAGGCTTATTAGTTAGCATAGAGTTGAATTTCAGGGATAATCAAAAACCTATTTTCTCATTGTCAAGTATCTGCTTCAAAGTTTGGAAGTAGTAGAACTTCTGTATGAGAAGTAACCAGAATTACTTTTTTTTTTTTTTAGAAACAACTTCAATATTTTGCATTAAATGCCTCCACAAAACTCAGACTGAAGCACTTACTTGGCATAGAAAATGTCTGGATAAAAGACCATCGTTTATTTAAATAACTTCAACTATAACAATCATTAGTAGTTGGATTAACATTACATGAATATTTATATTAGTTTCCAAATGAAGAAATGTCAGGAAACCTTTGTAATTTCTAAAAATTGAATTCCAGTAATTTAGGAACAACAGTATAACCTTCTCAAACATTCTACCTACCTACATTTGCAAACATGGCTGCATGAGGTACATGCATGGTACATGAGGTGGAGAGAGACAAAAACGACACAGCAACTTCTGCATAGCCTGTGCAGTACATATGTAGATAACAGACCTACATAAATCACATAAATCCCTGCAATTTATCATATGTAGTACACAACTTTGAAATTCTAGTTCACAGGTAAGCCTACTGTACCTATGACTAACTCTCATGCTCTAAATCCTTTAGCAAATCCAACCAGCTGCCATTTTTTTTCTAAAATTCAGCTTGCCAGTGAACTATTACTTATTTATACACACAATTCAGGACAGCACATAGCAATACCTATAACACAGCCTACCTGAGTGTTGCTTTTTTTCAAGCAAATTGCTGACCTGTCCTCACAAGTTTACTTACTAGTATAAAATTCTCAGCTTTTTGACTAAAAGCAAATAATCATTTTAAAGTAAAAACAGTAAAACCATTTTATTTTAGGAATTTTTATTTGTATTTTCATTTTTAGTTGCCGAAGTATTTTACAGAATGCAAATATTCCTCAGCCTGGAGATGTGTTATTAGTAGTCTGGAGAGAATATGATGTTCATAAGGACTTATTAAACAGATTATATGCAGATACTTGAATTTGATTTACATGATATTCTTTTTCACTGAATTTTAGTTTTCTGTGGGCATCACACACGTTAAATGAATACACTGTAGCTAGAACATACCAAGTGCTTATGCTTTTTCAGAGCTCTATCATAACCAATTAAAGGTGCTCATAAATACAGTCCTTTGCTTAAGGACAATAAGAGATGGACTCACATATGTGTGCTCAAGTCTTTAATCCAGTAATTTATGTACCTAAATATCTCTTTTCAAACTGCATGGTGTCACAACAAGTACAAGCAGAAGTTAATTCATAAGTTGTTTTTTGTGACATTTTCCACAACAACAACAGAAGGATTAAATAGGTAAAAGGATGTTCTCTTGGTTTTGCATGTGCTTGGTAGCTGTGTTTCATAAAAGCCTGATTAGGCTAGGAGATTCAGAAGCACTTAGCTGCTAACTTAACCCTAAGTAATAGAAAGTAATTTAAGTGTTAAATCAACATTTAGGAAAGATATCAGTATTACTGCTTCTATGATAATACACGAGCACTAGAACTCTTTAAACGTGCTAATTCTGTGAACTAGGGAATGAAGAAGCATGGAGAGACAAAGCGATTTCTCCAGGGATGCTGGGAATTAATTTGATTTGTGTGTCCCAACATTCTTTAATTACAGAATTGTCTTTTCTCAATTACATGTACTCTGTCTTCAAAAAGGAGAAAAATTTGGTTAGCTTTAGAAAACCTACCTAAGAAATACAAAATTCTGATTTAAATGGTAAAGAAGTTACATCAGTTTCCCCTTTAGATTAAATTTTAAAAGAAGACACAAGAAATAATGTGACCTCCTATCTTCATGTTTTATTTCCTGTTATAGAAGTTGCATGCTAACATACTATTTTATCCAGCATGGACTTCAGTAATATTAAGCAAATTTACAAAATAAAATAATTGCTAGCCTTGACTACAGGATCTCTTTCTGGTTATATGCACCATAGAAATTTTTATTAATTCACTGTTGGGGAGAAGGTGGGGAGGGGGAAAACATTACCCAAAATGAACTTTTCAAGAACAAATTCCAGTTTTTGTGTGTACAAAAATACAATAAATTTCTCTGATATCAAAGCAATGTTTATATTTGCTGATGTTAAAATAAATGCTTTCATACTGATTTAAATATAAATTGAATACCTTCACTTTTACATTTTGCTCTTATACTTTCATTTATTTTTCTTGTGTTTGTGTTTTATTCTTATTGTTCTGAAAATGATAGGATGAGTCAGTATGATTCTATCATTCAAGACAAATGTATTTCCCAAATTTATCCACTTGGATTAATATAGACACAGTTCCATCTGTATTTGATATATGAAAGCAAATCTTAGCTTTAAATGTATTTTATTCTTAGGGGAATTTTAAATGTAAAAGTATTACTGTTTGCTTTGAATGCAAAACCAGCTGTAGTCATTCCCAGCATTTATTAACAAAGACACTGTATCTTCTCCAAGGGCTACACAAACCTTAATGTTTACTACAGTAAATGCACAATACTATTATACAGAAATGGTATCAAGTTGAAATCACAGTTGAATGGGACTGACACATTTTCTGCTGCACTTGTGTACTCCAATATACTTACTAAGAACATTTCTTGATTGAAAGAGAAGTCAAGAAGAGGACTAGAAGAAAAAAAATTACCTATAGGGCTCATGTTAGATCACGAAACTAGAACAGCTCTAGAAGCAGCAGCAGAATTTATTTATATGTAATGAAACACTTCTTTCTCAATAACCAAAAATTAAGTACAATATCTCATCACGTTATTCACTACCAACATCCAGATGTACAATAGAACATGTTGTTTTCTAATCTTTTGCATCGAGTTTCATAAAGTTGCAGATGGTTAAGGAACCATCAGCCCATTCTCTCCCCTTTTCACTTCTCCCACTTTAGTCTATTTAAAATCCAATGATGTTGATGTTGAGTTATATAATTCATAGCTCTGCTGGAGTTTATATAAAATCCCAGATACAAAACAAAAAAGCTTATTTTATGATCTAGTGCAATTTTGCCCACATATCACCTTTTATTAATCTATCATTGTTCCACACGTTCTGTTAGCTACCTCTTCCCCTAAACTCTCTCTTACTCTAGAGATGGTAACCACCATTGTCCCTCAAACTGCTTAACTTTAGTATTAGCCAGGGCAATTTTTCCCAAGTTTCCCTTTGCACATTTTCATTTTTTCTCCGATTTGTACTTACCTTTCTGTCTGCTTTCTACATCAAACCTCAGGACAAAAACTTTTTCAATTTTTTTCCCAGTTACACATGTAGATTTAATAAGGATTTCTTCCCTTTATGAATTTTGCCTTTCTTAAGCTGATGGCCTGCCTGTGTCTCACAGACATATGTTAAGTGTTCAGTTTTATCAATCCAAAGTAAAAAAATTGCATAGGCTCACAAATCAGACATATGCTTGAAACATAGCTCAGATCTGCAATATAATCTCTACAGTAGGTGACATCTCTACTTAAAACTGGATGATAATAAGATAAAAATAAAAGATTAAATAAAAGTTAAAATTAAAAAAATAAATAAATAAATCTTACCGATAATCGATATTGGCTTTCTGGCAAAACGTATTCTTCCCTGGAAGCCAACATATTTACTCCTACAGCCTGCAGACCACAATCGGACCACATATTCAGCACCAAAAAACACAACCAGAACTATTTCCTATATAAGAATTAAAAGAACAAAATATCAGGTTTTTTGCGTTTCTTTTGTGTGTGTGTGTGTGTGTGTTTGTTTTGTTTTTAGTTTGCACATATAATTTATTCCTACAACTAATAAAAATAAGCTTGTGGAGATGAAAGAAACACTGCATTAAAAAAGGAATGTGCTTTATGTATTCATATTTTGTATGCATATGCTGGCCAGTATGTTAAAGGGAGATGTAAACTGTTTCTGAATGTGATTTCACATGAATAAAATAACCACTTAAGTTTCATTACATCATTATATTACAGGGAAAAACACAATACTCTTATTTCTTTATTGATCTTTAAAATAAAAAAAAAAAAGGAATGGAGACTCCAAGGATATCATTCCTAAAAATACCAAGTATATGAAACATTGCCACACCCTGAAAAAAAAATATATATATAAATATAAAAACAGAAAGTGTAATGTCAACTTTTGAATATTAAAAAATAGACAACTTATAAAACAAATCAATGATCTATATGTTAATATTTCTTCTCTCTTCAGCACGTAATATTGCTTCCGTTTATTACAAAGCAGTTATGCATAGCCATGAGTCAGTATACTTCAAAATACTTCTAAAGAAAACAGTAGAGGATCACAACATGGATGGATTTGTTGAGATCTTTGTTCCTTCCTTCCTTATTTTCCTCCACCATTGCCATATGTTACCACAACCAAAACACAGCTTCTAGGATTTGTTCCAACCCAAACTTTATCCAGTAACTCAGAGTCACGAAACACCTACTATATAAATTAAAGCTTTGGAAAATATTTTTGTTTTAACTTAAATATGTTTGCAATCTGCACCTGGGGAAATCTAAAGCACCCCTAGAGTGAACACACTTAAATCACAAATGCCACTGAATAACAATGCTGACATATCTTTAGAACTGATGCTCTGAATGGCTGAAAAGACACCAAAATATTTCAAAGCTAGTAAACAGGTAAGAAAAAACTCTACACTAATATACAAACCCTAACTCCAGTTCTGTTTTTTGACAAAGTTAAGGTTAGCATTTCTGTATTCACTTCTACCTCCTTGTTTTGCCTGGAATGAGAAGCAAGAAAATCTGTACAATCTTTCCTCTGTTCGCATGGTACTTTCAGCTTGACTAAAACCAAGGATTAGTAAAAAGCTAAGAAAGTTTACAGCACAGTTTCAAGTCAGAAGCACAAAAAAAAAAAAATACACAGCAAATTGGCTCCCAGTTTACTGAAACTTAAGATTTTCCAGAAGTTTTTTTTAGTAATATATTACCTAGAGTTTCTACAAGTGATACTTCTAAGATTGTGTTGTGTCTGAAATCTAAATGCAAAAACTTATTTGATCGTAACAGTCAAAGCACATTTTAAGAATAATATTCAAAGGAAAATAATTCTTGCATTTCAGGGATCTTGCAAACAGCTTTCTCATTGATTAAATTGCTTACATTTTTAGCAGGTTCCTGATATCATCACTCAGTAGCATTTGGTTTCAAGTCTCTGATAAAGGATCTCTTATTTGCAGCAAAGGAAGCAAAACATTGTCTATATGGATTTACTGGACAAATGGCACTGAATGGCAGCAGACTGTGAAATCATGAGCTCTTCTTTTTGTATTTAGGCAGAAAGCTAGTACCAAAGCTTGATCTAAGGAGCATTTCTGAAACAAATAGTTCCATATCCTCAACTACAGAACAAAACAGCTGAGCTCCACTGACCTCCCCCTCCGAAATACGAATGCTTAGAGACTTAGAGGAAGAAACAAAAAGCATAGCATATGTGCTTTGGCTGACAGTACTGATATCTTGCCATTTGACAAGGGAAGATTTCCATAGCATTCAAATGAAAACAAAGGTACCATCCAACTGCATCAAAAGCATGCTTCTGCCACTCAGTGGCAGTTTATTACATGTCCCTCCTAACAGATAATACTAACAGCAGTGGAAGAATTATTTCTACAGAAATAGCACATTGGAATTTTTGTGCCAGTCAGGTAAAAAAAATGTGTGGAAAAGAAATAAGCAGATAGTTCCTGAAGCAGCAAAAACTTCCTGGAGTTAGGATATTCCTTGATGATCCTCTAAGGGCACTTTTAAAAGCTGGAACTTACACTGTGTCTGGCCTGAATGTATTTTATTCTCAACACAAACTCCAGAATCTGTGATTTTATTTCAGCTACCAACAAGAAATCATCTCAGTTACATCTGGGAAGCCCTGCTGAAGTCAATAAGGTTGCATCGTACTGTCAATGCAAAGGAAAAATAAATTGTTGTCAGGAAGAAGGATGGAAGAAGAACTTACAGCTTCCATAAATTTGAAATTAATTACTGATGTGAGTTCATTTTGTCCTGGACAGATGTCCACATTACCAAAACCACAGCAATTAACACATTCATTGGCAACCACAGACAGGCCAAAGACCAAAAGAGCACAGAAACTGGATAAACATCACGGCTCTATAGGTGGTCCCTCCAAAAAGAAGGAGGAAGGTTATGAAATTTATTGCTGTTTTGTATACTTCTACTAAAAGATAGAAGACATCCATTTCCAAGACTGTCACGACTGATCAAAGCTCACCTCAAAAAATTCACCTTTACAAAAACCCTAACCTGCCTCCTTTTCCTCCTATACCTGTAAACATTTTTCAACACCTCAAATTTACTGCATTTTGTTTACCTTCTGCTAGAGAAAACAAACAACAGCAATTCTCTAGAAAGTTAGAAAAACTACATGTTCCTACTGAAGTTGCACCAAGAGCTACTGAGAAGTTGTTGTGGACAAAATATGAACCAGAAAAAATAATCTGTAAATTAAATGTACCAACTATGTTCCTGACTGACAACTGCATGTCAGTTTGAGATTTTTCTCCAACTTTTTGAAATTTTCCACTCTTCTTGCTTTCAAGTGATATTATACACACAAGAACCCTGCAAAACTTTATTTAGGATTCCAGCAGTATTTTTGTCCTTCCCTTGCAAATAGTTGTGGAAGAAATACACGACAGGATTCTCAGAAGATTTCATCAAGCTTGAAAGCCATTTGTCATCAACAGAAATCCAGGGATGAATTCTCTAAATCAAAACCAAAAAGAATGAGTAGGAACAAACAGTTACCTCCAAAAATAAGAGCCACATCAGTCTTGATCAAAATATACCTAAGAAATACCCTTGGCTACTTTACTCTGCTTTAAGCGTCAACCTTCCATTTTTTTCAGCAAACCTTCACTGAACTCCTGTGAGGAAAGAAAAGGAAAGCAAAATTGCATGTACTTTGAACCACACCTGTCATAAACTGTCAGGATATTCACCTCAACCCACTGAAGGATCATGAGACACGTACAGAAAAAAACATCATCCTTTGTATGGGGCAGTGAATTTGCTCCAGTCACCACCAGAGGCACAATTTACTGAGAAATGTAACAGTGGAGAAGGTCTTTAGACAGTGCCGTTGTTCGGGTTATCTTCTGGGAAGACCACAGAGTAAGGAAAAAACAGCATGAAATAGATTCTTCTCACTCATTAGTTGCTTCCTGCTTCCTCAAATGGCAAAGGTAATATTAGGGAAAGCATTTGACATGTGGTAATTGCGTATACACTGTTAAGAACTGAAATATAATATAATCACAGATTTTACATTGTGTTTGTACTATCTGAAATCTCTACTGAAATCAGTAGCAGCAATTTCATTATTCTGTACTTTTTCCTGTAGTGTGGAAAAAGCAAAACCATACATTCGTAATATTATTTGCTCAGTTACATGGAATACCTTAAGCTCATCTTTGTTTTGTTTATTATTATTAATAATAATAATAATAATAATTCAAGACACTGCATAAGTCTTTTTTGTTTTGTTTTGTTTTGTTTTTTTCCCATACATGAAATAAATCAAAATTATACAGAATTATGTTTATGTGATTCTGGGCATAATGAATTTTCATAACTATCATTAAATTATTACTAAAAAAAAAAACCAACAGAATAATAAGTTTAAAGGTAAATATGTATGCAAATGACTTCCATCCCTATCTAATTCTAACAGTAAATGTAATTCAAACTCTTGTGGAAAAGCCGTCAACTTTTACCCAAGAATGTCACTGATAATCAAATATAAAAATGCTCACATTAACATAGAAAATCAACATTTTATACATGAATGTGTGTAAATGAAATACACAGCCTGGAATTTACAATACGTTCCAGTACAGCTACGGATAACTGCAAGGGGGGAGCAGGAGAAGGGAAGGAGTTCGGCTGGGGTGATTAAAGTGCACACATGAAAAAGACGAGTATTTTTTCAGCTGCAGCTGTGTTTTATGTGGAGAGCACACACAAGGCTCTCTTCACTTTTTTTTATTGGAATATTTAGGTGCTCGGGTAAAAGGAGGAAGTCGGATGGCTAAATGAATAGTGTGTGCTCACAAAGATTCAATCAAGGAATGTCGGATCAAAATAATAAAGCCTCAGAAGCAGGCATAAAGGTTTAATAGTCCAAACGTTTGCACACGTGTACTTATGCCCAAAATTTAATCTGATAACCTGTCTTGAAGGTTTTCCAATCCTTAGAGCTGAAAATGTCATTTTAGTGGCCCAATTAGCTTAATAGTTGCTCAGGTGCTATAAAAACCTACTGATACTGAAAATACTTATTTGCTACCACAATGCTAAATTTTATAAAGATGACAAATATTATATGTGAAAATATAAGATCCAATATATGCAAGAAAAGATCCAAAATTCTGGTAAGTGTCCTGAAGTGTCGTTAGCTCATTCTGATGCTTCTCATATATGAAACCAATTCACTTAATGTTAAAAAGTTTGTTGTTTGTATACAAATGGATTTGTTCAACATTTCTTACAAACATTTTTGTATGCCCACCTGGTACACATGCTGAGTCTGCTGACTTCATACCAGGAGTATATTTGCCTTTTAGTTTATTGACATTTGCTATTTCCTGTATAGAATGAAATGGTATGCTAATGAGGGAAGAAGATGTTGCTCTAGTCACTTTATCTGTAGTAACTAACATTCAAGTGAGTTGGGTAAGTCACAGAGGAAGATTCAATTTTTAAATGCATTCAGGCAGGTAATAATTTTTCTTAAAAAATGAAAAAACTGAATCATTTCTGAGCAGGACTTTTTTCTAGAATTGCTTAATTCAGAAAGATAACAGTAACGCAAACACAATTAAATAGTGAATCAAGAAGACTCAATAAGTCAGTGTTTGAAGATCTTCATTCCTCTATAGATCCACCAGTACTCCACAAGATTCTTCAACCTCCCTATCAGCACGTCTTTAAGCCTCAATCTCTGGTAAGAGGTGAAGGGTTTAGCTTTCTTTCTGGAATGGGACCTATTCAAATTCATTTTGGAATTGTAAATAATCATATTCATGTCTCAAACTTTTGATTTAGGAGGGCCTCAGAATTTCTGGATAGTGGGGGGACGGGGAGGATTTGGAAAAATCCTGATGTACCTCTCCACCTTTCTCTTACTCCCAAGTAAGAAATACTTTTCTTCTAAGAATCTTCTACCCCATGCACAGAAAACTCCGTAGAGCTAGAGTAAGAAGTGAGTAAATTTGACCGAGCACATTAAAAGTTGGCTGTTTGTTAATTCATCTCAGCCATACTTACTGCACAATAATCAAATTTTAGAGGGCTGAAAAACAC
The DNA here is from genome assembly GCF_040182565.1 of Anser cygnoides. Classification (NCBI taxonomy): domain Eukaryota; kingdom Metazoa; phylum Chordata; class Aves; order Anseriformes; family Anatidae; genus Anser; species Anser cygnoides. Next base: position 71,378,956 of record NC_089873.1, on the reverse strand, counting down.
ACGACATCCAACACAACATGTTCTGTACTGCATTAGGGAAATCTACAAGATAAGTCACAAGAATAACTGTATTATAATTCACATGGAGGAGCTTGATATTTACATTCAATTCCAGAAGACTATGGCAACTCAGCAGATCAGTTCACACAGAACTTAAGCTTATATGTTGTGTTGAAAGACTTCTTACCCCATTTTTTTCCTAATGTGTTTAATATATGAAACAATATTCCATATATATTTTAATAATTATTTATATTTTCATAATATAATATCCCTGGTCTGTTTTCTCATCTTCCTAGAGACCAACAAGAAGCTAAGAAACAAACAGGGCTTCTTTTTATTTTCTCTCTCCCAGGTTTATAAGGAATGGAAAAAAAAAAAAAAAAAAAACACTTTTGAGACATATGGTTATTTTTATTCAGATTAATTCAGACCACTAACGTGGTCTGACTGTTCCAAAGTATAAAAGAAATGGTGTGTCTTTTTACTGAACCTAGTTTACCTGTCAGTTCCTTAAGGGATTGGACACCTCATTAACACCTAGTGTTACACAGGCCAATATACACTACACAAATACCACTAAATACTGCAGGACCTACTCTGCCTACTGTACTCTAAGAGATCTGTTATCATCTGTAAGAAATGATCTGCCCTGGTAAAGAACAGGAGTACCTGTGAACTTCATCTGTTAGATTGTTAATGTATCACTGTATTAAACAGACCTGGAGTAGGTCCTAAGCACTAATGCAGTGTGGCAAAGCACAAATTTATAAAATGTCACAAAAGTAGAACATTGGCAAAAATAAAATAAAATAAAATAAAATAAAATAAAATAAAATAAAATAAAATAAAATAAAATAAAATAAAATAAAATAAAATAAAATAAAATAAAATAAAATAAAATAAAATAAAAATCCACCATTATTACTTTCTAAAACTAATTCCTTTGATAGGGTAGGAAAAATGCCCTCAAGTCTATAAGAATACATACACTTTGCCATTAATTACAAAGAGAAAATTAAGTTGAATTAAGTCCATGAAGCCTTTTTTCCACTCCACTAACAGACTAAAAATGACACAGCATTTTATGACATGACTACACAATTTAAATGGGAGAAGGGACAAAAGCAGAGACAAAAATAAAGCAACAGGAGAGTTCTTCCACTATAGATGGAAAGGGTGAGTCCTTTTTAAAAAACACAGGCCTTGAAAAACAGTGTCATCAACTACTTTTGAAAAAGAAAAGCCATCCGGAAATTCAGTTCAGAAACAGAGCAGTTGGATACACATAGCGTAGCTGTCTCAAGAAAGCCCAGTATCACTTGGTACTCCAAATTGTGTTTTTTTTGGTTTGTTTTCCTTTCTTTGTTGGTTGGTTTGGGGTTTTGTTTGTTTGGTTGGTTGTTTTTTGTGTGTGTTTTGTTGTTGTTTGTTTGAGAAGTCTGGGCTATCTATACAGCAGGAAGAGGTTTTGTGGCATATGAGGCAGAAGAAATCATTATAGAGAGACAAAACAAAGCAGTGACCAGGAAAGAAATAGAACAATGTGACCCACCTGCAGCCAAGAACTCTTTCCTGAGGTCCTGCTGTTAAGCCCTGATTCCTAAAAACAGCTATAGCAAGAAGGGTTTCTCCTGAAAAGCTTAAGCAGCAGCTGATGTAGGAGCTCCTAGTCTTACATTTGAGATTTTTCTCCAACAGGATTTGCAAACAGAGAAATATTAATAAAACTTACTTGCTACATGTAGTCACTACATGAGGATTGCTAGCAACCAAGCACTCAATGTGAGAGGGCAGCTTACAACAGGGGCAACAAATGATGAACCTGAAAACAGAGTCTGTAAGTATACTGTGCGCTCTCTAGTAGTGCACCAGTATGAACTACAGGTGTTAAGGTGTTTGGAAGATATGCTGTTGCTTTTTCCAGCAAAGAAATACGTCAGAGGAAAGTGGATGCATAAAGTCTGTCTCCAAAAGGAAGAGCTGCCACAGGAGCTGAGCTCATCTGGAAAAAAACACTGGAATGCAGGATCCAGTTCTACTGGAACAGGGAGGGTCAAGCCACTAAGCCTTCTACCTGGTGCTTCTGCTGCAGAAAGCTTCTAGGACAGCACATACCACTTAAAGTCTTACCCCATAAGCCAGAAGGAACTACAGTAGGAAAGCACCCATCAGGTGCTAAAGACTAGAATTTAGTGACCCCTGGTGAAAGCAAAGGAAAACAAAACTCAAGGCCCTCTACCAATTTTAACACATAATAATTTTATAAGAAAATCTTCCTATTTTGTATTGAATACAAACCACTGAGATACAATCTGAGATTCAATACTGAACTAGCTGGGCTTTTGGTCCAATCTAGTACATCCATTCCTGCACAATTTTGTTATTACTGCTTAGACTGAAAATGCTAAGTGATTTCAAATTTAGATTATGTGCTCTAAAATTGAAAGCACATTAAGATAAACAATATTTCCTATCCCTCCACCATTCCAATTGCAATGACCGTAATATTAAATACATCATGGCATGCAAGTAGAAATTAAATTAACAAAGTTGAATCAATATATTTTGCAACAAAAACATTATATTTTGTCAGAGTCAAGAACACACTTTGTATTCTCAAATTAAAAAAAAAAAAAAAGTAACTAACATCGAGATATGGAAACACTACAAAATTTCCCTTTCACCTATAACACTGTCATTATACAAATTGATTATTTCTTCTGTCCTATTTATGTTGTGTAAAAATATCATGTATGATAAAAATATTTTTTGTTTGTTTTCTAAAACTGCACAATATGTGAAATTACTCCCACGAGGTAAGAAACTTTTTTGCAATCTTTTTACAATAAAAACAAAAATCTGTCTTTTGTAAACTACTATGGTGACCTCTCCTGGTAGAAAAATATATGACCACCGACCATGAACACACTCATTAATCCTCAAAGGAGGAATTACACCTGACCCATTTTATAGTTTATTTTTTAATGCCATATCCTCAAAAATCTTGATGTCATTTACAAATCAAAACTGACACATGAACTACTAGAACATTAAGAAAACATTGCAGTCTCCTGCAGTATAGGCAAAAGCCTATGCAAGAGGTTTTTCCAACTTCTTCAAAATAAATTTTTCAATAGAATCACCTTAGAGGGGAAAAATAAAATAACTACTTCTATTGGGGAATTCAGATTTGGGAAAAATTAAAAGGATAAAATGAAGGAAGCCTGAAAAAGAAAATGGATAAGCATAAACATATTCAGGATTTGCACATAGTATTTCTTCCTTTTCTGGCTTTTTTTTCCTTTTTTTTTTTTTTTTTTTTTAATAAGAGAAACAGTAACACCTATGGGAACTTTAGTGAAAAATACTACTAAATACTTTTTTTTTTTTTTTTTAAATCTCAGTCAGTTAGCTACTATGATCTTAGAATAAGACAATTTTAAGGTTAGTGGTCATGCCAAAAGTTCGTGATAACACACCAGGCAACTCAAAGAACAGCTGTAGATATTCCATGCTTTTGAATGACCACTCAACAATACTAACTGCTGAAAATATTTAAATTTCTTGTATAATATGTACACATATATGAAAAAGAGCCATAAGCTGCTTATATATGAGGAAGCAGACATGCATATAAGTCTGATTGCCTCCAAGAAAAGAATGTGGCTGAAGATGCATGACTTCAAACGCTACACTAAATAAAATTCTAGAGGATCACTTACAGAATGAGGAGTATAAAAGGAAGACATACATAGAAGTTACAAATATTAAAAGTCAAAAAGAACAGTTAAGTAAACAGTTTTTTTGTAATGAAAGGCAACATGAACAATCAGAACTGATTTGATTGATCTATTTGAACTCAAAGTGAATATTTCAATGAGTGAAAGGATGAAGAAGTAAAATGCTTAGAACTCTAGGAAATATGGTGAATGGAAATAGAGTTAAGGAGCACATATGAAAAACATTGGGAAAGTAGCAGATAAGCACAAGTACTAATTAGGAGTCAATTCTGTCACAGACAGTGAACAATGTTGACTATAGATTAAGTACTGACTGTAGAAAATTCCATAATCACTGTTCTTGACTTGTGTATGGGAAAAGGTATGAGAAAGGCAAGCAAACCCTGAGAATTATCTCCATTAGTGCTAAAAGTGTCCAGAGAGTCATTATGGAGGAAAAAAAAATCATTAGTATTTGGCAGTGTTTTTTTTTTTCTTTCCTGTTTTTACCAGAAGTATTAAATGCACTTTTTAAAATTAATTTTAAGTGATACCTGAAATTCTGATGCTCTCATGCATCTTGGGTACAGGCTTTACCATGTGGTGTGCCAAATTTATAAGGCGAGAAAGCCACATTCCAACCCCTACCCCAAATCTTTACTCTTAGTGCATACCATACACTCTGGTTATCCACCTTCTGGTACTCAGGCATGACATGGTAATTTTTTGAGGCAATATCACAAGATCAAATGAGTCCAACAGCCTCATCATCTTGATGTTCCTATGCTGAACTTGCTCCAGTTTTTCGAAGACTTTCTTGCAGTGGTGAGCCAAAACTAGGTGCACTGTCCTCGATGTAGTCAAATTAGCCCTAAGTAAAGGGGAATAGTCACTTCCCTTGTTCTACTGTTCCTAGAATTCATTGCTTCGCTGCATTTAGAGATTGACTTTAAAGGCCTGCTAGCTGTCCTGAGCTTGTTGACCTTTCAGAGTTGCTATTACTGAAGTCTAAGTTTGTACTCCTTCCAGGATCTTGAATGGCATAATATCCTGATTGCTACAGACAATGCATTGTCTTTGATTATTATATCCCCAAATAATTTTCCTTGTAGATCTGAATAGTAGATACAACTGTTTCATTCCCAGTTGTTCCACTCAGTACCCATACCTAGATGTTAACCCTGAAACACTAAAATCTCTCAGATCACAGATCACTTGCATCTTACTGTGTTGCTTTTTTTAATGGGTGTTAGCTGGATGAAAGTCCTCCATAAGAAAAAGGGTACATGCCCCAAAATTTTCAGTTTTTTAAAGATGACTTTGCCTGCTTTTTTTTTTTTTTTTTTTTTTTTTTATCCTGATCAAGCAGTCCATAACAAACTTCCACCAAGATTTGGCTTCCACCTATAGTGGCCTGTTGTAAAATCCTGATTTGGTGCACCAAGTGTTGGAGAATTAATTTAATACCTAACTACTGGAAGAACAGTCCATCACAACTCAATTTTAAGTCCCGTTTCTATACATTTTTCCCAATACTTCATGCTTTAAATATCAGAGCAGGTAATAAGAAAGCAGATGTAAGACTTGGAAGAAATCCTCCATTTTGATCACACCACAACAAATTGGCAAAACCAAGCAGCAAATTGATCCAAAAAAGCAGTATGTGAGGGATGGCTACAAGCAGTTTTGTAACTGTGACTACTGAAAAGGGAACTTAAACTGCTGTATACTGAAAATAAATTTTTGAAATAATCCTGCCCAGGATGGTGTTTATGAACTTGTGATATGGCCTCACAAATTACTATGTCATGCCTGAGTACTAGAAGGTAGATAACCAGAGTGCATGGTATGTGCTAGGAGTAAAGATGTGGTGGGGGGGGATGGAACATGCTTCTTTGTGCTTGTTTCTCCAGACTTTGTACAAGAACTTTCTCATGAAGCAAGTCCTAAATACAGACAGACAAGCTCCCAGTGGTACAGAACGAGGACCAAGGAAAACATAGGAAACTAGAGACTCTATCATACCACAGCACATACAGCAATCTGAACTATACATATATAGATAATATATGTATATATATATATTTAAAACATTCATTGTGTACATTTCATGCACCTTGAAAGGATAATGAATACAGATCTTTATGGAGTTAGTTTTGTTTAATTGAACTGAATAATCATTACTAAACTGACTGATTTGGTGGATAGATGCACATTTTAATAGCAACTTTTTGTGCTCATGAGTTTGGAAAGAGTTTATGTTGTACATAATGATTTATGTAAGGGCTTGTTATTCTGACACTTTAATAAATATTTTCTACACAACTTTGGTCTTTTATTCCTTTGAACTAAAGGTACATGTTTGTAATGCAAAATGTAGAACTTGAGCAAGCTTGTTTCTAGAAGGTGGAAGAAAAGAACAAAGCAGTCAATCCACCTCTGTATTAAAGCAGACAGTAAGGCTCTATGAAAAGGAAGATGCTCCTCATATATCAGTGTAGACAAATGCACTTACATTAGCATATGTTAGTTAGCAATAGGGCAATCTTCTGCTGCATGACTAATTTGCAAGCCTTACTACCAGAGTGGGAAAAGTTTCAGAAAGATGATAAGTCATACAAGTAAGACTTGCGTGAGGAATAGTCATGAACAGACACACACACACACACACACACACACACAGACATACCCCTTAAACACTCATGCAGGCATACCACAGCCTCTGTTCCAGAAATGGCCCTGCAGACAAGAGGAAGAATCCTAATGTACAAAATGTAATTGTTACATAGTGGGATGCAACAACGTGTTTCCTAAAAACCTATAAAGGCTCAAGTAGATTTTGGTCAGCTGCTATTTTTGTTAGCAGCCTAACACTCCAGCAATATCTTCCCCAGAAAGGGAACAATAGAAACAAAACTGGGAATTTAACAAATGCACTGAGCAGGTCAAGTGCAAAGTCCATTTATATATTAATAATGTGCATAAAGCAAACTAATCCATGAGCATAGATGTATACATCTTGATCATCCACTGGGCCCAGAAAGTCATGCTCTCTAAAAAGTCTTGAGAGATGTCTTGTAATTGCAAAGTGAGATGGTTTTACCCTGCTGGGCAGCTGAACTCCACCACAATCACTTCTCACTCCCCTTCCTCAACAGAAAAGGGGAAAAAATATGATGGAAAGGCCTTAAGGGTTGAGATAAGGACAGGGACATCACTCAACAGTTACTGTCATGTGTAAACCAGACTCAGCATAGCTCCCTATCATATATATATATATAATATGTATAATATAATATAATGTAATGTAATGTAATGTAATGTAATGTAATGTAATATAATATAACATAACATAACATAACATAACATAATATAATATAATATAATATAATATAATATAATATAATATAATATAATATAATATAATATAATATAATATAATATAATATAATATAATATAATATAAATTTATTGTTTATCACTAGCAGAGAAGAGCAGTGAGAAACAAAAAGCAAACTAAAAAGACCTTACCCCCATCCACCCTCTTCTCCATCCTCCCCCTGAGCAGTGCAGGGGAACAGGGAATGGGGGCTGTGGTCAGTCACTCCTTCACAGTCACTCCCTGTCCATGCTCTACGTGGGGTCCCTCCCACAGGATGCCATCCTTCCCGAACTGCTCCTCTGTGGGCTTCCCACAGGCAGCAGCTCTTGAATAACTGCTCCCACACGGCTCCGTACCACGGGGTCCATCCGTTAGGAGCAAACTGCTCCAGCAGGGGTCCCCCATGGGCGGCAGCTCCCTTCAGACCCCCTGCTCCTGCGTGGGCTCCTCTCCATGGGCTGCAGCTCCGGCGTGGGGCCTGCTCCTGCGGGGGCTCTCCATGGGCCGCAGCCTCCTCCAGTCTGACCCTTATCTATATTTTCCCATTAGGTAGGGAAAGATAGCAGTAAGACACTCTCACATTAGCCTTCTTAAGAGTGAGCAAACAGCCTAAGTCATCATGGAAATCTAATAGTTGCAATTATAGCTGAATTGTGATTGCATGCTGAAATGGAATCAGAGACGACTACTCATTTTCTTTCAGCTAAAATTGTGGTGTTTGGCATGAACTGTACAGACAGTCCTCCAAACACATGTATGCTTCTCTTACAACCTAGTTATGCTGCACAGTTTTGACATGAAAGAGCTGATAGGAATTATGGTGGATTACCATGGGTTTCTGGGAGAAATGTAAGGGTTAACTACGGAACAAGGGAATACAAAATGCCATCTGGATCATGATGGGTACGAGCAAAACAAGATAGTTTACCAGAATAGTTGAAGACACAGGAAAAAGGCACCGTAGAAATACCAGTATTCATTTTAGTCCCATAATTCAATGCTGCAGTGTAAAACAGTCCTGCAGAGGCAGAAGTAGAAGCTAAGCTAAAGGTTCATATCCCAAGCCAACTCTTTTATGGACAGTTGTGCCTCACATTAACACCTATTCTGACTGCTCTCTTCCCTCTTAGAGGTGTAGCCTTTTTACTACAACTCTTGATAGAACCCATTTAATATACAGGTCTTCAAATCTCACTTTAACATCAGGGTGTTGATAATAACCTATGCCAAAATGGATAAGCATGCTAAATCTGAACAGAATTGTAAGGTCAGGATGTTCTTTTTATAGTCGGTGAACACAGAAGCTTTTAAACACCAAAAACAATCTAAAAAATGCTTGTGAGATGGTATAATCAGGATATGCAAGTTTGAAAACCATGATTGCTGATTCATTCAGTCAGCACATCTCTATCTTTACTTTCTTAAGAATAATATTCATTTTTAAGAGGATTTTGGATCTATCAAAAATAGATCCAAGTTTTCAATGAAGAAAACGGAAGAATGAAAGTGTCCCAATTTTGAGGACAGCGTGGCACATTAATAAATCTCATGCAAGAAGTGTGTTTACAAATGGGTATGTAAACCAATGGAGAATGAACATAGAGACAAGCTTATTTTAACCATGGGAATGTCAACACAAGAGCTGGAAAAAGAGACAGAATATTGCTAGAAAAGTTGGGAGGTCATGAAAGCAGTACAGAGGGCTTTGACTGAGATGTTATATTTGATTCTATAGGTTATAGGTGAGAAATCACATACTTCATAATAGTCCATCATCAATAAACCCTGTCTGCCCTGGCTACTTGGACATGACTTCTTTAAGTTGGTTCAAGTCAGGTGTCTCGAATTTACCTCTACCCCATAATTCCAACAGTATTAGAGAAGCTGCAACAGCAAAGTTACACAGTCATGTAGACAGTTTGGTAGGCTAAGTGGCAAAACTCAAGGATGTGGAACAGAAGCCATATAGCTGAGATATAGAATTGCACTGCAAAGGAGGGCTAGTCCTTTGAATTATACTAGTGCTGGTGTATCATTGTTACATAACGTCCTCAGAAGCATAGAACACCTCCCTTTTTTAAATCAAGATCAGTCATTTCCCTATAATGCATTATCCAGTTGAAACAATTTTTAATCAGAGAAGTTAATTGTACAACCTAAGTCATAGAAGGTGTCAAATGAACAAGCAGTCCCTTTTGCTTCTTAATGTCCCCAAACTTTTGCTTAATTTTGTTTTGTTTTCATTTTTTCCATTTACAAATTTATACTTCTAAGAAACTGCACATTCCTGATTTTTGTAGTAAGAGTAAAATAAACCTCCTAAGTCATCTGTATATACACACTTCAACTTCACAGTCCCTCTACCAAAAGGGAGAAAGAACTTAGAAATAACTTTAGGCTTAGCCCAAAATAAACACTAAGGAAAAACAAAACAAAACAAAATAAAAAAAAAAAAAAAAAAACATAGAAACAGTCTGTTCTTCCAGGGCTTTCAATCTTGTTTTTAGACTGAAAGGGTACAGATAATTTGGACAGGTATCTGCTATAGATGGACACCAATAAATCAACAAATAAATGAAAATAAATAAAACCTAAACCTTTAAGCTTCCTGAAAATCACTACTCTTCACTCTCTGTTCTGTCAGTGTTTATTAGCATGATCCATTGTGCCAATGTTACTGTCACTTTTTTCATTTACCATTTTGATAAATAGCCAGAGGACAAAAAGGAAAAAAAAATAGTCACGGGAATTAACAAAGATAATACAATGTTTTTACATGGAACAATTAAATTTCTCTTACAGCTGGAAAAAAAAAAATGAACCTTCCTAGAGCAGTGACATGAATATGGAAAATATTTAGTACTACGAGAATAAAAACCTCTTTCAAATGGTAGCATTTGAAAACTCAAGACAAGTTTTACTATTCCTTCTACCACAGAAGTGAACTTATTTTACCACATGTAAACAACATTTTACAGCATGTCTTTTCTACATATGTGTAAAAAACAGTATTTCCCTTTAAGCCCAAGCAAGGACCTTAAATAGAGCAAATTTCCCACATTTGGGGAAGCATAGCAATAAACCTTCATCAGAAACTGTGGCTAAGCAACACGTTCAAAGCCTCAAAAATTATAGATTGGCCTTAACATGCAAATGCAGAACTAAAGAGTCTTTTTTTCTTTTTTCTCTAGAAATCACTTCAATTGTCAGAGACTTGAAAACATATGTTGGTTTATGCGAGAGGGGGCTGGATAAAGGTTTGGGTCTTTTTTAGGTTTCACACCTAATGTTGTTATCTTACACCACCCAGATACAACATGAATATCAGAAAATTAAGTATTTGATAGAAGGTTTCAGTGGCTTAGGACACACCTGCAGTTACATCTGTTACTAATGTGCAATATTTCCTCCAGTGACACATATTATCCAAAATTGTATTTGGCATGACATCTCACCCTCTATAAGAAAATACAAACACATTTAAGCATCTACAAGTGTCAAATGATATCCTTCTTGTCAGGTTTTATCAACTTTCAACATTATAATTTTTAAGTCAATCCTTCTCAACTGTTCATCTACCACAATATACCTTCACAACTACGAAAACAACACCAGCATGACATACTAGTATTTATCAGCTACTGACTCAGTAATAGGGCTATGCAAAGAATTGCATGTTTCTTGAATGAGAAGAGAAATAAATCAATTTCATTCTGAATTTGATCCAATAGATGATTTGGTCCAGTCTTGTATCTTACCATGCTGGCACTCTCCACTGTTCTCAAGCAGCTCAACATTAAATCTTTACTAGTATTACTGTTTCTGGTGGTGGTTATACTGAACTATAATTGCTCTGCATCCTTCAGTGAGTATGAGAAGATTACATATGAATGGCAGAAGACTGCACTTTGTTTGACACTGAATATGGCTTAAAGGTTAATCAACATTTGTTACAGAATTAACATTAGTCAAATCCAAAAACAACTCAGGGATCCTAAACATGGCTTAGTCAACTGCACATGAAAGCCACGTGTACTAATGTAGTCTAAGCCACAGTAAAACAAATAATAACTTATTTTTGTTTTCAAACCAGCTGGAAAACCAAAATGCATCACATTAGAAATCTTAGAAGCACTTAACAAAAAGAAATTATAATAAAACTTCTGAGACTATCACACTTTGAGATAGAGGACCTGAGTAGCTAAAATCCAGATGTTTTCAGCAACTGTTTAAAAATGATTTACTCCATTTTTAACAAAGGATGCTTTATCATTCTTAACTTTCTAAAGGAGGCCATGGGCGAGCAGAGGAGGAAAAGTCTCTGAGGTCCTTACAGAAATGATTTATACTTTAATTCCCACCTGCTTCAAATTAATACTTCAGTATATATGTATTTTGTAACAGTTCATGAATTGTCACTAGATGGAAACTCACATTTTTAAAACACTTAATATCGCAGGACTAGTAACACAGTTCAAGTACATTTCACCTCTGAACTAGCCGCTGATAGTTCAGATAAAAAGTAGTAGTGATGAAAAGAATTGTTACCTAGCCACTGTGAAATCAATAAGTAGCCTCTGTCTACCTCCAAGTGAGCTGCTTTTCTTATTGCAGCATCTTTTTTTTTTTTTTTAATGACTACTTAAGATTTTAATAGCAAGAAAAAGGGTCTTAGATAAGGATGTTACATAAGCAGCACAGTGACTTTATGCTTCTGCAAAATACCAAGTATAAAACTGATACATGGATGGATTACTAACAGCCCCATGAACTGAAAACTACCAACTTCATAGTCAAATGCACAAAACTGTGATAAAAGCTGTTCCTTCCTGTTAGATATACTGACAAACTAGTCTAACAGAAATCACTTAGAATTATATAATGGAACATAGAAAGAGTTAGGTGGAAAGGGACCTTAAAGATCATCTAGTTCCAATTCCCCTGCCACGGACAGGGATACCTTCACTAGATCGGGTTACGACAGTCCTGAAATTCGGGTACTTCAGAAAAGCGTGGTTCTTGCACAGTTTTCACTAGAAGACTTAGAAAAGTTTTGTTTTAAAAATACATTCCTGGCTATGGAATATTCTGTTTCATACTGCATAAGACAGCAATCACCCATTGTGAAAACTACAGTGTACAATTTCATAACTTATGTAAAGCAAGTATATAAAAACAATCAATTGAGCAAGTACTCTCTTAGTTTAGTAATCATTCCTTTTAAATTATGACCTTCCTTAAAGTAAAGGCAGGTAATATTTTAAATTAAGTATCATGTTTTGTATGAGGATTTTTAAAATTATCTCCTTTGTTCACCTAAAGCAATTCACAGTTAGTCAAAACTTTCCCAAAAAATTGTCTTTCCCCCAAAAGTTCGCTTACCATCCAGAAAAGGGTTCCAGTGGCAAATTCAGAATAATGTTCTACAGTAGACAGTACACTGAATATTAAACAAATCAACACCAAGAGAAATCTGTAAAAAGAAAACAGTGGTTAGTGACTTGTTAAGTTGAACTGTAAATTTAAGTCTAGTTTTAGTTCTTTCATTCATGTAACATTTTTAATCACAAGTACTTTGAATTTAATTCTTTCATTCTTCCTAGTCAAATAAAGATTATGCTCTGAATGTCTTTGTTTTGCATTCCATAACTTAAGAAACATGGAATGAAAGAACTGAAAGGATGGTTGGAAATAAGGAGAAAATTCTTCTCAGAAAGAGTGGCTAGACGTTGGAATGGGTTGCCCAGGGAGGTGTTGGAGTCACTGTCCTTGGAGGTGTTTAAGAAAAGGTTGGATGTGGTACTTAGGGGACGTGGTTTAGTGGGTAATATTGGTGTTAAGGGTATGGCTGGACCAGATGATCTTGGGAGGTCTTTTTCAATCTTCCTTAATGATTCTCTGATGTTAAATCAACAGATCAAACTCAAATTACCATGTAGAATTTTCCAGAGAAGCTAGTAGTAATGAATGTTTCATGTAAAGACACTGATTGATGTATAACTTATACACTTTGGTAGAAAGCTATAATAATTGATAATACATTAATTAAAGAAGAATTAGACATATGACTAGAGTGAGGATTCGTAACTTTAATGAAAACTGTTCCATTAACTGCATTCCATGAACTTGCAACTTACATAAATACAGTATAAACAGCTACTAACATAGTATTTCCAGTATCATTATTCAGAACAAGAAAAAAAAAATAAATCTCAAAATACATATTCCTACTTCCCAAAATTGTTTAAAATGAATCAAAATTGAAGTTATGAGAAGCAGAAAATAAAATGTGAAATTGAATCCTAGTTGACTAAGTGCTTAAGGATTGGCAGAATATACATCATCATGATGCACAAAATGTCTCAGCCATCTTCCCACCATTGGCAAAATGTTAAACATTTAAGTAAACGGTTAAAATAAAAGCTTTATGCAAACTTTGTTTGCACTACATTTTTCATCATCTCTTAAGTTCATTCAGAAAACAAGAGAAAAATAAGAAAATGAGATTTCTTCCACTAACAGCCATAAACAGTAACATTCCCTGTTGTGTACCAGCTCTTTCATCTGTCATTTCCTCTGTTTCCACGTCAAGGGTGTATATCCTAAACTCCCAAACGAGCAATAAAACCTTAACAGTCAGTCCTGCATGAGACATTTTTTCAGGAAAAAAAAAAAAAAAAAAAAAACTTCTGAAGAAGATAAACATTCTTGACAAGGCTTGTTCTAGAACTTCAAAACAAATGAACAAATGACAGACTAACAGTGCTGGTGACTGCACTACTAAACTTGCATGATTTCAGTAAACTTAAACACACTAAAATTTAGTGTGCTTTTGGTGGCTTTTACATTAAAAACAAATAGGAGGAAGAACTTGTCAGGAAGGGCAAAAACTCACATTCAACCTAGAGACTTGATACATAAGAACTCCTTAGGCACTTGTACTGGTCAATATTTTCATTAGTGTTCCAGAAGAAGACATGAAATGTGCTTCATCAGGTCCACACATGACACCAAACCTGGGTTGCAGTCAACAAACCTGAGAGCAGAGCCACTGCTCAAAGGTGCCTAGACAGGCTACAGGAACAGGCCTACAGGAATCTCATAAAAACTAAACATGAATAAATAACAAGTCCTGAGTAGTGTGAGGGCACAAACCCAGATCAGATGAAGGCTGTCAGTATCCAGACTGCATCCCTGGTAGCCTGGCCAGAAGGTAAAGGGCAATGATGGTTCCCTTTTGCTGGACTACACCTGGGGTGGTGCACACAGCTGTGGCCCCGTGGCACTGCACAGGGGTGACACTGCAGAGGGAGCTTGGCAGAGGGCAGTAGCAGCATGAGAACCCTGACCCAGCATGAGCAGGGACTGGTGTCACCAAGCTCATTCAGTGGGGGTAAGCCCTGCTCCTACTGTCTACCATATGTCCCACTTGCCCAAAAGTCCTCCTCATCTTCCAGTCACCTGAAAGCTCCTGCCTATGATACACACAAAACCCAACATTTTTGAAAATGACATAACCCACATGTTTTCATACTTCATGATTAGATCACAGAATCACAGAATCACAAAATCACAGAATCGAAGGGGGTGGAAGGGACCTCGAAAGATCACTGGGTCCAACCCCCCTGCCAAAGCAGGCTCCTTAGAGCAGGCTGCCCAGGTAGGCGTCCAGATGGGCCTTGAATATCTCCAGAGAGGGAGACTCCACAACCTCCCTAAGCAGCCTGTTCCAGTGCTCTGTTACCCTCACCGTGAAGTTCTTTCGCATGCTGGTGCGGAACTTCCTGTGCTCTATCTTGTGGCCATTGCCCCTTGTCCTATCCCCACAAACCACTGAAAAGAGGTTGGCCAAATCCCTCTGTCTCCCACACCTCAGGTATTTATACACATTGATAAGATCCCCTCTCAGTCTTCTCTTCTCCAGGCTGAACAGACCCAGGTCTCGCAGCCTTTCCTCATAGGGAAGATGCTCCAGGCCCCGTATCATCTTTGTGGCCCTCCGCTGGACTCTTTCCGGGAGTTCCCTGTCCAGCACCTTGTCCAGGTGCTTCTAGAACACCGCAAGGGATGATGACTCCACCATGTCCCTGGGCAGGCCGTTCCAGCACCTGATCACTCTTTGAGAGAAAAAGTTTTTCCTGATATCTAATCTAAATCTCCCCAGGTGCAACTTGTGGTCATTTCCTTGAGTCCTATCATTAGTTATCTGAGAGAAGAGTACAACCTCCCTTCAGGAAGTTGTAGAGTGCAATGAGGTCTCCCCTGAGCCTCCTCTTCTCCAGACTAAACAATCCAGCTCCCTTAGCCGCTCCTCATAAGACTTGTGTTCCAGACCCCTCATCAGTTTTGTTGCCCTTCTCTGGACACGCTCCAGGCCCTCAATGTCCTTCATGTAGTGAGGGGCCCAAAACTGAACACAGTACTCGAGGCACGGCCTCACCAAAGGTGAGTACGGGAGATGATCACCTCCCTACTCCTGCGGGCTACACTATTTCTAATACAGGCCAGGATGCTGTTGGCCTTCTTGGCCACCTGGGCACACTGCCAGCTCATGTTCAGCCAAGCATCAATCAACACTCCCAGGTCCCTTTCCTCTTCACAGTCTTCTAGCCACTCTGCCCCAAGCTTATATCGTTGCATGGGGTTATTGTGGCCAAAGTGCGGGACCCGGCACTTGGCCTTATTGAACTTCATCTCATTTGCCTCAGCCCAGCAGTCCAGCCTATCCAGATCCCTCTGAAGGGCCACCCTACTTTCAGGCAGATCTACACTACCTCCCAACTTGGTGTCGTCTGCAAACTTACAGAGGGTACACTCAATCCCCTCATCCAGGTCATTGTAATGTCCATTGTAACGAGACAAGAGCTGAACTTAACTCCATTAAGCACTACCCGCTGGGCATGGCCCTCCAGCCAGTTCTTCACTCAGAGAAGAGTATACCCGTCTAGGCCACGGGCAGCCAGTTTCCTCAGGAGAATACTGTGGGAGACCATGTCCAAGGCTTTGCTGAAGTCTAAGTCGACTACATCAACAGCCCTTCCCTCATCTACCAGTCTGGTCAAAAGATCACAGAAGGAGATAAGGTTGGACAAGCACGACCTGCCGTTTGTGAACCCATGCTGGCTGGGCCTGAACCCCTGGCATGCAAGTGCCATGTGATCTCACACAAGATGATTTGCTCCATAACTTTTCCTGGAACTGAGCTCAGGCTGACAGGCCTGTAGTTCCCCGAGTCCTCCTTATGGCCCCTCTTGTAGATGGGAGTCACATCGGCAAGTCTCCAATCCTCTGGGACCTCTCCAGATAACCAGGAATGCTGATAGATGGTAGAAAGCGGCTTGGCAATCACCTCTGCCAGCTCCCTCAGCATCCTAGGGTGGAGCTCGTCTGGTCTCATGGACTTGTGACATTCCAGATGGAGGAGCAGGTCTCTAACCGTCTCTTCCTGGATCACGGTGGGGATTCGCTACCTGAATGATAGGGGACATCCAGGTCAGGGAGTAAAGTACCCTGAGGATAACTGATCCAACTACTAAAGACAGATGTAAAGAAGGCATTGAGAACCTCAGCCTTATTCTTATCCTCAGTGATCACAGTTCCTGCTGCATCAAGGAAAGGATGGAAATTTTCCTTGACTCTTCTCTTGGTGTTCATATATTTGTAAAAGGATTTCTTGTTCTCTTTTACTGCAGTGGCCAATCTGAGTTCAAGATGGGTTTTTGCCTTTCTAACTTCCTGTCTGCATATCTTAGCAACTTCCTTGTAGTTGCCCCAAGTAGCCTATCCTTTCTTCCAGCGGATGTAGACTCTCTTTTTCTCCCAGAGTCTCAGTTAAAGTTCCCTGTTCATCCATGCTGGTCTTCTTCCCCTCTGGCTCGCCTTATGGGACACAGGAACAGCCTGCTCCTGTGCCTTTAAAATTTCCTTCTTGAGGAGTGTCCAGGCTTCCTGGACCCCTTTGCCCTTCAGGAGTGACTCCTGAGGGACCAGGGGTCGAGTAAACTGCCCCATGGTCAAAGAACCCAAAGTTCCTGTCACGACACCAGCCTCTCAGCCAATTATTCATTACCTGTGTTTTCCTAGCCCTCTCCATGTCCTTCACCTCCCCAGAAGGAATGGCACAAAACATGACTTGCGATCCCGCTCCTTGAACTATTTGCCCTAAACCCCTGAAATCTCTCTTCATAGTTGGCAGGCTTTTCTGAGAGATTTCATCACTGCCCGCTTGAACTATGAGTAATGGGTAATAATCAGTGGGGTGAACCAGCTCCGGCAGTTTTCTAGTTATATCCCTGACCCGGGCCCCAGGTAGGCAGCACACTTCCCCACGGCTCGGGTCTGGTCTGCAAATGGGGTCCTCTGTTCCTCTGAGAAGAGAGTCGCCTACCACAACCACCTTTCTTTCCTTCTTTCCTGGTTGAGGCAGTCTGAATGCCTGGAGTCAACTGCCTCGTCTTTGGTAACCTCTTTAGGGAACCTTCCTGCGCCTCCCCACTTACCTCCCCTGCCACGTCCAATGCTACAAACCTATTGTTTAGCGGGACCTGGGGATGCAAGGGAAACAGGTGGGGGTCACCCATGATGCCAAGCAGGAACCCTCTCCCAACCCTCCCCATCCCTCAGGTCCCCCTCCTCTGCCTCACAGGGCAGGGCAGGGGGTTCACCATCAGTTGCGTGGTATCTCCGTGGCGCCATTCCCTCTGGCACTCCAGGGAGCTACTCCACCAGTCGATCTCCTGCTCATGGTCCTTGATGGCCCTCAGTCTCTCAACCTGCTCTTTCAGCTCTGCCACCACGCTGACCAGATCTTCCACCTGCTCGCACCTCACACAGGTGGAATGCCTGCCGCCCACCACCCCCCCCCCGGCCCTGGCAGCAGCAGGCTCTGGCACTCCCTGCTGCCAGAGACCTGTACAGCCATGGTTCTGGACAGGCCCTCTGTTTGGGTCACCACAGTTTTTCTGAGGCAAGTTCTCTGCCTGGTAGAGACCATCACAAAAACTGTGGTCACAGATACTGCCAGTAGCTAGGATGGACTCGAAAGGGAGGAGGGAGAGAATCCCTGTGCCCTGCTGCATGAGCTGCCACACTCACACTGCAGCACACTGTGGGTGGCTCCCACCAGCTGGCACACGGTGGCTATTCCTAGGCAGAGGTCGTGGGCGCAGCTGCCGGTGTCCTGGGATGCCCGCTCCCTGTCAGCCTCTGTCACGAGAGCTGTCAGGTGTGGCCTGGTCCTGCCACTGTCCCGGGCTGCCTCTGGCGAAGCAAGGGCTGGAGAACCCCCCCATGCAACTCGTGGTCAGGCGCTGCAGCTGTGCTGGCTCCGAGGCAGCCGACCTTGACTCAGATATATGTATATATTTATATGTACATAGGTTTCTACATAGAGAAATAGATATACATAAATAATATATAGCCCACAGACTATAGAATTGTGGTGGCTTGGTGTTAGCCAGTTGCCAGCTGCCCCCCAGCTGTTCTCTCACTCTCCTTCCTCAACAGAATGTGGAGAAAAAGTGTGACAAAAAAACTCATGGGTTTAGATAAACACAGAGAGATCACTTTCCAGGTGAGACAAATACAGAGAGAACACTTATCAGTTACCATCATGGGCAAAACAGACCTTACTGGGGGAAAATGATTTTATTGCCAGTTAAAATAAGTTCAGATACTGAGAAATGAAGACAAACTGAAATATCTCCCCCACCCCTTTCTCATGCTCAATTTTTCATTTCCAGGTCCTCTACCTCCTTCCCTCACACACACCCTGAGTGGCACAAAGGGATGGGGATTATGGGGTCCAGCCATAACAGTTCCTCTCTGCTGCTTCTTCCTCCTCACACTTTCTCCTGCTCCAGCATGGTTTCTTCCACAGGCTGCAGCCCTTCAGGACAAACCTGCTCCCGCGTGGTTTCCTCCACAGGCCACAGAGAAACTTCTGCTCCAGCACCTAGAGCACCTCCTCCCCTCCTTCTTCTCAGTCCTAGGTGTCTGGAGGGCTGCTCCTCACACTGTAACCCTTCTCTACCTGTTCAGTGGGTTTGCCCATCCTTAAATACTTTTTCCAGAGGCACCACCATCTTGGCTGACCAGCCTAGCCATGTCCTTCAGTGGATCCATCAGAGCTGGGCAGAACCAGCTAGAAAAAGCTGTGCTCGGCACAGGGCAGCCCCTGCTGCACCCCACCCCCACCCCCTCCAAGTGCCAACACCTTGACACCTACACCCAATATAAAAATTTGGAATATAGAATACAAAATACAGAAAATGAATGTAGCTACAGATATAAAGGAGTATACAAATACCCATAATATGTGATTTATTTACTCATAGATGTACTTTGTACTTGTATGGGATGGAGGAAGCTCACAAGCGCGTGGCACGCCAACATGCTGGTGGGACAGGAGGAAATTGAAACATGCTTGAAGACAGCAGACCTCTCCCAGGAGGCCACTGAGGGCTCCCTGCACAGCCTTCTCCAAGCAGACAGCAGAGACCCATCCTACAAACTGCACTGAGAGGCCCCAGACTGCCAGGATGGCCATGACCACCCAGTGCCAATTGGTTTCTGTTCAGGCCACCAGTTTGCCTTGCAGCAGATCCCAGATAGGCATGTGAAGACATGAGCTCCTCTGCCAGTCAGCCAGGGTCTTTGGAAGTGTTTCGAGGTCATCAGTGCAAGGATGAGGGGAGCCTTCCATACAGCACCAGCCTATGCCCTGTAACAGGCTTACAGGGAGATAGAAGCTCCCCAACAGCTGTTGTCAATGGAAGCCGCATCTCACCTGCCCTCTCTGCATGAAACTATCCTCAAACTATAATTTCCAATTCACAGGCCCATCAGCTGGCTTTTCTGGCTCTCACAGTGGTCTTTGGGCATCCCTTTGGAGCTTTTCCTTATTGTGCCCATGTTCACATCCCCAAAGCTGACATTTAGTTGGAGTTCTCCATCTTTGCAGATAGCATCACCTGTGCCATGCAGCACCATGCTGAACCTGGCAGTTGCCCCAGATACACAGGGTGGCCACAGCCATCCTGGCAGTGTGGGACCAGATGCAGGGGTGCCTGTCTGCACCACCTTTGTGTTTCTCTCAGGGCATAAAGAGCATGAACTGAAGAGAAGCTGTGGGAACTGGACTTAGTCAAGCTGGAAAATAAAGGACTTATTTTTTCCTGTGTACTAGAGGCAAGACTACCCCACAGCTCAGTCATTTGGAAAGGCAATCTGGAGAACATATATGCAGGAGGAAAGTTAGAGAATGGTATTGCCTAGAATCCACAGAGTGAGAATTATCAATTAAGAGGAAGACGAGCCTACCACTTCTAAACTCCATGCAACAGCCACAGATTCCAGCACCCCATATGCTCTTCCTAATTGTTAGTGTAGTTAATCATAGTGTTCCTTGACTACTCATACTCATTCCATGAGTATGTCACAACGACCCTCAAAATCTGTTAAAAATGATTCCCTAGCCCAATGATGCAATGCAGATCTTGCAAAGAACTTCCAGTGTTGATGGTATATGTCGGATGAACTTTGATTTTTCCCATCCTTGATTATGGGATTCTCTTCAGTTATTATTGTATCAAGTCCACTGTAAACATTTTTGTTGCAATAAATAAAAAGAGAGAGAAAGACAGACTTATCCCCAAAGTTTATGATAGCGTGGTGGCTCATGTAGAGGAGTTTTGCTACATTAATTGTACAGATGCTAATGGCTAAGACTTTTGTCAGTAGGAATAAGAGACGAATTAGTTCTTCACATCCGATTCCCAAATACAAGAACAATAAAGCAAGAACAGGTACAATAGATGAAAGAAGCGAAGTATGCTCTGAAGGCCAAATTCCCTAATAGAGGCCAGTATAATCATATTGATTAATTATTTATATACAAAATCCATTAAGAATAAATATTCAGTAGCCTAAATAAAATTGTGCTCTTTTTGAATTCAATATGGGATGCACTTTTTACCAATAAAGTTACAGGAGTCATTAATGTAACCTGTATCATATACATCCTAACAAAGTAATTAGTTGTCAGGGAGCACTGAGAGTGGGGCTGCTCCTCATAATTCAGATGCAAAGGGTGACTACAACACAGGCAAATCTGTTCCCTAATTCACCGGGATTCAGGTCTACAATAGCTGAGGAGGGCCAGGGTGATGAGAGCAACCAGATCCATCAGCCATTCAATGATCTGTCACGTGAGTTGTGGTAGTAAGACAAGTCCAGGGTCCATTCAAGAAGCCCAGGCAGGAGCACGAAGAGACAGGATGATAACACAGATCCAAGGTCAGTCCAAGAGACAGAGACTGCTGCAAGACTGGAGACAAAACTACCTACAACATAGGTTCAAGTTTAGCACACACTTGTGTACAAAAGCATCCAGAATGCATGTTTGTCTCAGATGGAGGGTAGGCTGAGCCAATGTCCTTTATGCATCATGTTAGACCATAACTAGAAACGGGAAAGTGAAGAATACTAGCATCTATGGGCACACAAGAGCCCTTCAGCTTTCCTTTTCTTCTTATAGGAATGTTTCAGATTTTTAGACCCTGTCTCAGGGTTCCCAGGAGCACTGAGCAAAGAATAATGAATACTGAATACAACTTTCATTCACAGAAGCCTGTATGCTTGACACAGTCATTCACACACTGCAAGTCAACTGCATTTAAGTGCTAACATAGTCAAAGAAAGGCAGTTATTCCCCAGCTGCCACACAAACAGCTGACTTTGTTCAAGCCTAAAACAGGATTTGAAGATATATTAAAAAAAAATATTGCTTCTATTTGCATGGCTCTGGAAGGGCTCTGTCACTGTTATCACAAATAGAGATTTGTGATATTTGTTATCACAGATTTGTCACAAATAGAGATTTGAGAAGATTTGGGCTACCATTAATAACTGAATTTCTTGAGTAATTAGAACTTGACACACACAACTGTCTCCAAATCAACTCTGCATTTTTTTGAGTATTTACCTACTCTGATCCATGCTATTAGGATTGACCTTTAACATGGATTATCCAAGTTCCTAAGCACTGGCTGTTTTCTTTAGCAATATCCATGGACAGTGGGGTATTTCTAGTTCCTTTTGAACTGAAGGCAGGGAGAAAGTATTTGATAGCTGATTATATAAGTGTTCCATACGACATTTGCTATAGTGCATTCTTCCATTTAAATCATATAAACTGATGAATATGAAAGTATTTGAAAAAGATTTTGAAAAAAAATTATTTCCTTGTGCATTTCAAGAGGCTCTAAGCAGTTTATTTGTAATACAATTTTAATTCATGCCTGAGTGTAATTGTAATTCGTATTAAACTGCAGAAGAAATATACAATCCAAATGCAGAATTTCTAAATTATTAAAAGAACATAAGTGTACTACCATCAATTTTTTGTAACTGTAAAGTTGGAGGAATATTAACTACAACCTAGGATTTATTTATCTGAACCCACAAAAAAAAACACAATGCAAATTTGAAATAAGGCTGTAAAGTTATGCTGGTGGAAATCACTGAACTTACCCATACAACCCAGTGGAGATTACTAATGGAATTTTCAAGACAATGCCAATAAATGAGCATGCGCTCACCCATGTTTAGGTTGTTCATATAGCATAAATGAAATATAATTATGTTAATACAGGTGAATATAGGAAATAATTATTAGCTTTTGGGGAAGGCTTTATGATTTGACCTAGCAAAAATCTGTGCTAACACAACTGTACTAGTTTTAGATCCAAGCTTGTCCCTGAATACAATATCTAACCCTGCGTATTTACACTAGCTCAGCTGTCATTAACTCAGAAGTTTTGGTGCTGCACTCTACTGCATGATGTCCTTCTTTCATCTCAGTGAAACTGAAAAATCCTAGCAGAGGATTTCGGCAGAACATATTAGGAAAGCCACACAAATAACATTGTATAGTTTGTAAACTCAGTAGAAAAAGGAAGTTGAAAATGATAAGAGCAAAAGCTTTAAAATCTTAAGTCAAAGAGAAAGCATGGTGCACGAGAAAGTGAAGTAACCAAATTTCTTACCAGAAAGGTTAGATTTAAAAAAAAAAAAAAAAGTGAATAAATAGATAAAATCCCCATGTTTGTAATGTGGTTGTTGCTTGAAACCAGTGGAGTCCTAATACAGCATGCTACCTGTTTCAATAACAGTTGAGAATAAGTCGTTCCATGAAGCAAAACTACACACTTCTGCAGGCTTAAGAATAGGAATAAGCCATTTCTTTAGTTCAGTGATGCCAAGCAGCTAAATTAGCAAATTTATATTTAATATTTCAACATTTCCCAGGCATTTCAGTACAGCCATCAGGTCAAAGGAAGCAAGCCCTCCCCTCTGCTCAGTACAAATGAGACTGCTAGGAACGCTGGGCTCCATTTTGGGATCCCCAGAGCCTATGGGCAAGGTCACCAGGAAGAGACCCTGGAGCCCCATGATGGGGCCAGGCCTGCAGCACACAACCTGCATGGGAAGGCCAATAGCGATACCCGTGATGCCCAGCCTTTCTCTCTGGCAAGTGAAATGTCCCATGGGAACAGTCTCAAGGAGAGCAGTCCTCACCCCCCAGTTTTGTCGATCCTCTTGGGGTGGGGACCAAGCTGTGCATGACATCATAGTGGCCTCCTGATATCACCAGTGACCTCACTGAAGCCATTTCCAAGGCTGTTACAAGGCCTCCAGCAGCTGGGGAACAGGGCTAGGGTGATCTTCATGTTCCCTCCTGCCCAGCAAGGGTTTCTAGCAGCTATGAGTCAGATGGAGCAATCGTGGGAGAGAAGAAAGGATTGCATGGTCACTGAAGACATAGTTAAGGCACACACACGTTATAGTTACCTTTTTCTATAAAGCTGCACAGGATGAATCTGTGTGATGCTCATCTCAAGATTTTTGTATTTTTATTTTTATTTTTTGTGATTAGATTCTGTTCTTAGGCTGTTTTTAACAATTTCTGTCTGTTGTGGATGTGAAAGTTAGTTCTTTGAACTCTTAGTCTCCCTTCAAATCTTATTTAAGCAATGGGAAGCAAATATTTTATCTCTAATTTGCTGAAACAGTTGCTACCTGGATAAGACAGTTTACATTTCCACTGGAAGTACAGGCACTTCATGTATAAGCTTGGTTACCACAAAAACAGTTTCTGCTGTGTTTTTTTTGTAAAGCAGCACTGTGGAATGGAAGGGAAAAAAAGATCATATAGATCAATCTATTTTTTAATTCTTTTGGTGATGAGTTGCAAAGATAGTGACCCTGTTTAACCTGATTGAACCATGAGCTCTGTTGGGATAAGAACAGATAACCACCAATATGTATTTTGTTTAAGATATTACTGTAAAATATATTTCCAGATACTTTCAGGTAATTATGGTATCAGATAAGGTGATAACTAAAGAAAATATAAAAGTGCTAATGCTTATCATTATGAGTTTGGGGTTTCTACAAAAGTAAAGGACTAGCCAGTCTAAATTATTCCAGTGGCAAAATTTAGCGATTCAGAAACTGAATTCTGGAAAATCAGACATGGAATTCCATTATTCATGCCACAGGAAACAGGAAGCAATAATAAATGCCATTTTTTCTAGCTTTGTAAATTATAACTCACAAAGGATTAGACAGAATACTAATATTTATTTTAATACTTAAAGGTGTTTTTTGTTGTTGTTTGTTGTTTTGTTGTTGTTGTTTCACCTTAACAAACATTTAAAATTGTTTTCATGTCTGTCTAGCTGGTTTATTTCAGTACTTGCTAAACTAGTCAACAAAATCAAATTTTTATTTAGAATACTGTTAGCTGCAGCAGGGGAATGATTTTAGGTACTTAGCTTTACAGAGGTGGCTTAGGTGTTGAACTATTCTTTCCTGGGCATACAGTTCAGGGCTATTGTTTCTATTTCAAGGGTCAGACATCTCAATCTATTGGTAGAATTAATTAAAAACAAAAAAAACAAACAACAACAACAACAAACTACTGCATTGATTTCCAAAGGGGAATTAGAAATGTTTCAGTATGTTTTGTTTGTTTGTTTGTTTTCTGAAAACTGATCAAAGGTGACCAAAGTACCTAAATCCAAGAAGCAACTTTCTGAGGTTCCATCTGGAAGCCTTCAGTAAACCTCTCCTGATACCTACCTGGTATCTGGTTCTCTTGAATTCTATTCCTCAATATGCCCTGCATTTGCTATGTCTTAGCTGAGAGACACCTGGTAAAGACATAAGATTCATCAGCACGGTGTAGGAGCACAAGCCAGACCTGTGCAACCAGGAGTAAAGAAGAGACAGGGCCAATGAGGAGACGTGTTTATCACGCTTCCTGAAAATTTAAATCTGATTTCGCAGTCTCATAAGCAGTTTCACCACCTCTGATGGTGTTAACAAAGAAAAATGTGTTCATGGAGAGCATCTTAATGATGTCTAGTTCTTCATTAATGGCAAATACCTGGAATTATAATGTCTTTAGAAAAAAACAGGGGTAAAGTGGTAAAGAGATCTAGATAACACACCATAGTCAGGGAGTTGTTAGCAACACTTCAGCAGGGGACAGCTTTTAGCCATATTCTCATGATTTACTAACTACACAGCCCAGCACTCCCAACCTGCTAGCTATTTCATTTCAAGGTACCCAAGTTGCTGAGCATACTATTCAGCAGTTTTGCTGCAACCAGAAATTTTCATCTCTTTGAAAATGGTGGTATGGTACAAGGGGTAGAGAGTTCTCTTCAAGTCATAATAAAACTGTTATATCACTTTAAATGAGCCGCTACACTGACCAAATAAATGAAATTGCTCGTGTGTCCAGGTCCTGATGAGCCAGCCAGCAGAGGGGGCAAAAGTCACACTTTCTTTCCTAGGCACTATTTATTACTGGAAAAGGATATTAAAAAAAAAAAAAAAAAAAACAGAGCAAAGCATTGAGAACAGACCAAAAGACGCTGAAACACTTTGTCAAATGGAAAAGAGCAAGTCAATAAGGAGTTTACAGCACAAGCAACCAACACTTGAAGAGTCTATACATGAGTATACACAAGTCTTTAGCCTTTCCTTAACACACTTGAAGAAGATGCAGATACAGAAATAAGGTAACCACAGTCATAAGATTCTCCTTCTGACATTTAATACAAAAGGATTACATTACTACTTAGAAGCCCTCACAACCACTGGGTACCAAGCTCTGTTAGAAGCTGTGCTTCATCAGATAGTTCCTTTACTCAGAGAGCTTATATGTCGAATTAGCAATTCCAGTGATGGGTAAATGGAGAAAGACATAAAGAGGTGAACATACTTGTCCATACAACATAACAGTGTCAGAGACATACAGGACTTGCATCTCTTGAAACACAGACCCTCACCCAGTCAATAGCTGTAGGAACACAGGGACATGGCTGATTCATGAAAGAGCAGATAACCAGATCAGACAACTCAACCATACATTTACCAAGCATTTCTTGGAACCAACCCATGTGTTTGTTCTCATCTTTCTTATAATACTGCTTTTCCACTCCTACCATTGTTACAGATCTTATTTCTAGGCAGAATGCATGTATAACATATGGAAAACTTACTCTAAGTACCGTTCAGCTAATTTCTTCCAGATCCCTGTCATCTCAGTTACTCCCTTTTAAAATCTCTTTGTCTTATTTTACTGCCCTCACTAATAACAAAAAAAAGCCATGGGTAATTCACTTGAATTCTCTTGGGCTTTTTAAGCTGTCAGTATGGATGTTATATAGAGTAGACATTCCATGTTACATACTGCAAACAATACAAACCATGACCTTATTGCAGCTTTTCAGTACCTAAAGGGGGCGTATAAAAAAGATGGAGAGAAACTTTTTGCTCAGTCAGATAATGACAGGATAAGAGGGAATGGCTTTAAACTAAAAGAGGAGAGATTTAGGTTAGAGGTTAGGAGGAAATTCTTCACTCAGACGATGCTGAGGCACTGGAACAGGTTGCCCTGAGATGTTGTGGATTCCCCATCCCTGGAGGTGTTCAATACCAGGTTGGATGGAGCTGTGGACAACCTGATCTACTGGGTGTCGTCCCTGCCCATGGCAGGGGTTTGGAACTGGATGATCTTTAAGGGCCCTTCCCCAAGCCATTCTATGATTCTGTGAAACCAGATTCATTATATTAAGATCTGTTAATATACAAATTATATAGCAACTGCAGTTGTTTATTATCATAGTGCTTTATAGAGATTTTAAATACACACTGCTTGGGTAAGCATTTCCTACTTTTACCACTATGTAGTGCAAAAAACATTTACCCTTCACAGACTGACAGCTGAAGTCAGATACTCAGATGTGAAACAGCAGAGATGGTTTAGTAGGGCAGGGAGGAAAACTCCCATCATAAGGATAGAACAGAGGAGAAAAGGTACTTCCCTAGAAAAACATGAGTACAATCTCTTAATCCCCTTTCCATGGATGGAAGAAATAAAGGTCTTTCATTTTTCTCCTGTGACTGCACAGGAAGGTCCATGTTGTGCAATGAATATAGCAGTCAAAAGATTCAGCTGCTGCTGATTTCACAAGAGCTGGTTATGATATAACTTAGGTCAAATGCTACTGGTAGCATTGCTGTGGAGCTCGGCCTTCTCAAAGATTTAAGGAGGATTTCGGTAGGGTCTTTGCTCACTGTGAACTCTGTGTTGTGCTTACATTGTTTTCAGTATCTCACATGGCTGATTTAAGACTGGCTATGGCTAAAGACAGTCAAGTGCCTGACAGAAGATCATAAGTATTGTAAGAGAGGATTTAGAGATTTTTTTAATTATCTTTTTTTTTAAATCAGAAATCCAATAGTGCATGATTTTGCAGTGGTAGTGAATATTCTTTGCTACCTGTGGAATTAGAGCTAAAATTACTTTTCTGCTATGTTAGATCCCTTTAAGAAGTCAACAGTCTGAAACAGGTGAGGGAAGTGTGATTTCTTTTCACAGCAGGTCAGCTTCAGGAAAATGCAAATTGCTTAGCTATAGACATACAAGAACTGAAGATTATTTTATTATTATTTTATTGCTTCATATTTAAAGCATGTCTTTTTGAAGCTGATCAAGGATCTCCTGAAGTAAATCAATTAAATCATCATTTGCTTATATGTATTGATTTTACATACCTATCATGTAAATACAACGAGAGGAAACAGGAATGTGATAATTTCAACATTATCAATAATAATTAGAAGAAAAAAAAAAGATTAAGAAAAAAAAAAAAAGGTTATTCTTGCATAGCCAGTAGCCAACAGACATTATCACTACAACTTCAACAACATCTCATATTAGGCTTTGGAAAAAGTAACCGGATTTGTAAACCTTAAAGAAGAGACAAATTGAGAAGACAGAGATGCAGGTTTCAAAGGTTATATGTGCATGAGGATGTAAAAGAGAGGACAATAGGTGGCATTTATTTCCTAGGGGATCTAGAACTGTCCGTAGGCTGCTAAGACTTTTGTAACTTCCTTCTAATTCTTGTTTTCCTCCTGTATTTATTTGCCGAAACTCTATCTTTTTTCATTTCCAAAACTCAAATTAAAACCACTCAAAGGACCCTTTGAATTCACTTGATTTGTGGCACTATATATTTTGGCCAGTGAGTGTCACTCCTTTCCAGTGAATGACAAAGATGTAACTTTTCTAACACAGGATAGACTGGACCTTCTTCAGATACAGTATCATGTCCTCTTATAAAATACATTTATTTGAAATGTAGAATCACTGCTGATCACTTTTGGCCATAAAAGAACAAGTCTTTCTTTTTGCAAGAGAGGAAGGGCTAGCTTCAGAGTACTGAGATATATTCCAGTTTTAATAATTTCCTTCCCCTAATTCAAATCCTAATGTAAAAACCCTCCTGGTAATGTCAAGTGGAAAGTTTTTCCATTTGTATTCTACATTTTTAAGAACTTGCAGCCCACATAGCAACCATACTTGTCATTTTTGTCAACTGAATGACACAACAGAATGATACCTGCAAAGCAACTGAAAGTGAAAGCTATCGGTGAAGACAATTTTGAGACTAGCATTCAGAGCAATGCAGGCTAAGACATTACCGACAGGAAGCAGTGTTACACCATCACACAGTGTCATTTCATGACAGCTCAGAATAAGGACAGATGGGCTGGAGACTCCTGACTTTGATTCCAAAAATGAGAAATTATTACAGCCTGCTTATTGGAACCTGGAAGAGTAACAAGCCTGGCACAGAAACAGTAAGGGACTGTCAGAAAACCCAATATTCAGCCTGAATGCCAGGAAGCACAGACGTGAGCAACTAATGTAGTGATGGGGAACTCAGCAGCATCTTTGTCCAAGCGATAACAAGCCAGGCTAAGCAAGAGAAAAAGCAACTGAATTATAAACATGAGGGCAGCTGATATAGGATGGGTACAGGCTAAGTTGCAGTGAGGACAAAGTCAAAGGTAATCAGACACTAATAAGTGAACAAGGAAACCAAGTTCCCTACAATTGTCAGTAGCAAGAATAGCAACAATGAACAAAAGAGAGAGAGAGAGAGAGTGGAAAGAGAAAGAGAGAGAGAAGGAAGCTCGGTTCAAAGGTGTTTCACCCAGACACCTAGAATGCAGTGAACTAGTAGTAAAGATATTGTTCCAGTAATCTCTAATCACAGCAAAACTGTGGCACAGATAC
Source organism: Anser cygnoides (assembly GCF_040182565.1). Taxonomy (NCBI): domain Eukaryota; kingdom Metazoa; phylum Chordata; class Aves; order Anseriformes; family Anatidae; genus Anser; species Anser cygnoides. The sequence continues at coordinate 71,349,189 of NC_089873.1, read as the reverse complement.
AATAGTTTTGGAAAAGAAGACTCTGCAATAATTTGTATGCAGTTTGAGATGCTCTGTAAGAGGGGATAGCAAGTATTGGTCTGTTGCACAGCTCAGCAGCTGTGCTCATTTTTCCTTAGCAGAAAGCCATAATTTATATATATAAAAAAGAAAAAGTAGTTCTCTTCTTATTTCTTGACTGAAAGTTACAACCAGCAAGTGTCCTCTGTTGTAAATCCTAAAACTGTATCTCAGTGATTTTTCCATTTTATGTGATGGGAAGCCCATATTTATTTTCCAGCTATGTAATTCAAGTGAGGGAAAAAAAAAAAAAAAAAAAAAAAAAAAAAAGCATTTAATAGACATTAAATCTGCTAACAATTACCCAGACAATTGTCAGGGCCCTGTGGGCACCAGCCTCGTCCTGTGCCCATCCCCAGGGAGGTGCCCAATGCCCAGGGCTGGGGCTGCTCTGCCCTTCTATTCGGCTGGGGTGGTAGGATGGGACCCAGCTGTAAGGTCCTGCCCTGCCAGACACTGTGAGCCCCTGACAGTCCCAGTCTCCAGCCCCTGGGGAGCCACCGACACCCTTAGTGCCCTGACAGCATCCAGTCCTCCTTCACAAGGCAAGGAAGGAGCAACTGGTCCTTCTGACCCCCTCTCTGCACTGCATTGTTGTGTCATTGCTTCCATGTCAAGCTTTCAAATTACACCGAAACAGCCACTCTTGTAGAATACCTTTTAAATCCACTGTCCTATACTGAAGCCAGCAGGATATTAAATTGCGCTTGCTGTATGCTCACCTACTGTCTTAGGTTGGTATCTGCTGCAGCTGCTATTACACCAAAGATGAGTTGAGTGCAACTGCTACTATGAGTAGGATTTTCACTAACGAGGATGTGCACTCCTCCATCTTTTGCTAAATGAGTAACAGAATGCTACAGAAATCAAGGCATAATCTGAGGCTGATGGTGTCCTCACAGTGCCAAAATATCTTACAGACTAATGAGGAGTTTATTCCTAGGTAGAACATGTACTGTTAGATGCCAGAACCCAGAAATCATTTTTCACAGCTCTAATTTTACCATAATGTAGGTTAGTTTGGGGTTTTCCTTGCTGACCAGCTGTTGTAATTGTTGGCTATACAAGCTGTGCTGGAAACCTAATGACTCAGCGCCTAAAAAATCATCTAAAGACTATATGCAACCCTTTCTAATGCAAAATAAAATAAAATAAAATAAAATAAAATAAAATAAAATAAAATAAAATAGAAACTGCTGTGCACACAGTAGAGAGAGAAAATAAATAAATAAATAAATAGGTTAATAAAATACCTAGCAACCTTATGGAAACCTTTATAAAAATAATCTTTAGTTAGCTATCACTGGATTAAGACATTTCTGAAATAGATTGTATTCCACAGCAGAGATGTGCATATGCAAAATTGGAGTGACTGCAGCACATTTACTTCTCAAGCTGAATTAGGGGGCATATTACCAGCGGATCACCCAGACTGCTAAAGATCATTTTGCTTCCTGATGTATGAGTGAGAGAAAGTACAAATCCCATGATCTGAGCCAGTTTTGCTTGTACTGACTGCTAACATGTGATTCTTCATTCAAAATGAGAATATTTTGTGGGGTGTGAGACAGCCAGACTAATACATCATAAATCAAGCCTGGCTATAAGATTCTTGAGAGTGGGGATTGGATCGAAGAAAGCAGCTGGAATTGTTCAAAACACAGTTGGTTCATTATTTTGTGGGAAAAAAAAAAAAAGACAAAAAGGAAAAGAAGACATATGCTAGTTTTAGTCTTTGTAACCTGTTTAAGATGGGTTGTTTGTATATGTCTAAAGAGTTCCCACTGCTGTGAATTTCCATTCAGAACTATTATTTGATGTTTTTTCCAGCATCTGAGTCATATACATTTGCTTAAAGGACTGGAGCGCTACATTTTCCTCTGCAGGAAGGAAAACGAATTCTACAAACTCTGGCAAAGAGCTACGATGAAGGATTACATAGGGAAACAAATGTGTAAAATGGTCATGGGAAAATAAAATCTCTCACTGAACTGTTTGAAGCTGTCGGTTCAGATTTTGCTACCTGATAATTTATTGTACTTCAGTTATCTTATTTTGATGATAAAAATCTTGTTATCTCATCTTATTTCCTTCCACATCTTTTACAGATAAAATGGCTATTCTCTACAAAGATAATAAAATCTGCACACCATTTTAGATGTCAATTAGGAGAGAACAGAACTTGTTTTGCAACTAATACTTGCGGCTGAATTTAATTTCTGTTATAACCATGAATGGTCATTACTCCTAAAAATTAAGATTACAGGGTATGTTATTAAACTTAATGCTACTACTGCTAGCATACTTCGATAGCTTTTTTTTTTTTTTTTTTTTAATGTTGGGACAGCAAATCATAAATATTTAATGAAATTTATCTACCATACTATTTTTGAGTTTTTAGAGTTAAAACAGTGTAACTTAAAAATATATACAATTAAATTAAAATAGACGTCCTGTTAATATAATTTTGATTCTAGGAATCACTGCGTTAAATAAACATAAAACAGATTCCGGTTTTTAGCTTGTCTCTCAAGATATAATAAGGAATCCCCAAAAAGGATAATTGAAAGTGTTGTTAATTTTAAACAACTTGGACGATGAACACAGACACACTCAAATATAAAATAAAGTTAAGCATCTTACTGGCAAAGGCAAAAGCATTTTGAGAAGCAGATGGTGTTTGCTTTCTGTTACAGGGTCAGTTTTCATGCTTATGAGAGCTCATATTCAAATTAAATGCTGTGTACCTTTATACACCATAAAGGAGGACAGTAAGAATTACCTGTTGACTTCCTAAGGTCTTTTAGCTGTACATTGCAGTGACTATTTTGGAAACTATAAAACATGCTGATTCCATGACAGCATAATTTTTTCCTGATTTCAGCTCCTCTCCACAATGTCATGCCTGAAAAGACAATCTCAGAAACAATACACTACATGTTGCCATTCTCCATGTGAATCTACAGAGAATCTGAGACAATGAAAAGGATGCCTCAAAGCTCTGAGTGCACCATCCGTGAGTGATCTGAGTGATCCATGAAGATCTACCCAGTTCTTTAGGTCTTCCCTTTAATGCTTCATCCCCCACTTTCCACTAGCAATCCCGTCCCCTCCTGCACTCATGGTACAAGGTCAGGCAGAATATCATGAAGCAAATTTTCCTTTCTAAACTACTTTGTGGAAAGCTTCAGTACCTCATCAACTGGCAGGGCTATGGACCAGATTAACATTCTTGGAAACTGATGGATATCATGACTGAAACTAAAACAAGGGCTTTTTACAAGTACCCTCCCAAAATCAGACCTTTGCAAGGTTACAGATATACACTGTAATATGAAGTGGGTTGCTTTCAGGGCCCTGAGTTCATTAATAGGCTGTATTTACTCTGGTCAGACTTTTGGTACCCTGCTTTCTGCTCTTCAGTTTCCCTTGACACCTATAATTGCCCTTCACACCTTCCGGTGCTGCCTGCTTGCTGCTGCATCCTGCACTGTATCTTCTCTACCACCACCTGACCAGCATGTTTATTGTACTCTATATTCCCTGTGGTATTCCACAGAACCATACAGAGGAGCCAGAGCTACATACCAGGCTGCAGGGAAAGCTGGCAGAATGGAGCAACAGTGAGGGGTAAGGGAGCCCACGTGACTACATATTGATGTGGAGCACAAGCTTCTTCCCTTGTATGTGCAGAGCAAAGTGAGATTCTGAGCCAGCACTCAGACAACAGCAGGAGTACCAGCTCAGTGGTACTAGTTTGAGAAAAGGAGAAAAACAGGATGCAGTCCTGAGGAATAATCTCTAACTGTATGGCGATGAATAATTTCAGCAACACTGTCATTTCTGCAGCTGTGTTGCCATCTTTTGGATGTGTGCACATATGTGTGCAGGTGTGAAAAGTCTGAAACTATTAAGTCACGGTAAATTAATATTGCCATGGAATCCAGGGGTCTTGTCCAAATACGAAGTTATCTAAAACAGCGAGGTGAGAGTCACATTTTGGCTATGCATACACACACACACCAATCAGAATGTAAAGGCACTTCAGTAGTTCAGTAGTTCAGTAGTTCAGTAGTTCAGTAGACAAAGGGCATTAGAGGGAAATAGCTTCAAAAGCCACTCTTCATTGATAAAAAAAAAAAAAAGTGTTTTACAGTCTATTACATTTCAGGTATCACTGGGAAATACTGTACAAGATTATGTTTCATTCCATGTATAAATGACTGAAAAAAATTGTTCAGCATGCATACACAGTACTCGCTGTTACATGGAAGATCCAAAATACAGAAAAAAATATAGTACAGGCAATCTAAATAAAACAGTCTGTCTTGCTAGTACTATCAACTGAAAGTAGTGAACAAACCAAAGGTCAGTTCTACTGCTGAAGCATATACTTGACATGTGATAATGTTTTTGTTTTGTTGTTGGCGTTGGTGTTGTTTTCTTCCTCCAGGCTCTTATACTGTCCAGTTTTGAGTTCCTCCTAGTGTAATAGGAACTCAAATCAAGGCTTTCCCAGTACAAAGAGCTCCTTTTCGATCACAGCTCCCCCAAATGCTGGAAATCTCCGTCACTTGTGTCCGGGGGAGGTGGGCAAGACAGGGCTGGAGCTGAGTCCCCTGAGGTGCCATTCAGGATTCAGGGTTTACACAGCAGCCCCAGGGACAGCCTGTAGCCATTGCTGGAGATATCCCTGCCACAGCAATGGAGCTGTGTCCCAGCACGCACTACAGGCACCTGGAAAGAAGCCATGGAGTTGAGCTGGGTGAGCCAGCAGTATCTGTGTTATGACAGAAGTGCTGGAGACAAGCAGTGGAAACCAAGGTCAAATCCTCCCTGCTCCCCACGTAGATCCGTGCTCACAGAAGAAACAGTCCTTTCACACCTTTTCTTCTAATACAGTGGAACTTGCATTTCCTTCTCCCTCTGATATCTTCAACAGTCAGCACACACTGCTTTCATGTCTTTTTTAAGGTTATTATCCCTGTCATTAAGCCATGCACCAGAATACAGGTTAGTTTTGAGAAGTCTAACCCTTAAATATAAAAGGCTTAATTAGCTGCCAACTGATCTGCTGAATTCAAGAAGCTTCAGCTTTATTGCCTCTTAAGACAGTCAGGAAACCCGCAGCTTCTCTGGGCAACCTGTTCTAGCACCTCACCACCCCCATAGTGAAGAATCTCTTCCTTATATCTAATCTAAATCTACCCTCTTTTAGTAGTATTATCTCTCAAAATACCTGTATTTCTTTCCCTTGCAATTTTTCACTTTTCTGATGAGAGAAAATCTTGTGTTCTCTTATCACCTGTTTGCAGACTTTCCCTTCCCTCTCTCAAATCAGAAAGGCAATAATCTGAGAATTCTTCATTTGACTTTGGAATATCACTGAGCACAGTTCACACTAACAAAAAATTGGGTTGCCATGCTTTCGCAAAACAGGTTTTGCTAAATACACTATATTTTAATATTTCTTCATTTCTATTCAATTCCTTAATCCTTATGCATACAAGAAAAATAAATCTTCCATGTTTTTAAACCACTATCCTTAAATCTCTTTCATGTGTTAACAAACTTAAATTAGCAGTACTAGTGCCTTGGACAGTTGATCAGCCAGTGTTAAAGGTTACAAGTAAGTGCCTCTCAGTGTCCTGAGAGCACTCTCCATTTTGGAGAGTAGACAGTGCAACTGTAAACATGTTTCTGTTGTTCCTGTAGCCAGGGACAAATTCTGTGTATGAGATTAATTGGCTAGGAGTATGTTCCACTGAAGCATACACACACTTAGAAGTAGTAGGTTAACTACAACACTGACAGCAAAATGATGTCATGTACTTTATCAAAGGTGAACTCTTTCAAGGTCATGCTGTAACTCATTTCCATGGAAGACAAGCCTAATGAAAGCTTTTAAAGGAGAAGTATTAACTATTTCTCCTTTTGAGTCTTGCATCAAATAATACCATTTCTAGCAAAGACTATTTGTGCATGTGTTTTCCTTTTTTTTTTTAATCTACTGCAGATAAGTGTACTTGAAGTGATGATATATGAAATGCTTGCGGGAATGTTATCTCTTGAACAACAAAAAAGGACGGGGGAGGAGGGAACAAACTTATAAACTAGAAGATTGAGATATACTCCTTAGCAACCAAATACAAAATAATTTCTTCGTGGCCTTTGGGGCTTGCCAAACTTAATTGACTCTGCAAAAGTGTGTTTTGAAAGAGGAAAACATTACTAGAAAATGTGAGCTCTGTACTGTAAGAAAAATCAACACAAATTATTATATGAAAGCTACTGAAGTCAGTAGGGTTTAGATGCCTTGATTGTGAGTCAATGATGTTTTTAATACAACCAGACACATCTTTCCCGGGATGCCCTCCCTCCTCAAAACTGAGCTACTGTGACTTACTTTGCTATATAAAAGCCCTTCAGCTAGATAATTGCAAATCACAGAATCACACAGAAGGGTTGAGGTGGGAAGGGCCTTCTGGAGGCTGTCTGGCCCAACCCCTGCTCCAGCAGGGCCACCCAGAGCATGCTGACCAGGACCACGTCCTGGTGGTTTTTGAAGATCTGCAAGGAGGAGACTCCACAACCTCTCTGGGCTGCCTGTGCCAGTGCTCCATCACCTGCTCAGTACAGAAGGGTTCCTGATGTTCAGAGGGAACCTCCTGTCTGCCAGTTTGTGCCCACTGCCTCTTGTCCCCTGGCACTGGGCACTGATGAAAAGAGCCTGGCTCTGTCCTCTTTGCACCCTCCCTTCAGGTATTTATACACAAATGGCTTAGTTGTGTCTCCAGTTTAAATCAAAAAAAAAAAAAAAGTTTTGTTTTGTTTTTTCCCTCCCTTAGATGAATTCTCTTTATCCTATCTACTTGTTCCAGCAAGCTGTGAAGGCAAAATGAACTACTAACACAGTGGGGCACAAGAAATCCAATTGCTTCAGCTGGAGATAAATTACAAGAAAAAGAGATTGGACTGAGGGTAGTATGTTCAAGTAAATCTATGTGCAATTACATCCATCTGAGCTTCAGCTTCCTTCTTGCTGGTAGTCAACCAATTTGTCCAGTCCAGAATAATAGCTTTAAGACAGTCTGTTGTTAGGGAGAACAAATGACTTTAGCCACCAGAAAATAATATGAAGGGTTCCAAAGGTGTAGGTTGCTTTTTATTTTAGGTGGCTATTTTGAGACAGGCATATTAAGATGGGCATTCCATTTTTTCATGTTATGGAAGTGCAAGGTATTCTCATTCCTGAGTGCATGAATCAATCCAATTTCTTCTAAATGCAATTCAACTGTTTTATGTTCAAAAGCCACATGTTTCTATGAAACATTCCTGCTAGTTTGAGTAAAGTCTCATTCCTATTGCTTATGTATTTTTGTTACCCAAAGACTTTTCTGACTAAGTCATAAAGAGAAGAATAATTTGCCTGTGTGCCTTTGTAGGCAGGTTTCAATGTCTATCAGTCCTCTCACAGATTTATTTCTGGTCTCCTGGGCTTGATGTTTTGTTGAAAGATTTTGTGCTTGTATATAAGTGATCATACACAAATTAGAGTTGGTCAGAAAATTTGGTAAAGGAACAATTTTCTGCTGAAAATACCAATATGAGAATACCAATTAGAAAGTAGTCTGGGAATGTGTTGGTTTCAGCAGAACTGGAAGAGACCAGACAGGTTTAACAGAAGCTTGCTTAGCTTTGGACTCTGCTAACTGGCAGTCTGCCTGGCGGGGAATTGGGCATATCTGACTTTCTGTTTTGCCTCAGAATAAAATATTTTCAGTGATTTGAAGCCTTCAACCAAAGGAAAATTCTAGCTATAATATGGGTATACTGAGGATATCTATTTTCAGTTATGTAGGTTGCAGCCAAAAAAGCCTGATAGCCCAATTGCATGTAACATGAAGGTGTCCATCTGGCTCTAATCAGAAGACAACTGAAAAGGACACAGTGTGTGTCTGTTCAGGTTAAAATCTTATGAGTCTTGATTTCTGGTGGGAAGGAAAGATACTTGTTTGTTTTCTGTGGACATGACAGATGATGTTTTCGAATGCTTCTAACCTGCAATACTGCTTTCTGTTCTTGCATAAACTCTTCCACAAACTTTTCTTTCTGTCTTGGATCTATAGCTGTCTGCATTGCACTGCTTCATTTTTTTCTGAGAGCTAAGTTAGCTTCAGCTTTGGTCATACTGCATATTCCTGACCTCACCTCAGAGCATGCCAGCATTCAGATCATGGAATATCTACAGGGAGTATACCTTAGGTCCACGTCAGTAGAATATTACAGGAGCATTAACCAGAGAAATACAGATACTGAAAGATATCATTTGGTGTCCTGATGTTAAGATGACAAACATGAAAAGAGAAAGAAAGCTGTAATCTAGACAAGCAATTTCAGTTCTGTTCACCCTTAAATACCTGGAATAAGCACCTGATAAAAGTAATAGAAAGTGGACAGAGAGAGAAGGAAGCCTGGCTGTAGCAGTTGGGGAAGGTAAAGGAGACCAAGAAGAAAATAAACATGCCCTACTGGATATGACCAGTGGTCCATCTAGCCCAGCACTCTGAATGACAACTGGCAAGAGAAAATACTGTTTAGGAGGAGCACATGAATCTGGCCATCTTTGCAGTCCATGACTTGTCCATTTCACCATTCCCTTTCAGAACTGTGAATATTTTCTATATACACAACCAACAATAGTAGCAAGATCCAATAGTTCACTATCCACCAGAGAAGGAAAGACTTCTTTTTATCTGTATTAAACTCATTTCCTACTTTTGTTGTTTGCCCCTCGTTGCCGTAGTCTGGGATTTGGTGAACAACACTTCATGATTCAGTTTACCCATCTCTTCGGAGTGTACATGTCAGAAAATGTGAAAGGGAGTAGCAAAAGGAAGAGAAATTATGGAAAGAGTATAAAGAAATAACAAAAATGGAAAGCAAGGGAATCACAGAGAGAAATGTATAAAGATAAAAGAAGAGCATTCAGATCAGCAAATGGAAGACAGAAAAAGAGATTTGGACATTAAGATAAACTGCAAGGCAGAAACGGGATGTGCATTCACCAGTGCTTCACAAGTTTAAAAGCAGCATGTCAGTACCTTTACAGTGAAAGGATAAGATTGCTTTACACAGCAAAAGCTTACATCAAGTTTGTTGCATTTTGCTGGTGCAGTAACCAGAGGCCAAGATATCTTTTTAATTTGCAGTAGCTCCTGGCTTTTTTTTTTTTTTTCAGGTTTGTGAAAAAACAGATTTTCTTGTTTCAAAACAAATTAAGAAGTTGATCATGAAGACTTAGGAGATCAGCTGTTAGCTTAGTCATTAAAATACTACCCTATTAAATATATTTTGAGGATCAAACTTCTGTAACTTTCTTTAATACTGCCAGAAATATCAACTTGGCAAAGAGATGGCTGTCCACATAAAGTCTAGACATATCAATTCTGTATTTTTCTTTCTCTGCCATAAACCTCTTGAATGTAATAACCACATCTCATGATCTAAAACACACAACTACTGTGGAACTTTCTAATTTTATGTCACTCTTTGAAACTTTCACTTATTGGTTTTACTGCTGCTTTGAAAAACAAAACTAAATAATTCTCAAAGTTTTGTTAGATTTTTAATATGCATCATGATGAATCAGACATAATCAGCAGTAAATTTACCTTTAAAAAAAAGTTTTCTAATGGTACTTTTGCTTTTTCCAAAATTACTGGAATTCTTTCAAATATTATGTAAAAATTGACTTGTTATTATAATTTATAATTATAGTAAATAATAAGGTCTTGGCTGTGAATCAGTAAGTCTTGGCATAAAAAATGGGGTTTTTCAGCTTTTTTATTTTTAAAGTACACAAATTGATACAATACAAATTATCTTCAATAAATGACTGAAACCAAAAAAAAAAAAAAAACCACATTATTTGTCATGTTCTACTCAGGAATACTATCCAGAAACTAAGTTGACCAAGCTATTTGTTTTGAGGCATCTCAGTTAATTACTGCCAGTACTTCAGTCTCTTTCAGATGGGGATAATCTTGTCCTATGTGTTTTAGAAGCAATTAGTATTTCTAAAACACCTAGAAAAGCAATAGAGGGATTTACACACATACGTTGCTATTCTGTATGCTTCTTGGGACCTTTGATCTGCATGTGTATGAATTACCACAAACCAGCTTGAATCAATAGTTTATACTAATGCTGTTCAATTCACAGCATGAGCAACACATCATAGCAAAAGATCTCTTACTTCAAATTATGAAACCATGAACCTGAATCAACTGACCAAAGATCTGTTATTCTTAACGCATCCATGCCTCATATTAGTAATAAGCACTTTACATTTTTAAAGTATTTAACGTATCTGCTGCTCTTTAGAAAACACTAAGATTTGGATTTTGCCTTTTCTTTGAGTTTAGCTTGCACTAGGCCAAAACTGGCAGAATACATTCATGCATTACAATTGTCAGAAGCACTGATTTTAGAGAAACCTTTTCTTCAGTGTCCTGCCATTCCTAGGGTTTAAGCTTCCTGATTCAATTGAGTGCCTGTATCTTCCATTAATGTCTGTGGTGTTTTTTGTCTTTTTTGCTTATATCTCTGTATGTCCTGTTATCAGAACAGCTAGATGTCCTTTCCTTCCCTGGGCATAGGAATCAAGCTTCCATTCTGATTATGTATCAAGCTTCGCACACTAAGTCTTTATAGAAGAGACCTAATCCACTTCTTCACAGAAATTCACAGAAATAGTTCATCATATGACAACATGACTTTATGATCAGTTTTTATGATTGATATATTTACCATTGAATTTGGCTGTGAATCAGAAAAATCAGGAAGTTTTGACATGCATCTTCATGCCGCATCGTCTTTTGATACTAATTCATAGGGACAGAAAATTATGACCACCATTCACAGAGTAACACTGACCTCTTTGCAGTACTTAATGTTCCTGAACCTCTGTATTAAAAAGGTGAGAGAACAAATACATGTAATGATGCTGTGCAAATATATCCAGCATTAAGTTATTGCCAGCTTGTTGATTATCCTAAAGATATCTGAAGCACTCTTCTTGAACTTGATGTGAAGCAGAGTCCACAGTTTAACAAGCAATTGTAACATTAGCATCAAGAAATGTCTTTTTACTTTGTTGCATTCTGTAAGAGCAGAAGGTTTTTCCACAAAAGTGTAACCAATTTCCATCAACAGCACTGTATCAACGCCACACTACAGTATTTGTTTTCACTATAGAAACAAATGGCTTCTCTATAGAAACAACATTAGCCTGTGGGGACGTTAATGCATATTCTTTGCATGGTCTGTTACAAAATGGAGCTTCTAGAATAAGATGGATTGAATTTCTTACATAAATGATGGAAAAAGTCATCAATAATTTCACAAAATTAAAATAAAACTTACTTGGCCTCTGGCTTTGTGCTCTGTGGTTAGGTTATTCTGTGCCTAAAAAGAAGTAAGATCAGATCAAAGTTCTTCCTTAGGAACTTTCGTAACATCTCTCTCTTGAAAAGGCTCTTTGGTGCCAAATAATCTAATTGAGCTCCAAGTGAAGTGTTTTCATCTTTGGGCTTATTAATTTTTCTTTCCTCTATCCAACTGCTTATTTTAACAAAACTTGAAGAAACTTAATATCTCTGACACGTCTCATCCTCTGTCAATATTTGCTGAAACTCGCCAACTGGCTCAAAAGTTTCTGGTAAGTAACTTTCAGACAGACGCACTCAGACAGTGTGGTTGCATAAACCTCATTTCCTTAGGAAAAGAGGCTAAAAATTAATGACTGTTCCCATATATTTTTAGAACAGCCCAATCCTGGAACTTTACAGAATCCTAAAGATAATTCTGTTTAACATTAGTGTGCCTCCATTAGCAACTTAATCCATTCCATTTCATAATCCAGTTGAACAGGCAACCCTAAGCAGTAAAAGGAACCTGTCACTTTAATAAAATTAATAGCTCTTCAATTTCTTCCCTTTAATTCTGTGCAACTTTTGGTACCCGATGTTTGTCCTCATAGACAAGATATCAGCTTAATGCTGCAAGGCAGATGGTGCATAGATGAAAAGCAGTAGCTGGAGGAGTTCTAAACTGGAAAACTTGTCAGTTCAATTTCTTTGTAAAATATCCAGATAAGTAACAGTTATGCTGGCAAAAAACACCCTGAATCCAATAATAATAAAGAGCCCTAACTTACCCTTATGAAAGCACATCATGTCCAGACCTAAGCTTTGACATCAAGGTCAAAAACAAAATCTCGAAAGCAGTCATATGCTTATAATTACTCCGAACTTTAGCTGTTGCTAGTGTCGGTCATATTACAATCACATCGTTGGAAAAAGCAAAATATCTGCTTGCATTCTAGAGATAATTGTGGGAAGGACAGAGATGGGAATTTGACAGTCCCTTTAAGATAAACAGATATAAATAGTGGGCTACAGGTTCCATTTACTGATAAAGACAGAACACCAGGCTAACTTACTTGTTAAATATATTCAGTTTCACTGGGCGTTGTTACACCCGAAGAACCAAAAAACATGTGCACCAGCAGCCCAGAGATATTAAAAGGAACTAGACTCATATTTTTGCCTTTTAATGCTCTTTACATCAGCAGCTGTAGGACAAACAAAAACAGAATATCAACCAGAACGGTGGCTCTTTGCATCAATGGTAGTTCCTTTGCATTAACAGAACATGACTGCAGTGTTTCTTACATGAAGATGAGAAAAAATAAATAAAAAATAAAAATAAAAAAAGAAGAAAAACAATAAGAGAAAATTTCATTTTTTATTTCGCCCCAGTGATCTCAATTCTTTTGAATTCTCAATTCTTTGTATTATGCATGCTGACACACTTCCTTACATAGTACCCCTTCCACAGGAAAACACCCTTAGCAAGCCAGCCAAATTTTTTCAAACATGTTCTTGTTCTTCTGTTCCATCCTTCCAAAGTTATAAATTATACAACATTTTCATATATTTGGAAGTCTCATTCATTTTTAAGTTACTCAACAGTCATTCCTTACTTGAGTTCTTCTCACCAAACTGCCAGGAACGTGCATGTGTGTACGTATATGTGCCTCTCAATGAAGAAGCTATGGGAGCCAGTATGAAGGAGGGGTGTAACAAAGCAAACTTAGGGCTTGTTTTCATATGCAACTGAGCTAACAACATAGTTCTCTGGTAATAAAAAGGACAGCTCTCATTCATCCCATTGCAGTTTTGGCCAACTGGTTAGGACCAGCTCCAGCACTAGTTAGACCTTTTGTTGAGATGCTCTAACTCCTTAAGGTATCAAAAGCTACCCATTCTTTTGCTGAATTAGTGAGTTCACTTAGTGAACTAATTCATGATTTCACTTACAGAAATTACTGAATTTCAGTGATTTCAGTGAGTTGACTTAGCTTAGGAGGGCTAGAATGAGTGCCAGAAACAGCATGCATTATGGCAGAAGCGTGTGGCTAGGAGAGAAGGGGAAGTGAGAGAGGAAACCTTCCCCTGGTGGTAGTGGTAAACTATTATACCAATTGTGAAACCATACCCTAGGGAGGACATTTTTCTTATCTTTCCCATGCAATAAATAGAGTGAAAGATAGCATCCCCGAGGAGTGATTCAAAACAATAGCTATTATCCTCTCTGAGTCACCATTTGGAGTCTTCCCCCCATAAATCTTAAGAGAGCCTGGAGTACAGGGTTTGTTGCTAAGCAAAGTCTGCATTTGTGAAGTGTTTTGCAGTCAAACCAGGTGGTCTGCAGTACTTGCCAGGCAACTTTCAGTGTGTTACTTTGCAATTATTTTGTACAGTTTTATTTAACAGATGACTATGACCCTCTAGGATCACTAAGAGAACAAGAGTGGACAGTACTTAGAGATGCTGAATGTTTATAACTAACCTGAGAGAAGGCCATCCTCTTTTTGCTACTGGACTAGGTTTCTTCTGGCATAAAGAGCTGAACTGTCTCAGTGCTCCAAGGATAGCCAAGGACAGATAAATTTGAATGGCAAGGAGCAAGCTGAATGGCTAAGGCAGATGAGGAAAGCAGAACCAGAGGTGGTTGGTTAGCAATGGCCTGTTAGATCAGCTCACCCCATCCCACAGGAAGCTATGGGATATAAAGATTGGTCTAGCTTTTAAATGAGAACAAGGTCTAACACTCATTTAACAAGTGGAGAAACCAGCACAAAGTAACCTTGAACAGCTGCAAGTTCTCAAACTTTTGCGGTGTTACACGACAAGAAAGTGGCAGGCCTGAGAACACATTTTAAGAGTCCCTCTCATGGGCCTCCCTCTTGCCTTAGACTTGCCTGCCTTTTCAACCAGCCTGTGGTTTCTCTACTGACTGCCAGCAAGCCTTCCAGCTGTGCTAACTCCAGCAGTGATGCTGACATCCGTTTGCTAAGAACTGGAAAAAGACCAACAGCTCCTTTCATATCTCCCTGCAGTCATTACTTCTTCTTCACTATTGACTTGGATGAGATTCAAACCAGTTGCCTACGGGTGAAAGGTTCCTTCTCCTGTCTTGAATTCCACGCTCCCTCTTTCCCCTAGCTTCCGGCTGTCGTCTTCTACCCATTCTTCCTCCCAGTGCCTCTCTGTGAGTTTCAGCTGTCCCAAAATCCCAGCACCTTGTGCCCGTCCAGCCTCCTGATCTCCAAAAACTACTAGACCTTGTTTGTCCTTCCCACCTAAGTATGCTTCTCTTTGTTCTTGAGCTAGCCTGCTCTTTACCCCTTTTCCTCCAGATTCAGCATCACTAGCACCAGTCTCAGTTTCTAAGACAATCAAACTTAGGCTTCTGTCCCTGTCTCAGGTTCTCATCTATCCCTGTTTCATCAGACTCAGTGTAGCAATTTGTTCTGTTTCTTTGCTTCTCAAAGTGCTACCCACCCAGGTTCCCTCTAAGCTTCTGGCTTTTATCTAGAAAGTTTGGTTAACCAGGCAACAGCAGCTGAAAATCAGAAGCCTCAGGATGTTCTAGAGAAATGGAAAAGATAGTGCAAGGGGGTTGAACTGCAGTGAGTGAAAAGAACAGGGCAGATCTGAAGGGAAAAGGTACTGTGGACCCACCTTGCTTGCTGAAATATAGGGGCAGTTAGCCTCAGTACAAATTTGTGCAAGCTTGGTTATTTTCTTCCTGGGGCCGGAGTAGGTGCAGCGGTGCAGCACAGGGCTGCACCCTGATGCAGACATAGCCTTAGGCTGATACAAGGTGTTCTCTGTCACTCACATTCAGAACAAATTAACATATGAAAGGAAACCTTTACTTTTTCTCCCTGAAACCATACTGTTCTCTTCCCTTCAGTCATCACTTATGTGTATGAGTGCATGTGGCTGCACATATAGTACACCTTTTACTTCAAAAGGCCTGAGTTGCACCTCCTACTACTTGTTCTGTGCCTCTATAAACATGGCAGAGGAGCCAGACCATCTCCACCCCTTGTCTATGGCCAAGGTGGCCTCCAAAGGCTTGGAAACATTCCCCAATCACAATTATGCACTAGCACTTTAATCATATACATTGGATTCTGCTTTTGGTTTATGATCATTGCTATCTGTTATCTAAACCACGGTCAATAATCTTATTAAACAGGAAAACTGTCTGGTCTAATCCCTTTACACTCTTCACATTTATGTGAACAAAATTCAAAAAAAAAAAAAAAAAGAATGCCATATTCTAAAATATCATTGAACCATTTGCCATTCCATTTGTAATTATATATAACTATATATGTTTCAGAAAAGTAAATGCATCACATGAATAAGGCTCCACTTACAATTAAATGATTTAAATGTGTGGATTTGCCAAGTAATTTCATTACCATGCATAACTTATCACCAATACATAAGAACAAGAAAATTACATATTGCACTTTTCTTTCAAAAGATAAAATATGATGGTTCTACTCTGATATCTTCACATGAGGCTGTGATTTATACAAGTGATAGTTGAGCTTAGAAATCAAATGCAAGCCAGGTATGCGCTTCTTTTTCTGGAATGAGGACCATATGGCAAACAGCTGGACTCTAACATATATTGATACCTAATACCTTAAGGGTCTTACGTGGCAGCAAGAACTGGTTGGTTAGGATCAATGTATTGCTTTTGCATGTCACAGCTGTTTTTGAAGCCCTCACCTCTTTCTAACTTGTCATTGTGATCTTCTACCTTGTTCTTGATGCTTTCAGGAACTCAGTATTTCACAGCATTTCCTGTGAAGCTCAAAATTACCTAAGTGGAAGATTTGCAGGATTGGAAGGGGGAATTCTCAAGAAAACCCACTCAATCTATAATCATTTTGTTTTGAAACAATGATTTTAGCCTGGAATAACTCCACTGAAATAACACTAATTCCAGATTTAATTAGGCAAAAATACTTTCTTTTTCTAACAAGCATTATCTTGAGAAAGACAAAAAATTATCTTGGTAATTTCAGAATGCAAAAGGAGCATCACTACCTAGAGTACTTGCTGTTCCCTCTCTTTGCCTGTTTTCATAAAAGTTAGGTTCTTTGTAGCAGAACTGACTCCTGATCAGAACAGACTCCAGCCCTGCCTGGACACAAACTTCCCATAGGTTTGTACTTGAGTTATTGAGTCCTTGTGGCATGTGAAGGACAAAAGGACAATTAAGGGACACTGTTGCTCCCCCAGGCTACACACATTTCAACTACATAGTTGGAAGATTGGATTTGTTATAAAATAGTCATTGTCATCATAAGAGTGAATCTACATAAATTGCAACAAAACCACAGATATAACAGAGGAAACGTTTTAAAAAAATGTTACATCTTTTTCTCATTATAAAGTTAATTGTACTTTAGATCAGCACTTTAAATATCATTAAACATTTTTAAATCAATAATGTTATATTTGTTCTTTCCAAAACAGAAACTTGTTATATAAATGAACACACCACGTAGTTATTGGGATAATTATTAGGACAAAGATACTTAAGACAAAATGTTGGTTAAAATTTTTCCTTTTAAGCAATCCTAAAGGAAAAACTTTTTAGAATAGAGTCATTTTACATATTCTTTCATTTAAGTTAGAATCTCTTATACTCTTTAAAATATAAAACTAAAAATCTGCTAAAAATACCAATATTTTCTCCAGTCTTCCAGTATGGATTGATGAGATGTTGGTGTTTCTGTGTGTGTGTGTGTGTGTGTGTGTGAGTGTGTGTGGTTTTCTGTTTGTTTTGAGTTTAAATGTCCTTTGCAGAATATAAGTACCTATTAAAGGTCAACTTTAGTCTGAGATAAAAGTAACACAGATGATAAAACAATTGCATTTTAATAAGGTTAATAAACCCTAACCTGAAATAGGCTTAAGTCATGACATATTCAAATCTACAGAAACTGCACCTGTTTAAGCCCTAGGTTATAATCGCATACTATAAGCAATAACATATATAACATATATGTTATATATATTAAATGTTAGAATAACATTTAATGAATCAAAACACCATTTTAAAAAATCCAAAGATGATCCTAAGGTATGAAAGTAAACAAATATTGGTATGACCATCCATTTTACACCAAATAGAAGCATTAAAAGTCACTTTTAAAATTACTGTATCTTTCTCTGAGCAGTTTCTGATTGCAGTAACTGATGATGTTTTTTTCCAAAATGCAGTCAGGCCATAGAAAAGTATATCTGGGATGAACAGAATAATTGCAACACTCTGCATTTCTTCAGGACATATAATAGCTTATTAATAAAAGCAAGGACTTTTGGCACATTTTGCACTCACTGTAGCCAGTGAAACTTCCGCTTGACTCAGTGAGAGCATGACTGGACCCTTTCTACAGCAAAGATGATAAATTATCATTACTGTTTAGTAACATTCAAAATAGTACTTGAGGTCTTGCTAAACAGGCACCATAAGCAGCTTAGAGAAAAAGGTAGCAGCTGTAATAATTTGTTAACCACTGTTTCACAATGGTTAATAGGAACCTTAATGTTCTCCTTGCATGTACTATGTACTTGGTATAATGAAAAACTTTTTGCTAAATTTCTACTCAATGTGTGTTCACACCTGTAAATCAATTTAAATTAGTAATGTTGTGATTAGATGTTTGACCAAAAAATTATGTGTTTTGGCACTTCAGCATGAGCAAAATGCACATAAAAATGTGATAGGCCTGATCACATCATCACATGCTAAAAACTGCAGTATCTGAAGCTAGAACAATGTAAAGTAGCTAAGGCAGCAGTAAGTGCTGCCATGAGCATATCGGACTTCATCTCTGAATTATCACAGATACAGTGTACATCTTTGAAGACAGATATCAAGAATAGACACTGCTCCTTTGGAAATGTTAGTGGATATAGTGGCTGTTCCTTTGTGAAACTGACCTTTCCTTTCCCACTTTCAATGTGCTTATTCATAGAACTACAGTTTTCAGGCTTGGAGCTAATGTACTGTGACTTCTAGCTAATCAAGGGGACAGTTTCAAATTTTTCTTAAACCAAAGATTATGTAAAAATCTAGGTACTTACACAGTAAAATGATAGATAAAACACTTCCATCCACTGGGCCTCTCCAGGAAGTTGTAGACATTTCCCTGTGTACTAGTTTTAGTTAAATAACGGCTATGGAAACACTTTGCTGTACAGGCCCTGTGGACTTCACTTGCTGCCACGGCTGAAGCCTTCGTGCCTTCCTTGGGGTTACAGGGAATTCCAGATCCATTATTCACTGGGGCACCTGGACCCAGCGCCACTGAAGAGTACTGCACGTTGCTTGAGCTCCCCCTGACTTTCAGCAAGGTTGCAGATTTCCTATTTCCATTCAGACTACTAAACTGGGAAGTGGAGCCTTGGACCTGTCCACAGAGGTTATACATTGAGTGCTCAGTGGTTTCTCTGTTATCACAGGACATTCTGTAGCAACGTGCAGGTATTACTAACCCTGATCAATATTTAAAATCATAGAAAATGGTATTGTAAGTCCTCCCTGCCCAGGGTGTTCTCCAGCAGCTGATAAGGTGACTTTCTGCTTTTATCATGGATCTTCTCTGTGACACGAGTGTGAGCTGTCAGCCTGTCACCTGCTGTCACTCAGAACCTCTGAAATTAAATAAGGACAACTTATTAGACAAACTACACGTGCTAGGCACCAGATGTAATGGTCTAGAAAAGGAGAGAGATTAAGATTTATGGAAAGAGAAAGAAAATTAAGAATCAAAGTTACATTTTTTAAGAAGGAAGCTTAAAACTATTCAAATACTGCAACATCACAAACTGCAGCAGAGTTGTCTTGAGAGCTGATCCCATGATATTATTTTAAGCTGAGCAGATCCTGAATTGTCCTGTTTAGAGGTGGAACTGTGATAGCTTCCCAGCTTTTATAACGTTACTGTTGCCTGAAGCACACTAGATGGAGGTTTTGAACTTCAACACCTACATAGCAAGATATCTTACCTAGAAAGCCAATGTTACAGAAAGATTTTAAGAATAAAATAAATTATTTCAATCCCTTCATGAGAACTGATCTTGCAACCCACTGTACTCAGATACAATTTTTCCTCACATGTAAAAAGGAATATGCCATTAATGCTAAATATCATTGGGAGGTTAATATTGTTACAAGGGAAAAGATCAAAGACGTCTGGCCCAGTTCTTGATTTTCTTCAAGCCATTTAAAGTTTGCTGCTAACCTTGCTATTCTCTAGGTACTTTCTTGAAACAATAGAACAGAAAATAAGTCTCTTATAGTTCAGTATATATTGGTCATGGGGCAGACCTAGTATGTTGCTAATATACAGATATGAGCAGCAATATTAATCTTTTTGACAGACTGAGAGCAGCTGTCTCTCTGAAGTGTCAGCATTTGTATTGCCTCATTTCTTACACACAACCATGAAAAGTTTCCTTATTTAAAATGCTTCAGTAAAATGAAAATGTTATGAAAGTTTTAAAAATATTAGAGGTATGATGAAAGATACATTTAACTTCAAAGCACCAGGTACTGCTGATGTTAATGTCAAAATTATGTTTGTAATGTAATATTGTAATGTACCGTGTCATCCACAATCCAAAGCCCCTGTACCTAGGGGTTGCATCTGACTGTTCCTCCATCAGAAGAGACTCACACCCATACTTTGAGTTATTTAGCCTCATCAGAACTGAGAGAGAGAGAAAAAAAAAAGTTTCCTTTGTCCCCTCTTTTTAAATTAGGGTTATTTTCTGTTGCTTAAACATCCTCTTGCATAACGGATAAACTTCCATTGTAGTACATCTAAACAAGTCCTCTTAAATTACTCTACAAAATTTTTACATGGAGTACTGGGGTTGTTACAATGTGCTCATTTCTTAACACTGGTAGTGGTAACATGGACTGATGTACTTCTACATTAATTCTATAGCAGATAGAGAAATACTTCCTTTCCCTCATCTGTTCTCTTAACAATGAAAAGCTGTAGGAAATAAACAATAAAGCGAAAACACAAAGCCCCCCAGCCAAGCTGACCTAAAGCAAGAAAATAACATCTGTCAGAAGTTCACTCCCTCTGTATAATTTGTTTTATGGTGCTGAGGCTACCTCTACAAGTTACCAGCACTTGTCAATGTAGCCTCAGCAGGGATTGGCTACCCAGCAGTTCCAAACAAAATTACCTGAAACACATTTGCTAGCCTGCTTAATCAAAACAGGGGATCCCACAAAATCAGAAATAAAGCACAGAAAAAAAATAATTGCAAACAGTACCTACTCTCCTGTTGTGTGTTCCTCTATTCCTTTTCTTTGCTGCTCCCTCAGTTCCATATGGCAGATTCTCTGGATAGGTGCAGGCAAAGCTGCTGCCTGGCTCTGCACCCTGGCTTATCAAGTTCCACCCTGACTAATGCAGGGTCCCTCCCTTTTATCTGCCGTATATGGCTGCTCTTGTAAAAGGCAGAGAAAGAACTGTATGACACTTCTGACAATTTATTTGTGCTTCTTCCTGTTGTCAAAACCAGCAATCACAAGCAACAACTTAATTTTACTGAGGATCATGCCCACTCCTTTTCTTATCTGCATACACTTAATTGCAACAGGTTAATATGAGCATTTCTTTACTTCACACCTTTTACAATTTGAATTTGGTGTTGGTTCAAGCTAGCTGGAGGCTCTGCAGCACCAGAATATAGTATTCCAGATAGTACCACTGAGTCATTGAAAAGGACTGATACCCAATTGGAGCCCAAGAAATCCTTCACTAGGTTTTTGCTCGTGCTTCCTCTTTGAAATGCCTTCCACATCAATTAATAACTTCTCTGCTGTATTAACTTTTCCAGATGGTAATTTCCTAAATGCAAAAACTGTTACCTTCTCTAACCTCTGACCTCTCCCGAATATAACTGTTCAAGCTGTAAATAATTAATCAAAGTGTGCAGGGGAAAAAAATATCTGAAAACAAACAAACAAAACAACAAAACCAATACATATCTTGGATATTTTATGGTTTAAAATCTGTTTATTCTGAGGGAAAAGTAGAATACATTTACAGCTTTAATGTAAATGTGGAAACTCAACATATTAGCAGCTGGTCTGAAATCACTGAAAAAACAGAAAACGGGACATCTGACTCTTATTTTTTGACCAGGCAAAAGATAATGATTTAGTGTTTAGGTTTTATTAGACTGAACTGTGGAAGACGTGAACTTGTTCCTTCACCCCCATAAATGTATATCGCATCTTTGGGTCAAACTCTGAAAAGGCAATTAGTCACCTAACTAACCTATGACTTAGGTGAAACAGAAATGCATGATTATGGGAATGTCTAACTGCTGAAGTTGTCACCAGTTAACTTGTATAAGCGTATAAGGCTCTGCAATTGCATGTGCACAGAAGTGCAGCTTTAATGGCTGGCCTCACTTCTCAACTCATGTTTAACCCTGACGCAGCCCACATGGTCAGAGCATATCTATTCCACATGGGTAGCATTGTATTTAGCACACGGCAGAGCCAGCACGATAACTTGTATTCAAAAGGCCATGATGGGGAAGCACATGTCTGGTTTTGAGATGCAGATGCAAACCTCTTCTGGCTGACAAGGAGATGACAAGGATGAGACTTGAGAAACACTCCTGTGCTCCTTTGTTCATTCCAAATACCATTCTCAGGACCTAAGCTTTCTGCAAACAGTGCCCTTCAACATCTGCTTTGGGATTGTGAATTCCACTTCCTGAACTGAAGTTAGACATTGCTGGATGTCAAGTAACTTTCTGGTTTAGCAATAGTATCCTTTTTATTATTATTATTATTATTATTATTTATTTGGGAATAATTTTGTTGGTAAACAAATTCACCATGTTGTGTGACTTGAAGAGGTTGTGCATAGACTGCCTGTAAGATGCAAAATGCCAATCCCTGCTTTCTTTTGAGCTTCCCAGGCTTGTGAGCCAATGGTCTTACAATGGATTGTAAACCAAAGTTTACTGTGGGTAATTAGGGATCTTGGAATGGGGTATTTGCTTAAGCCCCAAGTTCATATAACATTTCTCTCTGCACTTTTCCTTTCTGAACTCCAGATAAACACCTTTCTAGCAAATATGTTAAGAAGATCAATCATCCACAGAACATTTTGCAATCCACATAATGTGCACTATGAATACCAATATTTTTCATTGCAAGGACATGCTGAATATAAATTATCAAGGCTTGTGTACTATGATATCAGAAGCATGGCCAAAGGTGACACTGGGCTTCCATTCACTCCTAAACACTTGACAATTAAAATATATTGTAGCATTTTATGATATAAGGGATGAACTGAGGGGCTAAATTGCCTTTTATGCATGTTGACAATAATTATTATTTTAGCATTAATATAGATATTCTACAAGGCTAACTGCTTGTCCCAGAGTAGTATCTAACAGTTCTGTAAATGCCTCATTTCCATGATGGAATTGCTGTAAGAAATTAAGATTGACTCCTTCAGTTATGTAGATATTTTCTCTCTGTTTGAAATGAAAATATTTTATTGGAAAAACAAAATAGAAAATACAGGTTCTTCAAGAAATGCTTAAAATCAACTGGCAGCTAGCAAATGT
Organism: Anser cygnoides; assembly: GCF_040182565.1. Lineage (NCBI taxonomy): Eukaryota > Metazoa > Chordata > Aves > Anseriformes > Anatidae > Anser > Anser cygnoides. Next base: position 71,326,063 of record NC_089873.1, on the reverse strand, counting down.
GATGCCCATCTAAAAGAAGGGCCAAAAGAAGGATCGGGGAAACTACAGGCCTGTCAGTCTGACCTCAGTTCTGGGGAAGCTCATGGAGCAGATTATCTTGAGTGCCATCATGCAGCACTCACAGGACAACCAGGTGATCAGGCCCAGATAGTATGGGTTTATCAAAGACAGGTCGTGCTTGATGAACCCAATCTCCTTCTAGGGCAAGGTGACGCGCAGTGGATGAGGGAAAGGCTGTGGATGTGGTCTACCTAGACTTCAGTAAGGCTTTTGACAATGTTTCCCACAGCATTCTCCTGAAGAAGCTGGCTGCTCAAGGCTTGGATAGGTGTACGCTATGTTGGGTTAAAAACTGGCTGAGTGGCTGGGCCCAAAGAGGAATGAATGCGAAAGCTGCCCAGCGGAAAGGGACCAGGGGATATTGGTCAATAGCATCTGAAAAGAGACAGCAGTGTGGTCAGGTAGCCAAGAAGGCCAGCAGCATCCTGGCTTCTATCAGAAATATTGTTCTCAGCAAGACTAGTGAAGAGATTGTCCCCTTGTACTTGGCCCTGGTGAGGGCAAGCCTCGAATACTGTGTTCAGTTTTGGGCCCCTCACTACAAGAATGGCATGCTGGAGCATGTCCAGAGAAGGGCAACAAAGCTGGTGAAGGGTCTAGAAAACAAGTTTTATGTGGTGCAGCTGAGGGAGCTGGGGTTATTCTGCTTGGAGAAAAGAAGGCTCAGGGAAGACTTTATTGTACTTTACAATTACCTTAGAGGAGGTTGTAGTGAGGTGGGGATCGGACTTTTCTCCTAAGCACCAAGTAATAAGACAAGGGGAGATGGCCTCAAGTTGCACCAGTGGAGGTTTATGTTGCATATTAGGAGAAACTTCTTTACTGGAAGAGTCGTGTGGCATTGGAATAGGCTGCCCAGGGGAGTAGTTAAGTCATCATCCCTGGAAATCTTCAAGAAATGTATAGATGTAGAGCTTAGGAGCATGGTTCAGTGGTGGACTTTTCAGTACTGGATTAAAGGTTGGAATTGATGATCTTAGAGGTCTTTTCCAAACTTTCCACAAAGAACACATAATGTGTACTTCATGTAACTTGTTGGTACTTTATGCTGTCTCCCAGTACAATGAGGGGGGAGATAAAAGCTGAAGGATAGTGGTAAACAGTTGGCAAAGGAGTGTGATTTCCTTTGTAGGAAGGAACTGCGAAAAGCATTCAGTTCCAGGCCTTCTGCTCCATAGTTCAGCCATGTTTCAAATGTATTAATTTCTGTCAATGCCATCACAGGCTGTATGTGCCACGGGAAGTATACATCACACGTGTTTTCACAGAGCAGTGATCTGTAAGGTTTAATAGCTATATGGTAAAGACAATGTTGGCCTCAGTAAAAAACAGTTCTGATATTCAAGAGTTCAGGAGATCCATATCAGAAAGAAGATAATCCTGGGATGTCATGGCTTCAGGCATCACCATTCTTGATCTCATTGGGCACAGCAATAACCATGCATTGTGATGAAACAAATGTGACAAAGCATGCAACCTTGCTAATTATTCTGCCATTTCAGTAGTCTTTTGGAAAGAAGGGAATTGTTAAACCAAAATCTTGAAAATAAGAAGTTTAAATCATGAGTGCATTTTTTACTTGGCATTATATGGTAAGTAAGAATATTTTGTTTATTGAAAGCCAGCAACACAGGGTCCTGATCCTGTTTTCCATCTTAGGCACTATCATAAATCAAGCAATAATAATAATGCATTACATGAGAATTTTTTTTTGTAATGCTGGAGCAAAATTCTGCTGATCTCATGTTATTCTACCTGGACCATAGAGAACAGCCTGATGTGCAGTTCTTTGAGGTTAGTGCTGTTTACTAGGTCAGAATTCTTAAACTAATTACGTTATAGTATATCTTCACAGAAACCCATATTATTTTTAATACCTGAATAAATGAGAATAAAAACATTAAATAAATTTTATGAACTAAGGGCAAAGTATTTGATAATATGTTTATGTTGCATAAAATGAAGACAAAATTACTGCTTGAAAAGTTGTACCTATTCTAATTGATGAAGATGTATCAGATAGCAGTCATGGAGAGCTTTCAAATAATAAGAGACAATATAAATTATTTTACAGTGAATTTCAACTGTTACTTGACTCCAATTTTCAATTATATTAAGTGTCCTAGCATTGTGTTATTGGGTTTGTTTAAAACATTACTGATGCATTGGAGGAGAAGGATACTGTTGTCAGTATTACTGTAGTAACAGAATACCATTAAAAGTGGATGTTTATTATAAGTATTTGAAAAGATGGATAAAAATATAGTTATTGATTCAGGATAGACTTTTTTTTTCATAGGAACTGTGTGTTGTAACAGAAGAATGCGAAAGATAACGATGCTCTCTTAAGGGTAAGTACAGTTGTGCACCATACATTTATATATGTGAGCTTAAAGTGTTAAGATATTCTAGTAATTTTAGTTAAAGATTTCTGTAAAGCTGTTTTCTGTAAGCTGTAGGCTCTACTACACAACATGCAATTGATTACCCAGGCCCCAGAAATCTTTCTTAAGGGAAATGCAATGTAAATAAGCAATTCCCCCCCCCCACCACCCCAATAATAGTACTGGCAGGTGTTTTTTTCTGCTTTTCTTAAATAAGAAAACAGCTCTGATTGGGTGGGCTATTTTTTTGTTTCACTCCAGTGGATTTTGTAGCCTATTCATATAACCCTGCATTACTTTTTGCATCATTAAAACACCCTTTTAAAGTATACTGGATGTTCACTTTCTTGAAGAAAACCTAACATGAACAGCAATGTGTTGAATGTAGATCATTCCAGTGAAAGCTGATGTTTAAACAATAACTGTGACTAACTGAATTCATTTTAGGACAAGCATGAAAAATTTGAAGAGGTTTTTAAAATAAATCAGTAACTTTTCATACTGCAGTCCAACACGTGCAAGTGACCAATGCTGAAGTCATGAAATAAGAACTCCTAGTTAACATATAACACCTGCAGCTGGATCTGGTTCTGTTCCTGGCACTGTATGGTTTCAACAACAAAAGATCTCTCCTTATGTTACCCTAATGTGGAAAGTAAAATAAGCTAAAATTAAATGTGTGTTCCAGCAAGAACAAGAACATTCTTGTAAGAATATACAGCAGGACTTCAGTAAAGTTGCCTAAATCATTGCGTAGTATTCATGAAGTTCACTAAATATATTGTTATTATAGCCAAAGATTTATCAAACTTTATATACAAACTTTATTCTCCATTTCATCTTCTTATACATAAGCTGACTTGCAAGGTTTCTGTCATGAGGAAACAGGTAGGAGCGTAGGTGTGTGTGAACACAGAAAGTGTTTCTCCAAACCTTGACAATGACACATCATTGTGAAGGCAATAGGGTGTGCATAACAAATACTCTGAGACTGAAAATGCAGTAACGCTTTCTTTTAAATTGGAGAAGCAGGTAGTATCTATAAGGGATATTTCTGAACCTATTATATACTATTCAGTGCAATATGCAGTGCTATATTCAGTGCTATGCAGCCCATGTAATTAGCATGAAGAATATATATTCTGTGTTTCCGGAGGTATGTATGTGATTCTTACTATTAATATTCAATTTTGTAACTCAGGATAGATTCAACCTCTTGGAGCACTCGAGCCCCAGTCCTCTCTCCGATGCCTAGCTCTCATTGATCCTTGATCATCTTAGCATTAGAATTACCTTTCTGAGAATTTGAAGATTTACAAACTTCAATTAATTAATCTTAGTTTATAGCAATTACTAGACGCTTATTAATAATTTCAGCATGTCTTGTCTTTTTACCAGATGCTGTTAGGAATAGGATGGATATTCCAGAATTGAAATTTTGTAAAATTAATAGGAACCTTGCAGAAAGTCTATTATTGAAAAGTTTGTATTGCAATTAATTTCAGCTATTAACAATTATCCATTATTGAGTGCATTCTGAACAATGATTATGTTACTGTTGATGAAGTAACTGTGAAGTCACTGTGAAATGCTATATTAATAATCAGAAAGGTAAACTAAATTATGGGTACGTGGTAATTTGAAGCAAATAAAGCCAGAAACCTTGACTGTGACCAGGGATACAAGTATATTGCTACACAAAAGAAACCAGAAAAAAAAAAAAAAAAAAAAAACAGCAAAAAACCTGCTGTAATGCACCTGCACCCAGCAGGTTCTGAGAAACAGAAAAACACCTGAAAATTAAGTAATCTAGCAATTTATAGGTTGATTTACAGATATGACAGTATGATCATTTGGTTTCCAGTTTGAACTACCACAGGGTAGAACCTGATCACATTTTGCTGAAGGAGCAACTGATTTCTGAAGAACTGCTGTGAAACAATAGTTTATCATGGCTGGGCACGTGGCCTTTACAGTCCCAAACACTCGGAAGTTGTGCATGGCGCTTTCTGATCGCACCATTGGGAAGAAACTCATCCTCTCCAAAAGCAAATGATTTCAAATGCTGCTCCAACACAGTAATAAAGTGAGTTTCAATTACAGGAGTAGCTGAAGGAGTCCGTCCTCACAGAGAGCTGACGCTGTTAGTTGCCTCCATCCTGCTTACAGGCTTGTGGTGCTGGTGGTAGCTGCATTTCCATCTAACCTATCTCATCCCACATTGCTGACCTCTGCTCTTTAATTCCACTTTCACGTATCTCCTCAGCTGCTTGTGCCTGTGTCACCTCCTTTCTTGGGTGAAGGGCCTGGAACACAAGTCCTATGAGAAGCGGCTGAGGGAACTGGGGGTTGTTCAGTCTGGAGACGAGGAGGCTCAGGGGAGACCTTATTGCCCTCTCCAACGACCTGAAAGGAAGGTGTGGGGAGCTGGGGGTCGGTCTCTTCTCACAGGTAACTAGCGATAGGAATAGAGGGAATGGCCTGAAGTTGCACCAGGGGAGGTTCATGTTGGAAATGAGAAGACATTTCTTCTCAAAGAGTAGTCAGGCATTGGAATGGGTTGCCCACGGAGGTGGTGGAGTCACCTTCACTGGGGGTGTTTAAGGAAAGGTTGGACCTGGTGCTTAGGGCCATGGTTTAGTGGGTGACATTGATAGTAGGGGGATGGTTGGACCAGGTGATCTTGAAGGTCTTTTCCAGCCCTACTGACTCTAGAATTCTACGATTCCCCTGCTTTGGACACAGAGACACACAAGGACACAAAGAAAGTCGTATGAAGGCGCTGAGAAGTTACACATAGCTGCTTATGAGCCAGAGAAACTGCCTTCGGCAAGAAACACGAGCTGAAACGCAGCACAGCACCCCTAGCCCAGAGACTGGCTGGTGCTAGGACAGAGGTGGCGATAAGACGGCAGAGGCAAAGCCGAGATGATTACTGAGCATGATCCCACTTCGCTTTCCTTACCCTTTGCCCCTTCCTCCTCCCCCTCTTCCAGAAGGGATAAAACTTCTTTTCAGCATTTTATTTAGCCTTTCCTCTCTGCTCCTCCCTCCCCTTCCGTTTATGGGCAGGAAACCCCACCCAGAGCGCTTCGCCTTTCCAACTATCTTGGCCCGCAGCAGCTTCCGTGCCGCTGGGAGGAATGGGGGCGTTCTGCGGGCGTAGAGCTCCCTAAGATGGCGGTGGCGGCGCTGGCAGGGCCGGGCCTGTGGGCCGTGCTCGCCCGCTGCTGCCGGGCGGCTGGGCTGGCGGCTTACTCCTCCGTGCCCGCCGGCAGCACTGGGGAAGGCCAGCAACGGGAAGGTGAGGGTGGGGGGCGGCTCTCGGGCCGCTCCTGGCTCACATTTGCAAGCGAGGTGTTGTGTTCCTGTTACAGCGGAGCTGCAGTGCGTTGTCTGAGTTTGAGTGTTCTGAATGGGGGTGTCATGGTTTGCCGAGGAACGTGTGCTGTATGTTTGCCCAAGCTGGGCAGTTCTGCCAGTTCTGAGCCCAGATGGGTCCAAACGTGCGGAACCCTGTTGGGCAGGGTTGTACCAGCAAGGTACAGCTTTCCTAGGCTGTGTGGACGTCTGTTGTGTGCAGGCTCAAGAGGCCAGGCTACTGGAAAGGGCCCTTGGGTGCTGTCAGATGGTGAGGCTCAGGGCACTGCAGGAGTAAAAGGTGTCCTAATTGGAAATCTTTGTAACAGAATAAGATTGGTATGAGTGAAGTGTGTCTGTGCGCGACTGCACCACAAAAAATAAGAAGGGATAATAAGAGGTAAAGGAACTCTGTCTTAACTGTTGCAGAGATCCATGTGTGTTTTTTTTGTTTTAGATTTCTGTATAGCAGGAAGAGGAGGAATAGAATCAGTCTTAAAATATACAGATAAGGAAGACAAAAGAACTGTGAAATTCACGAGTTTTTCTGAGACTTACAAGGGTTAGGGGTGTAAAACAAATTAACAAGGCAATGAGAACAAAAGCATCCACTTGTAAAGTCCATTCAGTGTTTTTTGCTAAACATGTACTGCATGGTAATGTGGTAATCCTCAAAAAGCAAAACAGTGACAATATACTAAAATTAAGCCCTTCCCCCCCCCCCCCCCCCCACCCAAACACGATAGCTGAAAGCAAATTTCACTTGTTTGGCTACTGTAGAATCCTTTTTTTTTTTTTTTAAAAGTATTTCAAAAAAGTACTGCAAATTATTATTTTGTGTGTGTGTTTGAAGGCAAGAAAGTGAAGATTTCTGTTTATACCAAAAATCCAGTGGGATTTGGTGGCTTTTGTATTTCTGTGAGTCCCTTCCCAGAGGTCCAACTGATGGCAGTTGATTTAAAAGAAAAAAAAAAGAGCCTAATGGTTCAGGCTTGCTAAAAAAGAGTAAACTTTGTGTTACTTTATGCTGCTTCTTCTCTGTGTCTGCTCAATATGCACAATGAACAATGTAAAATGGCAGAAAACAAACTCATCAGTATGTTCCCCATGTAAAATTCAAAAAGAAAAACAGTACAATGTGGTAGCTTGAAACTTACACAGAGGCAAGATAGATGAGCCTGAGACTAGAACAAAAAAAGAGTGTCGAAGAAAGAGATGGAGCCATGGAAATCTTTTGTTGGCAGTGAACTGTTGAGTTGGTTTAGCTGTCGTGTATGCTAATGGGGAATGTTTTGTGACCAAGCAGCTGTGTGGGAAAGAACAACAGAAGCATAGTTACTAAGGCAAAAGTGTATTTTCACTCACTTCATTTTTCTTTCTTCTTGGGTCAAACTGGAATAAATTATGCTAGTGAAATATTTTTTATCCTATAACCACTAAATTTTTGTTGATATGTTTCTAGGATAATCTCAATCTGACTAAATGGCTTCCAAGCCTTTATTATCTCAAGTTCCAAAAAAAGTGAACAATCTTGAGTATGTGATCTTCCCCTTTGCCTATAAAGGCAAAGAAACATAATCTTTGAAAAGCCTCTTATTTCCACAGAAAGATTATTCTGCACTCTTAAGGGCATCTGGCTTCTTTCTCATGTCTTGATTTGAAGAATGGTTATCAGGAGGTGATGGTGGTGTTTTTTTTTTTTTGTCTGTAGCAATATAGAGACTTGGAATTACTTAATAGTATTAATATATATTGTTTTGATAAAAGAAAAAAAAAGCATGCAGATTACGTTGTATTTTTTTCCGCAAAACCGTATAATAGTTTGTAATGAAAAATGTTCCTTTTTATTTTTCTTCCAGCTTCAATAAGGAGAAGAGGCAGGACTTCACAGTTCGTAAGATCGGTAAGAACTGGTACTTTTTGCAGCTAACTCAGTGGTGTCTCAGAAACTAGTCTAAACTGTAAACCTTAATAGTTTCTACAGAAACACCTTCAAAACAAGGTGAAATGATCCAATGTGATGAAATTCCGGAACGCACACCTAACTTCTTTAATCTCCTAGCTGTTTTCAGTCTGTTTTCTAAAAAAAACCAAAACCATTAACATGTATCAAGACCATGTGCTACAGGTCTCTCTCTCTCTCTCTCTCTCTCTCTCTCTCTCTCTACTGAGTGCTTCAGGTACTTCAGGATATTGAGTTCACTATTAAATACTGGTTTGATTCCACTCTCCTTTGATTTGACACAGCACAAGATAATGGCCACATCTTCTTCTTAAGCATTTCTGAAATAAATGCAATTTTATTATTTATATTGAGAGAGGCCTGCCACCGAAATCTTGAGAGGCTGTCCTTTAAAAATTCCATTGGAAACGAACACTAATGTTTGATGTTAAGGTGTGTTTTGAAATTTTTAGTGATAGGAATTCCTGAAAATATTATTTTAATAATTTTGTGTGTGTTCCTGCTTTGTCTCACAAAACAGCATCTCTATCAACTTTCATAATTTTCTGTTTGTTAGCATGCACCTCCCAGAACCGAGAGGATGGCTTTCAACCAGGACTGGAGCAGCGTTTATCCAACAGCAGCTGCATTTAAAGCTGCATCTGTGCCTCTCCCGATTCGAATGGGTTACCCAGTGAAGAGAGGAGTACCTCCACCAAAAGAAGGCAACTTAGAGCTTATAAAGGTAAGGTACCACATTGAACTGGTACGTGTTAACTTTGAAAATTGTTATTCATTAAGACTGCACTGCTTTGATTAGAATGTTTTTATTGGATAATGTTTTCTATAAAAAATAGAATATTATTCTACTTCTAATTAGATAGTAGGAAACCTAAGAAAGAAATACAAGTGAGCCAAATCAGCAGATTTGGCTGAGGTTATCATGCCAGTGACTTTTATAATTGGGCTTAAGTCTTATGCTAAATGAGACTTGAGGAGAGCCTTCTTACCTTAATCTTATATTTAATGATTACATTAACAAATGTTGAAAGTGTAATCAGATTTCAGTAATGCCCCTTTATTTATGAACAAAATGCTATTATTTTGGTAACTCTTAGTATGTCTATTCTAGATTCCCAATTTTTTGCATCTTACTCCTCCTGCAATTAAGAAACACTGTGCAGCTCTCAAAGGTGAGGATTTGGTTTTGAGTTGTTTTAGCTGTTGTTTTCTTTGGCTTTATATTTTTTTGGGGGGGGGAGGGGACGGCACATTGTTTAAAACAATTTCTGGTATTTTTAAGACAATTCAGAGCGTAACTGTGATGGAGTAGGAAGTGAGATATGATACACCTCTGAAGCTGGCTATTCATCAGGCTTTGGCTAGTATTGTACTCTTTGATTTTGCTTCATTAAGTCATACAGGTGATAGGCAGGTAAGTCTTGTCAGGTTTCCAGTATACCAGTGAGACTATTAGGTAAAGTGTTTGTAGTGAAGAATTCATAGTTTATAGTCTTAAAGAAAATGAATGATGGATATGACTCAGTTCTAAGAAGATTAAAGCCTGGTTTAATCACGGCTAATGTGCAGTCATTCTGGTATGCATTTAAAAACTAGCATTAATAAAAGAAAGGCTGTGTGACAGCAAGGTATGCAGGGGAGATTCAGTGAAGAACAAGAGCACCTCTGCCAGCTAGCCATTTAAGAGAACTTGATGTGGAAGCTAGTGTATGGAGGAGGTGATAAAGAGACCTGTCTTTAATTGCCAATATACAAGTGTACACAGCATAGGAACCAGACGGAATTAGAAATCTGAGGAGTCAGAAATGCAGAGGGAAAGCTTGCTTGATTGAGATGCAGTGTGAAGAATGAGCTGACCTGTTCCAAAAAGTACAGCTTGGATGCAGAACTTTGCTCTGAAGATGTGTGGCAAGCTGGCTGAGAGTTTGAGAGTCAGGATCAGAGAGGAAGCCAAGAAGGATGTATTGGTGGGCATCTGCCAAACTGGCTAATTATGAGGAGGAAGTGGATGAACCTTTCTTGAAACAGATTTAAAAAAAACCCTCACAGTTACAAGCTTTGATTTTCATGGGGAACTGCAGCCATCTAAACATGTCCTGGAAGTGTAATAGAATGGGACAGAAACAACCTAGGAGACTTCTGGAGTGCATTATAGATAATATTTTGATGCAAATCCTGGTCAAACTGACTATGGGAAGGTTCTGTTGCATGTGATGGACACAGATAAGGAAAGGAAGAGCTGGTTGGGGATGTGAAAGCTGCTGGCAGTCCTTGGTTGTGAAAAAAGATGAGGTTCAAGATCCTGAGAGAAGTGAGGAAGGCAAGTAGCATATTGGCATCAATTTATTGATGCAAATTATCTGCCAGTTGATGAGGAGAGATGATCTGAATTCATCGTTCACAGACAAGGAAGAACGGTCACATATATGACAGCCTTGGTAATAGTGGTCATGAAACTGTGAAGTTTAAAATCCTGAGAGACGTGTGCAAGACAGACATTGTAATTATGGCCAAGACTTCAGGAGAATGGTTTTGGCTGTTCAGTAGTCTTGGCAGATCTCATGGGAGACTGTCCTGGGGGGCAAAGTGGACAAGGAGGGCTGGTGGATGTTCAAGGACAGCCTCGTTAAAGCACAAGAACAGTCCATTCCAGTCAGCAGGAATTTGAGCAAGTATGTTAGAAGGACATTATGGGTGAGCAGGGAACTCCTGAGTGACCCAAGATGCAAAAATGAAATACAGAGAAAGTGGAAGCAAGTACAGATAGCCAAGGAGGAACAGGATATTTTTCTTTGAAAATCTTGAAGAAGGACAAGAGGGAAGATGCAGGCAACTAACTGCAGGTCAGTCAGCCTTACCACAGTCTTTGGAAGGTTATGAAGCAAACTCTCCTGTAAGCTACATGCTTCCAAGTATGTGGAAAATGTGCGTTATAAAAAGCTGGATGATGACAGAGAGCACTACTTCAGCAAGTTTTCAGATAATTACAAACGCGGGGGGGGGGGGGGGCAATGGGCAAAACAGGTGACACAGCTGCTGTTCAGAGAGATGTCAACAAGCAGAAAAAAATCTGCTGTTGAGACCCTCATGAAGTTAAACAAAGACAACTACAAAGTCCTGGGTCTGGGATGGAATAACTCATGCAGATGTACAGGCTACAGGGGAGCATATGGCTAGAAAGCAGCTTTGCAGAATAGGACATGTTGGGCCCAGCAAGCCTTTGGAAGTTGAATATGAAATGTTGAAGGAATGAAGGCTAACTGCATGCTGGGTTGTACTAACAAGAGAATAGCCAGCACATTTAGAATTTTTGTTCCCCCCACTTTATCTGGAACTTGAGACTACAGTTAGAGTACTGTGTCCAGTTCTGAGAAACTCAGTATAGAATAGACTTTGAGATACTGGATCAAGTCTAGCAGAGACCCTGCCATTATCTGAATGAATATGGTTTCATTAAAAACTGCTTCTAAAACATTTATTACAATAAATTTGAGGGGAAAAAAATATACATTACTTGGATTGTTTTCCTTTTATTATACAGATTTCTGCACTCAATGGCCAAGTGCTTTGAACAGTGATGAGAAATGTGAACAGCATTTTCCTGTTGAAATTGAGACAGTGGATTATGTTTCTGCAGGGACGTCTATTCGTAATCCCAAAGCAAGAGTGGTAACTCTAAGAGTAAGTAGTACTGTGGTAAACACCAACCTTTGTTTTAAAAAGCCAAATGCTTGGCTTTCTTTTCAAAACAAGTATGATACTTTGTAAGGGAGTATGGGAAATAGTTCATTGAATGTCCAGAAAAAGCAGTGGTGAATTTCATTAAGTATATTGCAGCACATTAAAATTGAGGTTTTAATGATATGGATATATATTTATAAATGAAGACTGAGCTCTGATATAGGCAAAATAGCATACATTCTGAAAAATCAGCTTTTCCACAAGTAGACGCTTCTGAGTTATCACTTAGTGTGGGGCTGCATGCTTTACTGAAAATATCACCAACCTTTTCCGAAGAGATTTTTTTTCTTTTGTTGAGAAATCTCAGTTAAATTATACCTGAGATCTGAGCACCTTGTTTTTGGCTTTGACTTTTCATCATTGTCCATGGCTGTTACACTGCCGATATAACAGTTCTCTGATTATATGAAGTTGTTTCATGTAGTTCACTGGTGCTGTAGTCATGGGGATCTCAACTAACTATTGTCCAAATAAGTATTTAGTCTTTCATAATACTGTTGATTCAGTCTTCTGTGACTTACAATGCTTAATATTAATTTGCTAGAATATGATGGAGACAAATCTGGAATCAGTAGTTTGTCCAAAACCATACTAAATATTTAATTCCTAACTTGAAAAGGCAAAATGCGGGAGAAGAGACAGTAGTGTTAGGAACAAAAGGCTAAGAGCCAAAGGGGGAAAGGAGAGTCTGTTTTCTAAGTCCGCTTTATACTTGCCCTGCAGAACTGGAAAATCTTTTCAGCTACCTGTTTATCTAGTTGTTTTTTCATTTCAATGAGCTCTCATTAATATATTTACTGAGTGAAGGCATTACACATTTCTGTCAGGATTTACTTTAATTAACTTGGTGGGGTCATATGGATATATTTAAACCAAGATCACCTCTTTCTGCCTATTACTAGTTTACTGGTTGTAAGTGGTGTGTTTACTTGTTCTAACCTTCATATTTGTAGATGCATATCTGTATTAATGAATAGTGTTCTTTTTTACATTTTGGTACAGATAAACACATGATAACAATTCATGATAACATGATTCAGGGAAGAAAAACTTTAAAAATCTGGGAAGCAGTGTTGTAAAAAAAGATTGTGAACTCAGAAATTGTGAGCTGTATGTACATATATTGTGGATTTTTTCTTGTTTTAAGCATTTTTGATGAGGGATGGCCCTAACTCTATACTTTAGTCATGTTTAGTACTAACCCAGGTAAAGGAAACTAGTATTCCTTGTTTCAGCATCAGCTGGAATTGACTTGTAAAAATTGATTATTTGCAGTTTTTCCTAAGCTGCTGCTGCTGATACGAGGAAGAAGAGCCCGAATAGGCTTCTTTACATTGCTTTTTTTTTAAACACCAGTAATTATTTCAAATGTAGTCTAAATTGAATTTTCTCTTTTGTGCTGAGTTATGACATAATTGGAGCATCTCTAGATTTCTTTGTTTTTAAATATGAATTAGAAATATGTCACCCTAAGCCTGTTTATGGCTTTTTTTTTTTTGATTTGGTGAATGAAATTGTTTTGTGTCAGATAAAGCAAACTAATGCTGGACATCTGGGCTGGTGGTTTTCAGTGTGCTGAAACATGCTATTAATTTCAGAAGTCATGGTCACAAAGTTGTATGTTTGCCACAGAGCTGCGTCTGAAAGACATTGGAGCGTTATTTCTTTACGTGAATATTAGAGAAAGACAATGTTAAGAAAGTATTTCTCAAAAACTCAGCAATTTGTGTGAGCATTGCCAGACAGCAGTGAGGGCAGGCTGTTCTGAAAGCGAAGGCAATGCAGAAGCAGCAAAGCAGGCAGGGAAGTGAACTCCCCAAAAGGGTGCAGTTACTACCTGGGCAAGATAGTAGAACTGGCCTGGTAGTAGTCACCTTGTCCATCTGATGCTCAAGTAATCACCTGACAAGTCTGTAGTGATAAGGCAAGCTTGAGGTCAAATAGGGAAGTCAGTGGACCAGGATTAGGTGTGGTGACAATAGCCTGAGTCAGCCAACAGTTTGGTGATTGTCAAGTAAATCCATAGAGATGCAGTATGTGTGAGGTCAGGCCAGTGAGTTAAAGATGTTCGTCAGGATCTGGATCAGTGAAGGCCGTGGCCAGGCACAGGCATAGCTGCATTGTGGCTTAGGCAAAGACTGAGTCTGAGTGTCTCAGCTTAAACGCAGCTTCTATGTGAAGCTACAAATGAAACTGACAGCTTTTTTCTTATGAAAGAAGTTTAAGTAGAAATATTCTATCTCAGCTTCTCTGAGAAGAAATGTATTAATTGAATATTCAGATTTATACATGCCTTGTGTTAAAAAGCTTTTGACTAGTGATATAATTGTAATAAATTCTACAAGTGCATACTTAATAGCTATACTTTTAATTCCTGATAAAAGATATGTCTAACCATATCTCAAAATATTTTTCAGGGTGAAGACATTGAATTTCTCCAAATAATTAAAAGTATTTTCTTTTGTATTCCAAGGTTAAACTTTCTAACCTGAATTTGGATGACCATGCAAAGAAGAAGCTTATTAAACTTGTAGGAGAGCGGTACTGCAAGGATACAGATATACTCACTATTACAACAGACAGGTATGGTGGGTGCAGGAAGGAAAAAATGCCGTTAGCAGTGGCTGCAGTGCAGAAAACATAGTATCTCTTCTGGGTATATACCCAGTTAATGTTAATGTCTTTGCAACTTGCGTCTTTGTTTTTTTTCTTTCTCCAGGCTAAAATGTGTATTTAGATGTACCAATACTGCTATTCATATGTGTTAAAATTTTAATGGACAGATCACATAATGTGAAACCTAATATATGTTTAATATTATCAGATATTGAAGCCCAGTGTTTAGAAGTATTTTATTATTATAGTTTCAGTATTTCACAAATAGCTTCTGTTAGTTTTAACAATGATCTGAAGAGGTTCAGGCAAGAAAAATGAGGACGTCAGTGCCCTGACAGTTTTCAGTCTTTTCATGTTCTAGATTTAAACAAATCACTCTAGTTATTCAGAGTTATGATCAGAAAGCTGCAATGGAGAAATTTGTTTTGTTTGATTTCTGAAGAGTTTATATATGCATACCTAAATTCATAATACACTTTAATTCACAGGTGCATTCACTGTTAGGAAAAAAAAAAATTGGTCATCTTTTCTGTTTGCTTTTTCTTACCATTAGTATTTGTTTTCCCATTCTTATTTTCTACTGAAGGACAGAGAATTACTGCTTTATTTTTATGTGAATTAAATATTAAATAGATGAAATTGCGTAACTCTTTTAAACAGACTAGACTCAGAAGTCTGTGTAGTTTCCTGGCACCACTTGGTTTACAAACAGTTTAATTTCCGTGGCAAAACTTACTTGGTGGTTAAAACATCAGGATAGCTAAAAGGAGCTTAACCTCTAGGGCTTTTGTGAATGGTCTTATGCAGCATTTCTGGAGGATTTTTTAATGTGCTTATTGATGTCTCACTTTTTCTAGTAAACTTTAAGGCCCAAGCTCTGAGCAGTATCCATTTCTTTAATAAAGGATTTTCCATACTGATCTTCAGATTACTTTTAAACTGAAGTTCTTCAGTAAACAGAAGAATAAGGACGAAGACTGAGTCCTTTTAAAAGTTTATTTGATAGAATATTCATAATCCTTAACCATTCAGATGAGTGTTTTTAGAGTGTCTCAGAGGTAGTCTCATGATTCAATCTGTTTTGTATTCATTTCTAAGATACATCTTGGATCAAAAAATATGTAGTGTCTGTTTACTAGATTTATTTCTGATGACTAGTTTTGTAACAGACAACCTATATCCGAAGTTTCAGAAACTAACTTCAGGGAAATTCACATTATTACTCATTTTTAACTTAAAAAATAGCAGGCAATTGTATCTGGAAGTGATACAGCTTTTTAAATTGCGAAGTAATATCATGAGTATTTTTATAAAAGTTTATCAATGAAGGTTGGAAGTAGAAATATAAAATAGTTCTTTTTCAGAAATGTGAAACAAACATGATTAATTCAGAGTTAACTAGGGTCACCTACTAATTCCAGCTGGAAAACTGTTTGAACATCCATTTTTATATCTTGATTTGAGCATAAATCCACATGCTCATGATAATCAGAAAATGGAAATAAGTGTTTTTCATATGTTGTGACTACACTAATTCTTAGTATGTATGATTCTCATTGATTCTTAAGAAAACTTCGGAAGTTCACTTTTTTTTGTACCTTATATCATTGAAGTATATAGTACCATAGACAGTCTAATTTGCTGTAAGTCAGTACTACTGCTGAAAGGATTTCTCCCTAAACTATAAAGATGGAAAAACAAAAGTACTGTTTGTTTATCAGTTTCTGTCCTTGACCTAGTTCACTGCAGAGCTTCTGGAACTGACCAGAGAGAAAGCAGGGAGGAAAAAGGGAAGTAGGAATGCTTCTCTGAGTGGCAATGCCAATAATGGTCCTCTGAGTAGCAGTGCCAATTTTTGTCTAATTAAACTCATTATGCAGCTATAAAATCATTTGGGATTACTTGTGTAGGTCTCTTCTGTTTAGAATTGAACTGGATTCTGTTGACTTTGCTTGCTGTTTGGTTCCTTGGTGAGCTAGTAAGCAATACCTGGGAAATTACGTTGTGTTCAGGACAAATAGTCTCCTAGGTCTGAGCGTAAGGGTTGTTCCTTCTGTGCCTGCTATCAGTCACTCTAGAAAAGAGAGAGAGGAGCTCTTGCTTATCAAAAAGATGTGAAACATAACAGCCTGCTGGAAGAAGTGTGTGTGAGAAAAAAGACAGTAGGTTACTGGAGATCAACGTAAGGAAGAGATTAATGTCATCAAAGTCTCAGCAGTTAGTTTTGATGGCTAATTTTAAGAAATACGCTGTTTTTGTAGCGCTGTGCCTAATCCCAACAAATTGTGATTCTGTTTTGACATACAGCTACATGGACTTAAACTTTTCTTCTTAAATTATTGACTAGATTTTCTGTTCTGAACCGTATCTAATGGATTTTTTCACTGTCTTCCTCCTCCCTTTGGGTCTGGCAGAAGAATTGAGACTTTTAGGCTGTCCAGACTGATGTATGTAGTGTTCAACTTTGGCTATCTCTGGTAGAAGGCAAAGTGGAATCCAAGATATGTTAGTCTGGCTTTTAATGGTTCCTGAAGATCTGTAAGTTCTTTTTGTACGTTTTCCTTCAGACTTGCAGATGCTCATCCTTCCATGTTCTTAATAGTCATGCTTCTATTGTGATGTTATTCTTGAGTATGTATAATTCAGAAATGTATGTGAATCAAACACACATTCCTGTAACATTTCTTAGGTTACAGATCAGAAAATTTGGTAAATCTAGTATTTTGTTCAAAAGTGTATTATGGTGACTTGGTTTCAGAAACACTAGCTTTGTTTGTGTTTTTTTCAGGTGCCCACTAAGAAGACAGAACTATGATTATGGGATACACCTCCTCACAGTTTTGTACCATGAATCTTGGGTAAGCAGTTCGGAAAAATCTCCCATGTGCTCACTCTCTGTCCCGTCATCCCCTTCTCCTACCTTCCTCTCATCTTCATAAACTAAACATTAGTTGAAACTTGTGAAAAGTTCTGTGACTGTGCACAACTTAGGGCAAATTATGTCAGACTCTTCCTCTTCCTTACCACCTTTCTTCAAATTCAGTGGAGATGTTTGTTTGAATCTTCAACAGTCATCTTAGACTTCATTTCTTTAACTTTACAAATGCTATGCTGTTTTTTGTATATGTTGTATCTATACATAGAACGTTACATTAGAAAGTTTAAATTTTTTGGAAGTAAACTTTCCTTGAAAGGCATAAACTTTTGAACTTATCTGAATTGACAAAGTAAGCTGATTCAAATTAAGTTTCAGAAGCAACTGGATATCACACTTGTCATAATGCTGTTTGTTTGTCGGAATAGATTCACTAGAAGAGCTTTGATGTATGTGAAAGTAAGTATGTAAATCAGGCTGAAAAAGAAACTGGTGTAGAGAGGCATGGTAGTTAGAGGAAGGATTCATAAACACGTTTATATAGTTTTTATTGGACTCAACAAAAAAAGAAAAAGACCTTGAAGCAAAAGCATATGAGGAAGCATCTTGAAGTATCTAGGAATTACTGGATGTGTTCTAGCTTTAGTAACTAGAAAAATGTTACTATTGAGGAAGAAAACAGAGCAGACACATGAACAAAATACAGTATCTAATCTCTTGCCTGTATGTTAAAATCATTATGGTCTAGAAGATGTTGATTCCCAGTAGCAAAGCAGATCGAAATTGTTTTTGTTTTTTTTTTTTAGTGTCTTACCTGGGCAGTGAAATAATACCCTGGAGAAAATTGTGACCTAGTTCTTTATAGTTTGCTTCTTTTCTGAAGTTAGTTAATTTCTGACCTCAGTACTTGGTTTCCAACAGTAAGCCTAAAACTGACCCAAAGTGTAGCAGAAAACACCCTCATTCTTAGGATTCTTTTAGTTTGGCAGCATGCTGGGCTACCTACGTACAGTATTCAAATAGAAATTAAGAGATTCCAGAGAAATGGTGTTCTCCATGATTGTCACTTCTTGCCTACGCATTTGTTAAAATGACCAGCTTTAAAGATAAAAACAAGTCTATTTGAAAAAGCAAAAGGGCATATTTTCAACATGAATGTTGTAAAAACTGAAATACAGTGTAGTGTCTAGATCTTGTCCAATTCCAAACTCTTTCTATTTATTATATGGAATCTATCTTTTCTTGGAATTTTCCTGGTCTGTAGTAAACTGTAGCTGCAATATAGAAGTATTCTGCTTTTTAAATACTCTCTCATAAATTTTACCTCAAGCTGGAAGGAGTGAGGACTGAGACTCCTTTTCTGAGCTCCCTTTTGCTCAGAAAAGGGACACCATCCCCACCTTCTGTTAGTTTTAGGGTTTCATTGTGTCACAGTTAGTGTTTCTGAATATAAATAGTTATTGCGTCTCTTTACCAAAATATTTCTTCCAAAATGAATGCATTGTGAACTTTTCTGTAATCACTCAATATAGGATGTATTTGGAATTTTTCCAAGTAGTTCATTTTGTTAAATTGTTATATAACTGAAATAACCAACGTAGATATATTAAAGACACTATTCCAATTTATTGATATTTCATTACATTTCTTAGGTAGTCCTTTCAAAATAGTAAGATGTCTTCAGGCCTTAGCTCTTTTACAGTGATTTCTTTGGATTTCTCTGTTATGATGCAGTCTTTAAATTGTAGCTGGTTAGCTAAGAAAATTCAAACTAACTGTTTTCAGTTGTTAGTATTTAAATTAAATTTAGATATTTAATGTTTTCAGGAATTATTGTTCTTGATTTTGATCATTGCAGTGATGACTGGAAATAAGGAGGTTGAGCTGTATCTTCTCTTCATTAGAAGTTTCCTTGAACATGTTTGGAATGGTAGAGTACATCAAACGTAACTCAACTTATGCTATCATCTTAAAATATTTATTTCCCTTATTTCCCTTTGCCTTAAGGCAAATATTGCCTTATTTGTACGCATGGATGTCTCTCTTCTGAACAGCATTACATTGCATTACAAATCTTAAATTAGAGATGGATCAGTTTCCAGTATTAAGCAATGACAAGAGAGCTAGACACCGCTCTCTTTATTAATTCCAGGCAAACATCACATCTGTCTTTTGCTCTAGCATTGCTTAGTGATAGAAGACAGGGCTATATGATATCGCTATGGTAGTGTTCAGTATATATTGAATACGCTCAAGTCTCTTGCCCTTTTATTACCTTTCAGCTTCCATGTTAATATTTGATGAGTTCCTCAATCAGTTGTAATTGTCTTTGATTTCCATGAAAAATTGATGATCTGCTGTGACATGTTTTGTTGTTTTGTTTTTTTTTCCATGATCACTGGTAATCCCTTTTAATAATTTGCTGAAAGATAGTTTGGATACATTTTGTAAACCATATGCAAACAATCTGTGGTCTGTTTTAATCTGTGTGAACTTTAAATTTTTTGGGCTGGGGGGAATTAGCTTTCCATGTAGACAGTAACATCAATCCCGTTTACAGAACTAATTGCAAGACTCTGTGACTTTCCCAGCAGAGTGCCACACTGTGGTTTTAATGCCTGTGCTTTATGGAATTCCATAAAAAGATGAAAGGAGTGTTCCATTCTTGCTGAGTGAAAGCAATGCTGATGGCATGTAAATTGTGCTGTTAATCCTGAAAATTTTGCCTGCTATCTCTAAAACGTGGCATAACTCTCTAATTTATAGTGGTTACTGGATTCTGTGAACCAGCAATCATGTAAATATATTAAAAACAAAAATTGTCTGATGATACACATCAGGAAGTGTAATTACCTTTGAATTGGCAGTGATGCATAATTATTTTATTATGGCTATAAAATAGAGCACCAAAACCAGAGCACCAGTTTAGGAATCTGAAACCTATTTTTAAAATCATGTCTGTTCTTTGTGGTTTTGTTGGGTATGTAGTGAACTACATGCTATATACCACTCTATTTTGTAGAGAGATGCATTTCCGGCAGGAAGTTGCTCTTAAAGTAATGAGTATGAAGAGTTTAGCTCTGGCTTGTCTGTCTTTGCATATACATGCTTAGAAGGCAAAATTCATCATTGTGTCTCAACAGTATCCTCTGTAGTACAGCTTTTCTAGAATGGTCTTCCAGTCTTAGCTTCAATGAAAACCAAGGGCATCCACATCTCAGCAATTCTGTTCGTAGAGCACGTAGAGAGTTTGGATGGAATTAGTTTGCAAGAATCCCAGTCGTAATGTGTTTACAGCTGAAATACGCAGCAAGTCTGTGACAGACAAAAAGGAAAGAGGGAAAATTATCAACAATGTGTACCGCTCACCCTCACAGCATGGTTAAGAATATGGTTAAAAATAGTTTTCTTTCTTGCTTTGGGACGTGGTGAAGGGAGCTTGTTTGCATTTAAAGAAATGAATAAAAGGTTATCCAAAACAAATTTGGCTAGCTGGTTTCTGAGAGGTACCACAGCCAAAGTGAAGGAAGCACGAGGACAGGTTAGTGCTCTAAAATAAGCATTTTTCTCCTCTAACTTGCTAGCAGTTAATGGATGATGCAAGAAAACAGTAGCCAAATGGTGAAAGGCTCTGAAGATACCACAGAATTGTAGAACATCCTGAGTTTTAAGGGGCTTATGTGCATCATCAAATCCAACTCCTGGCTTTACACAGGACCACCCAAAAAATCAGACAGTGTGTCTGAGAGCACTGTCCAAATGTTTCTTGAACTCCAGCACTGTTACCACTGTAACAGTTACAGTTAGATGCTGTTACCACTCCTCTGGGGAGCCTGTTCCAGTGCCTGACCACCCCCTTGATGAAGAACCTTTTCCATCCAACCTGAACCTCTGACACAGCTCCATGCTGTTCCCTTGGGTCCTGTTGCTGGTCACCAGAGAGAAGAGATCAGTGCCTACCCCTCCACTCCCCCCAAGACATGAGGAACAGCTGCAGTCACCTGGATTGTTCAGGCCAGAGAAGGAAAGCCTCATCACAGCCTACAGCTTCCTCATGTCTTGCCCTCTACACCCTTCACCATCTTTGTAGCCCTTCTCTAGACATGGTCTAATAGTGTCTTTCTTATATTGTGGTGCCCAAAATTACACATTGTACTCAAAGTGAGGCTGCACCAGCGCAGAGTGGAGAGGGATGTTCACTTCCCTCAACTGGCAAGCAATGTTGAGCTTGATGCAGCCCAGGATATGGTTGCCCCTCTTGGCTGCCAGGGCGCGCTGGCTCATGTTCAATTTGCCGTCAATCAAAACCTCCAGATCGCTTTCCACAAGGCTGCTTTCCAGACTCTCATCTCCCAGTCAGTACGTATAGCCATGGTTCCCCTGTCCCAAGTGCAGAATCCAGCACTTGCTCTTGTTAAACTTCATACTGTTTGATTGCCCAGCTCTCTGATTTGTCAAGGTGTCTCTGCAAGACCTCTCCACCCTTGATGGAGTCAACAGCCCTTTCCAATTATTTTACTGTCATCTGCAAGCTTACTTAGAATACTATACCTTCAAGTCCTGCAACCAAATCTTTTATGAAAACATAAAAGAGAGTTGCCCATAAAATGGAGCTCTGGGAAACCCGTGTAGTGAATTGCCATCAGCCTGGTTGTAACCCCATGTACTGTAACCCTTTGAGCCTGACACATCAGCCGACTGTTCACCCATTGTATTATGTTTTTATCTAGCTGTATGCTGGACATTTTGTCCGGAAGAATATTGTGAGAAGCAGTGTCGAAGGCTTTACAGAAATTCAAAAAGATTAAATCAGCTGGTTTCCCTTGGTCAACTATGTGGGTGACCATGTCGTAAAAGGAAATTAACATCACCATCATTGGTGTTAAAGACAGAGGCGAAGAGAGTTTTAAGTATCTCTTTTTGTCTGTGTTCCTGTTTGTGACGTGACAGTCCTCATGAAGTAATGGACCAATATTTTTTTCTGGTCCTCCTTCTGCTGTTAACATACCTTTAAAAAAAACACAACTTTGTATTGCTCCCCACAGTACTGGGGAGCTTCAACTGTAATTGAGCTGTGCTGCATGAATTTTCTCCCTGCAATGGTGAGCAGCATTTCTGTAGTCCTCCCATGTTGCCCAACCTTGTTTCCAGTGGCCGTGTACTTTCTTTTTTTTCAATTTAAGCTCTAGAATAAGATCCCTGCTCAGCCAAGCCAACCTCCCGCTGACTTGCCTGACTTCTGACATTTTGGAATTGCCTATTCTGTGCTCTGGAGAGGTGATGCTTAAAAATTGTCCTGCATTGATAGACCCCAGTGTCTTCCAAAGCAGTTTCTAAGGGGACCTTACTAACTAGTTCCCTAAGCAGCCTGAAGTCTGTTCTCCCCAAATCCAGAGCTGAAGTTCTGGTAGCAGTTTTCCTCCTATAACCGAAGGTTTTAAATTCAACTACTTCATGGTTGCTATGGCCAAGATGGCCACCAGTCACCACTTCACCTGTGAGACCTCTGTTCACAAGCAACAGATGTAAGAGTGTACATTTCCTAGTTGTCTCTTAGTTCGTGTACCAAGAAATTATCTCTGTGACTGAACCAAGGTTTTTAGCTCCTCTTGCTTGTTCCTCGTGCCGTGTGCATTGGTGTAGAAATATTTCAAAGGTGCTTCATTGTACCCAGCACCTTCAGAAGCAGACTGAAGGATCTCATTAGTACACAGTTGCTCAAGTTTTGGCTTGATGTCCCGTATCTTGGCAACAGTGGGCCTGGTTTTATTCCTTTCCTCCTTCAAAATATAAAGTTCTGTTGATAAGCCCTTCTAACCCCTGTGCAAAAATCCTTTTCCCCTTCTGAAAAAGGTGCAACCTGTCAGGCTTCAGCAGGCCTGGTGTTGTGTAGGCCATCCCATATGCTGGAGGATATCATCAGGTGGAGAGAATCTTGCAGGAAAGTTCAGGCATATTCTGTAAGTTTGAGAGCTCCCTTTTTTGAAGACATAGAGAAGGAACTAAAAGGAAGGAAAACTTTACTGGATTTTGTGTGGAGGTGAGTTTTAGAGGAAAAAGCAGAGATTGAACACTGAGAGGGAGGAGAGGGGAAACGAGTAGAAAGACTGCTGGTAAGTGTTAAGATGAAGAAGCTGACAAAGGTGGCAGGAGTGCAAAAAAAGTCCATTTATGGCCTGGGAATAGAGAGGGTAGCTAAGGCTGTATGATTACTTTTAGGGAAAGTGGGATACTGCTGGGTAGCCTTTGGGCTATAAACCCCAGGGATTAGTAGTTAAAAAGAGTATTGCATTTGAAACTGTCCTCTCTTTCCTGTCTCTTGTTTTCGCACGTAAGCATAAGCAATGGACAGCAAAATCCTGCTAAAGCTGAGGGCATTCAGGACTTTCCAGGGTTGTGTTATGACTTTATGAAAACATAATGCGGTGTTATCAATTGGCATTTAATCTGTATTTAAACAAATAGAAACCCTTTATTTGGAAGCAGGAAAGGTGATGATTTTTTCATTATTTAGTAGGCATTCCTGTAATTAATCGTGTTGCCCTTACTATTGGCAAGGGGTCTCTTGCTTTTTTCCGGCAGTCCTTGTTACTTTCTGGCAGACAGGATTGCTTGCTTGCTTCTTTAATAGAGGAAGTGAAGGACGAGAGGAGGAAAAAAGTGATTTAGTTGTCTGGTCCATGATGTATGTTTGTTATCATGGTTTCAAATGAAATGCATGGTAATGCAGAAAAGCTATGGGAAGTTGTTCAAAATACTGGCAGCACATCGGTGGATTGATAGTTGTTGCTTGGTAACTATTATGGGTTTATGTGGCAAGTTTTTGGTAGCAGGAGGGCTGCAGGGGAGGCCTTTGTGAGGAGTCCAGAAGCTGCTTCAAGTTAGATAATAGCCAGTTCCACTGGAGCCCAGTGGAACCCAGCCAAGCCAATAAGCGATGTCGGTTGCACCTCTGTGAGAGCAGATTTAAGAAAGGGGAAGAAACTGCTGCAAAAGAGTAGCTGGGAGAGAGGAGCGAGAACCAGCCCTGTAGCTCCCAAGGTCAGTGCAGGAGGGCAGGACGTGCTCCAGGCACTAGAGCAGAAGTTCCTGTGTGGCCTGTGGAGAGGCCCCTGGTGCAGCAGGCTGTCCCCCTGCAGCCCATGGGTCCCACATGGAGCAGATCTCCATGCTGCAGCCTGTGGAGGAGCCCCCAGTGGAGCAGGTGGATGTGGCCTGGAGGAGGCTGCGGCCCGTGGAGAGCCCCTGCAGGAGGTGGGGGTCTGAGGGGAGCTGCCGCCCATGGGGGACCCATGCTGGAGCAGTTTGCTCCTGATGGATGGACCCCATGGTACTGGCCCATGTCGGAGCAGTTCTTGTACCCTCAGTTCCACCCAAGGGTACTGAGCGAACTGGCGGAGGAGCTGGCCAAGCCGCTTTCCATTATTTATCGGCAGTCCTGGCTATCAGGGGAGGTCCCAGTCGACTGGCGGCTAGCAAATGTGACGCCCATCTACAAGAAGGGCCGAAGGGTAGACCCGGGGAACTACAGGCCTGTCAGTTTGACCTCAGTGCCAGGGAAGCTCATGGAGCAGATTATCTTGACTGTCATCACGTGGCACTTGCAGGGCAACCAGGCGATCAGGCCCAGTCAGCATGGGTTTATGAAAGGTAGGTCCTGCTTGACGAACCTGATCTCCTTCTGTGACCAAGTGACGCGCTTGGTGGATGAGGGGAAGGCTGTGGATGTGGTCTACCTTGACTTCAGTAAGGCTTTTGACACCGTTTCCCACAGTATTCTCCTCAAGAAACTGGCTGCTTGTGGCTTGGACTGGCGTACGCTTTGTTGGGTTAAAAACTGGCTGGATGGCCGGGCCCAGAGAGTTGTGGTGAATGGAGCCAAATCCAGTTGGAGGCCGGTTACTAGTGGAGTCCCCCAGGGCTCAGTGCTGGGGCCGGTCCTCTTTAATATCTTTATCGATGACCTGGATGAGGGGATCGAGTGCACCCTCAGTAAGTTTGCAGATGACACCAAGTTAGGTGCATGTGTCGATGTGCTCGAAGGTAGGAAGGCTCTGCAGGAGGATCTGGATAGGCTGGACCGATGGGCTGAGGTCAACTGCATGAAGTTCAACAAGGCCAAGTGCCGGGTCCTGCATCTGGGGCGTAACAACCCCAAGCAGCGCTACGGGCTGGGAGATGAGTGGTTGGAAAGCTGCCTGGCAGAGAAGGACCTGGGAGTACTGCTGAATATGATAGTGGCCAAGAAGGCCAACAGTATCCTGGCTTGCATAAGAAGCAGTGTGGCCAGCAGGTCTAGGGAAGTGATTGTCCCCCTGTACTCGGCTCTGGTGAGGCCGCACCTTGAGTACTGTGTTCAGTTTTGGGCCCCTTGCTACAAGAAGGACATGGAGGTGCTTGAGAGAGTACAGAGGAGGGCAACGAAGCCAATGAGGGGTCTGGAGAACAAGTCTTATGAGGAGCAGCTGAGGGAGCTGGGATTGTTCAGCCTGGAGAAGAGGAGGCTCAGGGGAGACCTCATCGCGCTCTATAGGTACCTTAAAGGAGGCTGTAGAGAGGTGGGGGTTGGTCTGTTCTCCCACATGCTCAGTGACAGGACGAGGGGGAATGGGCTAAAGTTGCGCCAGGGGAGGTTTAGGTTGGATGTTAGGAAGAACTTCTTTACTGAAAGGGTTGTTAGGCATTGGAGTGGACTGCCCAGGGAAGTGGTGGAGTCGCCATCCCTGGAGGTCTTTAAAAGACGTTTAGATGTAGCCCTTAGTGATATGGTTTAGTGTAGGACTTGTTAGTGTTAGGACAGAGGTTGGACTAGATGATCTTGGAGGTCTCTTCCAACCTAGACGATTCTGTGATTGAAGAGCTGCTGCCTGTGGGAAGCCCCTGCAGGATCAGTTCAGGAAGGGCGATATCCTGTGGGAAGGAGCGATTGAGCTACAGTGTTAGGGACTGACTGCAGCCCCCATTCCCCTGCGCTGCTCAGGGGGAGGACGTAGAAGAGGGTGGATATTTTTAGAGAGGGAAGGTGTTTTTAGTTTGTTTTTAGTTTCTCATTGTTCTAGCCTGTTAGCGATAGGCAATAAATTATATTAATCTCCCTATGCTGAGTCTGTTTTGCCTGTGACAATAATTATTGAATGATGTCCCAGTCCTGATCTCACCCCTTGAGCCTTTTCCTTCATATTTTCTCCCCCTTTTCCTTTGAGGAAGGGGAGTGAGAGAGCAGTTGTGGTGGAGTTCAGCTGCCCATCAGGGTAAAACCACCACAGTAAGACAGTGTGCTGATTTTTGAGAGGGATCTGAACAGGGGGAGCAGTACTTGCATCTGCAAGTCCTACTGCATTCTTGATTCAACCATTCAAATTACAGGTTGGCTAATGAGGTTGTCTAAATCTAATAAAGAGCTCAATATATTTGGAATCTGTTACCTAAAAAGGTGCTGAGTAGCAAGAAGTGTGTCATCAGATTCCGGGCTGATGCATTTGGCAGCTTGATTTTGGTAAATGCAGATAGATGTCAGGCACGTGAGTCCAGTTATCTTTAAAATATTCAGATTTGAAAAGAAAATTCATTATTTTAAAAATACTTTTAACCTAAAAATGTTTTAATGCTTTGAGATCTTCATGTTTAATGGCTTTCAGGCTGTTAATCAAATGTTTGTGTTTTTAGTAGCTTTCAGAACTTATTCAGTAGATATCTGACTTGCACCATCTGGCAAAAAATCAAACTTGTTTTGGACTTTCCTTTTTAAATTTTAAATTCCTTTAAAAAAAACTCCATAGGATTCTTTAAAATTCCTTTAAAATTCTTCTGGATTTTCCTTTTTAAATTTTAAATTCCTTTAAAATCACTCCCTAGGATTATGCCTGGAGTGAATTCTCCAAATGAAAGGTTGAGATACATTAGGTAGATTGTTAAACAGCAGCTCAAACAGTTGTATTTCTGCTGCTTTACATGATGGTAATTCTTGAATACTGTAACAGTAGCTCTAAAAACTGAATGTATTTTAATGGTATTCAGTTGTTTTTAAAGAGTAGTAGTTTGCTGCCCTCAAGTGGATGAAAAGAGCATAAACTGTTTTCTTTGCACTCATCTGAGATTAATATTTTATTACTAAAAAGTAAGGTTCTGTTATGAGTTTAAAGTGGGAGGGAAAGCCAAGTGAGCAGACAGTTAAATTTCCAATAAGGAAAAACATTTATAGTAGTTATAAAGGGAAGGGATCTGAAAAATATAGAGTGAAAAGGAAATAACTCAGAGTTGTTTTAAACCAGTCAAGACTACAAAAAGTTGCAGCAATATTACGAGGTCCTGATCCACATGATTTTCAACATATACAAATACAAGTTGATGCAGCGTGGAGGATATCATCCTGCATTACACAGATGAGAGACCTAGAAAGATAATTAGTGAAAAGTTGCCCTTTCATTTTCTATTCTCCTGTGTATCTCTTAAGTAAAATGTGTAGTGTGACACGCTAAAAGTAATAATAATGTTGTGCACACTTCTGATCTCTCTTGCTTTTTCTAAAAGTGTAAACATGGAAGTCTAATTAAAAAAAGATTCAAGACTTAAACAGTGAAGGAGTATAGGAGCAGAGGTAATTGGAAAGTAGCTGCTGATAAGAATACATACAATAATAGCCGAAGGATCTTCTGGGCGCTTCTCTGTGCCTTGTGCTTGCATTGCTGTTAATGATACTTGATGAACTGAAAGGACAGAAAAGTTGAAGCTGGAAGGTGGGAGAAGGAGAAAACTGTGGAGTGGACCGGCAGTGTGACAGTGGAGGCTTAACTAAAACTTATCCATGAACTCACAAAATGGTGTATTTTGAATGAATTTGAGGAAGATACCCACCTTGCTTTCATGCTCCTTTTGCAGTAGAGTGTTTAACTGCAAGATGCTGGAGGGGGTGAGGAGTGTGTGTATATATGCAGCTAAATGAGTACTTTTACATAATCATTAGTGATAATCCTCCAATGAATTGTATAGATACTCTCTAGACTTGAATCAGCACTTAACTTGTGTTACCTTTTTTCATCTACAGTCATTTTAAGCCATTACAGGTAAGTATACGTAGGACACTCTTATGTCTTACTGAAACTCTCCTCTGGGTAGGAAAAAAGTCGAGATTCTTTGAAAAGAAAAGGAGGGCTGTAACCCAATGATTACAGCATGTACCTGAGAGAGGATACAGAGCTCTGGGCACTGTTTAGTATCACTGAAGACTTCTTAGTGTAAATTTCCTGTCTCTGAGATCTTAGAATAACAAAGCGTGATATAATTATGCCCTTCCTACAATAGTGTTCCTTCAATACCATACCTTATATATAATATAAATAACACAACCTGATGCTGAGGTAAGGGTGATCTCTAATGTTGTGATACTTAAAAAGATGCTTACAGAGTAAGGTACTTACTTTGTTTTGAAAGGTGTATTGCATTTTATTGTACACTCACCAATGATCAAAATCTAATAACTTGCAAAGAATCTTTATCATTAATGTCAGTCAGAAAAGATAAAGCTAGGTGGCATAATAGATTTTCAATTTAATAAACTTTCTTTGAATATCTGAACTAAAATATTTAAAATCAAAAGAAATAAATATACTGTCAGGAAATATGCATTGCAGTGGAAAAAGTTAAACTACTTTGCTTGGAACCACAGAGGATGAACATTGAACCAAATATTTATCACGAAGCCAAAGTTGAGACAAAGCTGTAGCTTGCATTGGTTGAATTAAAAAATGTCTATGTAGTATTTCTGACTTTATAGAAGTCTGTTGCATTACTTTCAGTCTAGGAAAGTTGTTACTGATTTTTGAAGAGGTAGTCTAGATTATGGTGACTACTGGAGACTCAAAGTTAATGGCAGAACCAGAGATGAAGTCTATTGAATTTCATTAAGTATGAAACCATCTCTTACATCCACTATTATTTTTTTGAGGCAAAGTTCTGTTGTTCTACTCTTTCCTCTCTGCTTATTCTCCTTTTTTTTTTTTTTTTTATTTTACACTTGTCCCTTACTGGAATCTTTAGTCCTCACAGTCTTCCTCCTAATTTTCCTTGATGCTCTAGAGGTCCTTTCTGCCTTGTGCCATTGCTGCATCATAGAGGAGAACATTTTGAGAGTTCAGACCAAAGTATTTTAACCTGTTCTGTGTCACCAAGCAATTAAAAAAAAAAATTGTACCCAATCTCTTCACATACAAACATGCCTTGCCCTATTTACAGATTTATAGTGATATTTATTCTTAAGTTGCCAACTTAATACTGCAGTTCAGTGCTGTAATATCTCCAAAAATATAACTATTTTGGCAACTCCTCTTTGGCTAAGAGGTACCCAATAATTTGGAGCGTCCTAGCATTTCTTACCTGAAAATCTGAAATCTGTGATTATTGTACGACAGAGGTTTTTGGTTTTTGTTTCTTATATCCATGCAGTACTAAGAACAAAGTATATTTAATCCAGCCTATATAGAGTTTGAAATGTCACTTGCAACTTAGGAAATCTCCTCCCTTTAAATAAAATTCCACTGCAATACTTGTTCTTTGCTAAACAGCATTAATTTTTAAACTGTCCAAAATGTCAACTGTCGATTGACTAACATGTGTCATGTTTATTTTTTAATTTTAATTTTTTGATATCTGTGTGCCAAATACAATTTTAGTTAGAATGTCTTCCCCAAAAGAAACACTAGAGAAGTCACAATACTAAACCCCCATGTGGCTGTGACAGAAAGTTTAAGAAGGATAAGCTGGCAGAAAAACCACGACACAGTGAAAAGCCTACTTAAGCAATAAAAAATGATTTCCTATTTTTTTTAATAGTTAAAGTTTCAGTATGTATTGATGCTTTTTAGGTAATTACTTTTATGTAAAAAGCGATTTCATTGGCTGGAGTACGACTTCAGTATATGTGCTGTGTCAGCACGTCAGATTAAGCCTGTATTTTGGGAGGTTTACAAACCTTTAGAGTGCTTAAACTCTAGCACAGCAGATTTCCTTAGATATAAATAGAAATAAATTATTACTGTTTATGACATCTATATTTATGTATTTGCATTAGGGAGTATCTCTTGTTTAGTAGTAGGTTTAAGTCCTTTGATTTTTAGATGAAAAGGTGTTTGTGTTTTGTTGTGGCCCCCTTCCCTCCCCCCAAGTTCTAATTGGAAGTTATAATGAGAGAAAGTTGAAATTATCAGCTGAGTGCATTATCAGCCAGGCTGGTTAATACTTACTGAGATACTATCTTCTGTGTGATAGAATGAAGCAATTGCTTTTAGTTGATTCAATAAAGAAATACGCATTCATGAACTTTAACCTAGTTCCTAAAGTGTGGATTCTAGAAAGATGTTACACACCTCCACACTTATATTCCACTTTTCCTTGTTTTATTCTTGTTTACTACATTCTTTACTAACATTTTAAATTTGCAGGAAACATAAATACCTGATTAACAAAAGTCAGAGTGGAGACCTCCTTTTTAAAGGTTCTTTCTTTGTTTCATTTGTCTTCATAACACTTTAGACTGAGACTACAACATTTGCAATATTTCCACTATTCAGAGTTTGTGGGTACTTGTCCACCTCGTGCTTTTTCAAATGAAAATATAGTTCACTTTTTTCTCTTGCAATAAATCTGGTTGAAAAGGTATTTAAGTTTCACTCAATGCAGTCAGCTTGCAAAAATCTGGTTTCTGTTCAGTTTCCTGTTTGTGATGTATTTCTGGACCTGTGTACAGCAGGATAACTTCATTTTGAGGCATGGCCACCAACATTGCAGTAGTGGATACAAGCTGCTTGTAGTAGGGCTGGGGAACAGATTTTGAAATCTCCCCCTACCATCAGATCACTTCCTGGCTCCCTTATCACCCCAGAAGTCAGATTTTGTTTTAAAATCCATTTTGACACACCTTTCTGCTGGGAAAGATTCCAAGGAAGAAATACTTAGTTGTGTGGGTTTTGTTTTTTTTTTTTTTTTGTTCTGTAGCTCAAAAGAGTCAGGGAAACTCTTAACCTGTTTATCAGCATGCATATCTGAAATCCCATAAGTAATTTGTGCAGAGATAGAGATAAATGTAATAACTGTGATTAGTACTTGTTGTCTCCACTATAACCTGAAGGCGTTTAAAAGCCTCACAGTGATCTTTTGTTTGAACTTCAAACTTGACTCTGGCAAATGGTCCAGAGACTGACCAGGGGTGATACACATATTCCTTTACTCTTGAGAAACCCAATCCCTGTGAGAGAAGTTTTGCTTTAAAAAATGTCTTGGATAGCTGTTGTGCAAATAAATGAGGGATATATAAAACAGAATATCATTCTTAACTTTAAGAATGTGTCAGTCTCCATTTTGATTCCTGTTATTTTTCAAACACACAAGGAATAACTTACTAACTTGCTCTACTACTGTTTTAGCAATAAACAGTAGACCAGACTAGAGTATGTCCTTTATTTCCCTCTAGAAAGTGAATGAAGTTCTTTTACTTCTGTGTTGTGTTGTGTCCAGGTTTTAATGTCAGTCATATGAGCCTTTTAGTAATGTTAATTACTGTTTCTGACTAAACATTTGGACTCTCTTTTAAAAGACAAGAGATTCTATTCACCAGATGCAGCATTTATTGAAGTATTTTTAAATTCAGATAGACAGACCCAAGCACGCAGGGTTATAGGTAGAAAACAATTCTCAGGTATTAATTATACTTTGTTAAATGTTATGATTCAACTGCAAAAGCCTTGTTGACTAGTAGACAGTATAGTTTATTAAATAAAGAAAATCTCCTGTGATTGTCAAGTTTATTTGAATTCTGCAGTCATGTGTCAGTAATGGGAGTTAGTTGTTACTAGCATAGCAGAGCTAAAAATTTACTGAAGAGCCCTTTCTGGCAAGGGATTCAAAAAAACACAAAAAAATAATAACACCACAAAAAAAAAAAACAAGAACAGACCAAACACAAAATGCTATGAAGGCTTTAGTAGAATAGTTCTTTAAGCTTACTTACAGAGAAATAAGCTTTTGATTTATACCACAACTATGTAAGAAAAACATGGCCACCAAAAAAGAAGTACTTCAATTTGTGATTCTTACATAGTTGGAAAAATAGTATAATGTCAGCATTATTTACATTAATAATACATAATACTTATTTGTATATTTTTAAAATATGTAAGTATACCAATTATCTACATATACATATTTGCAAATGTGCAATAAAAATGAAAACATTAAAATGGCACATTATGACATTTGAAATATCCCTTAAATAGCAGGAGGTCCCACTAAACCAGAGAAATGTTTAGATACAACATTTACTCTAAGGATCAACTGCCTAAGCCAAGTATTTACAGGCACTAGGATGATGTCTTCTGTACTCAACTTCTGAACCTGTCTAATCCTGCAACACCAATTAGGTTTAAAAAAAAAAATGCACCTTGTGGATAGAAATTCTTTGGAGGAACGGTGTTTTGCAGGAAGAGGAAATGGATTAATTGCTGGTGTTTTTCCTTATAAGTCACAACTTAAACATTTCCCAAATGCTGAAGGATTGCTCTCTCTCATCATAGGTTACTTGGTATGAACTGTTTCAATTGGCATATTATAGCCAATGTAAACATACCAAAATCATATGCTAGGGACAATAATAGTTAGGTGACTATTTCCAAAGCTTGAGAATTAAGATTGACTTAAACTTACTACTTCTAGAACCTTTTTTATTATTAATTTTGTATATATAGTCCATAAGCTATTCTTCTCATTCGGACTGGTCTCGTTATATCTGTCAGGTATATAAAGAACTTGGTAAGTGGGAGGGAAGAAACTCACTGTGCACAGAAAATGAATGGTATATGGGCATCTCTTTGAACTCTGTTTGAGGCAATGCCTTCCAGAATAGAAGGTTGTGTGTTTTTTTTTTTTAAGTGAATTGGAATGAGGGAAATGTTTCTACAAATTACTGTAGCTTTGTTTCAGTTTTCAGTAGTCTTTTAAAATAAGGTGTATTTTCTTTCAGAAAACAGAGATATGGGAGAGTGAGAAGACAGAAGAAGACGTGGAGGAGTATATCTGGGAAAACAGCTGCTCTCAGAAAAATGCCGTGGATACACTACTTCGGATAAAATCCACAGAGAATGTTAGTAATGTAACTAAGGAGGAGCTTCTTGCATCTGAAGTAGTTAAGAATTACAGAAACTCTGTAACTGCACTTAAAAATGAAGGTGAAACAGAAAGTAACATGTCTCAGTATAAGGAATCTGTGAAGAAATTATTAAATATACAAGCATTACTATGAAAGATTCTGCAAGTACATCTGATTATTATAGAAATATTAAATTATAGTTAATAGTTATGTATGATATGGATATATAATTATTTGGAACCTTAACCAAAACTATGAGACTTGATGATGAATTAATTTTAAAAGTAGTCAGATATTTCTTCATTGTTGGATTTTCTTGTAAACATAATTTTTCTGTTCATGAATCCTGTTCTTTGAATAAAGTATATTTTGAGTCATATTGGGAACTTAAACATTCAATTCTGTGCTTTCTTAGCATGGGAGATCCGGGCACAGTTCTGTGTTTAATCACATTCTGACTTCTCACACAACTTCTTGGCATATAATTAAACAGTTTTCAAAAGCAATAAAATGACTTAGGCTCCAAGTTCCATTAACCTCGAGGCTCTTAGTTAAGAGATCTAAAGTTTCTAAATGTTTTCCAAATGTCACTCAGTATTTTTTCTACCTCTGTGCCCCATCTGTTAAGTAAAGGTAGTGTTCCATGAGTTTTAACTGTTGGAGAGGTGTTGAAGTATGCTGAATGGTGAGTACTACACTTGAGTTGGTGAGTACTGAGGTGAGTACATTGCCTAAATAGGAATGGACTGAGTCTTTGTACATTGAGGCCTGCTTAGTATCTTCTTGAACATACACAGGTTTGGCAAGGAAAAAATGTAGCTTCCCACTCTGCTATGAAGCACAGAGGAGGAAATAAAATGGATGTTTATATTTGGTAATTTATATTTGAAAGAAATTGATTTGAAAGATTAGAATCACAAGAAACTTCTATTGCCTTCTCACAATTAAATAAAAATTCCTTAAAAGTACCAGCGTGAAAGGACATAAATAATTCTGTTGTTGCTTTTATTGTATCTCCTCAGCTTACTAAGATTTCAGCTTAGAGAGAATGCCTTCATTTTCTGGAAGGGGTAGAAGGAGATTTTGTTCATCAGACTAATGGATTCTGCATGCCTTTAAAAGACCCTAGCATGTGGCATTCCCAGCAACTGGTTGAGAGGAAACAGCCTAAGAATAAGAACATTAAAGATGGAAGAGGTGAACTGATTTTTGCAGAGTTCTGTGTGTCTTGACTTATTTGCTGCTAAGGCTTCTCATTGTTTTTTGCCTACATACAGCCAAAGAGTGTATTTATTCCCATTTCTAAAATAATGAAAGTTTGGTAAGCCTTCTTTTGGAAGGAGACTGAGTTTAATGCATTTTTTTCCTTCCTATGAAAATTTACCTGACCTGGAGCTGCATTTGAAAAAGCTTGTGTCTTGTGATGCATTCATAATTCTGCATTCACCAACTTGATTATTTAGTGGTCCTTCCTTTTAAATTTGTATTAATGTGCATTTTTATCAGAAGCTGGGAGAAGTTCGTACTTTTATCGAGTTGTTCCTTAATTCAAGAATAATGGGTAAAGTGTTTAAAATTCTCATTTGAAATAGTAAATCTGTGTAATTTCTAATCTTTCTTTGAACAGCCATGTCACCAAAATCATTGAGGAAGTAACTGCAATTTGACTCAAAGAATGGTATGGATGGTGGAGAAGTACCTGGCTTTAGTCCAGAGGAGATTTTGTTCTAGTATATACACAAGAGAAAATGGTTTCCTTAATTAGTTTTGTCAGTGCTTGCATAAAGACTAGTGTACTAGCAAGCATATGCAATGAACTTCTGTTTGCAGTGACATGTTTTGTACCAGATGCTTGTGAGTGCCCTTTTGAGATTTTAAGTCTATTACCCACAAGCTTGCTTTTCTCCATTAAAAACTGTCCTTATGTACTCAGAACGTATGGGTACCTGATAGTGTTTCTTGCTTCAGAGGGCAATTCATTTTTTCCTGTGTTCTTCATAGACTTTAAATTGACTTAGGAAGATGCCTGTGAAAGTTGTAGTTAAAATAAGTTTGACTTAATGGTAGAAAGAGCAGAACAGCAAGGCAAGTTGATTTTTCGTTTGATTGCATTAGTATTTTATTAACGTGGCAGCTAATTAATGAAAAATCTAAAATAACCAGGAACTCTAGAAAGTACCCTCCAAAGTGTTAAAGCAGAACTTATTTATGTTCTATAAGTGTTTCATGAAATACATACAGGATAGAAGGTGTCTGTCTCTGAAGTGCCAGGACACCGAAGTGTCTACCAGCAATAGATTTTTTTTTTCCTCATTCTAAGTATTTGCTAAGTAAGAACAATATTGAGATTAATTCACTTTGTTCCATAACCCTATCCAACACTTGCCATTAAATCAGTCATAGATACCAGTTTTCCAGTCATATCTGGCTTAATAACTATGGCTATAGAATGCTTGGCCAGCTGGCCTCAAAAATCTATAAGGTTGACCTCCAAACTCCAATGTCTTTATCGCTTCCTCTCCTTGCTAAGAAACATACAAGCAAGACTAAAACCTTTATAACCCTGTAAGTGCCCAATCAAGCTGCTAGAATCAAAGGAATATCAAATTCAGTAAAATTTGTGGTGTTAACTAATGGTTTATGTTACAGTGCAGAATTTGTAATGCAGTGTAGAATCACAGGTAGGCTGGATGATATTTTGAGCTCTTTGTCATCTTAGATATTTCTGATTTTCTGCTTCTCCCTCTGAATTGTTTAGGTGTTTAAGGGTGTCAGTAATCTGCTGTGATTTTGCAGAACACCTAAAGCACTGGGATCTTAAATCCAGTGCAAGTCCTCCCAACCTTGATGATGATACAGTGCATGTTTTTATGAGATAAATTACACATCTTTAATTTTCCTGTATAACACTTGCAGACCACCTCATTGGAAACTTCCATTGTAGTGTAAATGCTGTGAAGAGTTAAGAGTAATAGATTACAGTAGTAAATACATCATTATCAGTGGTCTTTTATTAATGTATCTTATGCATTTACATTATAACATGACTCTGAGGTGTGTATCCCTCTATACATGTATGTATGCATATGTGTACATTCATCTGTTGCAGGGAAGTAGTTGGGGTTCATATTATTTTTAGGTAGAAATGTCGATAGCTAACATGTAAATCAGGAAGCAGGCTAGGCCCCCCAGAACATAAATTGGGAAGCAATGAGAAACAGAAAACCACACACAATATCTTAGAGGCATTGGCTCTCTCCATAAGCAATTATTTTACTGATGTTTACTGGCCAAGAGGAACATGGAGTTAGTTCATGACAGCTCTGACCTCAGGCAACCCTGTCCATCATAGATTGAAATTTGAGCTGGAAGGCTACTATATGTGCTTCTCTGTGGTCATTGTTTTAATCTCCAAGTAGCAGATGTCTCATTTCAAATTCAAACGCTTGCCCCTGCAAACTGGAAAAGTAAGTTCCTTACGGCAAGGAAAACATAAGCTGTCTCCAATGGAAAAAAAAAAAATCACACAAATTAAGCTCTTGGCCATCTGGAAGAGTTGTGATGCATAGTTTTACTGGTGCTGTTGAGGAGACTAACCTTTCTTTTATCTTCCATATAAACATTCCAAAGAAAGGCTGAGATCTAGTGCTTGGTCAAACTGGAAAAGAACTTGCTTTGTCAGTATTCTGGCTAATTTTTTGCATCTAGAAACTACTGTAATCACTGACATGTCTTTAGTAAACAGTGTGTTAAGAGTTGTGAAGTAAAACGTTCAGAGCCATTAGTTTCTTGGGGTTTGTCTACATTCTAGCATACTTATGCCCTTTAAAAGGGGGTTTTAGAACACTAAGCATAATCTGTTGTTTAGATTAGACAAAAAGGTCTATACAGAGATATGATTATAATTTAGCCAGGAGGGTAGATGTTAGAACTACTTGGAATTTCACGAAGTGCTAAGATCTGAATGTGACTTGCTGTACATGAAAAGTCTGTGACTTCCACAGATGATTTTACGGTCTTTAGAGAAGTAATTTATACTCCTGCCTGGAGTTAACACTTGCTGGTTTTTTGTGCATAGCATTGCTACAAACAGAGCTAAGGGATAAAAGGACAGTAGCCTAAAAAGGTGTGTGCTATCTGAACAAAACATTCTTTTACCCATTCTCTCATACCTTATATTTATGTATTCACTTTCATGTTATTTTCCCAGTTTGTAGTAAAGTGGTCCTGCTGCTAATGTGTTTTAGATAACCTTTTTCCTGCCTATTTATCTGAGAACAGTAATATCTTAATTGCACAGAAAGAAGGGAGAGGGGATGTGTCATGTTCACATTTACTTCCGGTATTTCCTGTCTTGAATGTAACCCATATTGATGCTGCAAGAACTATGTTGTGTTAGACATGCAACAATCTTGCTCATGTAAGCAATATATTTTAAATGTGTAGTATGGATTTCAGAGTCTTCTGTCTTACATGTATGATTAAATAATGTGTTGCATCAGAAATACATTCTTTTCAGTATGATAAATTAATGAATAAAGGACATTGTATTGTAATACAATCTCAAACTGTTAAACAGTTCTGCAGATCTTATTTCTTATGTGGAGCAGATGGAAAGAAGTGTTGTGTACTTTCTTTGAAACCTGGAAAAGGGAAAAAATTGGCATTCAAATAAAAAGTATGAAACAAAACAACAAAGCGTGTATCCCTCTTTAATTGAAGATAACTGCAAAAGAATTATTATAACTACTAAGCAAAACTCTAAACTAAAAAAGGCTTTATCCCACTGAAGCTGTGGAGGAATTTTTAGGTAAACAATGCAATTTCTCTATTTCAGTTGGACTAAGCTGCTTGCATGTGAACTCTATTCTAAAAAATGACATGAAATTATGTAGTAACAATAATTTTAGCATGTTCACTGATTTTTCAGGATAAATTATGTCTGGAATTCAGTGCTGCAAGGTCTTGGAAATAAAGTTTGGACAGTTAGAAATGTCCTAGTTTCTGAAGTAACGTCTTCTCTTTGGCTGAGAACTATAGAACCTCTAGTGTGAACAGAAGCAGAATTTTAATAGCTCCATTCAGCCTGAAGAAAGGCATCACACAGTGCAGATCTAGTTCACTTACAAAGTATTTTTTTCAAGTTTAGGTTTAGACATTTTATCTCGTAATCCTATAAAAACATGATGTGCTTTGAAGTGTGTTTATTGCTGAGCCATCCTTTGGTAGCAAACATACACTTCACTGTTGTGATTTTTTTTGACCTTTTTAAACAAAAAGTTTCCTAGAAAAAATATGTATTACTGTGTTATGGTGCATATTAATTCATCTGGTAGTGAATAGACGAGCAGAAAGCTAACTACCTGTAACTCTGCCCTTGATGTATCTGTACATCTGAGATGCAATTTTAGATGCAAATTGGTTTTAAAATGTTTTTTCCTTGGTTACATGACTTCAAAAATTATGAGGAGAAACCTATTTTAAAAGCATTTTCAGTGAAAATTGGTTTGACAGTGCTGGGTGAGGTGTTTTGTGGGAGAATCCTATGGTAAATTGTGCTTTTCGTTAGTACTGAGTGAGATGAGAGTTGAAGCATGTAGTTAATCAGTTTATTTAATGTATTTGTTCAAATTGCCATGATGTACAAAACACCTGAATGTTAAATGTGGTAGAAATCGAAATACAAATTTAGAGAACTTTTCATCTTCTCATTAAGGCTCTGTAAATGTTAATTGGTTATGTCTGCTTGTTTCTCTAACACAAAGGTGCTTCACTGAGCCATGAACTTTTCCTTCAGAAATTGACTTGAGCAGAGGGTGGCTGGTAAAGCACTATACAATGAGAATCCTGAAGCACATGGTCTGCAGTTTCTAGTCTAAAAAAGATCATACTGGTAGTCTTGGTGTACATCACCATTTCTGGTGTAAGTTGTGGTGAAAAGATAGAACACACATTCCAGTAATCAACAGGCTGAGGAACTGAGTTCCTCGACTGACATGCATGTCCCTTTGCTCCTTAATGAAATGAATCAAACCTGAAAGTTTTCCATTGCAGGGTCAGAGTCATTAAAATTATTTTAAGATGAAGAACATGTGAGAAATACATACGTCATTCACAGTGTCACCACATTCGTTGATACATTATAGAGTATCTTAGCTCTTCTAGTTTCTTTTTGGTGTTAAAAGCCTGGAAAAGAATATGTCAGCTTCCTCTGACTTCCTCTGAAGCTGACACTGAAGCTTCCTCTGAAGCTTCCACTGAAGAGCTCTTGAGGTCTTACCATTCTGATTTGAATGTTTCATTACAAATACCTTTAGCGATAGCTTAACTATGTGCTAGATTCAGCCACATGATGAATCAGAAAACTGCAATTTGAAGACAAAAGTAAATTTAATCAAAGCTGAAGTACATCTCGCAGAGCCTGTATAAAATAACCATAGAACTGCCCTTAAAAACAAATGATATCTAATTCTAATTTTTCTAGATAAAATGGAAAAAAAATGCTTTTGTATTTTATCAGATTATACAAAACAAAACAAACAGTCCTTTAAGGTGTTTTTCTGGCTGTCAGTCTCTCTCCTATTACATAGAAATTAGCATACAAGATTAATCAAGAAATAAACAAGTTTTTTTTTTTAATCTTCAGTTTTTAAACTACAGTGCTAATCAGTGTGCACTAAAATATAATTTTAGGCCTTTTCCTCTGAAACCAACCTGCTCAACTGTAATTAGGTAGTCATGTGGCTTTCTACCCTCTACCTACTATAGTCATTAAACTTTATATAAGTCTTACTAGTTTTAAAATAATTTTCTACATAGACATATGGCAATCAGTTTTATTTTGGATTGTTTCCTTTTATAACATTTCAACTCATCTGGGAAATAGGAACTTTTTACAGCAAGTGAAGAAAGTGAGAAACTCTGAGACATCAACAAATTTAAAAGAGGAAGAGCAATCCCGGTTACTGTTGAAAATGTTTGCTATGCTAAGCAAACTTCCTGAGCAAGGTAAGCTGAGGAAATACCTTCCTACCTTGTTGATCTAATTACTTGATTTATATTCAGAAGGAGCACTTTTATGAAGCATGTATACAGGATAAAGAAACAAATGTGGCTTTTTTAAAAAAAAAATAAAAAAATAAAAAATAATGATAACTTCTAGACCTTTCAAAACCTTTTGTATATTTCTATGCAACATACATTAAATGTCCCTATTAAAAAAAAAACAAATGTAGTAAATGGTAAATGTGATTAGGCACAAAAAAGTAAGTCAGTGTGGGCAACACAAATGGACTGTAATGCACGAACTATTCTTAGCTGTATTTGTGCCTGCGTTAACCAATAGTAGAATGGATCTGCAATGTACTGCACAGCAAGTAAGTTTAAGAAACAGGAAAAGTCTAAAGGTACTTACTTCTAGGAGGACTTGAAAAACATTGAAATGATGGTTATCAGAAGATTGGGGTTAAAGCATAAATAATTGAATAATCAGATGTTTTGGTGAGTTAATGGAATTCGGTAGTTTGAGGGATTAGTTTTTTTTATAGGTGTTTTTCTTTGAAGAAGTAAATAGTTCTGGTGAAATTGTTTTGTTCCACTATTAGGGATAAATAGCGAAAAACAATCTAGAATATAACAGGAGAAAATGAATACATAGTTTTTACAGAAACAACTAGATCTTAGGCAATTAAAGGATTATTACAATTAAATGATTTTATGATAGTGTAAAACTTCAGTCAGTTTTACTGATTGCATTTTTACTTAATTTTCTAAGTTTGGTCAAAGTCAAGGGAGAGGATATGTAAAGCTGCAGTGAACCTGCCCTCTTAAGTTAGGGAAAGTTTATAGTTTGTGTCAGGTATTAGTCTGGGTCAGATTATAAACCAAAATATGCTCAAGCAGCTTTGAATGTGCAGAGTGTGTACTTCTTACCCAAAAGAGAAATTGTTTCATCTGGCGAGTATGAAAATACAACGGAATGATTCTGAAACTTACTCTTTGTTCTGTAAAAGAATTAGGCCAGCACATGCAATTCATTTTTTAAAAGGCTATTTGTTCCAAAACAAGAATGGTGACTGCATTTTACAAACTACCTTTGACACTAGTGTATTTTATGACTCGTCTAGACATTGGTCTTCCTCTCTATATGGGATTGTACTGACCTTTCCTATTTCTGCAACGCCCTGCTGCAAGAGCTACAGTACAACAGCAAAGGAAGATGAGAGAAGAGCAAAGGACAACTGGAATCAACCAGACACCCAGAGGTGCAGCATCCCAAGCAGGTACCTCATTGTCTGAAGTATAATTCCTACCACTGTAGCCTTTGGTTTCATTTAAGTGTTGCTTACTGCTGTTCAGATGAGGAGGAGTGGGCATGTGGGATAACACCTCTGCAGATTTAGATATCAAAGTTGAGCGTACAGTTCTTTTGTCTGAGCTGGTGGTTGACCTAGTGCTTACTGAAGTTGTACAAGTCCTCTTAGCCAAATGGTCATCCAGAGGAGAAGTTTCTTCCCTGGAATATGTGATAACTTTTTTTTTTTCAACCATCAGGTTTGTGCTGAAGGTGTAAGTGTTTGCTGTTAAGCCGTGGCCAGTGGTAGAAGATGGAGCTAGGAGCAGAAGAGAACTTGACGTGACATTACCATGCTGGCATCTTTCCCACTCGGTGGTCTTTGTGCTGTTTTGTCTTTCATATTTATTAGGTGAGGAGTGCATATTTAGCTCTTTGGATATTGCTTTTTCAAAAATAAGAAGATCTGGATCAATCCCTGTTAAATCATAAACATTATTAGTTTATGTGATAAAAGTTCATCTGCATACGAGAGAAAAAGAGTCAGTCAGCCTGTACCAGCAACTGGAGGGTGGTTGCGCCCCTGGGGGGTTGGGTATCCAGGTGCCAGCATGGGGTAGACTGGGATCCAGTGGCAGCTACTGGTCAAAATGAGTGTCTGAGCCCAGCTGCTGGAGGGATTCACCTTGCCTATGTGCATTATATATATATACACACACACACACTCATACATTATATGTATATACATTTATAAATATGTAGGATAAATATATCTTCTAACTAGCAGATCTCCATCCTGTGCAGCCACAAAGAGGATGAGGTTCTTGGTGCTGCCTTTGTGTCTGATTTGTGTGTCTCTCTGTGCTACCTGTGTGTCTGGCTGAGTATATGTGTATGCATGTGGTATATATGTGTGGTTTGTATGGGTATGCCTAATGGGAACACGTTTTCAGCCTTGCTAGCGTTTGGAGCAGCAACAGCCTCGCCTCTCTGCCTGTCTGATCTTGCATGGTATTTTCCCTTAATAAAGTATTCATTAGATACTCAGACCGTGAATCTTGAACACAGGGTGTATCTTAAAGGTCCTTTCTCAAACACTGAATGGAAGAAAGTGGAGGAGTATTCCCAGAAGTAGATACATTGTGAAAAAGGAAAAGGTGTCTTACAAATTTTTATCATTGTGTGTTACTGCAGATCTTTCAGCAGAGCAAATGACCTAGTATAATTTTAACATTTCTTATAGTTGGTTTGTTTTTAGGCTATATATGTAAAGCTTGATTACCTGTTTTGATGTTGTACAAAACAACGTTGATTCTAGCCTTTATTATACAACTTTCCAATGATGGACAAGACATGTGCAAGCAATTCATATTCTCATGAGTAGCTCCGTGATAGAACACTGCTAGGTTGCAGGAAACTATAACACAAAAAGAATAAAGCTGAATTTGTCAGCATAGTGACCATTGTATTTTGCATGTTACTGCATTATTTAACATTAAAAGAGCATTAATACTGAGCAGCTGATCAGTATTTTTTAGTACTGTAAATCTGTGGTTCTCTCATTATCATGCAAACTACTTAAACACCCAGTCAGAAAAGCATAACTACTTGTAACTATATTCTTATTTTATATCTGGAGAAGACAAATAGAATAGCCTCCTGAATTTTAAATGAACCTCTGATTAAAGAAAATCATATGCTGTAGCTTGTAGTCCTCTTACTTGTGTATGCCTTCCTTTACATCCCTGTTGCAGTGAGTGGACCATTTCTAAAAGTAAAACTATCAAGGAAGGCAACTTTGAAGTGCTTGCTCTTGTGTAATGGATACCTGTCTACTTAAAACTGGACAGCAACCATCCTTTCACCCAGACAACCAATGGCCAATCCTGATCTACAATAAGTGGCATCTAAGCTTGCTCCTAGTTTCCAGTCCTTTCCATTTTGCCTTTGGGCTATTGTATTTCTGTGAATATACTAGTTTAGACAATTCTTCATTTATATTTGGAGGTTCACTTCTGTCTTCCCACCTGAGGAATCAAGGCTAAAGTAATAATGACAAAATGCCTGAACAAATTGTCACCGAAGACTAATTTTCAAAAGTATATAGATGTTTGAATCCCAGTGGTTTAAGATATCTGAAAGCAAGAAAATAGGGCTTTAGAAGTCAGATTCATTAAATACTTTTGAAAATTTTATGTCACATGCTC
This sequence comes from Anser cygnoides, assembly GCF_040182565.1. Classification (NCBI taxonomy): domain Eukaryota; kingdom Metazoa; phylum Chordata; class Aves; order Anseriformes; family Anatidae; genus Anser; species Anser cygnoides. The sequence goes on along the minus strand of NC_089873.1, from coordinate 71,282,429 downwards.
ATCCATATGATTAAATACTTATGGTTAGTGTCACGGTCAAATTCAAAATATCAAGTCAAAAGTTGATTTTATTTTATATCAATGTGCTTAAAGTAGGATCAATGTAAGGTTTTGGTTTAGTTGTATGAAGTTTTGTGGGCTTGTTTTGCTTGGCTTGAATGTAGCCCTCCCACCTGAACTTTATATATGGCTACTTGCAATTAGGAAAAGTATTAATGGGACAGGAGACACATTCAACAGCAGAAAATACTGTCGATTATTTACAAAGCTACGGCGAATTTTCTGATACCTGCCTCTCCAGGCTTTGCACTTCAGAAAATTGTAGTATTCCTTTTGCCTGAATAAGACAATTTGTATATGAAATCTCTTAAGATGCTTATCTGTATTAGATAGTGTGACTGTTTAGAAAATGTGAATTAATAGGGCTGAAGTTTTGCTTCAAGTAAACAATTCTTTATATATATATATATATATATATTTGAAAAATATTCTAGTTGCAGGATATTCATTTAACAGTAATTAAAAAGCTTTATTTTACATAAACTGCTAGGAAGCTACCTAGCTTTAAAAATGTTTTTTTCCATTTACTTAGGTATTTATTCCAAACATGCCTCATATTTGAAAGTAAAGAAAGTAATCTGTAATTCTTATGCAACAAATAACGAAAAAAATAATGCAGCTCTTCCCATTTTATGTGTAACTAAAGGAAGTAACCCTAACTTATCAACAAATAAGAAAAAGGAAGAATATGCAGTATGTCCACCCTTACTATCTTTTCTGTATTCATTGTAGTTTTTCACTTAATATTCTAAATACTGCATCATAGAATAACATTGCAAACATACAACTAGAAAATGTTTTTCCTTCATAATGAACATGTCTGACCTAAGAGAAAAGCATTGTTTTCAAAATACGTATATCATGCAATTTAAAATGTGCAATGAAAATGTAATCTGTCTGAACAATACAAATTCAGTAACTTTATGGAATGAAAAAGGCATCCTAGAAGTGCTGTTACCAAATTTATATTGCATTGTGTTTTTAGCTACTCGCATAGAAAGATCAAAGTTATCCGTGTAGCTGAAACAAAAATAGTGATACTCACAAGTAAAACTGGGATTGTAAACTATAATGAATAGCAAGTAAGGATATGATTTGGCATCAAATCTAAAAGGATTTAATCAGCATTTTTTCTTTAACTGATACCACTTTCTATCTTTACTTAAGTTTAATCAGTTTCCAGTTATGAAAATTCTAGTTGAGCTTAGAGTAGACTTTTATAAAAGTAAAACTGGAACAAAGAAGTCTATGATTATTAAAACAATAGAAGAACATAACGTATCAGAGAAACAATGATAATCTTATAGGGACTATATAAAACTCTGTTGTATACCAATTGGTTTACATCTTTCTTTAAAAGATTACAAGCATTTTGTAGTGTTCAGGAAGCATCTTTAGCCAGTACATTTTGATACATTTCCTTAGAACTTTGGGCATTTCTGAAGGTCATACATAAAAATCATTGGCCTCTATGAATAAGAGAACTTAAAATTCAGTAACTGTTTTTAAGGAAAAAAAAATATAAAAATAGTTCTAGGCATGAATAAAAATTTTGCATCAATTTTAGCATAACAGTTTAAAAGACAAAGGCCTTCAAATATTTCTATGAAATATCTAAGTAGTAGTTGCTTTTCTGTGGTATTTTTTGCTGAAATATTTTTAAAGACTTGGAAAACACTAATAATGTCATATGAGTATTGCCATTGTTTTTAAATCAACATTTTCTCATGTGTGCTCACAGTGATGATTTTTCTTCCAAGAGAAAACTGTTCTTCACTTTTGTCATGTGTTGTATCAGCATGTACCGTTGCCTTCAAACTCGGTTACACAATGTCCTAGATTTTGTTAAAGAATAGAGGTATTGTGCTAATTGTATATTTTATGCTTGTCTCTCAGTATGATACATGAACACTATTCAGTTTTGTTGATACAGAGCAAGGATAAATTCTTATTTAAGAATGTAGAAAATACCTGAAAATACGTGGATTTGTTTGAAGGGAGGAGTGGAATGTTCAAAAATCTTCCTGTCTTCCAAGTTTGTGTAAAGTTCTATTGTAACTAAAATTTTCTATTTTCAGCACAATTCTAAATATTTTTCATCTCAATGGTTACTTTGCAAGCTTTAAGAAAATGCCATTAAATAGTAGAAAAAAAATCTCTGAAGAAATTGGCTTCTGTGCATATATTCTTTTGGGGATGTGTGATGGATTTTATTGCATAAAAACAGGTAAGAAAAGTCACAAACCTATGTTTTGGTAGGGAAGGATAGCTCTCTGGTCAGGAAAAATACTTTAAAAGCATGCTGTAAGTTATTTTGAGGAGATAAGCAATTAAATAGGTTGCTTCTGATTTTAAATTATTTCAGAATTTCTTTTTATCTTTTAAGATCAGCTTTCAGTAACTGTACTATTACTAAGAATCCAGAAAAGATGATTTTCTTACCAAACTTTCTTGAAATCTTAATTAGGACATTTATTAGTAATAGTGTCTGTGGTAGACTACATTTATTTCTTCAGGACTGTGTGGAAACCACAATCTAACAGCTTATCTTTGAAATGCCATCTAACATCTCTCTATTTTAGTTAAGATTGTAACAAATCTGCACTTGACTGTGTAACACTATAAAAACAAAGTTCCAAATTACCATTACTTATCTTCATTAGCTGTGTAGTCCTACATTTTATGACCAAAAATTTATTGTCCAAATAGGTAAAACATTACTAAAATGCCTATAATTGCTCTGTACTCACAATATTTAAAACAGAAGTTGACACTTCACAGGAATGCTGATGGCAGTTATGTTAGTTATCTTGGTGTCGGGTTTTCAGGGTTGTAACTGTGTGTGTAATTCAAAATTTCATCAAAATTTATATTTTTTTTTTATTTAATAGCTGGTAGTTCACTTCTATCATCTCTATCCAAAAACCTTTTGAGTCTTGTGAGTTTTTTGATTAAGTTAGACACCACAGGCACATGCATCACATACACTCCTAAAATACACTGCTAGAGTGTACCAGAGCAGTGTGATACAGTAAAAGTATAGTCTTGGATTTAAGATAAGGAATGAAATTTTCTCATTTTTATTCTGAGTCTTTGTAAGACTAGGAAAGTGAGGTTGCTAGCTGAATAAATACTGTGTCTCAGCTTTATTGCTCATATTAACACTATATGTGGGTTGGACCACAAATATGGTATAAACACAGAACAAGAGAGTGCTCTCTCAAAGAAAATGAATATTCTTGTATTTTGGAGAAGGCCAAATTGTGCCTTCCCTCTTCTTTTCTCATCTGATGAAGAAGAGTCCTGTTGTAATCAGTGTCACTTTGTAGCACTGCATAGAATTTTCTATACAGGAATAGATGGTGATAGATATTAAAGAGTTGTTGTTTTAATGTTAGCATTACTCACAAGTTTGGTAACAGAGGTCTAAAATTTCAAAGCAGACCCTAAGATTTTCATGTATTTCTAGTGTGGTCTTCCAAAAATATCAGATTATCAAATTCCTTTCTATGGGATTGAAGATGGGAGGACAGTTAAGATGTGCCTCTGTTATCCTGTCTCAAAAACTACATATATCTTTTTTTTTTTTTTGGCATTATTTCATCTTCAAACAAAGAGATGTTTGTATAAAAATTACCCAAAATGTTTTTCCTCTTGTGTCATGATACAGATTTTAATGTATGCTGCAATCTTGATAATAAACACTCACCATTCTTCTGAAGACAGCAGTTTCTGCTGCACTGTTGGGACGAGACTTCTGCATAAATCTTCAGCACCTGGGCTCCCCTCTTCTGCGATTCCTGCAGGTCAATCAGAAGACCTGGGAAGCGTCGGATCCAGCAGTTCTTGTAAAACGTAGTGGGTGTGCAGAGAGAGTCTGATTCCACCACCAAACCCAGAACCAACAGCACTTCTGATATTGCCACCAGAAGGACCATCTCCTCAATGTAATTGGCTTAGTGAGCACACTTTCTCCTCTGCGGATGCACTAAAGTTTGGACCAGCATTTTAAGAGACAGCCTCTTGAGTGGTGAGGATACTGCCAATTTTGCCAGGGAAATGAGCCAAGGGATGTGTTTTCCAAACAATTCTCATGATGTTGTTTGTGCAACTGCTAGAAGGAAGCAGCCATTTTACGAGCTACTTATGATTAAAACAGTTATTATTTTGTTCTCTACATTATTTGGAAGCAGTTTTTGAGAGACAACAGGTACATGCTGCTTTTAGTCATTCAGAGAGCTTGCTTGCGTGATCTCTTGCTTGCATGTGTCTTTTATCCTTCTAAGACCAGACCATTCACCGCATTAGTATGTGGTGAATAATGATAAGCACAGCGTATTGTTTCACTTCAGCTCGGAAAGTATGTAGTCCAGTCACTTGAGAGCAGGTGGGTCTGCCACTTTGTTCAAGCTCAGTACTACACTCAATACAGAAGAAGCATCTTGATTTAATTTCTTAATACTTTTTGAATTATCTAGTGATTGCAAATATAGTTTCCTTCTTGATTAACAAACTGAAGTATCTAATTTTATCAGCCAGCCAGAGGCAGAAATTTGTTCCCCTTCCCCACTGTGCTAGTAATAGATGAATATGACTGGAGAAAGCTACAACCTACAGTTGTCTTCAGACTAGATAGCTAATCAAAGGCCTGCTCTTAATCTTCCGTAAGTTCAAGAATATTGAACAGTCTGTATGGATTTTTCTGCTTATACTGAAGTTGGAAGAAGCCTGTGCAAGAAAGAAAGTACTGTTGGCATATAGGAAGGCAAATTTTCAAGCACCTGGTCTGAAACCTGAAACTCCCAAGTGTTTTGTTTCTTAAAAGGATGCATCTGATCTCTGATTCCCACACCTGTATGCAAGATAGCATGCAGAAAGGATCTAAAATATTACAATACACGAGCTCATATACACTCAATGGACTGTGCAGAGAGGCTGAGGGAATTAAGCAGAAAAAAAGTCTGCAATAAAGATTGTGCATGGAATATATAACAATGTTTTAGACAGGAAATTTTTTTCTTCAAGGTTAGTAATTTCTCCAATTCCATATAAAGTGTAGATTTGTGACTTTGATGGGGGCTGTAAAGATATTTCAATTCTTTAAGCAGTATAGCTAGTTTTTGTTTTGCAAAACAAGGCCCCATTTTGAAAATGAGCCAACATGTACACAATTTTATTCCTAAAAGAGCTCCTTAGAAGGTGATGGAGCTCAGCACAGGTTAATTTTTGTTGGTATAATAGCAAGATCAAGGCATTTTTTTATTCAGTGAAACTACTGGCTATGATTATAATATATATAGTAATGTCTGTTTTTATCCAGACTGCATGTCTGTTGTGAGAGGTGAATTAAACTGTAATAAAGAGCCTGTGTGGGCAATTCTTTAAGCCTCTGTCTTGAAAACTAACTCCTGATGTTTGTGTGTTACCCTTTTGTTTCTTTTTTTATAGTCTGATGTGCTTTATTTTTGTTTTCATCTCTACCTGAATGTTGCTATTTAAAACTTTAAATATGTTTCAATATACTGCACAGAGATGTTTCTAGGCATTTATCTGCCATTGACATGAGCTGTCTTTAGTTTTACTGACTGTACTTTTCTGAAATATTTTTTGTTTCAGTTTTCCAAATATTACAAGATACCATTTGATACGGACCACGCAGTTTTGAAAGACATGCTTTGCATTGTGGCTTCACCTCTAGCATTTAATATGAATTCTGTATCTACTTTGTTCTGTAAGACTGGCGTACAGAAATGTTGATTCCTGATTGCTTTCCTCACTCCAACTCTTCACATTTCTCCAACATAAGAAATCTAGAAGATTCTGAGTAATTTGGGGAAACATGGAACAAGATGATTAAACTCATACAAAACAAGCATTTTTAATAGGTAAAACTGAACATGTCTTTAGCCCCCTGAAATAAATTAGATTACTTGCATGAACAAAAAATTAGATGTAATAGGTAGCTTTAACAATAATGGCTTGTGTTTGTGGTTACTTAAAGATTACGCTATCTCAATTCATCTGTTTCTATATGTTTGGTGCCTTGCAAATTTGTATATAACAAATATGTTCGTTTCTTCCTTTCTAGGAAGAAAAAAATAAAGTCAAGGACAAGCCCTGTGGCTTACTTCAATTAGATAGACCTGAAACACCAGAGGATTTCTTCAGTTCCAGTGGGGCTTTATTAAGATAAAGTGCAATACTGGATGTGAACATGCTTGAGTATCTAAGCGTCTTTCAGACTGTTCAGTAAGTCTTTCTCTGACATCACGTTTTGAATAAAGTAACAAATTCTCAAATACCTATTGCTGCCATTGAGGCAATTGCCAAACATAGTAAGTGAGGTTACTCCTCGTGTTTAAGTATGTTTTTACAAGACTGAGCTTTGGTAACCAGTCATGTTCTTTACAGATCGATGTGTTTACAATGTATATTTTAAATCTGTTTTTAGTTTGCCTGTACTTGCCAATAGGCATGCTGCTGATCTTTCCCAGTACCTTTGCATTTTTATTCTGTTTTTCCGCTGTCTGCTTCAACCAAGCAGCCTTTTTTCTTTTTTGTTATTTGTAATTATTTCTCTCTGTTTCTGAATAAATTATGAGACCAGGAACAGCTGCAGGGAAACTTTTTGTTTAAAGAAATATAAAGAGATTGAAATAAGTAAACAACTGCTTTAGGCAGTTTCCTTTAAAAATGAAAAGTTTTGGCTTAAATTTCAGGGTCTTCTGCCAGCTTGCTCATAACCTCACTTTGACTCTTGTATGGCTAATACATATTTATAATTTAATGCTGAAGTTTTAAATGATAAAAATTTTGCAATAAGGAAATATCTAGATCTTACCTGCAATCCAGTGACTGACTGTTCCATGTGCTCCACAAGGAGGGATCAAGAGACTTTTGCTGTTAATACGGAATCTCTGGCCAGTACCAAACCAGCACTTCATGTTATTTGCAATTCTTTTCATGGTCTTCTCAAATTTTTTCCAGGAAAACAAACTGGCAGTTGCCTGTTTTCTGTAAGAACATGGATATCTTTGCAGGTCTTTCAGTAAAAGAGATGTAAACGTACCTGACACAAAGGAAGAGAATGATCTTTTTAACAATTCTTGTTATGAACTGAAACAGTACCTGAAGTTTTCCACCTGGGCTGGCAGCGATAGTAGCACAATCCAAGAGCTTCCTAGTACAAAGTATTCATCAGGCATTAACTCTTTTTTTGCCAAATATAAACAAAAGCAGACAATTTTTCCACTTATAGTTCCAAATATATATGTTGTTTTATTTAGTTTATATGGAACATATGGTTCTAGTACTTGAAATATATAAAGACCACAAAGATGATCTATATGGTACAGGAAAGTATTCCTGAAAAGGACTAAAAGTGTAAAGGGTTTGATCCTGTAGACAGGTTAGCCTGTCTAAAACTACACTGTACAAATAATTTGGTTTTGTTTATCTGTTGTCTGCACTGCTATTGTCCCATGCTTCTCTCTGAATGTCAGCAGGTGAGAGGACAGTCGAAGGCTATATGACTTTAGGTCTTTATGCTGTTTCAAGTGCTATGAAATACAGTGCCGTTATTTGCTCTTTCACAGCCAACACTAGTGCCTGTCTTTGAAAGTTTCTCTATCTCCCGCTCTGTCAACGGTAGTTAAGCCAGTATGATCAGAGATGTATACGTCCCTCATATGAATACAGACTAGACAAGAGAGGACAGTTGGACATCATGTCTGGGTCTTCCATTTCCCAAGCAGATTACAGGAGATAAGTGAGACATACTCCTGCAGCCCAGATGTGGCAAAGCAATTATTGATGCTGCTATGATGATGTAGAAGTATACAGAAAATGATTGCTGCTAACACAGACCCAGCCTGTCTCAGGAAGGGGAAGAGACGACAGCTGTATAAAGCACTTCTCTGCTACAGTTAAAGTCCAACAGGTTAGCTTAAACCATCTGTTTTAGGCTGTCCATCAGAGCAACTGAAAGTTGGCAACTGCCAGCTGAGAAGCAAGTCCAAAGCCTGCAGATTCCCAGGTGAGTTATGAACCTGTCTGTCCTCATACAACCATCAATAAGCTTATTTAACCAAGTATGTGCAGCATAATCCCATGTAACATCAACACTAGTAGTTTCTGCTGAAGTCAGTGTACCTCAGTGCCTCTGTTGCACTTCATGTGAATAAATTGCATGTCTTTGCTGAAATCTTCGTCTCATTTGTCTTAGATATGTACAGGTGTTTTTATGTTACTACAGCAGTGATAATGTCAAAATTTTACCTAATCCTAAATGTTTTGATAATGCCAGAATATATCACTGTGACTCTATTACAGTATAACAGTTGTAAAATTCTAAAATAGTAACACATAATCATCTAGCTTGGAAGAGACCTCCAAGATCACCTAGTCCAACCTCTGACCTAACACTAACAAGCCCTCTGCTAAACCATATCACTAAGTTCAACATCTAAACGTCTCTTAAAGACCTCCAGGGATGGTGACTCAACCACTTCCCTGGGCAGAATCATGAAATAGATCATCATCAGTAGATCATGAAATAATGAAATATAAGTACTTTGACACATATCAAAGCAAATCTTACTATTATTGAAATACAGTGTTCACTTTCTCCTTTAATATTTCCTTGAAATCAAAACATTCTTGTGGTGTTTTAATTTTTTTTTTTTTGAGAGAGAGAACAGTTTTCTTAAATACATCTATTAGTGGTCAGATTTTGGTTTGGAACAATAAATTGAGTTTTTAATAAATCTGAATTTCTCCATGTCTTGGGACAGTTGGATCAAAAATTCTTGTTCCAGACCCATGGACCCATTGCTACATGGTGAAAAGAGGTAAAACTTTACAGTTTCTGTTCCTGAGACGTTGTGAAAAAACATTTTCAAACCATTGTTTCAAAGATGCTAGCAGGCCCTAAGATTCTCTCAGAGTTTGGCCTCAAACTAATTCTGGTAAAACTCATATATGAAAGCTGGAGTCTTTGTATTCAAGCAGAGTAACAGAAGGCTTAGACAGATTAGATTATACAAATATAAATCTACTGACATACATATAAATTTGAGATGAGGTTTATGACAACAGAGCACAATGTTTAGGAAACACTTCAATGTATGAATGTTGATTTATGACAGAACTTAAGACTAGGCAAAAGAGATAGAGTTTCAATATTGTGATGAATTTTATACAGCTGGATACTCAGTGAAAAACTTCCATGTGGGATACCATTTATCTTACCTAGTTATTTCGTATTAATATTCAGTCCTGTCTGCACAAGGATTTAAAAATATACCCTGTTTTAAAAGCTCCCAGTTTACTCTCCTCTAGACAAAGCTACAAAGGAAAATTCTGGCCTGGGCATGCACAATGCTTTTGTGCAGAACAAGCATCCTGAACAGGAGATTCAGCAGCAGGCAGGATGCTCCAGCAGCCAGACCCCCATTGAGGTTTTATCAGGGAACACTTACTTCACCTGGAAGTTTTCAAGGAAATTCCTCATGTAAAAAACAGATTAGATTGAATGTCATTGTAACTACACACTCATGCCTCCATTCTGCTGTCTGGTGACTGAACTTTCTTGTGATCCACAGGGAATGCCCACTAACACGTAGACAGTTGTAACAGCCTCTTTGCTGCCTGAAGAGAGCTTGGTGAAACACACTTGAGTATTAATCCCTCATTAAATTTGACTAAATCAGGGATAAGTTAAGTATTTGTTAATAAATTCCAAAAATACCACTTCAAGTATTTTTTCAGTAGTATTACGAAACACTTGTGTTGCAAGCAGTAAATATTATATTGTGCATCCAGAGCAGACAAATTAATCAGAAAATAATAGGGAATAAAGTCAGAATAAGTGCTATTAAAAATAGGAGTGGTTTACTTATTTATTTATTTTTAAATAGCATTGTTAATGATATTGTGTAAGAAGTGCTTTGGCTATGAATCTTAAAAAAAAAAAAAAATTACCTTTGTTTAGCAGCTCATCCTTCACAAATGATAGAGATTTCAGTTAAAATAAAATTATGCTCAAGTCAGTTGCTCTTAGAAATGCCAAGATCCTTTAGAACACTGGCATTTTTAATGCTGGAATGCTGCAGAGTATTTCTTATGTTCCACAGATGCTTACTTTGTATCCTGTGACAAGGAAAATACTAAACAATGGCAGCAGCTAGTGAATCATTTCCAAAAGACTAATTCCTCTCTTGAGTAATTCCACTATTACCCAATACACAGTCCCCTGGCAGAACAGTACAATTCCCTGGCATCTCAGAGGGAAGAACGTGGCACTTTATGTTAAGTAGTATGTGTATTTTAAATATCTCAATTCCATTTCAGTTCACAGTTCAGTCTAATACAACTGGAAGGAATTCAAAATTTCCTTTGTTTTTTTTGCCCTCTATGTGGTCCAGTCCTTATAACAGTCAAATTGATGTTTCTTACTGATGCCCATGTATTATTGAGTGTCTCTGTGTTGAATCAAGAGAAGGTTTGCCTAAAACAAATACAAAACCACTGCAGTGTTCCCTTAGGCACTCTACTGGTGCTTAAGGGTTTGGTTCTCTGCTGCTGCATATTTTTTTGTGTGATCTTGGGTTAGACCCACAAAGAAATTCAGGCTGTATTTCATGTGTATGTAAACGAGGTTTCCTGCCAAGAAAAGCATTTGTAATTCTGATTCCCAGTCACTGGTACTTCTGTTACTCACTTTGCTGTCTTGTGACTGTGCAGGGAATCAAACTGGAGACACAGCCAGCTTGCCACACTAAGGCCATCGTGTTGTTCACTGAGGAAAAACAAGTGGCCATGGTTTCCTAAGTAAGTTAAAACAGTGTTATATAATTAAGGTGATTCACAGTATCACAGATTTCTAGGTTGGAAGAGACCTCAAGATCATCTAGTCCAACCTCCGACCTAACACTAAGTACTCCACTAAACCATATCGCTAAGCTCTACATCTAAATGTCTTTTAAAGACCTCCAGGGATGGTGACACCACCACCTCCCTGGGCAGCCCATTCCAATGCCTAACAACCCTTTCAGTAAAGAAGTACTTCCTAACATCCAACCTAAAACTCCCCTGTCACAACTTTCGCCCATTCCCCCTCGTCCTGTCACCAGGCACATGGGAGAATAGACCAATCCCCACCTCTCTACAGCCTCCTTTAAGGCAACTGTAGAGAGCGATAAGGTCGCCCCTGAGCCTCCTCTTCTCCAGGCTGAACAAGCCCAGCTCCCTCAGCCGTTCCTCGTAAGACTTGTTCTCCAGACCCCTCACCAGCTTGGTCGCCCTTCTCTGGACTCGCTCGAGCACCTCCATGTCCTTCCTGTAGCGAGGGGCCCAAAACTGAACACAGTACTCAAGGTGCGGCCTCACCAGAGCCAAGTACAGGGGCACAATCACTTCCTTAGACCTGCTGGCCACACTGCTTCTTATACAGGCCAGGATGCTGTTGGCCTTCTTGGCCACCTGGGCACACTGCTGGCTCATATTCAGCTGACTATCAACCAATACTCCCAGGTCCTTCTCGGCCAGGCAGCTTTCCAGCCACTCATCTCCCAGCCTGTAGCTCTGCTTGGGGTTGTTATGCCCCAGGTGCAGGACCCGGCACTTGGCCTTGTTGAACTTCATACAGTTGACCTCAGCCCATCGCTCCAGCCTATCCAGATCCTCCTGCAGAGCCTTCCTGCCCTCGAGCAGATCGACACACGCACTTAGCTTGGTGTCATCTGCAAACTTACTGAGGGTGCACTGGACGCCCTCATCCAGATCATCGATAAAGATATTAAAGAGGACCGGCCCCAGTACCGAGCCCTGGGGGACACCACTAGTGACCAGCCTCCAACCAGATTTGACTCCATTCACCACAACTCTCTGGGCCCGGCTATCCAGCCAGTTTCTAACCCAGCAAAGCGTACGCCAGTCCAAGCCACGAGCAGACAGTTTCTTGAGGAGAATGTTGTGGGGAACTGTGTCAAAAGCCTTACTGAGGTCAAGGTAGACCACATCCACAGCCTTCCCCTCATCCACCAAGCGCGTCACTTGGTCATAGAAGGAGATCAGGTTCGTCAAGCAGGACCTGCCTTTCATAAACCCATGCTGACTGGGCCTGATCGCCTGCTTGCCCTGCAAGTGCCGCGTGATGACCCTCAAGATAATCTGCTCCATGAGCTTTCCTGGCACTGAGGTCAAACTGACAGGCCTATAGTTCCCCGGGTCTGCCCTGCGGCCCTTCTTATAGATGGGCGTCACATTGGCTAGCCGCCAGTCAACTGGGACCTCCCCCGATAGCCAGGACTGCCGATAAATGATGGAAAGCGGCTCGGCCAGCTCCTCCGCCAGTTCTTTCAGTACCCTCGGGTGCATCCCATCCGGCCCCATCGACTTGCGCACATCCAAGCTCCGTAGCAGGTCACCAACCATTTCCTCATGGATAGCGAAGGCCACATCCTGCTCCCCATCCCCTTCCACCAGCTCAGGGCACTGGGTATCCAGAGAACAACCGGTATTGCCGCTAAAGACTGAGGCAAAGGCGGCATTCAGCACCTCAGCCTTTTCCTCATCCTTAGTAACTAGGTTTCCCCTCGCATCCAGTAAAGGATGGAGATTCATCTTAGTCCTCCGTTTCGCGTTGATATATTTGTAAAAGGATTTTTTGTTGTCTTTAACGGCAGTAGCCAGGTTGAGCTCCAGATGAGCTTTGGCCTTTCTAATTTTGTCCCTGCACAGCCTCGCTACATCCTTGTAGTCCTCCTCCGTGGCCCGCCCTTTTTTCCAAAGATTATAAACCCTCTTTTTTCTGCTAAGCACAAGCCGCAACTCTCTGTTGAGCCAGGCCGGTCTTCTTCCACACCGGCTCGTCTTTGGGCACGTGGGGACGGACCGCTCCTGTGCCATCATGATTTCCTTCTTGAGGAGCGCCCAGCCTTCCTGGACTCCCCTGCCCTTCAGAACCGCCTCCCAAGGGACTCGGCCAACCAGCGTCCTGAGCAGCTCAAAGTCAGCCCTCCGGAAGTCCAATACAGCAGTTTTACTGGTCCCCTTCCTGGCCTCGCCAAGAATAGAGAACTCTACCATTTCGTGGTCACTCTGCCCAAGACAGTTTCCGACCACCACATCTCCCACCAGTCCTTCTCTGTTTGTGAAGAGAAGGTTTAGTGGGGCACCACCCCTGGTAGGTTCACTGACCAGCTGCGTCAGGAAGCTATCTCCCACGCTCTCCAGAAACCTCCTAGACTGCTTTCTCTGTGCCGTGTTGTGTTTCCAGGATATGTCCGGGAAGTTGAAGTCCCCCACGAGGACAAGCGCCGACGATTTTGCAACTTCTGTCAGTTGCCTATAAAACTCCTCATCCGTCTCCTCATCCTGGTTCGGCGGTCTATAACAGACCCCGACCAGGATGCTAGCCTTGCCGGCCTTCCCGCGGATCCTAACCCACAGGGATTCAACCTTATCATTCCCAGCCTGGAGTTCCACAACATCAAAAGATTCTCTAATGTAGAGAGCCATGCCACCCCCCCCTCTGTGCTGCCTGTCCCTCCTGAAGAGCCGATAGCCAGGCATTGCAGCACTCCAGTCGTGGGAGCGGTCCCACCACGTCTCTGTGATGGCAACCAAGTCGTAGCCTGCCTGCTGCACGATGGCTTCCAGCTCCTCCTGTTTGTTACCCATGCTGCGTGCATTAGTGTAGATGCACTTCAGCTGGGCCATCGCCTTCTTCCCCGGCCTAGCCATTGTTTCCCCCGGCACAGCTCCAACAAGCCTTGTTTGAGCCCCGTCCCCCTTCTTACCTAGTTTAAAGCACTCTCTATGAGCCCCGCCAGCTCCTGGCCTAGGATCCATTTTCCCCTTGGAGATAGGGACCCGTCTGGGGCCATCAGGCCAGGTGCCGAGTAAAGCTCCCCATGGTGAAAAAACCCAAAATTTCTGTGCTGGCACCAGCCTCTAAGCCACCTATTAACCATGTGAGCTTTCCATGTTCTCTCCATGCCTCTCCCTTCCCCCGTAGGGATAGACGAAAACACCACCTGCACTCCCGCTCCCTCCACCAATCGTCCCAGCCCCCTATAGTCCTGTTCGATAGCCTTGAGGCTTCTCTTTTCAACATCTTCACTGCCAGCCTGGACTATCAAAAGCGGGTAATAGTCAGAGGGGCGAACCAGGTTTGGAAGCTTCCTGGTAACGTCTCTGACCCTGGCCCCAGGGAGGCAGCAGACTTCCCTATGTGTGGGGTCAGGCCAACAAACAGGGCCCTCCGTTCCCCTGAGGAGGGAGTCGCCCACAACAATCACCCTTCTTTCTTTCTTGGTGGAGGCAGTCCTGAGGCGTGGAGTCAACTTCCTCACCTCAGGCATCCTCCTGGGTAGGCCTCCTACCTCATCCTCACCCACCCGTCTCTCAAGCTCCAGGGCCTCAAACCTATTGCTCAAGGGCACCTGGGAAGGCGGCGCCGGAAGGGGAGGGCATCTCCTGCGAGGTCGAGCAGGGACCTGTCTCCATTCCTCCTCAACTCGCAGGTCCCCTCCCTCTGCCCGATGGCGACAGGGCAGGGGTCCACCCCCCTTTGGAGCCTCTCACCCTGGTCCCTCTCCCTCCGGTCCTGCAGGGAGTCACTCCACCAGTCTATCTCCCGCTCGCACTCCCTGATATCCCTCAACCTCTGCACCTCGTCCTTGAGTTCCGCCACCAGGCGGACCAGGTCGTCCACCTGCTCGCACCTCACGCGAGCAGTCTCTCTGCCTCCCGTCGATGGCAGCAAGAGGCTCAGACACTCCCCGCACCCGGAGACCTGAACTGCCGCATGTTTGGATGGGCAGTCGGTCTGGGTGTGTACTGACTTCCTACAGAAGGCACCGTGCCTGGTGGAGACCATCGCAGCCCAGCTGACGGGAGAGTGCCGTTGGAGGAGTTGTCCCTATGGGCGGGTGTGAGCGCTCCGCCCTTCCTGCCCGCCCTGCCCGCGCTCACTGCCTCGCTAACTGCCGCGTCACTCCCTGTTTGCCGGCCCTGGTCGCCGCGCTCCCTAAGGGCCGCCTTTGAACGGCCGGGGGGAGGAGCTGTCGCTGGCGCTGCTGGCTCCGCCTACGCCTCGTCAGCCTCCCTCACGAGGGCTGCCGGTGCCTGGCGGCTCCCTCACGTAGGCCCGATGCCCGAAAAATAGCCCTGCCTGTCCCGATCCCGCGCTCCGCTGCAGCACGCGTCTGCCCCGGAGCCGGTCGCCTCGGCAAGTGATTGTAAAGTTTAAGCAGGCTTCAGCCTTAGCACACAAAGCAGCCTTGAATCAGTCTTTTAGCTGTTCCTTGCCTACGTGTTCTGTGCAATGCCAGTCAGGAAGCATAACCAGGGTGCCCAAGAGAAAGAGTACTCCTCCCCTCCCCTCCCCTCTTCTCCCCTCCTCTCCTCTCCTCTTTTTTCCCCTCCTCTGTCCTCTCCAGCAGTACCTCCTCCTGACTCTCTCTCTGTTTCCTTACTTTTGCTATGCTAGAAAAGTCAGAGGGCTACAGAAATGTATACCCAGGCAGAGAAAGGGGCAGAAGCTTAGGTTTTCTTTATCATGGTTGAATGGTCTATTACAATGTGGCTGCTGTATAAAAAAGCTTCCATTTCCAAGTTTTCTAAAAGAAAAGAGTGATCATTTTTCAGCCTTGGAAATAATTTAGGCATTAAATACGAGAGAACAGTTTAGATACTAAACACAAGAAAAAGTGTCTAGCCTGTGAAGAAGGCTAACCCAAGCAGAAATGACCACCTCAACTCCAGAGCGAGAGCGCCCTTACTGACATTTTCTGGTGCTGCCGTGTTCCATTTGCTGGCACATGAGAATCATTTCACTGTAGAGAGAGACCTGAAATATATCTAAAACAGTCTTGAAGATTTCACTCCAGAAGCCAAATCCAGAAGCTCGTCACTGAA
This sequence comes from Anser cygnoides, assembly GCF_040182565.1. Classification (NCBI taxonomy): domain Eukaryota; kingdom Metazoa; phylum Chordata; class Aves; order Anseriformes; family Anatidae; genus Anser; species Anser cygnoides. The sequence continues at coordinate 71,266,445 of NC_089873.1, read as the reverse complement.
AATCTGAGAGCATTACCTTTGTCTTCCTCTCTGTGTAAATGTCTTGTTCTTCAGGGTATGTTCTCTTAACACACACTTGTGTTAATACCTGCCATGATGCAAACTTGTTTTTGTGTTCTTCCGTTCTTCAGCATGTCCTTAATGAGTTACAGATGTTTCTTTATATTTGTTTCAAAGATCGTGCAAGTTTTTTTATGGCTCTTGCCTACAGATTTTGACAATGTAGCTCTAGCGCTAGATATTTCCATTTTCAGCTGTGGAAAGTATGTTGCTTACTCTTGTAAGATCAACTAAGATGTCTGCTGGTGAAACCGCAAGACCTTTTCTTTGATTCCAGTATAATAATGTATATGTATCTTAGCATATACCACAGTATAACTGTGGACTGGGAGACCGATGAAATTATCTGTGCAAATATGGAACAAAAAGGTAGTCCTTGCCGTGGTGTTTTTGCAGTGTAAGTACAATGTAAGCACAGCATACAGACTGATTAGCATAGTAAAAGAACAATGGATCTGCCCTGTCAGCATGCGCTGACTTAACACAGTTGTCCAGTCCTAAGCCTGGATAAAATACGGATAGCTGACAATCAGTCTAGTAAAAACATTTGGATGAAGAAACAGATTTAGGCTTTCTGCAAAAGTGGCCATCCAACAAAGAGTACTGCTGACCCCTTGTGCTTATGACAGCTCCTGATGAGAGCTATACAAGTCAGTACTCTCAAAAGTTTGCTGTTGGGAAAAATGTTTTTTAGTAGTCTATTAAAAACCTCATGAAATGTGAGGAAGGTGGATTTGAAATCCTTGGTGGTGTGGCAGGTGCAGGCACATAGGCCACAGGAAGGCACTAAGGCAGCAGCGGAAATATTCTAACTATCCAGGCTGTGGTGTCAACACTTTGAGGGAACAGAACTTATCATAACTGACTACACGGAAAAAATCACTCACCAATTAGGAGCTAACTTACCAGTACATCAAACATGAGCTTCCAAACCAGATGTCTAAAGATGGCAATCATACCACTGTGTTGGCAATCATACTGTATTCCAGCAGGGGAGCTTAATGGCGACAACAAGTATGAACTCTCTGTTTACTTCTGGAGTATAAATTATTACAGTTACTTGAAATGTCTGGCTGTGGGAATTAAAGTGTAAACAGGACATATGGGTTAGAGTCCTACAGAAGTGGTAGGACCTTTGCTTGTTGTGTGTGACATCTTTTCAGGCTGAACCTGAGGCAGATAAAAAATGGCCAGTGCTCAGACTCAGGTTTCAGCTATGTGTAAGAAGCTTGGAGAGCCAAGTAATGCAGTGCTTCACCAAGACCAGAATACAGGAAAGTGTAATATGAAAATAAATGAAATATTGAGTGGGAATGAAAGAGGAACACAAAACAAGCAGACAGTGAAACTCATTAGTAGGAAAGAAAAAATGAGAGATGATAGTGACCTAGCTAGGGACTGAAGCTGCTGAAGAGAGCTCTTTGTAAATGGTTGAAATCCTATTTGAAAGGATTTCAAAACAGAAAATAGGATTCAAAAGCAAGATGCTCTGAAGAGAGGTGAAAAACAGAAATGCAGAGAGATCTATCCCACCTCAACAAACATTTTTTTATAGAAGCTGGCAGAAAAGAACAACTTTTCTGAGTGTGACTGTTCAACTCTGAGGTTGACATTGATGTCATTTGTATAGAGAAGAATTAAGAAGCTGAAGTTCAACAAAATTGACGGAGGATCATTTCACAGAGGAAATGCTAAAAAGCAAACAACACCTTTTACTAAAACAAGTGAAAACAAAAACAAAACAAAAAAACCACCCCTTGTTACCAGAACAAACAGCTACTCTGAAGAGTTTTATTAATCAGGGGAAACGATCCCTTCTGAGCAGAGGAAGCAGGGAGTTGTCTGAAAGCTAAGCTATCTGCAATAGCCGGAGATGAGTCACATTACTGTTAAAGGGAAAGATTTTCTATAATCTAGCAAAGCATGGGGTGATGTAAGTCTTTATAAAAGTAAAAAAAAAAAAAAAAAATAGATTGCTAAAGTCTTTTTATTGTACTGTCTTTTATGTTAAGCATCATCATATAAGAATACATATGATGGCAGACTCCCTCAGCTGTTTCATCAGTTCAAAAAAAAAATTGCTTTCATTATGTGAAATGAGTTATTATTCTTCATAAAAGTAATGGGGCAAACAGCAGAACAGCCACATTATGCAGGCAGCTAGATGCTCAGTTACTAATTTATTTTTTCCTTGCTCATGTCAAATAAAACAGAGCCCTGCTACGTGACTTGTAAATAGCATTTATTTCCTTCTCCGGGACCTTAGTTTAAATAGAAAGGACAGAGTAGCAGAAAAGGCTATATGGTATCTCTACAAGCCGAATGAAGAGCTGAGACACTGAGTGCTTGTGCAGGAGAAGTCGGGAAGGTCCCAGCAGAATTATGGGTCCTAATTGTCCCCACAACCTAGCGCTGTGCCAGCCGTGCGGGACGCTCCTTGCCGTTGTGTCCTTGACGAGGAACGCCCCGGGTTCGGTCGGAGCCGTGCCGCAGACCACACACTGCCCTGGAGGGGAGCCGAGCCCGTGGGGGCAGCCCCGCCGCGTTTATGGCACCGCCGAAGCCCCAGCGCTGCCGGCCCAATTCGGGCACTGCGAGAGGGGAGGCGGGGGCATGGCCGCTCCGACATCGCCTTTTTAGGGCCTTTTTTTATCCCTCTCTGTTTTTTTTTTTTTTTTTTTCTCTTTCCTTTCCTTTCCTTTCCTTTCCATTCTCTCCTTGCGGAGTCGGAGCTGCGCCTCGTCCCTCCCTCTGCCGGCCCGGCCCGGCTCCTCCCAGCCGGCACGGGGCGGAGGAGGAGGAAGAGAAGGAGGAGGAGGAGGAAGAGGAGGAGGAGGAGCCCACACCGGCAGCGGCAGGGCCGGAGCTTGGTCAGGGGAGGGGGAGCGCGATGTCCCTGGCGGAGCGGCAGGAGGAAGAGGAGGGGGAAGGGGATGGCGTGGGGGAGGAGGTGGTGCAGATCCGGCTGGGGGACAAATGCTACCCGGTGTGCAAGAGGAAACTGATCGAGCAGAGTGACTATTTCCGAGCCCTCTACCGTTCGGGCATGAGGGAGGCAGGGCAGGGCCAGGAGGAGCAGCTGCTGCGCGGGGGGCTGAGCGCCCTGGGGCTGGAGCTGGTGCTGGACTTCATCAACACCTCCTGCCTGGCCAGGCTGGAGCAGGAGGAGGGGGGCGATGACGAGCCCCCCTTGCTGGAGGAACTGGTGGAGGCTGCTTCCTACCTGCAGGTCACCCCCTTGCTCCGCCTGCTCCTCTCCCAGGTGAGGGTGGGCAACTGCCTGGAGCTGCATCGCCTGGCTCAGGTCTACGGCCTTCAGGACTTGCATGATGCCTGTCTAGACTTCATGGCCACCCATTACCATCAGGTTCTGCGGAGGCCTGATGCCCGGCCACACCTCCACCTGCCCCATGCTCTCCAGCACCACCTGAAGGAGAGGAGGATGAGGGGCACTGCCACCCTCGTGGCCATTGGGGACTTCATGGGTGCCTCCTCTCTGGGCCTGCCTCCAGGCTGTCACCCTCAGGCAGAAGCCCCCTGGTCTATGCTGAGGTATGACGAGGAGGCAGAGAGGTGGCTGCCCCTGGCCAACAACCTGCCTCCAGATCTGGTGAACGTCCGAGGCTATGGGTCGGCTGTGCTGGACAACTACCTCTTCATCGTTGGGGGCTACAGGATCACCACCAGCCAGGAGATTTCAGCTGCCCACTGTTACAACCCTTGCCTAAATGAATGGAGTCAGCTGGCCTCAATGAACCAGAAGAGGTAACCCCTGCTCCCTGATATGCACGTGTGTCCATGTCTGTTGTCAAAGTAGAGCCTGTTGAGTAACATGGTGTTGACTGGACTTGAGTTGCAAGAAGTGATTCAGACCTGTCTTTGTGCCGTGAATCACCCCTCTCTCCTGCATTGTGTGATGGGAAGGACCAAAGGGCTTGGCGATAGCTTGGCAGCGGGCCACCAAAAGGCTTGGCAAACCTTGTCTGTACTGGTAGCGTATCCCAGACACGGAAAAACCCTGCAGCCGCTCCCCTGCCTGGTGGCCCATGTGCATTGCACAGGGAGCTGCTGTAGCAAGGGATGGATGAGGAGGATGGGACTATGTTGAGTAAATGCTGGTGATAAAGGCCTCAGCTGCAGGAGAACGTGAAATAGGCATCAGCAGAGGACTATGTTGCGACCTGCCACCGTGTGTGATCATTCATCTCGTGTAAAATGGTGGTGGGCTCCCACTTTTCCTTTAAATTGTAGTATTCTAGGAGGGCTGTGGAGCCATTCTCTTCAAACAGCTGACTTTGCTGGAAGTAGAAATTCTCCTTAAATTGACTAAGAGAAAAAAAAGTCACTTTGAGATACATTTTAGCTCCAGTACTCTATGTTATGAGAAGTATTACTGCTCCTTGTGGGGTGTACAGTCTATCAGAGATAGAGATGGATGAAATGTTCAAGTTGGAGCAGTTTTTCATTGGTTTTTACTTTTATAAATATCCAAATATTAGGTAGGTCTGCCTTTCAGTGAAATATGTATCAGAAAAATGGCAGGAAGATTTTCAGAAACTTCTCACTTTATGAGAAAATTTTAATCCAGTGAACATTCAGCATTTTGACCATTTTGCTTTTTCTTCTATTTTTTGAATTGTTTGACGTTTGTGTATAAGTTAGTATTCAGAAACATTTGTGTGTTTGAAAGGATAAGTGGTCTTAGCTTTGAGGGGTACTCAAGAAGAGTCCATCTCCCTGGCCGTGGTTATGGCTGCTCTACCTTAATCATGTTGCAGAGTTATCAAAATAAAACCTTTTACTTCACTGAAACAAAATATTTCTGTTTATCCAAGATATTTTCTTTTCATTGTTTCCATTTTAGAAAAAATGTTTAAATTTTTGTCTTCTCTGTCTGTATCAAAGCTAAAACAAGTAGGGAGGCCAGAGCTTGCTGTAGAATAGAAATGCTCTTCTCCATCCAGCAAATTCAAGTAGCATCCAGAGACCCCAGCCATTGGCATAAATGCTTTGTATTGGTGTAGTAAATCTGTAGCCTGTATTCCACTTGAGCTTACATGCTGAAATACCTCAAAACAGGGATTTGACCTAAAATGACTAATTTCCTACTTCACCCTTTTTTTTACTTCCTGTATCATTGTGAGAATTTCACTGAAGTTTTGGCCTCCATAATCAGTCATTGGAGTTGACTGGAAACATAGGGCATTTCTGGCTTGTTGGAAAGACATTGTAAAAATTACCTGCTGTAATATGAATGTTCAGCTTTTAAACATCATAAATGCCTCTTTTTACGTGCGTATTTCTTGAGCCTGACCCTATCAGCAGTCTTTACTGAGGCACCTTTGAGAATTGAGCTGTTTTGGTAGACCTGCCTTCTGTGGTCTTGTCTGCGTGAGTATGGTTGAGGGCACAGTGGCCTCAGTCGAAAAGGATGGTGGGGTCAGCCCACACAGTGTTTCCCGTAGAAGTGTGCTTAAACATAGAAGTCCCTCATTGATCAAATTAAAAGATTTTGGTATTGGTTTGTGTGATGTCTATAGCAAGGTAGATGTTGCTATGTGCAATGATTCTTCAGTGTGGCGAATGAGGGGGGGGGGGGGGGAAGTTTTTTAAAAAAATGCTTTTTCATAGCCCTTTTTTTTTTTTTTTTAACCTTACAACCTTGCTGTTCAATCTCAAAACTGCCCCTTTTCCCCCCTCACTTTACTTTTTTTTTTTTTCTAGGTTATCTGAAATAAACAAGTTGATATTTTCTCCTTATATTATTTTCATCTCTGTTGCCATACCAACTTAATCTTTAAGTCCATCACAGATGACAGCACGGTATTACATAGCGTGGGATTTCACATCGGCAAGTAATGGCAGAAAAGTGGTATGCAAATGGGTATTTTTGGAATAGTCTCTAGTCGTATATTTCACCATAGTGACTGCAGGTTAAAAAGGACCAGAATTATGTTTGCCTCTAGACTAGAAGGTAGCAGCAAGTGAATATGAGGCTCTTTGAAAAACAAAATGGGATTTTTTTCTCATAGAAACTCTGTTGACACCTTCACAAAACACTTTGTTTGCTTTAACATCTTCATGGAGTCTCGACTCTTAAGGTTTGATTGATTGGTTTATATATTTATTTTATATCTGACATAACATTTCATCTGTCTGATACTGGATTGACCAGTTTAACATTTTGTGGCCAGAGCACAGAAGGGATGGCCTGTGCCGTAGGAGCTAAGAGCAGGGGAATTCTTAGACTGAGAGTCCATATTTGGCTGCAACAGTACTGATGCCTTTCTGTTGTGTGGATGAAACATACTTCAATTTGCTTGGCATTGTGTTTTTAGTTTGTTGTGCTGTAGTAAAATAAGCAGGGCAGTTGCCCAGAGGGCTGCTTAGGGAATAGGGTCATGTGACTGCTGAATGAGTCGATGTCAGCTGATATAATTACATCCCATGAATGCATTTTTTATATACCTTGAGGGACGGTTCTAGTTCCCACTGAAGTTGTTTTGACTTCAGACAACACTAGAGGTAGATAAAATAATTTGCTCAGGCTCGTGTAGGAAGCCTGTGTCTGTGCCTGGAATTTCTCATTGTCTGAAGCTAAATCTGGAACCAGTCACAAGTAGTCCATAACAGATCACAGTTTCTAGACTTCTCTATTTTTTTTTTCATTCTAGAGGTGTTGCTGTACTTGGAATAGTGTCTTCAGACAACTACCTGGACTTCTTTGATGAAGGAACTTCATGTAAAGGTTGCCTAAGACCACTTGTGGTCTTTGGGGATAGGAAGGCACCAAGGAGATCTGAGGACTGTACAAGTCATGTATTTGAATACCTTTCCATACTTTTATTTAAATCGATGCTGACAGTTGAAATTTACCATTTAAAAATAATATACTCATAGGATTTCTACTGCATGTGCCAGTTACTGCTGTATATTCCATTTTTATTTTCCTTCAGCACAGTCATGGCAGGTAAATCTTCCAGGCTTGGAAGACCGTTGTAAGCCCCTGGCTGAGATTATACATATGCATGTGGAACAACATTTTTGTGAGCAATCTGTGCCTGAACTGCTGCCACTCTGAGGATTCTTACAAAAATACAAGAGGAGATGTTCTTGGGGAATGGTAGTGGTTTAGAAGACCTTCTCTTTCCTTGTTTTTTTTTTTTAATCATTTTTTCCCACTCAAAATTCCTCTGTGTTGGGGAAAAACAGACTTTTCGAAGATTTTTAAGTTAGAAATACCCATGTCACATTTATCACAAATGTATCACCCATGCTTCCAAAGCTAATGGTTGGATGCAGTGTGCTCTGCAGACTCATGTAAGGGATGGAAAAATAGTGGTTCATGCAAGAAATGTAAAATGCTTTGGAAATGCTTTTGTAAATGTACTTTTATGATTCTTGATCTTTGTTGCAAATGCTTTAACTCTAGAGTTAAGAAGTCATCTGATCTGTGAAAGCTTTTAAGGATAAAGTTGATTCATTTGTCAGGAAGAAAACACAGGATAGTTAGTCCAACCCTCCTGTTCTATAGAGGATCAAGCTTACCTTGCAAATACATGTTTGACTTGTTCTTTAAGCCCTCCAGCAATGCAAATTTCAACCTTCTTCCTCCCAGGTAACTTGTTTCCGTGCTTACCTACTTCCCTGATCAGAAAGTCCTCTCTAATATCTAAACTAATTTGGTTTTGTATACTAAATAAGCAGAGTCGGTGAACAAGGAAATGCTTGCTGTCCTCTTCATAGCCAGTTTAATAGTGGTCTCTTATTGATATGTTATATGGCTGTTAATGCAATCTAGAACTAGCTACGCTTTTCAGAAGTTCTTGCATGTTGTCTTGTATTCAGAAAGTTATGCACTCTGACCCTTAGTTCCTTTGCATTTTGTACATCCTTCCTTCCTTCCTTCCTTCCCATAGTGCTTTACACTTGCCTTTGTTGAATGAAAAATGTTGTAAATTGAACTATTGTAAAACTGCACAGCTTGCTCTTGCTTGTGTTCCTGGGGTTCCTTTCAGAGGAAATGAAGGACTTTAGAAGACATAGCCCATACGTGGTCTTGTCCCACCAAGAAGGGTTCACACCAATCTGGGATTTGGAGAGTATTTCAGATCCCCAAGTTCAGATAACTCACATCAAGTGAGTGGAGTTATATCATAGTTGAATTTAGCAGACTGTTAAGCTCAGTTGTTTCCAAGCTGTAGTCCATGGAACAGTTAGTTGTGGAGAGCTGGCTAGTTGCTCCGTGTTTGCTTTTCTTGTTTCCAGCTGCTCCAACACATTAGAAGAGTGTAAAAATACACTAAATATTTCCTAATGTTCACTCTCCATAAAAACACCTGCTGTTACTGGCATGAAAAGGTGAATGGCAGAAGAAGTTATTCATAACATACTGAGCCGTTGTCCAAATGTTCAAATAAACTGTGCTAATGGGCGCTTGTGGCTACTTTTAAGTAAAATGAATCATGTAGTTAGTGTTCCATAAATCTGAGATGCTTGCACCAAACATCATTCCTTATAATAGGTGTTGGAAGTGGTTAAATGATTTGACCAACTGACACACAAGTACGTGGCCTTCTGGAATAATTGAAGTTGAAATCTGTGCTGTGTGTCTTTCACCAGGTAGTTTTCCCACTTCTGCCAGAAGCAATTCAGAGATGCAAAGGCAATCAAGCAAAACCTGTATAAATGAACTCAATTCAGATAAATAGTAGTTACAATTGGATAACTAGACAAGCAAGCGTGAATTAGGAAACCTGAATTCTTTTATGTTCTGACACAACATGTTTGTGTAATTTATATGGCTAGGAGATCTTAAAATAATGAAAGATTTATGCACGTGCATATGAGCTCGTTTTGTAAGCCAAAACCCCTGTACTATCTCCATCATAGACACAGAGTTACAGACTTTCTAGCATAGTTTTTATTTTAAAAGATTGTTTGGAAAATGAATTTACACTTTTTTTTTTGTCTCTCTGCTAATTTGTGTCCTTTTTTTTCCTCCACCATCACTTTTAGAACAGGTACATTGCTTTGAAAATTATAATGTTTTGTGAGTAATTATCCTCGTTTCATACCCGCTACTGATTGTCATGTTATTCTGGATTCTCTAAGATGGAAAACATAACTGCTGTACAGAGGAGATGAACAGTGACCTAATTGTAGATGTCGGCAAAAAAAAAAAAAAAAGAATAAAAAGCAATTAATTCCTTCAAAGGAGCATTTTAGTTTCCAAAGCTATATCAGGATGACAAGAACAAAATGATTCCATCTGGAAACATATTCTTTTTCCAAGCATATTTAATAAAAAGAAATTGCAGGGCAGACTGCTGCTAGGCAAGGTTCATTTTGTCCAGACAGAACCCTGCAAAACTACTTAGCGGTAAGTTTTGTATCTTGGATTCATGCAAAGTGAAATTCACTTTACTGCTCAGCAGGCCAATGCAAGGCTAAAGCACCACTTCAGTTTTACTGACACAGTGCAGTTCTCTGTTTGGTTTTACGCTGATCTAGTGCACACCAATGATCTTCATACATTTAATTAATCAGGATACTGCGTGGTAAAATTTCATGGATTTAGCTCAAAATGAGCAGTACAGAAGTAATAACCTTGCTAGGCAAAGACATTGACTCGTAAGTAGGACTGTTTCCTAAGCAGAGGAAAAGCTGATCTCTTATTAGACCATCTTTCATAGCTAAAAGGAATAGATGAGCATGCAAGCCCTTCAACTTCAAGCCTTTCTAGTTCCTCCTAAACGTTCGCACCTCTAGTACCCATAGATCATTTGTTTCTGAATTGCCTCTGCCTGTATTATCTTAAAAGTTTAAGATGCGAGGCTTCTTGCACTTCAGTAATTGGAAAGTTACCTTTTGTGAAATACAACATAATGAATAGAATAATAAATAAAAGAACAGATCATTGCCTATAGAGTGCAGTGTATTTTGTGCAACTGAGGATGGAACGTTAATTTACATATACATCTTGCTTCAGAGGGATAGAGGGTATATTTAGTGGTTTAAACTAGTGCTGAGTAAGGTACAGGATTCTTTTTCCTCTTTTTGCAAAATGTGATTCAATGCATATCACTTTAAATTTCTGTTTATTAGGATTATTAAAGAAACTGTATAACAGACTAAGATGAGCATGCATCTCTAGTCATTCATCAAGTCTTGTTTGAAATTCCTGTAATTTTAACTTAGATAATATCTTTGACTGAGTGTATATATAATATGTTTTCCTCCACTAAAGGTAGTTTATTAAAACCTAGTAAAAACAAGGCATCTACTGAACACGTTAGTTAACTAAACATTTACTACTCAAACTGTGATACACTGAAATCCAAAATAAAATATTCATCAGTCTTAACATCAACATCATTAACATTTAGAATGTCACTGGTTACTGTCCTGAGTAATTAAAGTGTAATTACAAAGTTTTGGACACGCACAGAAGAGTTCAGATTCTGTGATACATGAATTGATGGTACAAGTTGAAAGTAATGATGGGTGTGTTGGAGCCTTGATAGGAAGAACTTTCCTGTATTTTTCTGTACATTTATTTAACCTATTTCAGTGCTGCATTCTTTGTCTTTCAGGTCCAATTTTAAGCTTTTGGCTGTAAATGGAAAGCTCTATGCCATCGGTGGTCAGTCCCTTTCCAATGTGGAGTGTTATAACCCAGAAAATGACTGGTGGAACTTTGTAGCATCCATGCCAAACCCTCTTGCAGAATTCTCAGCTTGTGAGTGCAAGGGCAAGATCTACGTTATCGGAGGATACACTACACGAGGTAGAAAGTTTGTTTTTTCTTTTTTTTTTTTCCTAACCTGATTGCTCCTCAGGCGTAGATCATTTTCTTTTTCAGTTTTTTTTTTTTGAACTGATGTATCAAAACATACTGATGAAATGAAACAAAAAAGTATCTCTGTCATACTGGTATGGGGTTGTGTTTTTTTTTTTTCAGTGTCCACGTCTAGGATTTGTAATTATGCTTGCCAAATATATGGACTTTAAAACTAGATAGCTGTCTGTTATTTCCCATCCAACAAACTGGTAGGGGGATCTGGGCCTCTGTTCCTCTGATGAAATGGACTGGTGGGTACTTTAGTATCCAGCATAGCCCTTCTCCTCTTAGATTTTGGTCATACAGTAGAAAGAAAGATCTCAACAGGTACACTTTTGATTACTTTTTAGGTACACACATCAGAATGTCAGAAGGAAAAATATTAAGAAAAGCTTTGCCTACATTAGTATTTTTCATGTATGTCACAGTTGTTCCACTGTAGCATTTCACAGACAAATACAAGCTATAGGTAAGCTTTTCACTGCTGAAGTTATTGTATAAATAATCAAAATAATTGTATAATTAATGAAAAGCTTAAGCAGGAATTTACTTTCTTTCTGTACTTGTTTTCTGAGGGGACAATAGAGAGGGAAGGATACACAGCTGTGTTCTCTCCTGACAATTACTATTTTTTTTATCCAGTGGAAAAGCAATCCCCACAAAAAGAGCTTCCTTTTGTTTATTCCTTAAGCACATAGTGCCATTCTTTTGGTGGAATACTGTTTTTTCAGAGTTCCAGAAGTCTTAGATTTTTTTTTTCTTGAATGTCAAATGTTTAATATTGATCACAACTTCCTAAATTAAAGTTCCGATCTCTAGGCCTTTGCCTGCTTCATTTAACCACACTAGGTTGAAATTATTTTCCAAGTGGAGAATAAAATTAGAAAAGAGATCATTCATGGCTCAGCTTTTACAGAGTGTACTGCAAACAAAGATAAACTGACATCAGAACAAGCTGTCTCTACTAGTGTCTGAGTTTAGCTCTGAAACATTTTAAAGTTTGTAAAAGACGCATTTCCACTTCTCATGGTCCTTATGGTAATGATAACCTTCAAAGCCATTTTGTCCAGTCCATTCTGACTCAGGACCAATGTAAACAAAAGATATCGAAGTGCCTGTGTCTATATGGAGGCCATGCTGTGATGTGCTCTGCAGTCCTGGTCCCTTGGTCTTCCTCACTAATGGACCTGCTGAGGTGCTTTGTGGTCCCTGATGCCCAGCACGTTCAGATAGACTAGGACGGAAGGGTGTCAGGCACGCAAAACTTAGTGCTCTGGGAAGTCAGACCTAAGAAAAAACAACCTTTGGGACAAGACAAGAGAGCAGAGAAAAAGAGGCTGAAACAGAGTAATGAGAGAGGCTTGAAGCTACCATTATTTTATTTTATTTGTTATTTTTATCAAGAGAGAGAGGAGAGGTAAAAAGAAAAATCTCTGGTTTGGTTAATAGCGCTACAAGATTAAAGGAGTGCCAGCTTTTTACCTTAATTCCCCTGAGTTTTGCAAATTCCTTCTCTGTTGCTTATGCTGTTCTTCTCTTTAGGCTGCTTGCTCTTGGTGTCATGGGTAGGAAGATTGGCACGTTGCTGATGCAGTTCCCGCTCCCTTAAAATTCATTAATGAAAGTGTATGTCGTCAGGATCAGCACCCTAAATTGAGGCTTATGTTTAAATCCAAGAATGTTCAGGGCAACAAATGCCTGTGCTTGTTATAAATAAAGATCCTTACCAGAACAAGGACCTAGAATCAGTTTGTCTGTGACACCTTGGCTTAGGGCAGCCGTCAGACTTAGAAACCAGAATTCCTGAAATTACACTGGTGATTCACCTTCCAAGTTATGCAGATGTTGGAGGGTGATAAGGCACCACGATCTGAGAGAGACAGAGTTTCATTTGCTCTTTTACTACATTTGGTAAATAAAATCATGCAGCAATTAATGCTTTTTTTTTTTAATTTTTAATATTTTTCCTATTTCTGTGTACACCTCAGTAAGACTGTTGTTTTGGTAGTTTTTGTGGGTTATTTTCTTTTCTCTGTATAGAGCTCTCTCCTGAGACTGCACTTTCCAAAAGATGGTAGGATCTGAAATTTTGCGTTGTGAAATATAATGAACCTTGATGATTAAAGAGCCTCCTTTCAGTTCTCACTTGTAAATCTAATCCTAATAGCAACTCCATGTCAGGTACTAGATTTGTTTTGTATTTTTTTTTGTTTTGTTTCTGTGGATAGAAAAGACCCCGGCTCCATACTATGTAAATGAGGGCTACATCCCAATAGACTTTCATGTGCTCCCCCTCAAACCATAGCATTCGATGTTTTCCTTAGAAGATTACTGCTATGGAAAGACACAGAAACTTAATTGCTAGAAATGTTGTGGGGAGTTTTTATTTTTTTCTCCCCCAAGTGAGTCAGGGAATGATTCATTGTTTGTAGACAAAGTTGATCAGCAATTTTATAGAGCATTGCCATGATATTTTTCCTCTTTTTTTTTTTTCTCTTAATTTAATGTGGATTAGATGTTTAAGAAGGTAATATAAAGTAATAAGCAATAATGGAAAGTCATCACAGTGAAAGCAAATGCTATAGCAGCACCTCCTGAGCCATGCTGCTCATGCGCTTCATTCATGACAATCAAGTTATATTTATGGCTATTTATATCTGTGTGCTCTTACATAACTTGTTAGTATGTCACCATCTGCTGTTACGCTTGAGAGCTCATCTGGAGATCATCATGCAGAATAGACTTGTAATATGGAGCAGATTTTATCAAAAGACCAAGCTGGAGACTGTGAGCCTGTTACCACTTGTCACTTGAGTTTGGATTTAAGCTCAGGTCTCCAGAGGTTGAAACTTAATTTATTAGCTAATGACTCGTGCATTCTTTGTTAATTCAGTGAATCCTTGGTATGGGACACAGCCAGGGTCTCCACTGCACTGTAAAACAGGGAGATAGTGTAACAATTTCATAGAATAACAGTATTGCAAACACATGCATCCACTGAGTCCTAACTGAAGTATAGATAGGTCTTCAGCTTTTTTTCTCAACGCTTCTGTCTAATGCAGGAGCATGTCATTCCTGGTTTTTAAATGAGTTTGACTGTGTATTTCTCTCTCTATGGTGTACTGAACGTGTGCTCTTAGGTCATCCATGCCACTTGATGAAATATAACTAGCTTTATGAATTTTATTTCATAAAACTTAGATTTGTGGAGTGAAATGGATGATAAATTATCACTTGACAGCCATTAATGAAGCATACGATGTTCATGCTAATGTAATTCATCTGTGATCACCAGTGGAAAGCAGATTATTGCTCCATTTCCCTTTTCAGAAAAAAATGTTTCATGTCAATCAGAGGCAAAATTAAAAGCATAAGGCAACAGTTAGGGATTATGCTGGTTAAATCTGCATTCCCAGACCGTTTGCATTGTTTAATGTGCCAGAAGCAGCTTAAATTTTCCCTCTGCAATAGAAGAGAATGTTCAAACTTTATCGCTGTGGCAAAGACTCAGAGTTCTCAGTAATCAATATTTCTTCCCTGGTCTGCTACACTTTTTCACTGTGTAATAATGGCTGATGCAGATTGTGGAGATCCTCCTCCATGAGTATCTTCTTATTTATTTATTTGTAAATCTCTCTCCTCTGTTTCAGATAGGAATATGAACATTTTGCAGTACTGTCCAACTTCTGATTCCTGGACCAACTTTGAACTTTGTGATGTCCATGTTCGCAAACAACAGATGCTCTCTGTTGAAGAAACAATATATCTGGTAGGGGGTTGTATTCATGAACTTGGGCCAAACCAAAAATCCAGCCAAAGTGAGGACGTGTTAACTGTGCAGTCTTACAACATTGCTACCAAAGAATGGCTCTACCTCAAAGAGAACACATCAAAATCAGGTCTTAACTTGACTTGCACTCTCCACAATGATGGAGTTTATATATTGAGCAGGGATATTACCTTATCTACAAGCTTGGAGCACCGTGTTTTTCTGAAGTATAACATATTTACGGACAGTTGGGAATCACTAAGACGCTTTCCAGCCTTTGGACAAAACATGCTGATTTGTTCTATGTATTTGCCTGATGTGCGAGAAGTGTAACAGCATCAGGTTTTTCTTTTCAGCTCGTTAATCACTCTTGGAAGAATTATTGCTCCCTCTAAGTAATTCCAGTTTCAGAATGTAATGTGGTTGCATAACATAGACATAAATACTGATGCCATTATTAAAAAAAATAAAAAATTAAAATTAAAAATCCAGTATTAAGAGGATGCTTCCAGAAACAATTTTAATATTTCAGTTTTTAAAAAAAATATTATTTTGAATTTAATTTCACCAAATATTGTTTGCAACTTTAATATAAAATTATTGTGTTGGTAACCAATGAAGGCATTGAAGGAACTCCAAAGAACAAAACTGATCAGTCTAGTTTTATTCTCCATCTTTATAGACAACATAGAAGATAAAGAATATACATGATAAAAGTGGATATAATTCAGTAAAGTAAATAAGAAGCTTAAGAAAAATAACAAAGGGTACAATTTCTTTTAAAATACTATTTTTGCTCAAATTATGTTCTGTCAAATGCACAATGTTTAAAATTGCTAACACTCTTGTTATGTCTTCTGCAGTCACAAGTGAAATTATCAAGGATGCAATTGTAAGCAATTGAGTATCACCAAGATACACATATTCCCCTGAGTTATTTGTAATAAAATGCTTTGTGAGGGACTGGGAGGAATTGCCCGAAGGCTGAAGGTTTCTGGTTGGATACTAGATGCTCCTATAGTGGCAGTTGGCAGTATTTATTACAGCTATTATAATAGAGGTAAAAAGGCTACAAATTCATATTGAGAAGTTTGCTCATTTTCCAAAAGGTTTTAAGTTGTATTCTGCATTACTGGGTTTTAAAGGTCAAATTATAGAAACAAAGAGAGAGATGTTGGCAACAAGTTACGGAAAATGTACGTGAGCACATACTGTTGTGATTCTGCACCAGGCCCACTCTGCTTAGTAACAGTCATCCAGGACAAAAGGGGAGACTGAATCACTTAGTATGGAAGGGTTCATTTGTGTAAACGACTTCCTATCAACACCAGCTCTAACAGGTGCGCGTGAATGTTGGCTGTTTCTTGAGGTACCAGGAACCTGATAGAGATTACCTTGTTTGCCACACAAAGTTGTTAGTTTCTCTAAAGAATGTAATGAGATAGTCACCATGAATACTCCTTTGTCTTCCCTAGTTTCTGCATATTGCCTGAGATACTATAATCATGGTGGGCCCCTTTTTGTAGTTGGCAGGGGTCTTCTGAAGGCACCTGCCCAAGTGTGGAATGTGTGCTCTCACTACAGGAAAAGGAGAAGGTCTTGGTCATCATGGAAAGGTTTCACAGCTGCTGCCTCTAGGAAATAGATAACCAAGTTCGGTATGTGTTGAGCATATTGCAGGGATGTTGGTTGGTTCTGCATCAGCTATTTCTTGAAATGAGAAGACGAGATGTAATTCACCTGAACACATTCCTGATATTTGGAGATGTCTTTTTTTTTGAATTCAGGAATCTGAATCATCTTTTGAAGATAAGTGCCTTTTTGTAGAGAGTAGGCAAAGGCTGCAATGGTTCCCTAAAGGCTCTTTTAACCCCTTTCTTCTCCATGGTCTTGAATGAAATTGGTACTAAAAGAGCTAACAGACTTGAAGTGCCTTGCCAAATACCTCTCTGACATTCAGTGCTTAGGTGCATACTTTCAGTGCTTCTGATCATGGATAGCAAACCAAAGAGAAAATCCCAGGAAACTTTGGTCTAGAATGAGAGTGTTTGGGTTTGAACCTTTTTGCGATATAGGTAGACATTAAATAAAATAAATAAATAAATAAAATAAATAAATAAAAACTTTGGATATCCAGGATTAACCTCTTGGGTAGGAATTTTGCAGCCTGGCTGAGTATGTTACACTTAAGCCCAAACTAGTGTCTGTCATTCAGCTGTACGCATGAATTTCATGAATGAAATTGTCTATGTGTTCATTCCTTTGAAAACCTGATGCACTGAGCAGGTGATATGTAATGACAGTGGTATCAGACCAAACAACGGCTATTCTGTAATGAAGAAATGAGATGACTTTCATAAGATTCTTAAGTGATGTTTTTTTAACCTTAAATTTCAAAAGTGTTTTAGAATAAATATAGACAGTATTTCATTGTCTGGTGAAAACCAGAACAAAAGTTACCTCAACCACATTAATTTACTTGCTTTCCTTCATTTCTTTTCAGTTCGACATTCACTACTCTACAATCATCCTTCAGTCAACTTAGATTAATAGTGGTGGAACAAATCACATTTGAGTTGCAGCATTCTCCTCCCTGGCAAAGTAATTTTGAAGAACTGACATTCCCAGATTTGCAGAGTGGTATATCTAATGAAGTCCTTTCAAACACATCCATTTTGTAGTGCAGGCATCATTCCAAAAGCAGTGATACAGTGTTTTTGATATGATTATTCTTTTTCATGAGAGGCCCTTCCATGCTGGATAAGTACATGCTGGTTTCAGCTTCCGGTTATCAAGTGACCACAGTGCAGTCTGGAGAACCTGCTCAAACAGAAAAGAGAAAACGGCTCAGATTTTAAATGTTATCAGACCCTTGTGTGAATCTGTGGTGCAAATTCATCGATGCTGACATCTAAGAGTACTACAGTCACAAATCAAAACTGGTGTTGAATTTAGTGGTACCAGATTAATTGGACTGTATGACTACAAACTGAAATACAGATTTTTTTAAAACAAAATTCATTACAGAGAGGTATGCAATGTGGGTGTTCCTATAAATTACGAGGGGAAAAAAAAACGCATCACAAAACTGTCAAACCATCCCTTGCCTTTCTCATTTTCTTTCCATCACTTTAATATTACACATAAGGCACTGTTGAGCAGCTTCTGTCCTTCAGGCCAAGGAAAACTTGTTGAGAGTCACTAACAGTTAGTAATTAAAAAGCTGCTTTTTAGCCAGTGGAAATGTTGTTCAGTGATTAACTTTACTGTGGTTACTTTCGTGGTGGGGAAAAGGGTCCTAACTTTAGGGCAAATAAGCTTTCTTTGAGCAACAATGATACAAGTTTAGAGCAAGGGGCCTTATGATCTGATCACCTGGAAATTCATCAGTGTTATCCTGATGTTGCTTCTAACTTACCATGCGGCCTTGGAGAGATCACCTTCTTGCATCTTTGCTCCCCAATATAACACATGAGTACGAATGTTGGTTGTGGAGAAACAAATGGTTTCTTTGGCGTAGTAGTGTTTGTGAGATCTCTTGAATGTGTGAAGAAGTACATATATTCTCCTTGTAATTGGAGACTTGATTATTAAAACTGCTTGATGGAAGGTGACAGGATAGCAACTAGTAATCTCATTTTGGTCTCTGCTAACTACCTTCATTTTGAACTGATGGCTATTTCCAGTGTGTTTCTTTCGTTTTTGTCACCTACTAGCTTATAGTTTGTCTAAGTTTCCTAGTCTTGGTGTTGTCAAGTCTGTATCCAAATCCAGAACTGCTGCTTTCCTGCCATGTCTGGGTTATCCAGTGCTTACGTATCCACTTCTACATCTTCGTAGTCTCATGGACTGAGTCCACTTGATACTAACCAGTAAAAGCTGACTATGGTAGAGGATGATCCCACATTGAAAGGAATATCACCAGCCTGTAAAGTCCCGGGGGAGGAGTAAATGGAAAACTCTGGGAACTTCAGTTCCTTCTCATAAAATAGAGAAGTGTTTTAAAATGTTGCTCACATCAAGCCTAAGAGAGAGCATAACAGTTTTTTCCTTTCCAGGAATGGTTTATGGTTTTCAATGTGAAATAAGAGTTGTGTGGGGCTTAAGTTTAATCTCTCTGGCCAGTTTCCATAGATTCCTCTTTCTGCCCTGTCAGCTGACCTTTCTTTGCCTTAATATGTTTTCCATTCTTTGAGGGTTTTGTCCTTCCACATCAGTGTCCAGACTGTTTTGATGAAATCGTATAGTAGCAGTTTGTTGGCCTTTTTTATTTGTTAGCTTGTTTTTCACACTGGTCTGTATCTATCAGTTACCATGATGAAAGTGTAATTTGTAATTTGGGGAGAACCTTTTCATATATTCAGTTCTGGGCTCTTGGAAGAGAACTTTTCCAAGCTACAAATATTTTGTTTCCTTTAATCCTTATTTTAGTGAGAAATGATGCTACAGATTCAGCGTTTGTGGAAATTGACCCGCATCAGTTACGTGAGAGAGAATGGAAGGTACTGAGTGCAATGACAACATTTAGCACATAACATGCTTAAAGATCTGCATGAGTAGAAATTAATCATCCTTATCATCCCTGTAAGGTAAGGTATATACTGTAAATGACGTTAAACCAGAGACGATCCCTGGGGTATCTTTCAGTGTTGCCAGTGAACTTAAATGCAGTTACCTAAAGTCCTCAGAGGGCAGAAACTCTTAGCATCCATGGTATGTTGTATTGATTTTGCATTTATAATAGTGACCAAAGGGTGGCTCCCCATACCCACAGTAAGTCTTAGGAACCTGAACAAAAGCTGTAAGATTGAAAAAGTTTAAACATCTTCCTCTACAATTATAAACACTGCCATTCTCAGAGTATGTTTTCTATTTAATCAACTTAGAGTCTGTTTTAGTGTAATCTGTTTTTTTTTTTCCCTCCACCAAAAGGAGGGTGGAATTCGGAAAAGGAGTCTGGATTTTGTGAACTAATGGGGATCAGGCATTCACACCTTTAAAATTGCTGTCCCGATTATATATGGTACATGGATTTTTGTTTTTTTCTAAAGAGTATTCACATCGCCAATAACATATATTATTATGTCCTACAAATATCAATGTTTTCTAAAGGTCATTTCAGTTCCTTTATTGTAATTAGAAGGGTGAGACATGTTTAGCTTCTGAAATACAGACTGCTTATCTTTTATGAAAGAAAAAGAACCACTACAATTACTGTATTTTTCTAGTGGAAGCCAGATTAGACGCTGTCCAGTTTTAGAGTATCCAGTTATACAATGTGTTGCACATCATCTAATCATATATGCTTTAGTAGGAGAGAAAGATCCTGATCAGCACCTGAGCACAGATATTTTCTATGTGATGGTACTTGTACCGTTATTTAAGATTCAACAATGAATGCAAGCTCTCCAAATCCTCCTTCACTCACTCCATTTTTTGGTTGGAATTTATGATTGTTTGATCTGTTGTTGATTTTCCACTGTCTGATATTTTCCAGATGTTTCTAAGGGTGTGCCTTACGATAAGACACCCTTTATAAATAATTTTCAGAAATACAAATAGTTTACTCTGCCTTACCAGTTTTTGCCTATGAAGATTTTACCCTGGTGCCTGGGTAAATCCTTTTCCAGGGCAAACGATAAATCTGATGCTTCTATACAGTAATACTCAACTTTGAGACAAGATGCTGTCAGTCCACAAATCACTGCTGACATAAAATTTCTGATGCAACCATCAACCTCCTGTATGCTGTCTGTCTCTTTTGGAGTTATTTCCACCCCTTCTTGTTCAAGATTTCTGTACACGAGTACAAGTGATAAAAACACCACTACTGTCAGGAGTTCATGGGAATCTTACACATAACTGCTATGTAGGTTTTGATCAAACCTAAAATCCTCTTTCCAAGAATCTTCCTAACTTTAAGTTCTCACGTATTCAAAATGACTTAACGTATAAACTTTCTGGTTAGCTTTTATTGCTCATGCTGTGAAACATGGTTCTATAGTGCATTACTTGGCAAGTACTCATAGTATAAGGCATTTAAGTGGTGTAAGGGTAGTAGAATCTTATCTTTTTTTCTTCAAGAAGACTTCAGCTATGCAAGGTTTAAAACATAAAAAGTGATTTTATCTATTCTCCTATGGAACTTAGACTAGGTCAAAGATTTGCATTATTCACTCACGTTAAAAAAAAATGTTACTGAACAACCATTTGGGAGGTGATGTTAGAAAGACTCTGTTTTCCTCTTTGGATATTTTTATTACAGTTTTCTTTTTCTACTGGGTATACTACATATGTCTGGTATCACATTGTATTGCCTTTTTAGTTGGTTGTAAGGGAAATTTTACCCTTTTACTGGTAGGGCCTTGAATTACTGTGAAGACCAGAGCTATGTCATCTGAAACGTGTATTTTGCAGTTGTAAATTAGCAATTCATAACTGCTCTGAACCCCATAAAAACATGATTTTGGGTGGTGGGGGTGGAGATGAAGTCAGAAAACAGATGCTTAGGAATAGCCATTCTCTAACCTCCAGGCATAAGCAATTTTCAAATGTAGAAGCAGGCAGAAGAAATTTTAAATGGTTTTAAAATAACAACTCCCTCTTCCCCTCTCTCCCCTGCAACTCAAACCCTTTCAACCACAATAATTTGTGGCAAGGCATCTGTGTATTTGGAAAAAAATGTTAGTGGTGAGATAGGAATGCACAGTTCTTGGGCAGGTGATCTCTTATCAGAACTGCTACTTGACAGGCCAAAAAAAAACCTACCTTTGGCTTCAGTATGACTTTCTCACTGACATTTATGACTCTTTAATGACATGTTATCTCCTAACATGTATAATGATAGGTGCGTCAAGGAGAGGAATCACAGAAGACCTATTGTATACCTAATAACAAATGCACAATAGTCTTGTGGAGAGCCTTTTTTTTTTTCTATTAGGGCCTGATCCAAAGCCTTTTGATGTTAATAAAAAAGAACCAGCTTTGAATTAGGCACATATTTCAGTGCCTCTTTCTTTAATTCTGAAGGAATCTGAAGAGATGTGAACTGTACAACTGGCTGATGAAAGAAGAGGCATAGACTGAAGACTTGGAGAATTTTCTTAAAGTATGATCTGTGTTATGCCCCATCTGTATGCTTTTGTGTTACATTTCAGTCTCTGCTGAGTGTTGTCTGTCTCTGTTAACACAAATCTTTCAAGTATACTGACTCTAAGTAGTCAGGAGAATGATGTTTTCCTGAACGTATTTGGGGAGAAGGCAAACATCTCTGGAATGATGCTGTTGGGGAGTTACTGAGAAAGCATTTCTGATACTTCATGACTCTGAACAGCAAAGCACTGTTGTGTGCCCTGGTCTACATTTCTTGTACCAAGAAGCTTAGTATGGGGGATTAAAATTTTTATTTTAGATTGTGGTGCTATGAGATTGTTTGTTTCTTTTTACAATGTCTCTTAAAAAATCTTGTTTATAGGCATGTGGATCCTTCTATCACATGCTACAATAATGCTATACACAACAAAATGCAGAGTATGGTCATGTGGAACAGAGAGCTATCATTCCCGTTTCACATTGTCAACATACAAATACAAAAGATCTATTTGCACAAGGATTAGAACTTTGACAGATATTCATGAAAGGTGAAACGGCTCCAGGAACAGTCTGAGAGCAACCCACCTCAGGGCTATACTTGTATAGAAAAGATAAGGGTGTATCCCAGGGAGTGAGTTCAGATCCTTGAGGAAGAGGATGGACTTGAATCCAAATCTTGTGTTGGCAAATTTCCCAGAAAACATAGTCCCTTCTCTCTTCAGTTTGTTTGTTTAACTTCTTATTTGCTTAAGCCAAAATAAAATAAATTGGCAGGCTTTATTTGGGATAACCAAACTCTGTTTTTCAGAAAATATTTACCCCAATCTATTTACATGTAATACCTGCCTAATTAGGATGTTTAAGTTTGCATTTCCTATGTATTAGTTCCTTGTTTTTTTGTTTTTGTTTGCCTTTTTTCAGTAAATCTGTTTCAACTACAGAGCTCTTTCAATTAATATTGTTAATGCTGTGTCCTCTGAGTATTTGCAAAACATCTCATGAAGCAAGAGTAGCTCTCTGTCCTACAAGCTGCTCTACTTGTATCTATCTGTGAGGAATGGGGCATGGGCTTTACTGTCACTGTAGTTCAACAGTGACAGACTGAACTGTTGAACTTGCTGTTCAAGATTAGTTGTAGATACTGTCTGCAATATTGAGGAGTGTTTGTTGTTGACCAATGTGGCCATAATGCCCCTAGAACATCCCCTGTAGGAGTAGCAAATGCTGTAGGAACCCTGACACTGTTTCCCTGTGGATCTTCATCTGATCCATATACCCTCCAACACCTTCAAGTCAGAGTGATCATCTTCTGCCAGCTGCTTTGCATGAAAAGTTCCACTCTCTATATGGCCCCTGGAGTCCAAAATAAACATACAGGAACATAAACTCCTTTACCCCTTCTGGGCCTAGCACTCTGCCGACTCCTCACCCCTCCAATGGTAAATAGAAGTCAAAAAAAAAAAAGCAAATACTTCCATTCCACCTGAGATCAGGGACCCCTAAGTCACTGGCAGCCAGAAAAATCACTCATTTTCTGCCAGACTTCCTTCGGCAAAGGGAGATTTTAATAGGGAACAGTCTCTGTTGGCTTCAGGCCTCTCAGTTTGTCACCATTAAGGTGATACTCACCCTGTCAAGATCTCTGCCAGTCTAACACCTACTTCCTTCAGGTGCCATAGGGTGGGACGTATTAGGAACTCAGCAGCCCATTAATTCTTTCCTGATTTCTGTGGGAGGTCTTAAAAGAGGTTGTAAGATTTTCTTCAGAGGCAGCAAGTTTGGGATTTGAGTTCCTCTATAGCAAGCATGGGTGGTGCATAGTAATAGTCAGACTTAACTGTCTTTTTATTAAAATCAAAGTGGACTTGTGCTTTAAAAACAAATGAAGGCAAAGGTCCAGGAAATATTTTGGTGCAAAGAAAATGTGAATTTGGGTACAGACTATGCCATTAATTGTAATGTTCGCATGCATGTACAGCAATGACAACTCAATAGATGCAGATGTAGATTTGGTAAGAAACGGGCAGAGGTTTTTCAGCATGATCTACAATGCTTTAACACTGAGGCATTACATTTCAGACACCTGAGCGCAGACTGATGTTTCATAAGTTTGGCACTTAGTGCTTTCTGGAAGTGTTTCTAATTAAGCATCTAGAAGTTATAGTCAATGACTCTGAGCCATTTCTGTAAATTTTACAGAAAAAAATGGTATCTTCTTGGTATCTTCCTCTTATGAATGCTTTGCAACTTTGAAAATACTAGTGGTAAAACATCTATCTGCTCAATGCAGCATATTAAATTGGGTAGTCTCCCCTCAAGCCATGTTATCTGGACAGAAATAGTGAGGCACTTAGCTCACTTCCAGTGTGGAAGTACAATTCTTCCAGTTCGAATCTCCACAGTTTTTGTACAGTGCATTCTAGATAAGAGATTGGTAAATATATTGTATGCATGCTGTCCATTAAGAGCTATTGAAAAGTGATCAGTAAACAAGGACAGTATGACGCAGGGAAACCACTCAGCATTGATTTAGTTAAGCATTAAGCTAAGCAACAAAGAGGGAGTACATACGCAAAGGGAGAGAGAGACAGAGAAACAGAAGTAGCTGGAAATTATCTCTACAGCAAAGTGATAAATACACTTTTGGTTTTGGATGAACACCATTTTTGTCCAGGTTTTCTCTAATCTTTTTCAGCTACTAAAGTATTCAAATGCTTTTTTGTTAATTCCATGTTCTCTGAGTGTGGTCATCTGTTGACCTGCTTTTCTACTTCCTCTCAGCCACAGTTTGTTTTATAAATTCTGAAAGATGTCTCTTCCTTCTTCACCCTTCCTTTTGCTCTTCCATCTTTTGTGTATTCTGTGGCAGGTAAATTTATTGTATGTTGTAGATGATTTTGGGAAGAGAGGGTAAGCCTTGCGCTTCTGTCTCTCCGTTATTTTTTGACAGCAGCAACTATTGGAGAATCTTTAGGACCCAAGATCTTTACTGCACTTCCAAGCATCAGTCATTTTATGAATGCACATCTATTGGAAGAAATAGTCTATTCATTTGTGATTCAGATCTGTACTGCAAATATCAGTTTTGATGTCATGTGCTATGTTGCTGATGAAATCCTAGACTTGCCAACAGGTTTGAAAATTATTAGCTGATGGTTTGCTACTAAGAGTTGACAGGATGGCAGAATAGTGTAGGGTATTTTTTCAGTGATCGTGGAAAAGCCATTTCAAGGCTTTGCCATTGCAGGTCTCCGTGTTTTGCAAATATACAAACAAGGAGACAGGGGTGCCCACAGCAGAAGTCTCAGGGTGAATCATTGATTTATGCCATAGAGTGTTTTTAAAGCAGTAAGATGTGGCTGGGTGTGGGAGGCAAAGATGTGTTTCCTTTCCTATAACCCCGTAAGTGTGACACAGTGGACATGTTCATTTTTTGGGGGGATAGGAATTAAGCTGCCTCAGTGGAAGCAGTGCAGTGGAGCTAGGAGTAAAATTTTCCTTTTCTGCATGAATTTCAGCCAGCTCTGCTTGGCCATGGTGCCAGGGTATATTTTGTGTCAGAATCTGAGATCTTCAAGCTGTCCAGTTGATAATAGTCTGTAGAAAGGTGTAGTTTCATTGCTGGTTAATTTGGTCTGTGTATATGTATACAAATTATTTCCTATACACATTCAGGGCAGACCCTTACTCCAAAAGTTGTTCGTTCTTACTCTCTTATCTCTGCACAGCTTTTCCTTTAAATTTAAGGAAAGTTGATCCTAAGAGAGATCTGGAACCCTTTTCCAAATAGCCACTCTGATTCAAGCTGACTTTGAATGCCTAATTACAAACTTAACAGAGCACATAAAAATACAAAGAAGTTAAAATACTCTTATCATTTGAAAAATAAGAAGATAAATCTCAAAATTTATATGGTTATACACCCCAGGTAAGATGGATTTAATAACCTCTTAGTGATGGGTACTCTGTCCCACAGGAGCTTTCAATTCCAAATGTGGTTTTGACACAAACTTCTGTTTGTCAAATGTTTTAAAAAGTCATACTTCGTGTTAAGAATATTTCAAAAAATAAAACTCATGCACCTAGGATAAACTGTATTCCCATATTCCACATTTTTAGTGTACTGCTTTTGAAAAGCATACCATGCATTCTATAAACATTTATCATATAATACATTTCCTTTAGTAAATATTTAAATAGCTATCTAACTATCCAACACAGATGTAGACTTCCCCAGAGGCGGGGGGAGAAGTTGATGCTAGGTGTTACTACATGTACTGCACAACCTGCTTTTGCAATAGTGGTGCATCATAGATGAAATAACCTATTATCTAGAACAAATACGTAGGTTTTATTCAGTTAAAAGGTTATTTCTCTGAAACAAAAAGCTCCAGTGAGTGGAAGCTTATTTTAGTTGTATATCTGTGCTGTTCTTGGTCATGATGGAGATGTCTTTTCTTAGGCTTTTCAGTAACAGTAATTTCCCTGTTTAAGGAAAGAGACAAACTGCATTAAAACACACAAGTAGAGTTGCAAGGTGCAGATTTGCTAAACAGGATATGACCTGGCTTCTCAAATCTCAAATTCTCAAGGCATTAAATTGTTGGCAGTTTGGCAATTGTGTTAGTTATGTTGTGGCTGTATCCTGGGCTTAACTGTATGTCTGTACTCCCTGCCTTAGTCTTCCAGTTCACCTCTTACAGTGAGGACTCTGATTTTCCTCAGCTAAAGATACATGTATTGCACAAAACATGTTTATTGCTGGACTGTAGACTCTTCGAAGGAAATTCAGAGAAGGTCAGTTCTTGATAGCTGTGGAAGATGGGCGATCTACTTTGCTTTTTTCCTCCAGTCAAAATATTCCAGAGACTGGAGATCACTGGCAAAAATATGAAGTGTTTGCCTGTGGCTTTATCATGATGTCATTATAGGCTTGTGATAACAGTGCTCCCATAAGACACAATAGTAATACACATAAGCATGGTTGTGCTCTGCTTAACTTTTAAGTTTATTCTCATTTCTGCTTTTGCCTCCAGCGCTACTTCCCTCTGATGCTCTGTGATTTGAAAGCATTCCCAGTGGACCAGGAGCAAAGCCCTGGGCTTGTGGCATCCTTGTCGCTCTCTGTTCTCTTACTGGCTTGCTGTTCTGTTAATGTAAAGTTAATTGCATGCTTTTGAACTGTTTGTGACAACAAATTATATGTGCAATAATAAACATTGGTAGCTCTTTTTGATAATAAAGGTATCCCAGAGCTGTTGCTGGGCTCTATCAGTTTGCTGAAGAAAGGACTTTCATCTGTAACCTTTTAAACAATTTGTCTGTGACCGAGCATGTTAAGAAATACTCCTTGCATATTCCAGGGCTTGCAGCTCTTTTATGTGTTGAAGGGCCTAAGGAGCTTTGTTTTGTTATTATTATTAATAATTTTTTAATTTGAAAAATACCATAGAGAGAAAGATAAAAGTAACACCATTTTGACAAGTTATGAACTATTTTGTTTACTGGGGCCATGCAGAAGCAGCATCTTCACTTTCTTGCTTTAATTTGAGATCATTTTTTCCATCTCCTTCCCTGATTGTTACTACTCTAAACTCACCCACTGAAAAAAAAAACTCAGATACAGTATGAAGAGCACTGTAAATGCCTAACAAATACAAAACAGGTAAGAATGATGTAATTTTTTAAAGTAGAAATTTGGGCCCTTAAACAGCTCAAAGGGCTTGTCTACCCTAGAACACTGTGGAGATTAAACAGCTGCAGAATATGGTTAATTCTAGGCTATGTCTTCCTTTTGTCTCCTAACTCGTGTTTTCACCATTTTCTCATGAAGATAATTAAAGTAAGTTGCTGTGATCTCCTGCCATCACTATATTATACTGAAGCTGTGATATTTGGCAGAATTTATCTTCCAGTGTGAAAGCAAACATTTTAAAGCAGGCAAATAATGTCTCACTGGAAGATGTGAGTTAGCTGAAGATTATGTTAAATATCAATTTAGAAACATGCCCAAAATTCTGATCTCTTTACTGCTCAGGTGTTTTGTTTGTTTGTTTGTTTTTGTTTGTTTGCTTGTTTTTTTACTCACTAACATTCATAGCACATTTCAAATTATTCCCAAATCCAGATAAGAGCATTTATGAT
The DNA here is from genome assembly GCF_040182565.1 of Anser cygnoides. NCBI lineage: Eukaryota > Metazoa > Chordata > Aves > Anseriformes > Anatidae > Anser > Anser cygnoides. Next base: position 71,238,537 of record NC_089873.1, on the reverse strand, counting down.
AGTGGTACAACAATACACCCTACAATAACCTATTTAAGAATTTGACCTTGAGGTAGAAAGTGTTTTAGAGAGATTCTGTTAAGGTATGGAAGTATGGGATCCTCTTTGTTTTGCTACTTCTGTGTCATTGGGACAATAATATATACAAAACAGGATTGGTGCATGGATGAAAATAATGAGGAATAAGGCAGACAAAACTAAAGGTTTGACAAGCATCATCATGATAGTAGATTCTCAAGTTAATACAAAGCTCTAGAATAAACAGTGGAAGCCAGCACCCTGAGAAGGTAGCGGTAGCACAAAACATCATCTCTTCATGTGTTTCTGTAACTCTGCAAGGACACTGTGGGACTTCTGTGCAGAAAAAGAACTAGCCAGATATAGCTGAATGTAATCACCATGATTGAGATCAAATAGTATAGAAGAAACTGAGTAAGAAGAATCAGATGATGTTGCTGGATAAGAAGGAGCTGGCTGACAAAGTGTTTGTGGTATTTGCTCTGATTGTGGCATGGATTCACAATGATAAGTTGATGACCAAGGTTAATGCCCAAGCCAGAGTCAGCACCAAGACAGCAGTAGCACTTTTGGGAGCTCTAAGATTTTGGAATGATTCTGGTTCTTGTGACGGAGATGAAACACAGAGTAAATGCTAGCAGCAGGAAGAAAACCAGACTAAGCTGCAAAATCTTGCAAAGTATGTCTCCCAGAAGCCAAGTCAGTTGGGCAGGAGAAGCAAGATTGAAGAGCATGAGGATAAGAGTAAGCAGGTCTGTCACAAACACGCTGGGAAGTGTATCCAGATGATTTTTCTGTAAGGAAATGTACATAGCCAAGAGTGAGGCAACCAAAGCATTAGTAGAAAATCAAACAGGATAAGTCTAAATTCACAGGAATATATCTGAGCAGAATTTGCGTACATTGCACACAGTCTTTTGAGATAGCTGATTTTAAGTCTGCAATCTCTTGATATATTCAGAAAGGGAAGATCATTAATACTTCAGTATTTCTTTTAATCTGTTTTTGACAATGCCTTTGCTCTCTGTCATCAACAGGTAGTTGGACTTCCATAGAGATCTTTAAAAAATCAAGTTCTTCTCAAGACAAGGTTGACAGTTGTTTGTCCGCTTGACAAACAAAACTTGAGAATTTATTTCTTCTGAGACTGGAGAACCAGCATTATAGTTGCTTCTACCACAGTGTACAATGTTAAGTCCTGCTTGAGGCAAATCAAAACAATCTTCTCCCAGAATCCTGCTCTTTGAATAAAGAGAGATATTATTGGCCCTAACTCCAGGTTTTGGAAACAGGGAGGTGTGCTGAACTGTGGACTATGAGTAATCATTATGCAACTCGTGCATGAATGCCTCCCTCAATTCAGCAGGCTTTTAAAGTGAATCCTTTCCAGAAGAGTGCCCTTGGGCCAGATTGCTATGCCAATAATTAAGAGCACTAACTGTTATGGTCTGAAAAGTCTGAAGGTAGAAGGGTGAATAACACACTAATGTCAAAGCTAAGAATGGAAGAGGAAAGTCAAAATGACAGTGCTCCCTGAGGATGCGATAGAATTTATCTAAATTCAGGAAAGGTTATGGAGAAAAATGAAAGGGTTCGATTTCACAGAGCTGGGAGAAAAGACCCTGCAAAAATGATGGAAGCAAATTTCATAGGTAGGGATATCTTTTATTAGGTCAGTTGATGAAGCTGCAAGAAGTAGGCAAGCTTCTGGGCTTTGAGTCCCATCCTCAGGTCTGAGGAGAAGCAGTAAAATCCATGTCAAAGAGCAATTAGACAATTTTCCACAGATTGGGATTTCCTGATTGTTTGCTGTAGTCTCTAAGAAGTGTTCATTCACTCAGCAGTATGTATTTAAGCTTGTTCAGGTGTGAATATTGCAATCACAATGACATCTGAATTGCATGCTTCCAAATTAGCAAAAAATCATGACAGCAAATTCTTCCAAAGTACCCTGGGGTGAGTCCACTGTTATCCAAAGATGCACTGTGTTCAGCACAGGGATGTATTGCATTGCATCACATTGCTTGTGAGACCTGGGCATTGAGACAAAAGCCTTGCTGCAGGGTGGGGGTATTCCTGCTTGTGGAATACATCTGTGGATTGGTTTTAGTTTGGTTTGGTTTATTTTTAGCTCAGTTACCACTGTTTTTTTTTTTTTTTTTTTTGTTAGCCAACATTGTCGTAAACAGGTCAGACATTTGTATCTGAACACTGCCAATGCAGCATGCCCACTTTCTCTGCACAGATGAAAGATTAGCAGCACCACTGTTTCTCCTTGTCCAGTCATAGTTGCATAGATGATGTTTTAACTTTATTAAGGCTTGCTTTATGATGGAGCGAGCTTTCTTGTTCAGCATTTGTCACATTTAGCAACAGGAATAACACAAAGAGACAGTTATCAATTCTTGGGTTGCTAAAGATTTGCAGTGGTAACAGGGTATGCAAGAAAAGAGATGACTTGTGATATATGATCCTGGTATAGGTCAGGATGAACAGTGAAGGAGAAAAGAAGGATGTAAAAGGAGGTTCATGGAGATAGGTGCTGAACTTAGTCTTTGTGTTGTGGAAAAGGGTAGCTATAAATGTGCTACTAAGGTAAGGAATGAATGGTTGCTTTGAAGTCAAGCCTGGCTGCCACCATTCTCATGTTGTCATGAGTCAGTTCAGACTCAGAAAGTGCCAGGCTTCCAGCACAAGAAAGGGTGTGATGCTGGGGCATTGCTGTGTACTCGAAAGTGTGGTCTGCAGAAGCCAGGGTTGCTGCCAAAATTATGTGTGGAACCACAGCCTGTGGTCTGACGGTATCAAGACTTCGGTGGCAGTCCTGGCTTATGACTTCCCAGCTCCCTCCCTTCTTCTTCACCACACATTCCTGCCTCTGTGGTACAGCACACTGCCCACTCAGTTGTGCTGATAAATCACTTGCATAGCAATGCTATAGAGCAGGTCAGAAAATCTTTAAAAAAAATAAATCTGAAGGGCCCGAGGGTTTGGGAGATGGCTAGCCAATTTAATCTGAGGCTGCAACTCTCTGAGATAAAGTATGGCAGCATACTGGCTTGAAGTTTTTCACCTCCACTTTTCCCAACCTATGACTCTTCTGCACTAATTCTGTCCCCTCAGTTGTACCACACAGCTGTCCATGCAGTGTACACGGTGTACCCTGGACTTGCACAGCTAGAGCAGGGGCATTTATTTGTCACTTGTTCTGCTTTGCTGCCATTGCCTTGAGTGGGGCAGCTCCTATGAGCTGTGCTGGTGCAGGTGGGGGCCTCACCCCTTGTGCCACCCACTGCTTGATTCAATTGCCCAGTTCACAGTGTCTTGTTTTTCTCACTCCAGCTTTCCGCCTTCAGCTTTATGCTTTCTCTTAAGGCAGGGCCGCAGTCTGCCCCACACATTTCCAGGTTTATTCCTGGTTGCAGTTGGTCTCACCAAGTAGGAAAGTATGAATTTGCAACCTTGTGGTTATTTTTATATAAGAATGTCTTAATACATGGTGGATGTTTGAGTCTAGCTTTCGATGTTTTTCAAACGGTGTCTGTATTTTGATTTTTAATTTGCCTCTGAGCAAGACTGTCTACAAACATTGGCCAAATATGCCTATCTGGGACCTGGAAGGGGTCCCTGGAGAAAGCATTTCAAGTCATTTATTCAGTACTGGCTGCTTTTACATTTGGCTTGAAGTCTGACAACTTTCCACCAGACCTGCAGCATAGTAAAGCACATCCTCTCTATGACAGCAGGAGAGCCAAAGAGCTAGCAGGTTGCAGGAGTGAATGCTATAAAACAGATGTTATTAGTGGGCTTCACCAAGGGTGGGAGGCTGAGTACAGTAGCCCTATTACAACCTCCAAGGTGGGCCACAAGATTGCTGTCTTATGAGCAAGCTGTGCCTGCAGTATTTGGCTCAGCATCGCATCCTGAAAATTCCAGTGCTGAGAAGCACTTTTGCGCTATGAGTAAACTGTAAGCTAGATTTGAAAGGAAAGATTTTGATTAAAATCAGCATTTCAGAGCCTTCAGCTAGCAGCTGGTGTGGTGTTAAGGATGGACATCGTTGGAGACTCCTGCGGTAAAGAGGCCCCATGTCTGAGTGTTTAAACCAGGTTCCATCCAGTTGTGATGGTGGTTTTTAACAGTCAGAGGAAAAAAAATATTGCTGTATATTTACACATAGGGACAGATTTTGCTCCCATTAAAACCAATGGCAATGTTCCCGCTGATTTCCATGGGTGCCTGCCTCAAACTGTTTGAACAGTAAATATATTCTTCTGGGTGGGAAACCAGGATAGAAATCCCTCTCACAGCCTGCTCCTAGCACTGCAAATGTCAGGGTTTTTCAGCGCTAGGCTCAGAAACGCTACTTCTAATTTTAAAATCCTTTTAAACTTCAACCACTATATGTGGCCTTACTTTGCAGCTGTCAATCATAATCAACAGCCAGTATTATATTAGCTTGTATTTACCTCTATTTTTCCCTGTATGTGGAATTATTTCATTTTTATAAATATCAGATATATCACAGTAATTGAGAAATATAGTATCAGATACAAGCATTTGCTCCCCAAGTGCTTTTAATCAAATAATAAGTCTTGATATGTTTCATTGACACTAGATGAGCTGATCTGGTAAGGATTTTTTAGTGCCATGGCTCATGCTCTGTATGCATTTCCCAAAGTTTTTCTGCAGCTGTGGGATATGTATTTTGTGTCTCTCTTCCCCATCTCTGTCTTGACTGAAAGCTTTAGAAATTCATGGTCATTTGGGACTTTTGGGGATACAACATATGAAGTTTATAGAAAACATATAAAAAAAAAATGTATCCCTAGCTTCTCCCTAGAAATTCGAGACAAGAGACTTTCTCTAACAAATGTCTCTGAAAGCTTCTTAATGCAGAGCATTCCCTCATAAACTGTTGGCTTTGTTGGAAACCTGTAATGTATATATAGGTTTCTGTTTCCAATAGTTTTCAGACCTGTGTACAGTCAACCAAATTATACAGAGCCAAAACTTCTAGCAAACTACTGTCAACCTGTATCAACATTTACATCAATAACATTTGGTATTGCTTGATGGATTGTCTACATCCAAGATTTGGAAATGGGTATGGCGTCTGTGTGTTCAACATGCTGTCTACTGAAGGCTGTTCCTCATTGGCAGTCAGTGCTTCCTAAGCATATGATTGCCTGATGAACAACCTGCATATCCCAAACTTCTTGGTCCAAGTAAACTATGGATTTCTTCTTCGTGTTCTGAAATATGCAGGAAGAGGACACAAAAAATGTCTAGCAAGGAGGGAGTTAAAGATCAGCTGTGTTCTTTGATTGCCACGAGAAGCAGAGGGGGGAAAAGAAAACAAAGAAAGAGAAAAAGAAAGGGAAGATTTAAAAAAAAGGGGGGGGGGGGGGAAGAGAGAAAGAAACAGAAAAATAAAAACGAGATACAAAAACTAAGTAACTAGTTCAGTTGATGTACCAGTGCTTCTAATACCCAACAGATATCAACTTGTGCTTAAGCTGCATGCAGCTGATAGCAAATTGCACCCCTGTTAACCTTGGAAACAGTTTTGAAAATGCTCCTCACTCTTTTCTCATGCTAACGGAACATTAAACAAAGTTTTGAGCCTGTGCAGGCGTTCTTTAGCCCCTGCCCATTACCCATGGAGTAAAATCAGTCAAACACCTACATAACACCAACAGTTTGCAAGCCTGTTCTGGTTCACTGCAATGAATTTGGCTAGCAGATGTCATTTATGACAGAGCCACTCTTTTAAAATAACAGGATTGTTGAGGATATAGCTACATTTGTATACTATTCTGCTCTTCTGAATGAGGAGTGTCACTTTTGTATAAAAGTAATAGATCTTATGGAAATCTCCCAAGAGGAAAGAATGAGGAATAAAATGAATGATGGCAAAGGAACATAAGCTTTCATTTCCTACTGCTCCTGCTAGGTCAACTATCACCCATGTTGGGGTAGCTGCATTGTTTTCAAGGATGAAAGCAGCAAGCCCAGAGACAGAGAAACCCCTGATTCTCCAGGCTTTGGGTGCTCTAAGAGGGAGAGGACAGAGATCACCCTTGTATGTACTCACAGACGCCTGCTCTGGTTATTCACCGGAGGCCCAGTGAGGTTAGCCCTGCTTGCTTTCTCCATATGAAGGAAGAAAATGTGAAGGAAAACTTGTCATATGATTTTTCTCTGTGACGCTAATGCTTTTACAATGAAATTGTGAAGCAAAGAAAGAACTCAGTTTACAATGCATAAACAATGATCTACTAAATATACGCTTTGTGTTAGAGATGGCTCCTTTTACAGTTCAGCTTGTAAGAACTGCGTCTTCAAATTTTTTTCTGTTTTGTTTTGTTTTTCAGAGTCATATTCAAATTTTCTTCTGTCAGTGACTGCACATGTTGTCAGTAAAAGTAACGAGATAACCTAGAAGGAAGAAAAGCTCACATTTATTTCCTTACTTTGGCACAAATTACTCACTAGTCAGAATTTTTGAATCTCTTCACCTTTCTGAGGTAAATAAATTGAGTGCCATGCGTCTTAATATGTATGGGTCTTTCATATAAGATGTTAAAAACTGCATTGTGTAGATAATAGGTCCATTGATGAGGGACCAGACTGGGAACTGGCTGAGCTGGGTTCTCATGTAGCTTCTCTCTCTGAGCAGCTGTGTGGGGTTAATAAAATTGCTGAGCCTTGGAGCCCCCCTTTGCAAAAGCTTCTCTCCCAGTAAAGCACTTCAGAGTGTAGAGGTAAAAATGTCCAAGTATGGAGGGAGTCGATGACTGAGTGACCTCTCCTCCTACGTCACAACACAGGACTCATTCTGTTTTTGTTTGTTTGTATGTTTGTTTTTTTCCCTGCCCCCCTTTTCCTTAGTTGTGCAGCTTCTGCTGCTGTTAAATGTAGAATATTTTTAAATGGTGCCTTATCAGTGTATTGGTTTAAAAGTACTCATTTCCTAGCGGCCTTATGACTGTGGGTGGTGGCAACCTAGTGTGAGATCCACTGAGATGACAATCAGTATATATAAGCATGAAGCATTCTGTTGCTGTTTTATTACGGTTGACATTTGGGTAGCTAAAAAAAAAAAAAAGTGTTAACAAGCTATATAAATAATGTATTTTTTGGTTTGTTGTGATGCTGAAAATATAATCTGTTTTTAGATCTGCCTGAAATGTTTAACTTTTAATTTCTCTATCAAATTTTGCCTTTTTTAAGTGAAAAGGATTATTCTGAAATAAAAGTTTGAAATGTTGCATTTAGTGTCAGTGCAAACCATTTCAGCTTTCCAAGATTTTTATCTTTTCTAGTCAAAAGTATTTGTGAAATTCAGCACAACTTCATGAATTGGTTTTAGCCTTCCCAGAACTACATAGTTCTGTGAATAGGCTATTTGCCAAAAAGCAAAGAAATGAATCTGCTCCGTTCTATTTATAAGCAAAATCTGTAAGAATTCATCAGTGTTTTGCAGAGCTGATTTTGCAGACCTGTCTCTGAATAAATTGGATTAGTTTTCAGTCTTGTAGTGTGTCTATTCAAAATAACAAAAACAAAAGTCCTGAATGTTTCCCATAGTTTTGAATTTATTTTCAGCTGTGGTAATGACATGTCATGCTATTTGCTGTCCATGTTGATGCAGACATTTTCTATGCTTCTGTATGGTCCTTCGTAAGTGAGAGGGCTTTAGACTAACATCGCACAGATTCAGGTTTTTGCTTCCCTGTTTTCTCTCTCTCAAACATTTAACTTTCCTGACTGTGCCCACAAAATGGCGACAATGCTGCAAGGTCACCAGGGAACAGTAAAAAATCTCCTAGGGAAAGGCAGTTGGATTAACACTATAGATTAGAAGATATTTGTGCTTGACTGATTTTCCAATATCTTCATTAACACTGGTGTTGATAACATGGCTTTTAATAACTCTCATAACCACAAATGCAGCATGGAATGAAGCAAATAGGTCATTAATCCCTTAAAAGTACAATTTAATGCAATGCTTCATGACAGGAAGTGAACAGGATAATAAAACCTTTACTGTTTTAAGCCACACTTAATATTTTTACTGCACAGTTGGCTTGACAAAATAACTCTTTGTGAGTCATCACTTCAAAGTAAGGTCCTGGGGACCAATTAAAGTTGTGTCTGCAATCCTAATGCATAACTGCATGTAAGCGTGAGGTATTTCAAAATATCTCTTTCAAGTAATAAGAGTTGTACCCAGATGAAGTAAAAGGGACCTTTTGCTTCAAGCCTTTTAATTTAATATGCTCATGTGTGGAGACACCCTTGGGGAATGAGAAATTGATTTTCATTCTTTGCATAGATCCTGTGGTAATTTTCACTGTCGAAGTAGTCCATGGAATTTTTCTTCCAAAAATAATATCCTTGACAGATAAACAATAGCAAGAGAGATTGTAGTTGATTTCATGCTTTATCTTGAAAGAAGCCAAAATGTCCCTATTATGGCTGATTAAAAAGCAAAAAATGTGAAAATAACTGCCTTGCATCCAGTCTGCAATTTCTGGACCAACAGGACTGAATGGATTTAGAACAATATGAGGATTGCAGAACTTCCTTTTCTAATTTAAGCTATACAGACAACATTGATGCTTGAACAGGCAAGATGTTTAATCTCTCTTTGGTTGATTTGCACCTTGAATGAATTCACAAAGTGTCTGTGTTGTTCTGGTGTTGCTGATATTATCATATACCTAATGTAGATGTTCTTATCTAAATAGCATAGTGAGCATTTTTGTGTGAATTTTGTAGGTTTTTGGAGAATCAGCTTGGGTAGTAAGTCCTTATAAGGAACATGATGGTTTTTGTTCTAGAACAAGTTGTATCCATATTTTTTTTATTGCTAATAATTTTTATTAGCAATATTTATCAATTTTTGTTGCAACTAAATGTTGAATTATTTCAAGATTCAGCCACTTCTCCCCACTAGAAAATAATTTCATAAACACTCACTTATCTTCCCTTTTCTTTCAGAATTTCCATGGATTTTAATTGTGCAGTTTCTTTATGAGCTGGGTTGGTGAATGAGGACTGGAAAATTGCCTTGCTGCTCTAATACATCACAGGATTGTTATGTGTTAGTATCTAGACAAGTTCATAAGAAATGTGCTGTGTAGAGGGAATGGAAGTGCAAAGAAAAGGTGCAAGTATAAGTGGTAGAAATTTAAGATGCAAATGTAAATAACAGACTTTGCACAAGAATATTTAGATTTTTGTCGTCTATCTAGGAAGCATTTTTTTTCAGGTCTGTTCCTATGAACAACCAACTTTTTTTTCTCACCTTTCTCCTCCCCACACTTCCTGATTATCTGTCTTTTCCATTTCTCTATACTGTATCTCCATGTAAAGTCCAAGAAACTTCTTGGGATCCTGAAAGTAGACAGCTTTGGTAAATGATTAGTAATGCTTCATGTACAGATTTTTGAATCCAAGTAGGTTCAGCCCGTGGGAAAGTTTTAAGTCCCATCTTAGGACTCAGCTCCAAGTATTGTTAAATGGCTGAGGTTAGAAGTAGTGGGGAAAGGGTAAATAGATGCAGAGCTGTAAGTCAAATCTTTACATCCTTTCTTTTCCCTCTCCCCACAGCTTTGCTTCATGCACTGTTGTTATATGAGTCAGTCTGTTTCTCCCCATGCAACCCCCTCTAAGTGGGAAAGTGGATCTATAAAAACTAATAGAAATGAGAGGGAAAAAAAACCAAAACAAAACAAAAAAAAACCTCTTGATCTTCAGACTCAGAGACTTTGACCAAGAGCCAAATATTTCAAACAGCAGCCCTTTCATAACTGGGAGAGCTAGTGCTAGATCTGTTGGGTATGCAGTGTGACCACATAACACTCAGCACATGTCAACATAACTGATAACCAAATTGTACCTCTCAACCTCCCATACAGCATAACTTTGGCAGGCTGCCAGTCTCTCAGTCCTAATTAACACACTGCCATGCTATGACTGGAAGGTTAAAGCCACAGCTTTATTTACTGCACAATTAATGGGTAAACATGACTTAATCATAACTTAAACATTCAGCATTTACGAGAAAATTTCAAAATCCTTTTAGGAGCCCTTTTGACCTCAAGTCTCCAAGAAGACCTCTTGTAATGTGGAGTTAACCACTTGTTCCATCGAGGGACATTAGGACTCTTCATGACACTATAGATTTCCATTCCTGCACAAATTAAAAACAACATCAACTTAAAATAGGCATTATTGTGTGGGGGTCTGAGTAGTCATAGTCTCATCCCAGTGGCAGGGCTCTTCTGGGCAAAATCTACATGTGATGGCAAGGAGCAATGACTTCAGTGAGGATCCCCAAGTAGCAGGATATGTCTTTATTGTTCTTGGACCTCAGACAGTAACACTCTGCTGTGGCCTGCACTGACCCTTCAGCTTTGATCAAAATGCAGCAGCTTAGTTCTGGTCCTGCAAAGACCTAAGTTTGTGCTTAGCTTTACATCTTGTGAACAAGCATGTTAACTTTAATAAACTAACCACTCATAACGTCTGGCATCCACGTACTATTTGTTTATTATGTTTAGAGCTTTAGATGATATCTGACTTACTCAGTTTCAGTTTTTAAGCACTGTAGAAACCCACCAATGTAAAGCTCTTCAGATAACAACAAATTTATTTTTGCTCATGAGAACTTGTATCTCAGTGCCTAACTTATGATTTGCCTCGCACCCAGGCAGACGTGTAATCATTTAAAGTAGCCTAGATGTCAGACCAGGAGTGGGGAGAAATCCCAATCCTTGTGGAACCACAGCAGGAGTTGTGTTGTAGCATGGTGGCCCACCAGCTGCACCTGCTTCATGCTGGACCATTCACATGCTCAGAGTTAAGCAGCCATTCCTATCTCTAGAATGAAGTAATTTATGTATTGCTAGATGTACAAGCACCATGTTTTGATAACAGCCTACTACTGCTATCACTAGATGTACAGCCATCTCACTAGAATATGCATAGAACTATACACCTAAAAAGGACTGGAGGGAGAAAGAAGTTACTTTTTCTGAAATAGAATGACTTGTAGTAATTATGAACTAACTACTAAAGTTTATTACTATTCAATATGGCAATATTTTTTAATATCATGCAGAGGAACTCAAAACAATTACCCACAATTAAAGAGTACCAGACCTCTTCTGCCAGAACTCCTGGTCTTCTAGATCAGAAACAACTGTCTGTTTATACTTTGCTCTCTGCCTTTGTTCCTATATCATCTTTGTTACCAGCACACTGTTTTTGCTAACACATTGCAGTAAATGCTGAGCTGGCAATATAACCTCTCCTACCCCTGATTCAGGTCGTAGTGAAGAGAATCTTTGGGAAGAAAGGAAGTGAAGAAAAGAACCACAGTGGGCCACTGAAGAATTTTAAACTTCCCTTTAGATATATTACTGTATTTTACAACTCATAAGTTGTGATATGAAATTAAATTGGTCAAGAATTAAAATTGTTCATATTTTGGTTTTTTGGAAGATGCTATATACTAACAGTGTTAGCACAGTTGCTAATACCTGATTTTTTCATTGCTGTACGTCATTCTCCTGTGTACCAAAAATGCCGTGCCTTCCTACATGCAAGACTCATGTAAGGGCTTGTGAGAAGAAAAGCGGATGTATAGAAGCTGGTGCTTCCCTTGGAGTGTGTGGGAATAGAGGAGAGTGCAGTTTATTGTGGACTGTCCAGAAGGCCCCCAGCAGTGCTATTCAGATGGACAGAGCTGATCAATTTTGCCCCTGTACATGGGGTGCAGTCTTTCCCAATCCTCCTCCCTGCTCCTTTGAGCTTCCTTCAACCCTTTAAGTCGTGTTTCCTCTTAGAATTCAGCCCATGCTAGAGGTTGATATAGACTGGGAGAAACTGCAAAGAAAAGGAAGCTTTGTGGTTCAGGGATTGGCCAATCCATTGGCAAAATTCCTCTGCCCTCCTACACTAGTCTTGCCACTGCCCATGGTGTATTTACCACCTGTTTGGGTACACCTTGTGCCTGCCAAGTAGGTAACCATTGTGCATTACACTATTTCAGACCTGCACTTAGGTAGTCATGTGAGACCATCTTCTAGGTGTGAGACTGAATGAAGAATAAAGAGTCTAATATATATATATATTTTTTTTTCCAACCGTGCCATTGGCTTGCTTGCACTAAGAGGGAAACTGGTTACTGTGACTTCCATGCTCCTTAGCTTTCCCATCTGTCCAGTGGAGCTAGTGGTGTTTATCAAGAAAACATGAATAACTTGAAGTCTTCATTGTGTTTGGAGAAAGCTTTGGTTTCTTGGATTTGAGATCCCATTGGAAGTGTCGAATAGTATTAATGTAAAGAGAACATGGTGGGTTTTTTTCTTCCTCTTCATGTGTTATTGACTTCTTGGCTTCAGGAATAATGTTGCACATCCTCATCTGTTTCTGTGCCAATGCTTAATATTGTGTGTGCCAAGATACGTTACAGTGTCTGTATTTACTATGTACAGCCTACATACTGCCTTTCTGAGTAAGTATGGCAGCAATGTAGGAGGGGAAGGGGGGAGTATCTGTGTGTCTGTATATAAGATCATATATTTGTACAAAGTGTGTGTCTGTGGGCTTCGGAGACTGAGGGGAGTCTGTGGTTCAGACTGTCTGCCTGTGTTTTTTTCTTTATTTTCTCTGAAGGCAGCAAAATACGTTGATATGGATTTGTTTTACAGGAGCTTTTTGTATTTTAAGTTCGTACATTTCCCTCACATCAGATCTTGCCAATCATCCTTTACTTACCAGTACTGTGAAAGCAGGTTACCCAAAGGTAGCAAGCACCATTCCCCTGCAGTTTTCTCTCCTGAACTGCTCAGAGACATACTGTAATAAGACTCCTAGTTAAAAACAACAGAATATCAGCATGAGTAGAAGGGGTGAGCAAAAATGCCTGTGCTTATGCTACATGTGTGCTTAAGCATTTAGCTGAACTAGTGCCAAGGTTGTGATTTTATACAACAGAAATACTGCCACTGATTTGCTCTGTGTAACTGTGGCCTAGTAACTTTGTGAATTGTGTCCAGTGTGATGTTTTTGTTCAGTATTCCCACTGGTAAAATGAGGCTTTAATTCTGGTGCAAATGAATAAAAGAGAGAAGCTTCATGTAGACTAGTCTACAATGAAGAACAGTTTTTTCATTCATGAAAATATACTTCTGATTTTTCCCCCCAGAAATGAAATGCTTGCAGTAAGAAAGTACAATACAAAGGAAGTGAACTCTTCCTGACTGCTGGAGGTTGTAAGTAATGACATCTTTTTTTTCTCTCTCTCCCCCCCCCCCCCCCCCTTTGTTTTTCCCAACTAGCAAGATTTCTCAGTGGAAATAAGCTATTCAGTCTATGTATGGATTGTTCATCAGAGGGATTGAAATACATTCTTCACAAGCATACTGAACATGCCCAGCCATTAACAACAAAATCATTGGTGGTGAATAAAACAAAGGATATTACACATTTCCAGTGGGGAAATTGATTTATCTTGCTTTGCTTGTTTGTCTACATTAAGAAATGTCACACATATTCGAAGTGCTTTGCATAGCTAGTGTCTTGGGTTTGCCATACAAAAATCGCTGCTAGACTATATTTTGGCATCTTTTTCTTGGCCTCATTTCAGTGAGGAAAAACTGCTTCCAATGAAGTATTTTTAGACAATTTACTTCTATATTAATTATATATATGTGTGTGTGTGTGTGTAGTTATGCATATGTTCAGATATTTTGATGAATAGGACCTAAAAACTTATTTGCTTCTCCAAAAAGGACCACACTGAACTGTGTATACATTGAATTTGCATACAATCTTAAAGGAGAAATTATTGACACAAGGGAAGATTCACTGCTTCTGTGAGTAGGGCTATGGAGAATTACATTATTGGACCTTATCTTTTCCCATTGAAATCAGTGGCTTTAAGATCATTAAAATTAGATTCATGGACTTGCAAGATGGCTTGCAGACTGGTGCAGCCAAAACACAGCCCCCACAAGTGGAAATCTATTTGTTTAGGTCAACAAGGCTAGGTGGCACACTCTCATAAAAGTTAAGCAAACTGCTTGAAAAAAATAGACAGTTTGTGACACAGTCATAGAGGCAGGATATAAAGCATGTTATAATAATAGACACTATTAAAACTGCTTTTTAGAGCTCTGTGAACATATCCAATGAACATCATTAGGCCAGTGGTAATGATTCCACTCTAAATATTTAGAAATTTTGAAAGCACATCTTCAAAGACTTACAGTATTTAAGTTGCATCCTAAAGATGAAATTTCAAAACTTATAATGCTAAATTTTTTAATGTCCAGATTTGGCTTGAGGTATTTAATTTGTTTTGTTTGTTTTTCTAAACTAATTGAGATCAATGATACATACAAACAAAATCTGGAAATTTCTCACTGTGACTGATTTTGAGTTCATTGAGCAGAAAATGTCTGATCAGAACATACACGGAAAATTTTTTATGTGGCTTTTTTTTTTGTTTTCAGTGCTAATATAAATAAACTGCTTAACTGATTTTGTATAAACTTTCCAAAAAAAATCTCAAGCATGGAAAATTTCAGCACAAAATGGAGTTTATTTGAGAAAATTACAAGCAACAGAAAAAGAGGGTTAGAATGGAAATCTGAACTCTTCATTAACTAGAGTTAAGCGCCAACTTCAATGCCAGGTTTTTTTCTGTTAATATTTGGTTTAAAGTTACATACAGGTTTGGAAGAGCTTAGCTTTTTTTAACCCCCCCCCCCCCCTTTTTTTTTTTTTTACTGTCACTGACTTAGTTGTGTTTCAAAGTGATGGCATGGTTTCAGGACTCAATAGCTATTTTCACCACAGAAGGAGACTTACTTTTTCACTTTTTCTCTCAGATCATTGCTTGAGACCATGTTCACACAGCCTTAAATTCCATCTAAATCCCTCTACCTAGTATTTACTATTGGTTAGCTCTAAATTAAATTTACTGACACAAGCCAATAGGGATCGTTGGGCTAAGGCAGGCCTTAGGTTGTCAGACCATGGCTTCTGGTTTCCATTACATATCTGTGGCAGTGCAAAGAGAAGACAGGAGTTCTACCTAATACAGTGAAAGTTTGCAAGAAGTTATGTATAAAACTCAGTAAAATACAATGTAGTAGAAACAATGGAGTACTGTGCTTTTAAGCTTTAGCTGGGGCAGAAACCTGCACAATTTCATGTCTGAAAATGATGGCAAGTAATGTTTTGAGCACATCATACTTTTCATCTGGAAATCTCAGAGCATTCAGTAAAGTTAGAAGATGGATGTTATTTGACTGCTTTTACTCTTGATCTAACTAAATATGGAGATTGCTGTGGTCTAATGGATAGGACCTGCATCTAACTCCTTAGCAAGCAAGATTCTGTTCCTGGCTCTGTTGCAAATTCGCTATGTAACCTCTGGCAAACTTTCTCTTCCTATGCTCCTGCCTTTGGAAAATTCCTCTGGATTCAGGGGGGCATTTTGCTGGAGAATGCAGGATGAGGAGTCACTTTACCAGATTTGGAGTCTCTTTTGCATCTTGAAGACTAGCCAACTCAGTTCTGAGACCAACAATGAATATCTCCTCTGCAATTCTTAAGACAATTATCTCATTTTCTAGTGATGTAAATTTTGTTTACATTTTATGCTTTCTGCTTTTAAAGACCTTGATTTATCTTTGTTCCTAATCTTTTTGTCTGAAAGATCTTTATGAAATAAATAGAAAAACGGTTCCAAATAGATATCGAAAGCAATTATAAGAAATCTGAATTTAAAATGTATCAATTGCGTATGTCCATAAAAAATACAGAAGGGTGGTGAGACTGCACTGTGTGAGTGCACACTGATGTTTAAATTAAGAAAATGGTTATCTTTTTAGTAACTGTGACAAAGCAACTGACAACCCAGACACCTGAAAGACTGGGGCTGCAACTTTGGTGCAGCATCTTTGAAATAAAGCCCCCTGCCACTTGAAATGAAAGACTTCTGTCAAGCACTGGCATGTATAGAAACTATATGGCAATATGCTTACACACACACTCATGCCATTATCAGGTGACCTTAATCCTATAAGTGCCTGTGCCTAGCATTTCTGATTGGTTTCCAACAAAACCATCCTCAGCTTACTTCAGTCCTCTCAACCATACTTCAATGGCCTTCAGAGATGCTTGACTCTCTGTGTCAAGTAAGCATTAGAACTTGTTATAGACTGTCAAATATGGTCCTTGGGTACCAGTCGTGTCTTCACTAAATGATATTAAACCGTTAAATAAAATTTTCCACTGCCATCACCGAAAGCTGAAATGAATTCTGATCTGTCCATAGCAATGGTAATTATAAGGGAAAATTTACAAAATTGTAATCTATTGATTGGTATTTCAGATGAATTCAGATTCTTTAGGCAGATAACGCCATAGAAATTTTTTAAACATGTTTCTAGATTTCTGAAAATGCTCAGAAAATTTCAGCCATTTCTTCGATACCTCTTCTTCATACTT
Source organism: Anser cygnoides (assembly GCF_040182565.1). Taxonomy (NCBI): domain Eukaryota; kingdom Metazoa; phylum Chordata; class Aves; order Anseriformes; family Anatidae; genus Anser; species Anser cygnoides. Next base: position 71,221,980 of record NC_089873.1, on the reverse strand, counting down.
CTCTTCAAGCAGGTCACATTACACAGAGAGCTTGAAAGTCTTATAACAAGCTGTATTTTGCTGTTTCAAATTTTCAATAACAGGGACAAAAATACAGTCTAATGAGCAAAACATTTATTTTGATCCAGGACTCTTCCTGCTTTTTAATGCTCTTTCCCTCTGCTTTTTCTAGAGTACATGATTTTTCATGTTGGCAGGATGTGTGTGGACATAGGCTGAATATATATTTAATCTTAAATTTGAAAGCAAGCAGTAAGATATTCAACTACAATGCCTGCATTAAGACAAAATTATGTCAACCCAAAGGGAGTTGTGATAAGACAATTACTGAGTTTCTTGAATAGGCTGGGGCTTGTTTTCAGATCAAGAGTCCAGCATTTTCTGAGTTAGCAGTAGTTTTGTTATGAACACTTAGTTTCTATAGAATTACAAATAAAATACAGCCATTCTTGTGAAGCAGAAGCAAACAAGAAGCACTTCAGCCTCATGCAGCTGGTGAATTCTTGTGTCACAGTGAGTGAAAGGTAGAAAAGGAAGAGGTGACCTTGCAGGAGTTGAAGAAAGAGGTGGGATCTGGCAATGAAACTCTTTGGATGGATTCAAGTTTTGAAGCTGGGGCTGGGCACCAATACAGATGGTTTGCAGAGAAGAAATACAATCAAACAAAGCAAACTGCCATGAATTTGAAAAAGAATATTCACAAAAAGTAACCCAATTCTTACTCTTATCTAATTGTACCTTCCATTTTTTTTAAAGGGGCTAGATTTTTAGAGGCTTTTAGAAGATTTAAAATCAAGCCATTTGAAAATCCTAATAGATGCCTACCTGCTTATTCAGGTGCTTAATTACTCTTACAAATCTGTTCATCAGACCTTTCTTTCCATACAGATTTTGAGGTGATTTTTCCTGTGTTCGAACGGTCACCAGCCATTGCTACTCTGTACCTGTAACAGAAGGACATGTCAGCTGCTCAGAATTGCCAGATAACCTTTCAGAAAGTATAAGGAAAGATGAAGAAAAATAATGATACATGTTTAAAATATAGCCACAATATTGCTGTTAATGTGGGTGACCAAATGCCTGAAACCAAAATGTATGATGCCTTTTCTTCCTAGTGAGGATCTAAAGCTGATATTCCATCGGTGTAGGAATGAAGCCAAGTAATATGACAAGTGAAATGTTGTGGTTCTGGGAATTTTTAGCAGGCTTATGGCCCACATGTGTATTTCATGTGAAAGCATGTCATGTGCCTGTCCTGGCTGATCTTGTGTACAGCTGCTGAACAAAAGTATGTAGAAGAAAGGTTGCATGCAAATTTCTCTTCTATGTGTGCCAAATTGGGGTGCTTTCAGTCCAGGAGATGTTAATTACTGGGGCTGGGCAAGGAAGTACGTTCAGCAAAGAACTTTTGCTCTGAGGAATGGCAGATTTTCCCACTTAGAAAAATTACTTTTTAATATGTCTTTGATTCTAGAGTTTTTAGAGCAATTTGTAGTGTATATTATTACAAACTTTTATTGAGCTGCTATCGGAAAACTAGATGTGAGCAAAGAAAACTGCATCCTTTCCTAAAAGAAAGAGAGGCTAAATGTTCTGTAAAGTGTACTGATATTTTGCTTGCATACGTCTACTATGTAGGGTAGTAAGAAATAAAACCAGGATCATCACCAGAAGAAAAACTATTCCGCTGTTATTTGATGTGTGCTATTTTTAATTGTTGCAATACCCTTTCAATATCTGGAAATAACTTTAGCATGCCAGTCAGGATAATTGATATTCTTCCCTCTACCTGTAAACTTGTTCTTTTCTCCATCATCAACATTTCTCAGAAGTGAGTCATTGAAATCTGCAAGGATGCATTGAGACACTGCAATTTATTGCTTATTTTGCTTATCAGGAATCTCTGATGCTTGATGTGGTATAGATTATATAGAGAGTTGCAAATGTATTATTCAAGTGACTGCCAGAGTTTCTGTGTCTGTGCAGATTCAGGCCATCAGTGTGGCCTGAACCCTTGAACTTTTAATAATGAAAGCATGAATTCCGTCTGATGGAAATTATGAGCTAGACTTGTAACAAGTTAGTATATGGTTCAAGTTTTTTTGATGATCATGCAAAAATGGTCAGACAAAGTTGGCAATAAAACTCTTTTTATAATGGGAATTATGCTTTTTCTTTGAAATTCTGCAGAAGTCACGAAGTACATGGAAACTTGAACTAATTCTATGACTGGTTGGTTTAGGAAGAGCAGGTGATGTTTTGAAATCCCTTCAAAAGTATCTGTGCTTATGCTGGCTTCAAATGGTTGCACAAGTTTTGAGGAGCTGTTGTTATGAGTAGTTTGAGGAGGGAAGTTATAAATAATGGATAGAGAAGAATGTACCAGTGGGCTTGATGTTTTGGTGATCATCCTTAAATAATAAATAGTACAGCATAATAATTTTGAGCTTTTATCTTAGTCAAAAACCCCAAAGATTCTTTCTTGATTGGCTGAACATTGAGGAGCTTTGGTTTCTTATGTTGAATACTTCCATGATTTATCACCTGTAGTCTTCCTGTTTCTGAAGTCAAGAGCTCAACATCAGTCAAGAGTAACTTGCATGCTCTGATTAGGCAGGTGGATTAGATGATGTTTCTCTCAGCCCCCTAGAAATGTGACAGTCTGCATTTGTATGGAGTTAATCTTAGGAAGTCTTACTTAAGAAAACAGAAAGAAGAACTGGTGAAAATTTTAGTCCATGACATTTCCTTCCTTCTCCCCCTAAATTTATGTTAATATAAATACTCCCTGAAACTATTGCTTGAAGTGACCTTGAATGGGTTCTCAGTCTTTGATGAATTACCTTTAATTTGCACAATTAAAAAAAAAAAAAAGATATTCCCAGGGGATTCCCTGGGAAGACCTGTCCATCTTGTTATGGGTTGCATTTCTTGTACTGTCACAGAATGAAATGAGGGGCACTCCTGACAAATATAAAAGTTGTGTGACAACCCATCTATTTTTAGATGATTTAAATCAGTGAAGAGGGAAAAAACATTTGTTTCCAAGACTGTAATTTTCCAGATGACACCATTTTATTGCACAGTGCCATACCATGAGAAAGAGCATTCTTGTGGCTTTTGAACTGGAAATCCTGTAGGAATGCTATTTCTGGCATTTATTTGCTGTGAAGCCAGGCACACATGGAGAGCAGACAGACTGACCAAATACAGTTTGTGGTATTAAGGCATTCAGAAAAGTCCCTGCTGCACAGCCCTTTTCCAGTATATGAGGTGTTGAGTGAAGTTGAAAAATTATCAATGAAAATCAAATCTGAAAACCATGATCTGATCAGACAGCCAGACTTTCATGCTATTACTGTATTCCTTCCTCTTGCAAAAACACTGCTTTGAAAATTCATCTTTCTGTCTTCATATATTGATGCTTATAAAATAGTTCTTAGTAATGAACAAGATTTTGACACAAAGTGGGAATGAAGGTTGAGCACACACTTTAATGAGAAACTGAATGCACTCACTCCAGTTCAACTGGGAAGATTTCTTTTTTATTTACCTGAGTACTACAAGTGATCATAAGAAAAACAGTTGACTGAAGAATGAACAAGAGGAGACAGCTTGGGCCCATTCTTTGGGAGCCTCTTGAAGGAGGCTGTCATTCTGAATTCAGTATGGCTACCCATGTAAGAACAGATTTTGCATGGATAACTGCTTATGGGAGGTAGTCCTCAGCAGCATGAGAATCTGTATCTTCAGGTATATTCTGTGTTCATGTCAGTAGAGTAGGGTCGATTTTTCCTTTTTCAAAAAAAAAAAAAAAGAATCTGTATGCTCTGCTATTTTTCTTGACTATAGTTGTGTCTCTCCACAGCCTCTCTCACAGGAACAGCTCTAAAATGATAGTCTGCCTGAACAGAGAAAAAAACCCTAATAAATATGGTGCATTCCTCTTTAAAAAGTATATTTATTTAGTAAGTTTAGAAACCACTCTGAGGTTAGGTTACAGCTATTGGGATTAGAGGGCGTCTCGTGGGCAGTTCAGACATCAAGCTATAGGTCCGTGGAGTGAAGCTGAGCTGTTTCTAGCCTGATGTCTGAATTATGAATTAGGTTCATTCTAATTCCAATGGGGTAAACCTCAGAGCAGTTTATATACTTATGGCTAAGTGCTCCTAAAATACAGGCTATTTATTTAAAACATACATGTAAAATTTAATATCTAAAAAAGATGTCTGGCCTAGCAAAGCTGGGGCACAGTAACCCAGCCAAATAAAATCTGAATGGCAACTTCGGAGCCCTACAGAAGGGTATGGCACAGCTGGCTTTATGCCATACGCTGATACTCCCATCTACACCAGATCTGCCTCTTGGCAAAGCATGAACTGGAACAGCCACAAGACTAAATTAATTTGCCTCAGACCAAGGTACTTGCCTCTTTCTCAGCCATGCCTGGCATGCCAAGGCTAGGAAAGCCTTGGGTCACGGTGCCTTTCCTTGGCTGCTCAGGAAGGTTCCTTAGGCTAAGAATACTCTGCAGGGTTGAGTCCTCTCACTTTCTATTGCTGGCATTGTGCAAAGAAGCCCAAATCTGCTTTCTAGTCTGGTTTGTTATTTGGATAGTGGCATGGAGCTTGAGAGAGGGTTGGACAGAAAGCACACAATTTATTAATAGCATCAGCAACTACTTCCATCTGGAGCCACCCTGCTCTGAGCTCATTCTAACAGCAGTGCCAGCTGGTGAACCTCTCACCTTATTCATATGTCATTGACCCCTACTGCTCACAGTCAGGTAGCTCTGCCAAGCTGCAATCTGCAGCTGGCTTTTCACAGGACGCTTGCAACTGGCTGCCTTCTGAGGAAGAGGAGTCAGTGAGGGTTTCTGCAGAAGGCTATGCCATCCCTTCCTCTATTCATTTTGCTCAGGCTACCCAAGAATGTGAGGGAGAGACAGTATCTGATGTTTTTTTTTCCTGGGGCGGGAGTGGAACAGGAACTACCTGACATTTTAGGACAGCTGAGCTGGCTCCATTACCACACACACACATGCATGTGCACACAAACACACACACGAAAAGAAAAAAAAAGTCAGTCTACACTCCGGTTCTCTCTTCTCTCTTCAGCATCCTCATTTAATTTCCATTCCAGGACAGTAGGACAGAATACTTCTCAAGTTATTACTTCTGCCTTGGCATTGAGTAAGGTGTAGAGAACTGTTCTGGAAACTACCGTTCCTAGGTTTGGGCAGAAGGTGAAGATCTGAAGCGAATGTGTAGTGCAGGCAAAGGACAGAATTCTTTGGGCGTGGCAGACTTATCATAGGGCTGAAGGAGAGTGCAATTAATTCCTGTGGGGATCCTGGGGCCAGAGATCACTTACTATGAATTTGCAGGAGTTGGCAAAACTAAATGTCACAAGTGAGCTAGTGGGAGTTAAAAACTGAACATGCACAAAACCCGCTGTTATTGTTTTCTGTTTCAAAGAAACTAAATCTTGCCATTTTGTGTGGCAGCAGGGTGCTTACTCATAGTTCTTGGATGCCTGAGGCTGACCATGAGGCACTAAGTATGCATGAGTGCAATAAGAATATTGGAATAATCACTCTCCCTCAGCTGCCTTACTCCATTCAGAGCTGTCTGGGAGACAATTCTTCATCTGGCATAACTGAATTTTGGGCTGAATGAGATATGCTCCACTCAGTATAGGAAAAATGAGCGAAGTGCTTTCAGTGGATTTCTGGGATATCAGCAAACTTCCCATGCCACTGAAAAGTATGAAGATATCCATAATGAAGGGTTTTGGAGAGTGAGATAAAAGCAATGAAAGATCTGAATAGTGGATATGCATCTAGTTGCGCTTCTGTCCTTTGATCTATGATTCCAAGTACTAGCTTCCTCTGCGTGTTTTCATATGTGTCTTTATTATCAACAACATTTAGCTGGTCCATAGCACTCAACTAGTTAGGCAGTAACAGCAAGTCCATACTAAAGCCTTCTGTTCAGATGCACTCTGAGTGCAAGAGAGAGATCAGGTCTAAAATTACTTGACTTTTGGTATGATTTCTCTTCTAGGAATATTTAAGCAGTCTGATTTGGTCAGGTGAATGTGTCTTTTCATTTTGCTTAGTTTTAACAGGCTACGCATCTTTCCTCAGAGCTATCTGGGTTAGCATCTGTGTTGCTTCAGAGGAGGCAGAGCAGGTCCTCAGGGTATGATGGCACTATAGAACAGACACTATGGCTCAGTAAGGGCTCATATGTTGTGCCTGCAATGTGTTGTAACCAGCTGCATTCCTGGAATGTTATTTTCTTAGCTGAAGAGCAGTATATAAAGCTGGAGGAAAATTCTTCAGGAAAGTGTCATAGGAGAATATGCATCAGTCAGTAAAAGCAGAATTACAGAAAAGTAAAAGATCCTGTTGTAACAGATTAAGTACTTATCAAGTGACAACAGCAGTTTACTTTCCTCGAGCAAAATTAGTGGATATACTTAGACATAATCCTACCCTCAAGTGTTTTAATTCTGATGGTATTTCTTATTAAGGAGAGTTGGCAAAATGGAAAAGTACACACTCTAATGGAAACAATATCATAAATTTGACAGCATTTCTACAAGGTAGGTTGACACCTAAATTAACTAAGAAGGTTTGAAGCAAGACAGAAAAAAATAAAATGAAAAGGAAAGAAAACAATTTGCTATGAGACAGTGTTTTTATTGTTTGATAAGTGGTTTGCAGTCTGTTTTCACAGCCAAATGAGATACAAAGGGTAAGAGAATTTGATCTTGTTTGTTTTCTTCTACTTTCCTAGTCTTTTGACTGACTAATTAAGAAAGCTCCAGGCCCAGTTGAGAACTAATACCCACTTCTGATTTCTTTTTGCCTCCCTGTTTTACCTGAAAATGTACTCTGTTAAACTCACAGCTCACCCTATAAACTTGAAACAAAACAAAACAAAACAAACAAATAAACAACAACAACAAAATAAATGCAATCGGTTCAAGCTTCCACGCATTCTGGCCTCTTGGTCTTTTTATTGTAAGTACTGCTTATCTGTACAGGATGGAGAATATGATGCTGCACTTATTACTTATTCCTTGCAGCTGACCAAAATGGTATCTGTCTTCTTATATGAAATGCCACTATGACCATACTTGTTTGTGTATCTTAATTTCATTTTTAAGGTGATAATTTTCTTCCTAATCTATTATTTTCAGATTATTATAATCATTCAGGAGGCTAATGAAGCCTACAATGTGTTTCTATGGGATTTCCTGTGTATTTTCTCAATCTAAGCAAAACCAAAGTCGTGTAACTCCAGAAGCACCTAAGGGAAAAAGGCATGCTTTGAAGAAGCACAGTTCTTTTTGTGCTTGGTCTTCTTGTGTCATTCTCCTGGTGGAGAATGTGTTAATTTTGTACTAGTCCACACTACTAGCATATTACTCTGCAGCCCTCTATGCAGAATCTTTCATACTGTAAAGAAAGCTGCTTATGTGCAGACTGAATTTTTGGTTCATCATCAGTCAATTAGGCAATGTTATATTTCAAGCCTATGAATTTAATAAAACGAGAGACTTCCAGGCTGGAGGTCATTCTGGAGAGCTCCACTTAAGCTTCTGAAATGTCATTTTCCTTCTCTAGGACCTTGAGACCTTCTTTTCATGTACTGTAGTGTGCAAGAAGGTCCTCTGTCTTCAAGGAAGGGTAAGCCATATGGAAGAACTAGAGAAGGACATACATTCACAAAAAGAAAAAAAAAAGGCATAACCGTGGTGGTTGGAATGAAGTTCTTTCAGGTTCGCTCTTGATATTCAGACTTCTTCTTTCAAAAACTACATGACAGGTAGACCAAGATGGTATAGCTTTGGGGTGATGAATATACAGTTCAAACCGTCTACATAAGAAATAACAGAAAACATCTCTGGTATCTCTGTCAGCATGTCTAATGGTTTGAGACAGTCCGGAAGACATTTCATAAAACAAACTTCCATGGCTCATTGCTTTAGGTTGATTACTCATATTTTCCCTTTGTAGTAATGTTTTTCTAAATGCGTTTCATTCAACACAGTATTTCTCTGGCAACAAATGGCAGCTCATTGTTGAATAGCTAACATTGTTTTGATGATTTTATTACTTCAGTGCCCATTTACATAGCAGAATCCTCTACAGGACTAAGACAGGCCATTCCATATGTCAACATTTTCAGAAGGCAGAGCTTTAAAAGTGCACAGCTTTCAACATCAGAAAGATAAGTGCTTCATCCTATGAAAGTGTTTGAGATTCAGGCAAGGTTCTTGTACAGTGACTAGGCCAAGGAAAACTAAAAGACCATGTAAAACATTTTCACACTCACGTGCAAAGACACCTTGAGACAGCTAGGAACTGTCCACTTAGGGCACTTGTCTGTGTTGGTACAGAATGATTTAACAGAAGTTTAAATCTTTTTCTTTTTTTTTTAAATGTCCCAGCTGACAGTCCCAACCTATAGGCTATCATCAATACTGAAGTTATTTGGTCAGCCTCTTGTGTGCCTCTCTGGTGTCTCATTTCAATGTGATCATTTGTTTATTCATTTCCAGGCCCTCTAATCTCTGACAAACAGAAAAAGTAAAAACAAAACGAAAAAAAAAATCTATGTTGACTTTTTTTTTTCTTTTCAAATAAAACAAGTTTTACCAAGCTTTAAAACAGAGTAGTTTTAACCTGTTTTGGGCTACCGCCAGCCTCTAAACTTTACATAAATTCCATTCAAAATTTAGGAGTGGTTTCCTGATACAAGGTTATTTTAAAATAACATGTTCCAATTAAGAACTCTTTTCATGGAACTCATATTTTTAACGTTAAAATGCATGGCACAAAGAATACTGCTGAATGTTTGTGTTTTTCTACAGACATCTAAGAGGTTGTCATCCTAACCTGAGTAAAGAATAAGCAGGAGATGTAATGAAGAACTTGACATGCATGATTCTAAATTTTTAAACTACCATTGCAATGCTCCTGCTTAACAGAACAGGTCCAGCTATACTGATTATTGTGAATGCTGATTTGCCTGTGAAAGAAAAATATATTTATGATAATATTCTTTTTTTGGTTTTGATAGAGAGAGAAAACTTCTGGATTTCAGCTGTTGTTTAAAGTGGTGAGTCCTCCAAAATAGCACTGTGCTCCTACTAACCTTCCCTCCCCAGGAATAAGGAGTAGGCCACTTCAGAAACCTGGCCTCACATACCTTATTCTTTCTCGCATCCATCTAAGATGGTGGAACCTCAGGCCTAATCTCCATAGTCTGAAATCTAGCATCATAAACCAAAGAACATCCTTGTGATTAGGCGTTCTTTGTTACTAGGCCAGCTCTCATTCCACAGGATGAGAGCTGACTAGGTTACAATTAACTGGGCACTTCTGTTTATCTTAACATGCTGGTTCAACATGGTAAAATGTAGACTGCCTTTAGGGCACTTGAAAGGCAATATACTTTAAAGCAGCATCTAATCAACCAGTGGAATTTGTTGCTGTGGGACATGGAGGCAAACAGTTTGAGAGTCTGGGTAGGATTAAGTGCTTTAGTGGGAATAATACCTGCAGTTAACTTGTGAGGTTAAAGTATTATGAGGTTTATCAGTTCTTTTGCTTCTGGGCATAAACTGCCATCTCAGGCTTGTGAAAGAACTAGTTTCTGCTCCTGCTTATTGCTCCAAGCCATTTGTGGGATGCTTTCAAAAGGTGTGAGGCACCCGAGCAAGCTGGTGCCAGAGGGGAGGACAGCAAACAAGAATGGCCAACAGCTCTGTTGTTGGACAGGCATTGCTGTGCTCATTTTGATCCTCATGGCTCTAAAGGATTCCTTAGTCCATGTGGGAGGCAAACAGCACAACCAGTGGGCTGCTTTATAATAAATCTTGTTGGCAGAAAATTGTCAAGGCTGCAAGTGATTTATTGTCCTGTCGTTGCATGGCCATTTTTCCATACAAAATAGAACCTCTTGATTATGTATGCATCTTCTCCCACATGAGTATGTAAAAATAAATGAAATCCTGTCACCATTTGCTCTGAGGTCATGCTTATCTGCACATTCTCTTTTTGTCTTTTTGGTAAAGAAAAGCTAGAAGAAGGTGGTTTAAACATTCTTCCTTTTTTTTTTTTTTTTTATTTTTTTAACTTCTTCCATAATGTTTCTTCACAGACAGAGATTATACATATGCATGTTATGGCTAGAAGTAAATGCACAGGCATTAACTACAGCAGCAGGTGTTTGGGGGATTGTTCACCTCTAGAATATTTGCACAACACCATTTAAACAATTAGCTGTTTGCCCTCAAGGACTGGGATTTATAAAATAGAACACATTGCAGCAAGAGTGGTTCTGACTCAAAATGGCACTGGTTACACGAGTTGTTTTTTTTGTTTGTTTGTTTTCAGACTTGAAGTTTAAGATTAAAACTTTAAATGTCTCGTTGTACCAAAGCAGAACTTTGTATTTAGATTGCAAAGCTATGTTTAGGCTGCGGCAGAGCAGAGAGACAATACTACTGTTAAAGATGTTAAAAAAACAGGGCTATGAGTGTCTCTCCAGGCAGAGACACAGTGCCTTCAGACAGGCATGCAGGAGCATCTGATGGTGCTATATCATGGATTATTTTTTTTAAAAAGGAGAACATTCTGACTGCTTTGAATGATTAATATAGCCACGAGTATTACAAAGAGCTCTAGCTGAACCCAAACAAAAGCAACCGATGCTTTTTTCCCAGTGGCTTCAAGGAACCAGTCAATGTGTTATATATGCTGATCTCAAAGCCCAGGATAAAGGGTCAGGGAACCTAATTTAAAGGCTTTAATTTCCAAGCTTCTGCAAATGTCCATATTCCATTTGCAGCTTTATTCTTAAAAGAGGCAAGGTGTTGGAGATGCCATGATATATGATTTATCTATCCTATTGATCTGTGTGTCTGTGTAAAGATAGTAGATTTTGACATGCATACTTGTGGATTAGTGAGTGGAGGTAGCTGAACAGGCATTAACTATCTGCATGGCAACTGCTGTCTGGAAATTTAATATACGGATCTACATACAGACCTTATCAATCCCTTGAGTGGCCATCCCTTTAAGACTGTGTGCTGAGATGTGTTGAGCAACTGGGCAGACTACTACTAGGTTACTAAAGGGTAGTAATTCCCTCACATTACAAGCTCTGTTACAGGGGTCAGTGCCTTAAGTGCACCAAAAACCCTTAGTTGCCCTGACCAGCCTTACCCACTGCCTCCACCCATGCAACCTCAGCCTACTGGCCCACAAGCTCCATTAAGCTCAGTCCTTGGCCTCCAGATTGCCTGACTGATGTTATAGATGGACCTATCTCTTGCTGTCCTGAGCTGCTGACTGAATTTCCAGGATGGACACCAGGTCTGTGTTGTAGTCCTGTTTCCAGTCCTGTCTTCAATCTGAGCTATGTTATTGGTAGTCTCATCTCTGGCTCTGGCTCCAGCTCTGTTTCCACAGACTGTGTTATGCAGTAAACATGGAATAATCCAAAGTACATTTGGCATTTTTCTATTGCTTTTGGGATATTACCTGGCATAGTCAAAGTCAGAGAGGAAGGGAGAGAGAATTGCAGCTGTGATGATGTGCTGCTTAATGTAGTGTAGACTAATTTACTCATTGTGAAGCACCCAATAACATCTAACTTCATTGTGCCTATTCCTCTAGTCCAGACTTGAAGCTAAACAATGTCCTGACGCCAGCTCTGTGCCAGAAGGGCAGTTTATAAACCCTTCTCAGACAATGTAAAAACTCCTTCTTCCTTCCTGTGAAACCTCCTGGGGCTTAGCATGTGTCAGGGTGGTGGAGAATAGGAGGGAGTAGAGGAGGAAGGGTGAGATGAGCAAACATCCATTGCCAGCCATACCCGATGGAGAAAAAGACTGTGATGGCAAATGAAGCGTTTTATGGTAGAAAGGAAATGCCTTCATCTCATGAGCTGTGGCTGCTTACAAGCGCCCTGGCCAGGGTTCTGGCTACCTGAGGAGGAAAGAGTAGGTCCCTGACTGTATTCGACCAGATGAGAAGTCTGCAAGCTGGGAGGGGTAGTCCCTGGTGGATGTAAAGTACTTACAGGTGCTTCCTGCTGCCTGGCTCGAGCTCTAAGTTAGGAGGCAGGAGAACTGTGAGCAGATGATGTAGTTGTGTCTGGAAGTTTTCAGGTGGCAGATCACCCCTTAGAGACTGTCACAGTGAGAACTCTGGAAGATAGGGAAGTGGGTGGCTGTAACAGGCTGTATTTTTCTAATTTTTTTTTTTTTTTTAAAAAAAAAGGACATAGGCAAGGATTTTTTGCTGTTTCTGTTGGTGGAATTTCTGATCATTGTCTTTGCATGTTGTCTGAAACACACTGTGAGTATTATCTTGAAATTAAACTATTTCTGCATTCATTTGGAGGCATGCCCAGAGGGGTTGACTAAAAATTCTACAGGAAAGATCTGTGTCATGATAACTCTTATGAAGTCCAAAGAAAAAGAGGCTTATACCACATGTAGAAATATTTATAAGCAGAAGTCTAACCCTTTTGCAAGGAAGAACATTTTCTCTCAGCCATCAGGTTTTTTTCTCAGTTTTATTCTTCATTCTATTTATAGCCTTCTCTAGTTTAATTTTTCTTGGCCATCAGACAAGTAAGCAAGCCTTTTCTCTGCTGATCTTAAGGTGGAGTTTGTTTATACATATACAAGATCTGTAATTACATAGCAGTGTGATTCCCCACAAAACACCCCGTAGTCTCCACTCCTCAGACTCATGTAGGACTGCTTTTCTGCAAGGCCAAGCACTCTTTTGGAGTTTCTAGACAAAGTTATTTTGTGTATATATGATTTTCCCTCCTGTCTCTTACCATTGAGGGAAGAGTTCCCTAAAGAAGAGAAGAGAAGAGAAGAGAAGAGAAGAGAAGAGAAGAGAAGAGAAGAGAAGAGAAGAGAAGAGAAGAGAAGAGAAGAGAAGAGAAGAGAAGAGAAGAGAAGAGAAGAGAAGAGAAGAGAAGAGAAGAGAAGAGAGAAGAAAAGAAAAGAGAAAAGAAGAGAAAAGAGAAAAGAAAAGGAAGAGAAGTAGAAAAAAAGAAGACAGGGCAGCTGGGAAATCTTAGACTAAAGGATAGATCACATTTCAAAACATTATAATCTAAAAATAACAACTCTGATTTCCCCTACGCTCTCTCTCTCCCCCACGCCACTTCTTACTAATGTAATTCATTTTCTCTAAAGAAAATTTTCATCCTGGGAATATATGAATTATGTAATACTTCAGTGAGATTAATTTTATTTGCAAGACATAGTTATGATTTAGAAAAATGGGAGCAGGGATAAGAGCAAGCCTGAGAGTCTTGTGACTTGTGCAACATAATGTAATACTGTACGTACACACACACGTGTGTGGTAACAGGAGTAATAAGGCTAAACCTCATGTCCATTTCAGTTTGTGTCAGGACTCAAATATTTTTAAGGACTGTCACATTAATTATGAAATAATTTGGCTTTGTGGACTTAATTTAGCTCTAAAAGGACAGTTCCCACTGAATTTTGTGTGTCTACTCTCCTTGTGTGTAGATCAGAGTTTTTCAGTTGTGTGATTTTTTTTTTTTTTTTAACTTTCATTGGTGTTTTCAAAAGCAAAAAAGAATTTTGCACCTTTTTGAGTGCCACTCTCCTGCAGGTAAAGAATGTAACAGCTTGTGAGAGTGTAGCTAGAGCCAATAATAATTTGACTGACATGTCTTGGCACTGAAATGCCTATTAAAACTCAGGCTGTCCTTTCAAGATGGAGATTTTAATGCTGGGCATTTGTTTGAGCAGAAAATTCACTCCCCTTATAAATCCAAAGGGCCTACATCAATGCTTATTTCAGGGTTTAGGTTGAAGGTAGATTCTTAGAAGGATGTAATATTTCTATTGATTATAGAATAAATCCTTCATTGTCATGAAGTTTCCAAGCTATGGAAGTTTCTAAGCCCAGTATATGCTGCAAACATGTTTCCGTATGTAACACACTGTACTTTTCCATACAGGATCCCAAAGATTCCTTGGAAAAACACAGAGGACAGTAAACTATGATAACCTGGTAACAGTTTTAGGAAAAAATATGTTTACTCCTGAGAATTTATAGGAAATATAGTAATTCTTAATAGGGGTTAACTGTGAATTCTAGGAATAACAAAGTTCAGCACAGGAAAAAATGTCTTCAGATATTTGATGGGCATGATTTCAATGAAAAATAAGCCAGGTCTATTCAGAAGATTTTGACAATATTTGTAATCTTATTTCACAGAAAGGCAACTTCGTTGATTTTGTGTAAGATATGCGCGCTTTTAAAGCCAGTTCCAGAGTAAAATCAGTGATATTCTTTCCATGGACTTGAGAGAGTTCCAGTAGGTGCGAGGTTAGCTCTCCTACCTACACTGCCAGTAACCAGAAGAGGTTTTTTTAAAGAGCTGTTTATTACATGGTATAGTAGAACAAAATTTTTCAATACACCCCCCTGTCTCCTGTAGCTTGTAGTGCTAACACAGGTTTGAGGTGCCTGCTGGAATCAGCCTAGATTTTAAGGAAGAATTTTAGATACACTGTATATTTTTTTTGTTTGTTTCTCTCTTTACACACAATGCAATAAAAGCGTACGTTAACATTTAGAAAAGTCTGCATGTGTGACATCTGTTTGACATAGACTCCTGTGTTGATTTTCCACAGAATTAAAGACACTTTGTCACAGAAGATGCTGTACATGTGTGTAGGTGAACATATGTATGTAGGTACAGCTGTTGTAAAGAGACTGATATCCCAAGTACTCTATCTTAATATCTTATCTTGGGCAATGAGATGCTGGAGAGCAGCCCTGCAGAGAGGGATCTGGGGGTTGTGGTTGATAGCAAGCTGAATATGAGCCAACAGTGTGCCCTGGCAGCCAGGAGGGCCAACTGTATCCTGGGGTGCATCAAGCATGGCATTGCTAGTCGGTCGAGGGAAGTGATTGTCCCGCTGTACTCTGCGCTGGTGCGGCCTCACCTCAAGTACTGTGTGCAGTTCTGGGCACCACAGTACAAAAAGGATGTAAAACTGTTGGAGAGTGTCCAGAGGAGGGCTACAAAGATGGTGAAGGGCCTAGAGGGGAAGATGTACGAGGAGTGGCTGAGGTCACTTGGCCTGTTCAGCATGGAAAAGAGGAAGCTGAGGGGGAGACCTCATCGCGGTCTACAGCTTCCTCATGAGGGGCAGTGAAGGGGCAGGCACCAATCTATTCTCTTTAGTGACCAGTGATGGGCCCATGGGAATGGTGTTAAGCTGTGTCAGGGGAGGTTCAGGCTGGACATCAGGAAGAGATTCTTCACTGAGAGGGCTGTTGCACACTGGAACAGGCTCCCCAGGGAAGTAGTCACTGCACCAAACCTGTCGGCTTTTAAGAAGCATTTGGACTGTGCACTTAGTCACATGGTCTGAATTCTTGGGTAGACCTCTGTGGTGCCAGGAGTTGGACTCAATGATACTTATAGGTCCCTTCCAACTCAGGATATTCTATGATTCTATGATTAATGATCTCATTATCTGCCCTGTGGTGATAGCTTTTTACATGTAAGTGAACATCATCATCTTAATGGTGAATCTTGAAGTTTCTGCAAGTGCTTTCAAATCCAATATCATTGAGGATGAATAAATCTCTTCCTGACATCTATACCACCACTGTGCTTTTTTCAAAACCCAGACGTATAGAAATTTGGGGTGAGAGTTTGGTTTACTGGAGCACTTTATTACAAACCTCTTGAAACAGATGAAATGTCACTATGGAGAACAGTCAGGTCATTCTATATGTCAAAAAAATTGGTACCACCCTCACAGCTGTGCAAAGGCTTTTATTTATCTCTTTGCTGAGAAGTCAAATGCAGACATTATTTAGGAGAATCCGCTTTTTGGAACTGAGCTGAGCTGGATAAGTTTGCTGCATCCCTGGGCTTCTTGAATAGACAACTGGGTTATAGGATTCTCAAGAGTCTGATACAGAGAAGGAAGCGAGGCAACTAACTGCTTCTAGCAGCATCTGCAGAAGGACCCCAGGGAGCCTGAGTACATGGAACGGGGTGGTAAAATGGCTGCTACTGGTATCTAAGTCTTATGACATGGGGACTTCTCATAGATCCTCCTTGGAACCTACTAAGGACTTTGCTTGTCACAAAGGGAGATATTATTGGGGTGGTTATAATGCTGAAATATAAATGGTCAGGCATGAAAGAAAGCACAGACAAAACTCTTTGAACAACAAACCTAGTTTTTCAACAGTCTCCCAGTTTGTCAAAACCCACGTTTATGGAGCAGACAAGAGGAATTGTTCCCCCATGGCAGCCTACAGGAGCAGCAGTAGCCACATGCAAGCTACCTCACTGCTCTGCAATTTGCAGTGCTGTAGAACAGCTACATAAAGCACAGTGAAACAGTCTGTGCGATTTCCATGAATTTGATTAATCTTTCATGTAATTTTAGCTCTAGTTGCACTTGGACATTTCTGCATATTTGTGCCACAAGCAAAAATCAATTTCTCCTAAAGCAATATTAACTCTTGAAATTCATTGCATCTCAGCAAGCCTACCTAGAGGAAAATATTATCTTACTTTTCCTTTCCACCACACAATCTAACAAAGATTTACCATCAGGTATGTATACTGTACACTGTGCAGATTTATTTAGATTAGAAGTCTTGTGTTAGAGACTATGCTGTAGACATGTAGTTTTGAAAGTACTTCTTTGAATTAATAAAAAGTGCATTTATACAAGGAAAGGAGGAAAATTTAATATAATGAAATTTAAGGTGAATTCAGGTAAAAAAGGTATGCCAAAGATGATGTGAATCTTATTTCTTCTAATGAAGTCAGCCTATATTGCTTCTAAAACAACCTCAACTTCAGGCTGTTTTGTCCTCGTGGAAGTCAGTGGGTTCTCAAGCTCATTCACCCCGTACTGTAGATATAGTAGTCCTTCTGATACTCCTTTAACAGTTTCACAGGGTAGGTGAGAATATATTCTGAGGTATGTTTTCAGGAAAGGTGCTAGAAAGCCATTTGCATAATGTCCTACTGCATTTGTGGTAAGAGCACTTTTTTTTTCCATTCATTCCAGTGTTCTGCTATTCCACAGATGTGTTGGGAACCATCTCTGAGGTTTCATCAGTGTGAATGAGGACAAAACTTGGGCTTCATCATCCTTGAAACTCTGGGTACCTCTAATTTAACTTTACAACAGAATAGAAGTTGCGTGATTCTGCAGCCAGCAGTGCTGTTAGAACTATACCTCGTTTGCTTCAGGTACGAAAGGGTGAGGACATCCACATGTGGCTGGCTGCAGTATCGAAGACCATAACTGAACGGGTCAGACTGGGCTGCGTTTACAGTCAGGGTCAAGTCAGTATGGTTAGTGGTGTCTAGGGCATCATCTACCCCATCTGAAGGTAGACAACTAAAATGTGTCTCTAAACTTCCCACTTTCTAACTATCAAGGGAGCACAGGGTGACTCTTTGGGCTATGGAAAGAAATCCACTGTGCAAAGATTGAAAGAGAGGGTGGATAAGCCCCACCTAAACTCTGCTGCTTTAGTAAGCACAATGAATGTGAATTGCAAAATTCAACTTCTATGTCTGTCCCTAATATAGAACATATACTGGCAAAAATAGAGTTGATAGCATTTATTGTGACAGCTGATGCTGATGATTTGACTTCTTCTATTAAACAGATGACTCATCTACAATTTGTTTTTAGATTGTCTAGATTATGTGTATTTAAAGCCCTTTGGAGATTTTAATTTTGCATTCCATCTGTGACAGCAAAAATGGTAGGCATGTTGAGCATATGAAGAAGAAAAAAGGAAAACAGAAGGTTTCCCAGATTCTGTGAAACAGAGCCACATGCCCTAAGAAGCCTGGCAACACAGATATATAAACTCTTCTTCAGCTTCTTTTCTAAAGCAGCAGTAGGAACTTGCAGGTGGTTTTTCTGGTACTGCTACTGAGATAGAAGCAGCTACACAGTGAGAATGTTGGGGTTACTCTAACTTTCTGAAAAAAAGGGTGAGGAAAAAGACTATAGTTTCTATTAGGATTGGGTGGTGGAGGAAGATTTCCTCAAAGCACCCTAATTTTAGGATTAGAAAACAATAGTGAAACTCACCAAATGACAGCCAGCATTCAAACCTTTATCTTTGCTTAAACACCTGTTGGTTATTCAGGCACGAACTATATCCTGGGTGCAGAGTTCTCCTCTGCATTATTTCTGTGGTTTCAAACATTTCACCTTTCCCACAGCAGCGTATGCTAGTGACTGGAGCACATCTCTCCACTGTCTCTTCAGAGATGTAACTCTCTTTAGGAAAGAAGAAGGAAAAAAAAAAAAAAAACAACACTGAACCTTCTTTCTTCCACACTAAAAGACCTTTGTCCCAAACCACACATGTAGATTTTAAACAGAAAATAATATGAAAGCACAGTGCTTCCTTTATAGCAGACCTTATGTGCCTTATGCAGCTTTCTGAGTTCCTGTGTCCATGGATTTATGATGTGCTCTACACTTTCCACATTCTCAGTGTTGTTTTCCCACATTTGAAGGAGAAATGATCAAGAGATTTGTGCTGGAGTGAAATTTATTCTGTCTTAAGCTGTGTAAAGGTTCCAAATTCACCACAGCATGGAAAATAGAAATGCTGTAAGCATCTTGGGCCTTTCCCAGGCATGCAGACACCGTACCTTCTGTAGAAATGAATATTACATTCTTGTAATTACTGTTCTTGTCAGAAATGCTTTTGCCTTTAATAGATCAGGTAAATATGAACTGAGCATATGCCCAGGGGGTCATTTCTGCACGAGAAGATAGCCCCCAACCCAATGAGATGTTACACTTCTCTGAAAAGTGGGGAGCTTGAGTGAGCTTTCTGGACACTCTGGGTTAATTGCAGAGGTGGACCGTCAGGGCTCCGAGGGGATCCCTTGTCTGGGAGAAGAGAGCTGTGATTTAATATTTAAAAAAATGTTTTGAAAAAATGTTTTAGGATTGTGGTAAATGGGGTCACACTGGCCAGTTTCCTCTGTGTGTGCTAGAAATCTATGAGTGACCATCAGGGCTCAGGCACTGAAGACACTGTCCCACTCTGCAGATAACCGTGGTAAGGCCCCCTTTTTCTACAGCACTCACTAATAGCAGCACTGCCAGACTCACCTCTATACTGCTTAGCAGGGAACCATCTCACTGCCTCCTCAGTAACTTTGAGTATTTCTTGAAAATGTTGGTCATTGCAGGCACAGTCCAGTACCCCATGTTGAGGAATACTCTAATTCTGCTAACATTTCTCAGTGGTTTGCCAACTGCCTTTTCCATGGAACAAACAAAATAAAACAAAAACAACTTAAGTGCAAGTAAGGAATTAATTCCCTCTTACTCAACTAACAAAACAGAAATACAGAAATAAAATAAAACCACACTTAAAATTGTTTCTGTAGGTTACCTACTAACCAGCAAAAAAGCTCTCAAGATACTGGTGTAGCTCGGATCAATCCTTACTCTAGATTCCTGGGCATTACTTATATAGAAAGGAATTGAGATTCAATAAAGAACTTCTCCTTATATCTCTGTTTGCTCCTTAAGCAAGTAGTTCGAGCTTCAAAGAGCTTTTGTAATTCATAACTTAATTAGGATGCCAATTTTTAACAGTGCTATTAAAGGATTACTGACCTCCCTGCCTAATTTTAGAAATATTGATGTCTTTTTGGCATGGGTAGGTAGATCTGTTTTCTGATCAGAGAATAAACATAACATGTTAATGACTGTGCTAATGCTTAACAGGCTACAGATCTATTTATAGTTATGAAGGAAATCTTCCTGCCTGGAATTGTCAAGCGTACACCAGTGTTAAAATATTTGTGTGTACACAACAGCCTGTAATTTAAAGAAACAAATACATTGATAAACAGGGTTCATTCTCTTTTCTTGGTTTGTGTAATATGCACAATTATTTATTAACCCTCTAATATGATTAATAATCAATCAAATCTGAGGTGATAAGTGGTCTAGGGAATAAATATACCTTATTTTGGCTTGGAGGGATACTGTGTTTTGCAGCCTAATGTGTTCCCCATTCTATTCCTTTTCCTTTTTGTTATTCTACAGAGGTTTTTAGACTACAGCCACTGACAGCTGCAGTAAAAAGCATTCTGCTCAATACAATCCAGCCAGATAGTGGGCAAGTGTTAGGTAAGTGCCTCTCTAGCTACAAACTGCATGGTCAAAGGTGAAGCTTCCTTGATATACCTATCAGCAGAACTATGTAGGACAGAATAATTTCCTGAGTATATGGAGCCTGAAGATATCAGCAATTAATTTTTTGAAATTTTGTTCTAACATATTAAAACTGTTTAGATACTGAAAAACAAACAAACAAACAAAAAAAAACCACTTTATTTCAAATATTGGTTTACATTAAGTCAGATGGTGATCGTGTTAACTGATAAACATTTCTTACCATGTCTCCCTGAATCTTAATGTTTCCCTAAAACAAAAACAAAAGCTGAAAATCTGACCATGATAGAGTATTAATTCAAGGCCTCTACAGTCCACTTGTATCCCACTGAAGCACTGGGCTTCCAGATCTTATCTTAATGAAACAGCTCATAGTGTCAAAGAAAAAAAGCCACAATGTTGTGAACCTTGGTTGCTTTGATCCATTCTAAGTATTGAGCTGTACCATGCCATCCTAGAATTGTCAGTCAATGCAGGCTCCGCTCTAGCACTTTCAAAGTGAGTAGCAGTATATTTCTCTTTCCCGATCTCTTGCTTCCAAAGCCAGCAGAAGCTGCAGAGACAGCATATTTGGCTCCCTCAGGAAGGATGTTAGTGCTTTGGTTTGAATCTCTCACCTCACCCTCTAGCCAATGAACAATCATCATGGGCAGACTCTAAAGGGAATTTTCTCGAGGTCTCCTTGAAGGAAAGATGATGCCAGTGAACTGGCAGTGGGGATAGTCATGCCTCAGAAACCAATATGGCTCTACCGCACCTACCCACAAAAAAAATAATAATATGAATGGTAAAATTAGGGTTGAAAACAAATAGTGCAATGCTATGACCACAAGTACAGCACAAAAGAAAGCCAGAGAAACTGGCATGGTAACAAAATATGCTGGAATCTGAGCAGAAGAGAGACCTTGAAACAACTTAGGAAGGTAAGATCAACTGGAAAAATAGTGGTGCCTTATCAGTTATTCTAGTACCTTGCAGTAGATGGCACTGTGGAATTCCCATGGGCCAGTAGTTTAAGAGACTGAAGCAGAAGTAATTTAAAAATCTTTCTTTCCCTCTTCAAGGGATGGGATCAAGAACATTAAAAGTAAAAAATAACCTAATACAATAGAATCTGCCCAAATGGATAAATAGAAATATGTACCTTAACTAAAAGAAATAAAAATAATAAAAACAAAGGGGAGTAGTTTCTGACCTAAAAGCAGAAACTGCATAGGAAACAGGGTTTTTTGTCTATCAGATAGGCACTAAAGACACCACATAAGTCTCAGTGATTTGCACATGGAATAGAAAACAAATGTATTGTAATGTATTGTATTGACCAAAAGATAAATAATACATTCAGAATGCAGCATAAGAAAAGAAGAACTTTCCTTTGTTTTGACTAATGATTCTTGAATGGCAGAGGCAGGCATTCCATAGCCTACTCCATGACCAGTTTCCAGCTCCACCACAGTGCTACAGTCCTGGGCCATTGTGACTTTTGATCCCAAGGAAACACTACCTGCAAAGAAGTAGGTTTTTCTAAAGCATGTGTCCAATGTAGGTATCTAAGACAGAGCTGGTAGCACTACCAGTTGAAGTAAGACCTCACTTTTAGTGAAATTTGACTTCATAGAATTGCAATAATTTGAACTGATATCTTCTACACCAAAGGTCTGGCTCAATGCACATGATTATTTCTGAGTTTTATTGTATCTACAGTGACTAGTAGATACATAGAATAAAGATGCTGTATTAGGCTGACTTTTTCATAATACCCGATGCCCTACCAAATATCTTATTTTGGTATGTCATTGTAATTATTCCTCTTACAAATGTTCCTTTGTATGCATGAATGCTATACTTGTTTATGCAAATCAAGGACACGTAATTGCCCTGGCATTTCTGAAAACAGAATGCAGAATTGCAAAGAAGAATTTCAATTTACTCTGTGTAATCAACCTGGCTTTCGAGGCCTATACCACAGACTATCTACAATGTCCATAGAATCTTTTTTGCAGCTTGATATTTTGATTGACGTGATTTTTCCCAACTTGTGTTTATGAAAATAAAATGTGCCAGTAAAAAATAAAATCAAAATAAAAAATCTCACTGTGTTTCTAGCTGGTCTGAGATCAGAGATGATACATTCAATAGTGAAGAACATAATCTCTACCCCAAGGAACTTGGCATGTTACAGCAGACACAACTCTTATATGTACTAATGCATATTAGGATTCCACCTCTGACAAAATAGGAGAGCTCTGTGAGGAAGATTTAAGGCCTTTTTTTATCATTCTTATGATTAATTAATTAATTATTGTCGAAAGACTTTTCAGAGTATGAGTTTTTAAAAGAATTTAGTTGGTCAAGCTTACTCCAGCTATCCAGCTCCTGTAATTGTTCGTCTAACACAGAATGTAAAGAAGAAACAATAGATCTTAAGACTGATTAGCAAAACAAAACAAAACAAACAAACAATAAGAAAAAAAACAGTATCCCTTTGCAAAACTCATCTTCCACTTGAACAAGTGCAGTCGGAAAAGGATGGATAGACTGCTCATTGCTTTTTAAGGAAACCATCATCTGTCTGTCTGAAATCTCTCTCCATGCTGTAATAGCTATTAACAGCATCTCTTACTGTAAACACTATTTTTCCGTCTTTATTTCTCATTTATATATTTTGTATATATAGAAGATATATTGTATAATTAGCTCTAGTGTATCCTGAGATACTCAACCACTTTTCTGTACTGGTTATGTGACAAGGCAACTGACGGAGGGATAGAAAGATTTCTTTCTCCTTATTCCTTTTTATTTATTTTTAAAGGAATGTTACACCACACGACCAAGGGCAACTCCTTTGGCAAGTTTGGTTATGCTTTCTGAATATTTATTTAGTATCATTGTTTAGTACTGAATTCTTTGATTAAATTTCAGTGACAGTAACTTCAAGAAAAAATTACACAGCTTCAAAAAGTGTGTGGGCAAATTCATGGCAGAAAAATCTAAGCTAAATAAGGCTATTAAATACAAAACCAGAAAGTCCCCAAACTGCAAATTGCTGGAGGTTGGAAGAGTGTTCCAAGGAAGTATCACTGCATCTTTTGCTTATAAATTTCTCTGGGCATCTGCTTTTGGCCAGTGTTGGAGACAGGGTACTGAGCCAGACAGATCTTTGGTCTGACTCAGTACTGTTAAAATTTTATGGAAGTGTCATGAGAGAGACATGACAAATGCTGGGATGCAGGTGAAGAAGTGCTTTTCTGTTATAAATAATTCACTCTTCTTTTCTTTTTTCTTCTTCTTTCTTTTTCCTCTTTCCTCTTTCCTCTTTCCTCTTTCCTCTTTCCTCTTTCCTTTTCTCTTCTCTTCTCTTCTCTTCTCTTCTCTTCTCTTCTCTTCTCTTCTCTTCTCTTCTCTTCTCTTCTCTTCTCTTTCTCTTCTCTTCTCTTCTCTTCTCTTTTCTCTTTT
The DNA here is from genome assembly GCF_040182565.1 of Anser cygnoides. NCBI lineage: Eukaryota > Metazoa > Chordata > Aves > Anseriformes > Anatidae > Anser > Anser cygnoides. The sequence continues at coordinate 71,198,226 of NC_089873.1, read as the reverse complement.
CTTTTCTTTTCTTTTCTTTTCTTTTCTTTTCTTTTCTTTTCTTTTCTTTTCTTTTCTTTTCTTTTCTTTTCTTTTTTCTTTTCTTTTCTTTTCTTCTTTTCAGAAAAGAAAAAAAGATAAGAAAAGAAAAAAAGATAAGATAAGAAAAGAAAATTAATAAATATGCTGTATTTTGCTGTGAGAAGCCATTTAGCTTCAGTCATTGTTTTGCCAGAGCTGGCCTTTGCAAATTCAGCCTAACTGCAAAAGTTGTGGAGAATGAGAAATCTTTCTATCCCTGGAGGAATTAAAGCTCTCAGTGAGAATTCTGGTCTGATCCTTTGTGTAACCACAGTGTTGCTGCTGAGCTCCTGCTCTCTATTAGCCTCCCGTGCAGTCTAGGGTTTAACTTGGCAGAACTCAAGGTTTTCAGAGAAATTGGTTCAGCTCTTTAACCATCACGTTTATCAGCCCACATGCAAAATCCCTTAATATCAAAAGTCACGGATACTTTGAAAGCACATGAAAATCTATGACTCACATGACAGCTGTGACAAAAATGCAGTCTTTCATATTGTCCTTTTGTTTATGGTCTTTTAGCCAATTTCTGGTATGACAGTATAGAAGTTCAAGGTGATTTTCAAGGAAATCAGTAAGGCTCTAGAACAATATGTTGAATTCTTTGCTAAAACTCAGATAAATTTTTCACTGTGTCCACATGTGTAGCTCTTTTTAAATATGGAATAATAATAATTAAAAAATGCCTGCAAATGTTTGTATTAATATTTATTGCATTTATTTGTATCTTTAAATTCTTTTTGCATGTATGTTGGTATTTAGAACCTTTTTTTTTTTTCTTTTAATGACATTAGTATGAATGCCAACCACTGTTAAAAGGGAGAGGACTTTGATCAATTGTGTGGTGGTGAATTAAAAGAAAACTGCAAAAGCTGTTAACATTTGTCAAAAGTTTGAAAATATTTCACTTCAGGACAGATTCTGCAATCATAGATTTTGACATCCTACCAGTTATTATCCAGTTATTGAATGATTACTTTAGTTTGACACAAGTCTATGTGGTCAAAAGGGGTATCTCTGCCTTTCTCCCCTCCATTGCACCCTTGGCCACCCCCTTTTTTTTTATGCTGCCTCTCCTGTATTTGCAGGACCACTGCTCTTCAGCCTGACCTTTCTATCACATGGCCACATAACCTCTAGCAGTGGAATGATAGTGGCAAGAAGAAGCAGCTGAACGTGTTCAGGAGCATTCCTCTTGTGCAGAACAGACCAGTCTAATTAAAGTCAGCATGTCACCATGGCCTGAGTCCTTGGCTCTCCCGTCAAGGATTGTGAGCTGAATGGTTTATCTGGGTTGTTTCTATTTCAGCGGACTGTGGCTGAGCAAGTTTATACAGGGCAAGAGGCAGTCTTTGAAATTCACATGGGAATGACCCTTATAGGACCTGTGTTAAACTGAGATTGAAGCTGAAATCTCCAATTTCCCCCACAGACAGAAGGCAGCTGTGGAATATATGGAGCACAACCATGCTGTGCTTCTGCAATGTTACCACCATCCAAGGAAGCAATTCACTGATATCTGCAGTCAATTAAACACTTAAATAGATGCCAAGGGGAGACCCAAAGCATTGTTTGAACAATAATCCAAGCCTGAAAAGGCCAGTTGCAGCTGTAATCTGGAAAGGGCCTGAAGGCAGACAGTGAAGGCCTCTCATGCAAACTTCTGTGGGCACACACTGTACTAAGAGGCCACAGCTGTGGGCCATCACCTTCTCTCTTCTGTTCTCCCCCACTTCTGCTCACAGTTAATGCTCACCAGGGAATCAAAAGGGGCAAAGGCCTCTCAGCAGGTTTATCAGCTGCAGCAAATCCAAGATCATTTCTCACACAGCAGTCTGTGAGGAAGAAGAGGCCTGTCGTACTTCAGGACCCAGCAGGAGAAGAACAGGACAGCTGTTGCTGTCATCTCCTTTAACTAAATAGTGCAGTCTTTTGCAAAAGACAATGGAGCATGGCTTCTGAAGGTAATTTTCAATCTTTCCACCTGTGTCATTTCTAGCTTGGTCTAATGCCTTTTATTTTGAACTCTTCATCTGAAAGCACTGCCATGACTAGATTTTACCCAGAAAAAAAAAAAATAAATAAGGCAGATGTAGTGGGCATGCAAGTGCAGCCTAAAGCACAGTAGAATCTTCCCTAAACTGTTATTCTCACACAAACACATATATTAAAAAAAATAAATTAATTAAAAATTACAAGATGGGTGGTCAAATGAAAGACTACAGGCTCCTGTGAAATAGGTCTGCTGGGGGGGGGGGGGGGGGGTAATCACCCAAGTCCAAGGAGGATCAAATGACTCTGTTGAGCTCAGTCTTAACAATAATAGCAATAGTCATGATCACCCCTTGCCCCTGGACACACACCAGTTAGTAATATCTCATGGATAAAGTTATAAAAGACAATCATGACTGTTGAGGTGTGAACATGGTCTACAAGAATCTTTCAGCAAGGCACGTGACAGAATCCATCCAGATGAACTGATTGACTAAAATGCACAAGCTCTAGAAAGTACAAAATCTGCTTTCCCTTTAAGGGATAGGCTTGAAATCAGAAGATACTTAGGAACAAATTAGGATCCGTACTTCTTATTCCTGAATCTAAATCCAGCCTCTAAATGATGAGGATCCGTTTCTGAGCATTTGTAGTTTTGTTCTAATTATGGACTGAAATTATATTTCCTGAGTATTAATTGCCAACATTCTTCCTTCTTTCCTCATTGTTTAAATAACACTATTGAATTGACACTTTTTTTTTTTTCCTGTTAAATCTCCTAATTACCTCAAAGTGCAAGTATTAACAATTCAGTCTATTCACTAGCTAACTTGCTTCTACAACTAATAATGACTGCTATCTGGCGCCTTCGAGGAACAGGTGATAAGTATATTTCTTGGTGATTTCTGTATTTATATTTGCTTTTTGCCATGCTTTGCAACTTTACTGTTTACTTGTCCTTCTACTTCTTATTAAAGAGAGGTTTGAAAAGTCATTTCAGGGTCATTTCACTTCCAATAGCAAAACTTCTTGTTTTTAAATTTACACACTTCCTTTTTAGGATTGCTGTAGTTTTCTTTCTCTTATGACTTTTTTTTAACTTTTTTTTAATGCCTTTATGGAATGTTGTTATCTGTGAGTGAAATGAAGGCAGAATGCAATATTCCTGTTTCCATTACAATGTACTTGAGAATCACATCTTTGAGCAATCCCTCTTAAAGACCTATTGGCAGGTTTCATGGTTTGACTTCTTTTTTTGGAGGAATTGTAACCTGTTGGGCCTTAATTATAATGACTCTGAGATTCTCCAGCTGCCTTGGATTTTACTATTTCTTCTTGCTGTATTTCTTCCACTGCTCCACCTCTTCTTTGCCTCCAATTCTTCTGCTCTTCTTCTGATGAACTGAATTAAAACTTTCACTAGCAAAAATTATGGTGTGCAGCTGTGCACACCATTTGCTGATTCCAGGTTCTTTTCCTCTGTTTATGCTTTCCACACAGATTGTTGCTGCCACATAAAACAAATTAAATAAAACTGGCACTCAGCTTCCTGGTGAGACTAGCAGTAAACAAGCTAGGGAATCTTAGAGCTGTGTGAAAGCCTTAAGAAAATGAAATTAAATAAAAAGTCCAGCTGCAGCAAACCATTTAACACAAATACCTAGAAAGTATCATGAAGGTGAGGCATCCCAAAGGGTGATGACTGTGCATTGATTTTTATTGAGCTTAATAAACTTTCATGTCTTTTTCCAGGTTAGGGAGCTATCAGGTTGACATGGAGACCCTGAGAAGAATAACTTGCTATGTCTAAAAAGACTAGGATTTATTTCCCCTCTCCTATTCTCAGCAAGATATTTTGCTTGTTTATTAGTTAATGAGTATGATTTATTATTTATTAGTTAATGAGAATAAGGGGAAACATTCCCTACTCAGTGTTCAGGTATAGATATGGGTCTGCTAAGATCTTTCAAGTCTGGAACTTAACTGGCAAAATATTGGGTATCTTCCAAAGTGTGTCGCCAGCTGCATGTGAATATGCATCCCTGAAATGCTAGCATTTGGCAGTCGTCAAGATCTGGAAATATTAAAGTATTCATTCTTGGATCTACCTATATGTTTATAACTTGCCTCCCCCAACTCTGTGTGAGAGTCCAAAACCAAAGAATCCCCAAATACCCTTTATATGCTCTCTGGCTCTCACTCCCACACACACTTGTACGTGCATGTGCATGTATGCATAGTTATTAGTCAAAAATACATACAGCCATACAAAAAACAGGGCAGAAAGGAAAGCTGTTTTGAATAAGTATCATTTGCAAGATGTAACATTTAGAGCTTCATTTTTGTTCTTTTATTTGACTGTAGATATTTTGCTTTTCTTCTGCTTTTATAAGGTATTCTGTACTGAACTTGAAGTTATCAGAAACTTGTGGAGGGCAACAGGGTAGATTAAGGGCATAGTGGAAATTCATCTCAGAGAGGAAGAGATTATGGAGCGGAAAGGAAAGGAAGCTGAAGGCAAAAGAGGGGGCCTCTGAAGGACAAGAAAAGAAGAAAATAAAAGACTTGTATAGCTTTTTGGATTCTTATTCCAAATGAACTTGCAAACCTCCTCTCCTGTGGGTCCAGCCAAGTGATTTCAGCCATCACAAGTAGTGATTGCTACGCATACCTCTGTCGCAGAGGCAGGAGGCATTTCAGGAGAAATGTGGGATTTAACAGCCGTTGGGGGGAAGGGTAGAAAAAACAGAATGACCCCCTACATTTGAAAGGCGTGATGTTTCTTGCCTTGTCCCCCTCACCATGCTTCCTTCCCTCCCTCCTACACATGTATTACTAAAGTGAACAAGGATTTCAAGCTATGCAATTCTTGGAAATTGGTTGAAGAGCCGGCGGTGCTGGTAACCAATTTGTGATTCTCCTTTTAGGAACAAATCCCATGTGCTACGTACAGCAGCCTTTGGTTAACAACCCCCTGAATGTCTGAAAGCAAAATGGTATTATGTATGTAAGATATAATACAACGTTGTTTTTTACAAAAGTGTCCATTCAGCACAGCATGGATCTGGGAGGTTGTGAGCAAGCCAGGACACTTCACCGTTAGATTGAAGGCTGTAAATACTGTAAGTATATACAGTAGATAAAAGTTTGAGATTCTTTGGAGGGAAAACTGGTCAGAGTTCAAGCTTTTGATGTGGACATGAGCCCCGTCTCAGGCCTTGCTTCTGCAGCCAGTGCCATCCAGTTCCAGTAAAGGCAGGCTGGAGATGCAGTCTTTTCTCACCCTTTCAGCCGCCACCACCACCACCTCAGATGGGTGGCTGGTGCATTGGAGGTCTTGCTTTCATCTGACTCATTCTCCTTTTCTGTCACAGTGACCTCCAGTGGTTCTCTTCATCATGTCCTGTAAACTGTCCTAAATACATGGGACTATTTTTTTTTTTTAATTTTTATTTTTTAGGCAACCATAGAACAAAACCTTTTGAAGGGAAGAAATGAGAATGCATCATTTTTTTCATTAATTTTTTGTTTCTGTTGTGGGCACCAGATTCCTCCTCGATGGACATGCAGGAAAGGCATGCATCTGTGAGACTGGTGAAATAATTATCTGGTGAAAGAGAACCATTATTTGTGACTATTAAATGAATGAGCAAAACTGCTCTGAGATTTGCCAAAATGTTCACATAGAAAAATCAGACTTCTCAAGGGGAGGGAGGGGGTGAGAGGCTTGGAAAAACTGATTTGCTCAAGTTTGTAGCAGGTCAGGGAGGACCGGGGCGGGGGGGGGGGGGGGTGTGTGGAAGGGACTAACTTCATCTCTGAGGTGGTCCCACTTTCAAGAACTTTGTGAGCCCTCTCTCTGGAAGTGGTTCTCTTTATACATTCAGACTTGGCTGGCAGCGGTCACCTCGCTTGGCCTTCCCTGATTTAAAGAAACAGCTGCATATGTCAGTGTTTCTGTTGCTTTTACTTTGTACCCTGTGCCAGAAGCTATGAAGCTATAAGCCTGCTCACCTTATATGTACAGCGTATAAATCTGTCCTCAAAAGAGGGCCCATGGGACGGTCCTGGAGGACAGGAATGAAGGGGAGGGGGGTCAGAGGCTAGAACTGGGACACCTCTGTATGCAAAAAAGAGACAGATCATTATAGACAAGAAGAGAAATTGTGTTGAAAACAAATCACAATTGCTGACAAACTTTGAGGGCCCCTTGGGAATATTTTTTTAAGCAGGCAAAACAACTACTGAACTCAATGGAAGGTTTGCCTGATTAAGGGCGGTTTAATATAGCCCTAGATCATCCTGCCTGCCAAAGGCCAGCAAAAGCCATGAATTACCATATCATCTAGCCCTTGCAACTGATACATACAGTCTGTTGACAGCTTTGCCTCTTGTGGTACCTCATTTCATCAAGTCCAACAGAAGCATAAGTCTGGATGTTAAAGAAAATGACCATAAATGAATTCCTAGTCTGTTCTTGGAAACAATATCATGAAAAATTTGCACATAAATTTTGTTGGTAGGAAGTGCCTGTGTTCTTTACTTCTGTTCTGACATAGCTATGTATCTCATCTGCTGAGGCATCCTTCCTCATTCTTCCTAGCCCTGTCTAGTGACAGAAGGGAAAATATTGGTGAAATGCAGGATGACTCCCAAGAATCTAGAGTGAGATCAACCTCTAGTTTGTGTGCTAGCTACTGATATTTTTTTTCCAGCTGCATGAAGCGCCTGCCCTCAGACAAGCTGAGTATGCCTGTGTTGAGCTCAGGGGAGCGGGTGAGTGCAGCCTGTAGCAGGTCTGATGCATGGGCGCTGGTCCGGGGGATAGCTCCCGCTAACATCAACAAAAGCTCTGCAGGGTGTTTATAGTGCACCCAGACAAGCATTCCTTTCACAATACCTAACAGACATTGTATATACCACTGTAGATTGTTTCATATAATCCTACCTAGACTCTGACAAATAGGATCACATCATGGACTGCTCTTTTCCAGCTTCAGGCAACTTGCCAGTGAGCTCTTTTTTCTCTAAATGCATTAAAAATCACCTAGGATGAGCTGCGTATTTTCCAGAGGTCTTGTTTTCCAGAGACTTTTAATTAGATTCTTGTAGTTGTTTTTCATTATGCATGCATAAGTTCGTATTATAATGCTGTTTGAGTAATAACATGCACAGAAAATTGTTCATGTAAGTGTGTTCTAAATTTACTGGTGATTTTGGACTGTGAGACTAACTCTTGTTATGTCTGTCTCTGTTGGTCTCTGGCTGCTGTCTTTTTTTATAACTATTAATGGTCCCAGTTGGTTGATCTTTGTCTGATAAAAACATCTCTTAAATGGATTAACTATAAATGATGGATCATCTGTCGTTAGAGCTGCTCTTAACTCTTAGTATTTACCCCATGTCATCTTATCATTATCTGAATAACTTGAACACAGTCTTAGTGATTGTGCTATATTTATTTAAAGTTTTCGTTCTCTTCTTTTGCCAATAATGAGTCTCAGAAAACGAGCTAAGCTGAGAACTCTGGATCTGCTTATCCCTACATAGCCCTGATGTAAGAGTAAGTGCAATGTAAAAAAAAAAAAAAAGGCAGCTGATGTCATCTGAATTTCATTAACGTAGATAACATTTTCTGTATCTTATTGCATGATGTGGTGTTTCAAATATAAGCAATTATATCCTGTCCTGTAAGGAACTTCCTTTATCCATTGCACAACAGACAAGCTACTGGAGAAGAGGCCTTTTAAGGAACAGCCTCTATGTATCTCTCACACTTAAAAACCTCCTAAGTTTTGTGAGTTTTTATACTGGTGCTAGTTCCTTAGAACTTAACATTTGCAACTGTCATCCAAGTGATTGTCAGCACTGCTATCCTGTGCTACCCAGGCATACTGGGAGACCAGCCTTCTGGTTGTCCCAGCCACTGCTGGTACCTCTGCCTCTGTACTTCCCAGGAGTACCTCCTCAGTTTTACAGACACTGTGCATTGCCACAATTTTGTTGTGTGTGACTGAGAGACTCTATATCCAGCAAACATGTGGGACCTCTCTGTGATGCATGCTTGCAATACCAGGAACTCATGTATGGTATCAGACCCTCCCTGGTCAAGGAGGCCTTATGATCCTTCCATACTGATTGATTCTAAGTAATCTTGTGGGACTCGTATTGGTGTATTAGACTCAAATTGCTTGAGGCTGTAAAACAAGCCTGCCAACACAAGGTACAGTTAAGTTAACTTCTCAGTATAGTTAATGAGTTACAAGGAGACTTCATCTTCAAGGAGACTTCATCTCTTGTGACTTCATATGTGTGAGTAGACTGTCCTTGCTGCTCAATGAGAAGACACGTTATTATCCCCAAAAGCATGATAAGCCCATTTTGTCTTATGAAAACTTTATTAGGATTATGTGTTTTCCTGGTAAATCTCTCTTGGTTATTATTGGAACAGGATCTGGAGAAATGTGAAAGGAAAAGAATCTATTTACATACACTTTTTACCTGCTGGCACTGAAAATAGCAGACATTTTAAGTGGGTACAGCGAGGCACTATGTCTTCTCTGTTTGATCTCAGAATTGCAAAAGCAGACTGACCTAAGAGCCTCACTGAGGAATCAGTTGCTAATATCCCCAGATCTCATAATGTTGGGTCACCACCCCATGAGTGCCAGTCTGGATGAGAGGAGCTTTGGGGCAGTTTGCGTTTGACACTGAGGGTTTATCTGGTCACAGGACTGAACTGTTGACAAAGTGGTATACAGCCACTTTTTCTTATTGTTGGGAAAATAATAGTTTTTATTTAGATCAAGGTTTAGCTGCACTCAGTGATTTACTTGGATGTGTGTTTGTTTCCATGTCCTCTCAGCTACAAGAGGGCAATGCTTAGCAGAACATGTTTCTGAACACAGGTAAAGTGATCAACAGTGTGAAAATTTGAAATATATCAGAATAAGTCTTCTGTACTCCTCCCATGTAGTGACAAAATGGAATATTTGAATAAATAATGGAAAATTCAGGTTACAAGGTGGGATATTTTTTTTCTTTACATTTTGCGCTAATTTTCTATTTCTAGATCTTCTTAAATATAATTCTAATGGCACTAATCTACACAAAGTTCTCCCACCTCCAACATACTTGTACATACACACTCATGGTAAGAAAGGCCTCTCCAATAGCTTGCTGTTCATGAATGATTTTCAGTAGTACATACATAGACCTTACCCTGTAGTTCCGCTGGGAAAAAAAATAATAATAAATCTCTTTTCTGAAAATTTCCTGACGTTTTGCCAAAGGGAAGCTTATCTACAATATATATAGTGGTATTAAAAGTATCCTATAAAGTCCAAACTTAGCATTGCACCCAGTAAGGTGTAGAGAATGCTCACTTGCATTGTCAGAGAACAGCACCAGTCCTTGAAAATAGACAGTTCATGGCATATGCATTGGAGAGCACTCTGTTGGATCACTAACTCATTTGGAAGGAGGGGCATGGAGAGGGTTAGATCATAGATATTTTCCACAGCAAATTAGTTGACATCAACTATAGGAAAAAATTATTTTAGTTGTGAGAAGAGTCCAGGAAACTGATTAAAAGAGAGGACTCTAGGGGGTATATTTTCAAAGAATTGTGTGGGAAGTTCTGTGCATAACTTCGACTGAAGTCAGTGTTTAGAGAAGCATCGTAGTGTATGGTTAATGAGAAACTGTCTTTAAGCGTGGTCACCTTTTCCTGGTGAAGTCTGAAGCCAATGGCTTACTGTCTGATGACTGTATTCAGAGCCTAAGTGAAAGAACTGAGATAACCAACCATGGAAAAAAAAAGGCTCTGTGTGTGTGTGTGTTGCTTTCCAATAATGTTTTGCACTTCTACAACAGGCTTTCAGTAGATCTCAGAACATTTTAGGAAAGTGGAAAAGTGTTTCAAATCAGAACTCTGATAAAGAAGTAAAATTATTTGTCCAAGGTGTTCCAGTGTTGCTGGTGTTAAAACTGGGAGAAAACAGTTCTTTACCTACTTTTTCCTGAGGCCCTATGTAGACACCGTTGATGTTCTCAGTAGAGCACAAACTGAGTACTTTAATGATTTAGTTGCTCACGTGACATGACTCATGCTGATGGTTTACATTTTATAACAGAAACCATCATGGTGTGGTACTTCAAAGGTAGTTCGTGCTTCCTGTATTTGCATTGTACTATTCTGCAACTAAAGACCTTCAGCCTCCAGAGATACTATTACAGCATCTTTTCTCTGCAATAAATTATAAATAAATAATAGAATGTTTTAAACTCTCGAAGACTGTGACTAAATACAGGCAGCATTCCCCTACTTTCTGGATTACTGCAAGACAGCCAAATTCTCTGTGGTGGCTTAGGAGGTCAAGGGCACTTACTCATAAGTGAACAGGCATTGCTTATTGCACTGTAGGTGGATTGTACTGGGAATAGTGCTGTCCACATGTTGAGGCCATGAATACATAAAACTAAGCCAAATAATTCCTGTGCTTGACATCCCTTCCTTGAGAGCATGGAGTCATTTCATAGTGTAGACGTAAACGGTATCATTTTTTTTTGAGTGTCTTGAATACCAAATGAATGTCTGTATTTAAAAGGGATCATGAAACAAACACTGCAAGAGGAACTCTACTGTTAATGCACTTCTACTGCCAAGTGCACAGAGCCTAAAAAGGATCTGTTATTGAGGTCCAGCAACAGCATAGCTGCTGTGAAGAACTGTCATCATCTGATGTCTCTTAACAGCTTTTAAGTTTTGTAGTAAGTGTGGTAATTACTTTAGACCAGTGCAGCAATGATGTGCCAAATGTAGGTTACCCTTTGAGGTCCTGGCTTATCTAGAAATGGGCAGTGACAAGACTTTTGAATGCGTTAGCTGGATCTGAGAGGCAGGACAGCTGTTCAGCACATTTCTGGGGCTGTCTCCCACCTCCTGCTATGATGCTCTGGTTTCATTTTGTTGTAATTCTGTTTTTTTTTGTTTTTTTTTTTTTTGAAATCTCAGCCAAAACAGTCTTACCATTCTTAAATGCAAAACAAGGAAAAAAAAGTTGTATTACCCATGTTAAAGAATACACTGGAAACTCTTCTGATAAGCCCTAGAGCCTCTGTGGCTCAGGGAAGAAAATGGAAATTTGGAAAGGCTTCTTCTGCATTAGGAATTCTATTTTATCACCCTGAAGATCATCTGACCATGTTATAAACCTCTGAAAAAGCACTCATTGAACGAAGGCTTCTTTATTACTTTATCATCAACAACCTTCATCACAGAGCATGATCAAACCCCTGTGCGTGACTGGACTTTGAGCACACATCCCTTTCCAAACCACCAAAGGTACCCCACCACTCTCCAGCTCCCTTGTTCCACCAAGCTAAGGGCAGACCCTGCCTTCTGAGCAGGTTCATGTTCAGAAACTACAAGGACAAAAGCAAGCTTTCCATGTGGTGCCTGCTTAGCCAGGAGTTTGGAAAAAGATGTTGGGATGGAGCTGCATAAATCAGTTATGAACAGGAAGCTTCCCTGCTCTGCCTAGGTTGTTTTTTCTGCTAACAGGTGGGTAGAGAGCAGGAGGAAGCTGGTACAGCTGCTGAGGGGAGAGAATAACCCAGCAGGAGAAAACCTGGGACATAGACCTTAGAGAAGAACAACATCAGTGGATGTGAGCCAGAATATGGAGGAAGGACTTGCTGAGCCAGGAAACTGATGAAGGAAGCTGAAGTGTGTGAGGTGAGGGTTGGATTTAGCTGGCCAAAGAGAAGGGAAGATGGAGAGTGGATTGAAACCAGTGGAAAAACAGTTGAAAAGACCTTAGATGTGATGAAGAAAGGAGGGGTGAGGAGAGGGATAGTGACAGGTGGGAGCAGAGACGGTAATCTAAGGAAAGTGCAGGAGCAGGTGATACAGGATTAAAAGAGAAAAAGTGGATTTTGGTTTTGCCAGAGGAAAAGGACAGAGGCATGGATGCAGAGGTGGAGAGAAAGCAGAGGAGGTGGAGAAGGAAGAGAAAATAGGTGGCAGAAGAACTGTAACATCTGGTAATGTGATCCCAGCCCTGACAGTAGTGTGTCAGCAGAGAGGCCAAATGAAAGCTGTGTGAGCAACCTTCCCTCTGGTACTTTCAAACTCTTGGAGTGCCTCACTATCCATTATGCCGTCTATTTTAGGCATGTTAACTGTGCAAATGTGCCATGTAGAAAATCAAGTGGGCAGGCATACAGTAACGTAAGAGGGTAATCTTTCAGGAGGTCAGATAATGCAAAGGTTGAAGCTCTAGCACCACTATTTTTCGCCTCTGAAATAAACATACCTTAAATTTGACATCCTTTATACAGGAAAATATCAGGATAAGTCCTTGACTATTGCAGGGTTTCTGAGGCAAGTTGAATCACTGGAGTTGACCTGTCTGAACAACTGAAGTCTCTTGAAGATTTTAGTCATTGCCCCCCCCCCCACCCCCCAATTAGCAAGACAAAATTTCTATAGCTTCTCTCTGAAATAGGGCGTAGAGCTCAAAAAGATTTGCATTCAACTTTGCAAGGCTAAATCCAGTGGTCTGCAGCAGTGATTTTCAAACCATAGTCTGAGAACCACAGGACCCATAGATGGAAGTCCTGTGTAATGATCTATAAGAAAAAACAAGACTGTTGTTAAATTTGCTGCAATTGCAAATTTGATAGGAGCTAGTAAATTGGAAATCCTTGATGGATGTTGTAAAGATATATGGGAGACTGGAGGTGTTACAAAATCAGGCCTTCTTTTATGAAGTGTCAAGGTTTACAGAGCCAAGGTTTAACATTTAGGTTTTCTGCTTTTGTTTTATGCTCTTCAGGTACTCTCTTTGCCAAGGATCATCCTTTCCGACAAAGATAAATTGCTTCTGCTCACTGTAGTTTTAGATTTCAGTTCCAGCTGAGATACACTGGTAATCCTGATGCAAAATCATCTTCTAAATGTATTGCAGTTAACTTCAGTTGTATAAATCCAAGCATTAGCTGGATACTATAAATAGGCAGGATGTGCAAGGAGGCCAAGTTGAAAATGTGCAAGAACCATGCCTTTTTTCTTTAATGCAACCCTGAAATTGTACTACATTTCACCATGTGTAACATTTTTCATCTGAAAAGGAAACAATAGTCATGTGCTTGGTGGGTGTAGTAATTAACTGGACTTAATGAAGCATAGAATTTCACACTTCATAGAAGTGGATGGGGGAGGATGAGTATGTTTTTCTCACTTTTTTTTGCTGTTAGTGTTTCCACGGAGGTAGTTTTCTGCAAGATTGGGTAGAGAGCAGAAAGACATCTGTTTTAAATTATATGATGGCTGTACTTTGGCAATGGAAAAAGATGGCACTTAAAAAAAAGGGAAGAAGAATAAAAAATAAAAGCTTGGCAAGTACAGAATGGAGCAGCAATTACAAGAAATATCTTTAAATTCCCAGGATTTGTAATTTATTTTTCCACGCATGCATTTTTCTGATGTTGCTGATGTTAAGGGAGTGAAACAGAGGAAATTCAGTAGGATTTTACAAAGTACAGCTATCTGTGTGAAACAATTTCCTTTATTCAAGTTGCCCCCACAGCAGCTGTTGTGATTAATATGTGGGTGGTAGCAAAAGGGATAGGAAGCAAGACTCATATGTTCATTTATAAGAAATGATAGGAGATCATATTTTTTTTCTGATGTTTTCTTCAGCCAGTGGCCATCAAGAGAAGACGGTCTCCCTCTTAACTGCAATTATCTATGGGAGTAAGACAGAAGTAAAATTAAGGTAGATGTTTTTCAGAAACAGAGCCATGTGAGGCATCTTAGTGGTGGGAGAAGAGAAAGTAATTCAAGCAGTGTAACAGTACCTATTGATGTGTCACCTACTGCAGTTTCCAATATTTTATTTTTCTCTTTATAAATTCACCCAGAAAGCACTTTTTTTTTTCACCCTCCTTCTTTAAACATTAAGACTGTGTGGCTCCGAAGTGCAGAGATGAGACTCCACTCCTGTGGTAGACATTTTCATATTTGGGTAAAGTTGGTGGGAGCTGAGGATATTGCTGTCTGTCTCATTCTGAACAAGATGACAAGGTGTGATGTATGAGTACCTTCCAAGAGTGCAGTAAGTTGTGCATCCCATGGGGTTGCTTTTCACATCCTCTCAATTGGAGAGTGGAATGATTTAGCATTTATAGGGCTTGTGGCTGGAAAGGTTGGGAATTGTGCTTTCCCTGTAGTGGGGTCCGAGCTATATGGCGGTGCCCCCAGGTTGTTCAGCGACTCAGTGCACTTGAAATAGAGCACTGGAACAAAATATGTTCTGAGTGATTTTTAAGTAAAAGCTAATGTGAAAATGTGGGAGCTTGAATCAATGTAAACACATTAAATTTAAAATAATTTTCAAATATAATAAAGAAAAAAATGATGTTCCTGCTCTTGAAATTCCTCAAGGACACATTTCTCCTTTTGAGTCATGTTTTAATTAGATTATATTTTATTAGACATTCTTTACAAATTTTAAAATACTGCTATTATACATGCACAGAGGAAAATCAGTTTGAACAATTGTGTATAGGCATTCATTGAAGTCAACCACAAAACACGAACATTTTATGTCAGTTATCAATGTACTCGATATGTATATCTAAAGTGCATTATGTTACAAAAAAATATAGAAAGTCAGCAGCACCAAGATACGTTCACAAAATAAATACACCAGTCAACAAAATAAATTACGGTAAATGTGACAATAATAATTGTCTTAGCATTAGCCAAAAAAAAAAAAAATCACAATAACCAAATGTGCAGTTTCAGAGAGCAATGGGGGAAAAAAGTTTTATTCTGAGCATTTACAATATTTACAGGTAATAAATATTTTAATACTTCCCATATGTTCACTATTACAGAATACTGCAATACGTCTTCCAAAGATGTCTTGCTGAAAATATCAGCGCCTCCTGTGGAGCAGAAAAAATAGAAAACATTAACTTTCACTTCAAATACATAGACTCAAAATTAACAGCAAGAGTTCCACAGACTATAATGGATGTGCCTTGCTAGTAAATATTTGCACTAATAAGACCTGTTTAACAGTATTACAGTATTAGACATCATTTCAAAATCTCTATTTCCTTCAGTGTAATGCAGCTGGCAGTATGAAGATCTGCAGTTTATCATGAAAATGAGACCATCTGTTCCACTTTGTTGTACATTCAGACAAATAGGAAGGAGCTTTAGTTTTCTTAGGGCCTTACACAAGAAGATTCCTGACAGCTATGGGTAGAAAAAAAATTATCAACCTGTAATAAATATGCCAAGCACTGAAAGGAAAAAAAACAACCAAACAAAAAACAAAACAACAACAACAACAAAAAAACATAATTGGAGAAATGAGAAATCTGATTTGAAGATAAAAAAAAAAAGCAAGTCCTTTTTGAACACTCTAGCAATCATGTCCTTATTGTGTTAACTGTTTGGGTGCAATGCCTAGCTTCTTATTAAAACTGTCCCATGGGATTATTTAGGCTATCTTGACCAAATCTGTCTTGGTCCACTGATAGGCCACCTGTTAGGCAAGGGGCCTCTTTATCTTAAAGGTGTGTATTTCTATACTGTCACGTCCATGAGTTTTACTTCATTAAAGTCTGCTCGGGTCTTGAAGTGAACAGATCCTTGATGGCATGTCTCTTTAAGTATATGAATAAATGCAGAGAATATATTCCTGAAACTCTCCCTTTGTAAGCCAAATGGCTCGGACCAAAAAGAAAATGAGCATCTCGTGTTAAGCTCTGATTCCTGTTGCATTCAGTCAGAGCTGAAACATTCAGAGTTTGGTTGTACACAGCCCTAAGATTTGAGGACTTTCTAAGGGACACTGGTGTGCTTATATGATTTCTGTAATCCTCCCTTTGTGAACATGGGAGAACAAAAGCAGAGCCAGCTTCTATCCAGCCTGTGTAATACTTGCACTACAATATTATTTTAAGTTATTTCTTAGCAGTGCTGCAGGAAATGCTGAAGGGTTGGGCTTTTTTCCCTTCTGCTGCTGTGAACAGCACATTTCTGTAATGCACTTCAGTTCTCTGGGAAACAGCTATAGGGCGAAATGCAAAGCTATAGCATAGAGTGTGATTCTCTCCGCTGCTGGATGGATCACCAAAGCTGTGGGTAGTGTTCCACATGGCAGACGTGTGTGGGCGTGAGACACACACAAAAAAACAAATCCTTGAGAGTCTGAGTATTTTTTTTTTGTATGTGCACATTGAAAGTTAGACTACATTTAGCATTAGGGAGTTTACTCATTTGAAAGGTTTCTTAGGAAATTAGGTAATAACAGTTTAATTGAATTGGAATGGGTATATAGCTGGAATGTCAAGGAGAAAGAATTTTTAAGTGCCTGGAATGGAAATGTTAGTATGAAGCTCCATAATAATTAACTAGGGTAATATTAGGGTGTATTCAGGCTACGGTATAATAATGACACACAATTCATAGAGTATGACTGTATATGTGTGTCTGCACTATGTAGGCCTGTTTTTAAGAGGATGACATTTTCACTCTGGCTTGGATTTTACTCTTTGTTGTAGAGTTTAAGCTAAGCCACATCTTGACAATGGTCTCCATACTAATGACTACTTGCAAGATGCTTTCTGTGATTTGGTCTCTGATTTTGCAAGAATGGCTACTTTATGAGATACTTCTTGTAATAAGTCAAAAGATCTAGAGTGCAGGTCATTTCTTGTCTTTTTTTTTTTTTTCAGATCTAAACCCAAAATTTTGGGATTGAGATTGGCCAGAGGGAATGCCAGAGAGGGCATGGGGATTTTAGTTCAGCCTGTTGAGCAGAAAGAAAGCACAGAGATACAGTGAAAAGCAGGCTGCTGCATTATGCACATCTATTTCTTCACTACGAAGTAGTGATGCTTCTCCTAAGTGTCAGATAGCCTTAGAGATGCTACAAAAGCAGCTTCTAGTGATGTAGCATATGGATATCCTGTCTGCATGTGCCTTCCTTGTCTCCCACCAACAGATAAAGTCCCTGATTTAGCTTGGTGCAGGTGAGGAATCAACCTCACCAAGATGCAGTCGTCCCTCCATCTAAAATGTGCTTGCCCACTATGTGCCAATAACCGCATAGGAAACTACTTTGAACCTGACTTCTGCTATCTAAAGTACGTGGCATGGAGTTGGTCTTGCTTTGAAGTTTAGAAATAATATCTTTTGTCAGCCTACTGGGATAATTGCAACTTTATGCAATAACAGAGTGGAACTATCATATTATGTTCTGTCCTTTTAAGGGAGGAATTTTGTTTTCTTGTTTCAGGGCTTCTCTTTGCTTTATTTTCTTCAGCCAAATCTGCACAATATAGGGCCTCTTTAGGAATCTATGCTGTGTTTCTGTCCCTGGTGTAATACTGCATCTTGGGGAATAATATCAGGAAGGTAAAACTAATTCAGGACTCCAAGGTGAAGCTGACTACCTTCAGCAATCCAACCATGCTTGAAACAGAAAGACTAAATTCAGACAATCAACAGGACTGTATCTGTCATTCTTTTACAGCTCCCTTTGGATAGACAACCAAAGAAACAGTGAAAATGCCCTTGGTGTTTTTTTTCCTACATTCAAGATTTCTATGTGCTGAAGACACTGCTGCCACTGCAGTTCCTTAAGAGCTGTTACAACTTCAGACATCTCATGAGAGGACTACCAGAGTGTGCCTTTCCTAGGTCACTGGGACAAAACCATCCTCTCTTACCCCACTACTGACTGTTAGAGACATGCTAAATGCTATATGGTCAGGGATGCTGAATGCGTAGCTCTGGACACCAGTAACTTGTGTAGATGCCAGCAGAAGTTGAGGCAATGGAGTACACTGCACACTGTGCCCTGTAAAGCTTAACGAAAGACTGAATTTTAGTAAGTCCCACAGCTGGCATTCCTTTCTAAGGGACATACTGTGAGCAAGTGGCACTTCTATTTTGTCTTATGCTGCCAAAGCAGATGGGGAGGAGGAGAGAAAAGCATTTTTTTTTATTTTTTTTTTTTACTGTTGAAAATACAAACATTTGAGGAGAACTGGGGAGAGGACTGCTTAGATTTGCCTGCAAGTATGCTGACCTCCATTCAAACCAAGATGACTGCAAGTGGATGAGTCGCTTGGGGCACCTCCACTTAAGTCTTCAGGTCGCCTCTTCCCTGAAAACCCTTCACTGTCATATGTGAGAAAAGCACATCTCTCTCCAAAAGCAATGCTCAACATTTTTGAGCAGCAACGTAATTGTTTCACAAGTTGGCAAAAGGATAGAGCTGAATTAAAAAGTCCTAATGGCAGGGAAAATTTTATGGCAAAAGGCTGGTCTGCATTGTTTGCAGATATTACTAAGAGAGAAATTTTCCATGTTCTCCCCTAAGGTTAAACAGTAAAATGAAAAACTGTAAAGTAAGGGTAAGAAAGTTGCCAAAAAGGGGAGGCGTTGAGAGGGAGGAAAGAAAACTTCACCATTTTATAGATGCAGAGCCTTAAATAAAACTCAAAGCTTTCAATCAGCTGAAGCCCACGTGTGGGACCAAGATCTGAAGAGACAGACACTACAGTTAAAGTAGAATAGGGAATTTTAATGGCTATGATGTGCTTTCTTTTATCAGAAAAACTTCTCTTGCTACACAGTTTTGGGAAGCTCGTTTTGGCAATAAGCAAGCAGTTTACTAGAATTGTTTGTCATAGCAAGGGAAGACTCTTTGGTGTATATCCTCTAGTAATAGTGGCTTTCTGGCCAGAAGTAAAACGCTTGCTTTCCTGGGTGCAGATTTGCCAGTGCAAAGTGGACAGGGTACTTACTGCCAGAAAGCACCCTGAGACAGTGCACTGCTGGAAATGCTACTACCCAGCTATAGCCATAAAGGTGTGCTACTATTCCAGACTTAAACAATGCCTTGACCTCATGCACAGAAAGATAACAATTTCAGTAAATATATATTATGCCTGTGGAAAGGATGTAGTAGAATTACCTTAAAATATGATTATGTGTAGTAACAGAGTTGTCCAAGAGTGGGCTCTCAGTCATGCTGCTTCCATACATGTCAGAATTTAGCCAAGCAGAGCGGGCTCGCCTCTTTTTCTTCTCTTGTTCCTTACGTTTTCCAGGCTTTGCTTTCTTTTTCTTGCCCGATACCTTCAGGGGTTGTTCCTTGTAGGTCTGTGATTTGTTTGTCTCCTGAGTTAGGTATCTGCCCTCATCTTCACTGCCAAATCGGACAGGATAGTTCTTTGTGTTTGTAGCAGGCTTAGGGTTAGGTGAAACCTCTGACGTTGCACGGATTTCTGCAGTGTTGACACCTTCAATTAAATTTTGAAGGAATATTCTTCTTCGTAGATCTTGGATTGACTTGCCCTTGTCATGCAGTAGCTGGTGCTCTGATACAGCCCGTTTGCTAAAGAAAGAGAAGAGCAGAGGGGAAAGAGACAATTAGGATTTATTGCCCATTTATTGCCCATTGCTTGGCAAAGCTCCTCTCTCCTCTGACAGTGACTGCCTGTGTCAGCTCTCAGGCTTGGAGACACCCAGTTAAGTCAGATCATGGGAGCAAGTCCTGCTTCTGAGTAACTGCTCTCTACAGAGAAGAAGGAAAAGACCTAAGCTGGTAGTAATTCTCATCTGACCGATCACAGACCAGTGGGCCTGAAGTTGGATTAGTCACTACTCTATTCTAGAGGAGCATTAAAACTCTTAATACATCACACTTCAGGCAGTAAAACCAGGAAGACAGTTGTGAGATATATGAAAACCAAGGGGTCAGGTAATGGAGCACTGCAGTTGGGCAAGAGAAGGAATAACAAGTACTGAAGCTGGAAGCAGTGTTTATACAGCATCATTCTAATAATTTTCTTCTGCTCATTCATGTACTTTGAAAATATAAATAAATGCATAAAAGTGCATTTCAGTTCTAAATTTAAGTATGTGCAATTGCAGAAGTTTAATGGAAAAATGGTCAGATTTGGGTGCCTAAAGCATAGGCACTTCAATCCTTAATGAGCTATCCGGAGAGGCAGCTTGTGCAACAGCAGCATGAGCATCAGCCGCTCCTGTTGACTTTACTGCTTGGCCACTTGTGTCTAATTATGGCTTTAGATGCCTTCCTGGTGTTCCTTTCAAGTGTGAACTTCTGGGGCCAGTATGAACTTCTTGGCTTCTGTGCTCTCTGAGTTTTACACTAGCCCTCTTCACTGGATCATCTTCCACATCTTCCACACATCTGCTTTGTTCGTGTGGGTCTCTGGTACTCTTTTAAAGTTCATGGTATTACGGTTCACTAACCTCTTTCTAGTTTTTGAGGAATTAGGAGATAGTTAGATATCTGTCTTTTAGAGATGTACTGGCAAAAAAAGTATGAAATGTCTGAGGAAAGAAGATACAAGTGGCACCTGGATAATAAAGAACTGTGAGAAAATGCATGCTTTTTCCTTGGTGTGGGATAGACGCACAGCTGCACTGTGAACAACAGAAAGAGCACAGGCTGGGATTTTAGTTATGTTCCCATGCATGCTATAATAGAGTTTATCCTTCCGATTGCCCTACTTCAGTGTGCTGAGATTGGCGATGTATCCTCTCATCTTGCATTAGGGTACTGCATGTGACTGCGTTCTTACTGGCCAAAGAAAATGAATTCACTGCCTTGCCTGTCGTATAATCATTTGGTCAGCTAGTGGATACACAGTTGTTTCTCAATGTGGGTGAAATGGGAGAAGACATAACTGTGAGTGACTATTCCTTCCTTCCATCCCTTCCCTAATTATCCTGCAAGGTTTCTAAATGTGGTGGACAAAGTGTGTTAAATTATTGGAAGTGTTCTGTAATTTATCTTTCTCAGTCCCTTCAGCCAAACACTTGAGATTTGTGATTTGATCAACAATAAAGTTATTTGAGGTTGGCAACTTTATGTAGCATTGGTTTAAGACCCCTTCACTATTTGTCTTTGCAAATCTGCAATTTGTATTGGGTCCAACTGGTTAGTTCAAGTGATACTACATCTCAATTGCTCAGTGTAAAATTCAAACACCAGCTTTCTCCCATCCCCCTGTAAGACTAACAGATGACTGTTGTTTTAGCATGAAGTGATGAAGCAGGTATGCTCGCCTAAAACCAGGCCTAGGTATACTCAGGTTTGTGAGCACACGTTTGGCCAAACATTGTCTATGATGTTTTAAGTGTCCCATAATCAGATGAGTTTTAGATGAGTTCAGGCCTTAGGACATGTATTTTATGCTCTTCAACTCATGTCTCTAAGTAAACATGCAATATGATAATACTGAACTCAACCTATATTGTTTCATTCCCTTCAGCGCAGCTGTGACCATTAACGCAAGCTCAAGATCTCCCCCAGGAGAATTATTTTGACCAGTGCAGCTCTCCAATAGCCGTCTCGAACAACCTTCTCATTAAGGTCAATCTGATTTGCAAGTGTGCTAATAAAACTAGCACCTTGGACTCCTCTGAATGGCAAAATCCTGTGCTGTTTGTCAAGCTGTCCATTGTGGTTCACATTACTTTCCTAGCTTCAGTAAATTATTTTCCCTTTTTTTTTTTCATGTGAAATGCAGTTTTCCTTTCATTCCTCTAGTCTGAAAAAAGTATACAAAATCTTAGTGCTTTACTGAGTCTAAAATAGTATGTCTCATGTGATGAGCAAAGCTTTCCTACTGCCTGTTGTAAAGTAAAGAATAATTCCTTTTATCACAGACAACCTAAAACTGCCTTAATCCTGTAATGTGTATTTGGTCAATTTACCCACTGTGACAAAATCTTGAATCTCCAAAGCCTGTTATTAAAGTACTCTTGATTGAAAACCTATTCCATTTTACAGAGCTGAAACCTAAAGATCTGGTTCCAGTACACACAAGACAGTCAAACAGCATTACGAGATCTACATCTTATGAGAGTATGCATTTCCAAAATAATGCAGGGATAAACATGTGATAGGTCAGTGTGCCAAAGAGAGGGTGGGTTTCTGTTTAAATGTCTGTATGATATTTAGCATCAAGTCTGGCCCCAAATAACATTCTGCTATTCCAGATGATTGTATAACGTTACATAGTGTTACATTTCACATGACTTCTATTACTCAGCCAGACTGAAGGATTACATTTTGCCTACCAATTTCCTTTGTATGCTCTAGATCAAAAATCTCCCTAAAATGAAGAAGCTGTGGTAGATATATATCTCTTTGACCTTCTGCCTCCTTCCATTATGTTACTCAAACAACTACTATGTTTGTAGATCAGGGGAAAATACTTGCCCAAGAAGGCTGATGTAAGAAGTGCTTCATACTGCAGATATCAACAACGTCTCACCCACACACACAGAGTAGGAAGGCAATGGAAACAGAAATGATTGTGTTCACATATTGGGAATGATATGTAAAAATAAAATAAAATAAAATTAGGCTGTTAGCATTAAGATGACCCACTAGAGGTCCCTTCCATCCTTCTATAAATGCACCTCATTCAAGGAAAGAGTCTGACCCCAAACCTAATGCAGAAAATGCTAAGCTGACTTGTGGTAGGCACTTTTGAGAGAAGGTTGGTGATGGTATGTATTTGACCAGAGTGCCCAAACTAATTGCTGTATCCAAGTACACTATGTGCATATGAGACTTAATGTCTGATTATTGGGAGAACAGTAGAAACCTATTCAGATATTAAGCATGTACTTCCAGATAAGCTGTTCTTTTCAGGCAAATTCTTCTTTTTTTTTCACTAGATAACTAGCGTCATTGAGAAGCAACCTTCTTCAAGCAACAACTTTCTGTCTCAGAGTTGCTCTTATTTAATTGTTATTATCCTTGACTGTTCATGTTGGGTCTGTTCAGCAGAATAGGAGAAAGGACTCAGTCAGCTCTCTGTCTGGGTTTTGCAAGACTGAGTGCCCTTGCCACTGGCTCCAAAGGGAGTAAAAGCTGCTCAACCTATCTCGGCGTTAGGAAAAATATGTTCTACAGATCTGGGGACACAGTGCTGCAGTGTCTGGTCACGCTGATAAAAATATTTAATTTCACTTTGAGGCATTACGGGGTTTCTCAGAAGTTCTCTAGTCAGTAAAACATTTGTATAACAAATAATATGTCTGGCAATCTTTTCCTGGGACAATTTGCTATTGCTTTCCTTGGGAGATTTGCCTTAGTAAAGTCTGTAGAACTAGGCCTATGTCATTTTGATTATTTTTGCATGGCTATAATAATGTACTTTAGTATTTTCATCCGTTACTGGTTTAAGCCTATGAGTGAAAAAAATATCTCTAGGCTTAAGTGAGTTATTAACCATTAACTCTAGGAATGGTTTGTGGTGGTATTAAAACAGGACACATGTTTGAGTGTGGTGTCTGTGTTTGTGTTGTACCCACAAACAAAACTGCGTGCATGCCACTAACTGACAGCTAACTGGTTTCTTGTGTGTGTTTTACATGCCATAGCAAAGAGGGAGCTGAGAAATACATTTCAGCTGTTTAGCTTCCACTTTTTTTCACCCAGCCAGGATGGAATGGGGATGGTGGGAAGAACTCTAATTCTGACCTTTAAAAACAAGTGTTAGAACAATGCTAACTTCAAAAAGAAAAACATTATTTCTAAGCATTTCTTTTTTAACAAATTTGGCTTGGATCCAGTTCAGAGTTTCTTAGCCAAGGAAGTACAGCATTTGACTGTACTTCAATTATTTTAATTTTTTGTTTATGAAACTGAATTTTGGATCCTCTGGATAGCCAAAGAAAATGGTCTCAAATGTAGGAAATATCTCAACAGTAGTTTTCAGGCATACAAAAAAGCTAAGCACTAATAGGCTTGGAAGAACACACTGTAACATTATCAGTAATACGATGTTCTACGCAATTTGCTGTAGGAGATTTGTAGCAGCTGTCTGCTTGGTGCCAAAGTTTAGGTGTGTCTGAAGTCACTTCACCTAGGGGATTTTTTTGTTGTTTAAATGGCAGAGGAAGTGGTATTTGGAAATCTTGTCCTTATGCATGTAACAGAACAGTTACATGGAAATCCATTTGATACTAAGTTTGCTCTGTCATGTTTCTCTGTATGTTGTGATTGGATTTTCTAACCCTTTTTCTGCAACCTGACTTCCTTCTGAACTTAGTAAAAAGACAGCCATCCACAGTATGACCAAAGAGTTTCTTCCTTAGAAAATCTGATGCAAGTCCAGTGAGAGCCAGTGAGCTAGCTACGTGTGTTAGACAACTGCTCCTGCATCAGCCCAGTGGTTTCGCTACTGCACTTTGCCTAGGGGACACTAGTATGAGCTATGGTGATTATTTTGGAAGAAGCAAAAGGGTCATTTCCTGGATAGAATCTCTTAAGTTACATTAGCATTTGTCAAAAATATGCTTCTGCCTCTAAGTCAGATACTGATCTCCTTTTAGAAAAATAAATAAAATAAAAAAATAAAATAAAATAAAATAAAATAAAATAAAATAAAATAAAATAAAATAAAATAAAATGCTGAAGTGACAGAAATCCAAAGCAATTGTTCATTGCCTCAGTTTCGTGATGGCCCCAACTGCTGTGTGTTTTCCCCTCCCTTATCAATACTGGCTGTACGCCGGTGCCAGAGAAGCACGCAGTACTTGGTGTAACCCCCAGGAGCTTGGTGGAACGGGTTGCTCCCCGGCCGGACCCTTCTGGGGTGCAGAAAGGTGCATGGGCAACAGCGCACACTAAAACTGCAGCTGCACGGCTGCTCCCCATGGAAGAAGAGCCTCTCAGCTCCAACACTGCCTTCCTAAGTGTTTTGTAAGGGCAGAAGCTTTCACTTTCCCTGCCCCGAACGCCTTCTGACCGTGGCTCAGACCAAACCCGTGGGGGAGCACCTGGGGCAGGTAACGCGGAGCCGCCCGCTGCAGCGCTGCTGGGGGCTGCTGCACCCCGGCCCCGGGGGTCCCCCGGCCCCCTGCCCACCCGCACCGTGACCGAAGCGAGACAAAACCCCAGATAAACTCACAGTCGGCGGCTGATCCCCTCCACTGATCTCCCGCAGGAGGGCACGGAGTAACTCAGCAGGAACACTGCGAAACTCCACCGCTGGAAGAGTTTAGTGAACATTGTATCTTCCGGGTCCTAAAACCTGCAAGGAAAGGAGCGTCAGTCGCGAGAGACACATACGCCAGCTCCGTCCCGCAACGGCCCCTTGCTGTCGGCTCTCCCAGCTCCCAGGCTGCGAAGGAAAAACAAACTTTCTCAACTCTCGACAGCGGCTCACTTCTTCCAAACTTTGCTTCGTCTCTCCCTCCCTTCCTTGCTGTCTGCTTCTCGCTCTCTTCCTCCCTCCCTCTCTCTGTCTCTCGCTGCCCGGAGGCAAGATCACTCTTAATATTTGTTGAGGAAAAAAAATAATCTAGCTCATATTTGAATCGGGCTGAGGAGCGCGTCTGTTTGTCTCCCTGAGCCGTGTTCAGTTCTGGACTGGAAAGCGGCAGTCCCAGGGCTTTCTGCTCCAAGAGCAGCCCTCCTTTCAGATAAGGAAAGATTCCCTACAGCAGCTCAACTAACCTCCGTGTAAACACACGCGCGCGCTCACACGCGGATTCGGGCGGGCGGAAAGGCATCTATCCATCCCTCTCTAAGTATACCTCTGCAAAAGTTAGGTTCACGTCCTTTCCTCCCGGAAAGCTGGGGCCGCGCTGAGCCAGGGCAAGTGACCTCGAGCAAAAAGCGCTGCCCGGCTGCGGAGCCGAGAGCTCCTCTACCAGGAGCGGTGGCCCGGGGACGCGCGGGGGCTGGGACGCATGCTGGGCTCCGCAGGTTGGATCGCGCTGCAGCCTGCGATGTTCACACGCCCCGGAGCAGCCTCTGGGAGACCTGCGGGAGGACGGAGGCTTTTTGCAAAGAGATGGCGCCCTAGGAACATGTGCGGAGAGAGCGAGAGCCCTGGCGGGATACCCGCAGCCAAAAAGACTAGAAATCAAGCGGTTCTCGGGACCGGAATCAAAAAGGAGCGAAGAAAGGGAAACACCCGACAGCACATGCACGCAGCAGACCCTGCGGACTCCGTCCAAGCTCTCCGCATCTTCTGCAGCCGGACTCGTCGCTCTCCCTCTCCGCCTTTACCCCTAGGTCAGCGCCTCCCCTGCCGTGGCAGAAGGGAGAGGGCGATCCCCCATCATCGGGGCAGTTTTCAGATCAAGCCCCAAAACCCCAGCTTGGGATCCCCGCCGCCTTTCCTTTCACACACCTACCGTTTTTCGTCGCAGTTCACCTATTAGCTGGAGGGATGATGCCTAATGATGTTAATTGTACGCTAGTAAAGGGAAGGGGGGGCGAAGGGGGAGGGCTGGGGGAAGGACTCGCCGTCTATGAACACAAGCGCTCCTGGCCAAAAAAGTAAATTAGTGGAAAGTTTTCTCCTCCTCTCCCTCTGTCGCCTTCAGCCTCTCCCTCCGTGGAAGTCAGTCTGGCCAGGGCGCTGCAAATGCCTGTGGCAGGTTGCGCTGCTGTGCGGGTGCCGGAGCGGGAGAGGGACCATCCCGGTACGCCCCGCCGGGATCTGCCCCCCTACCCATTTTCCATCCCAGGGAGACACTTGTGTAAAACCAAAGGTGACACCACCCGCCCCATGACAGAGCCAACCGGCGCAAGAAACTGCCCCCGGCTCTTCTGAAGGGAAAAAAGCCGGGGGTGGTCTGTGCACCCCCCCGCTCCATCCCCCGACTGCTCCTCCAAAGGGAGACCGCTTGCGAGCCCGTCTGAAAAACTTTTTGACGGCAGGGGCCGGGCTCTCCACTCGGTGTGGCCCTGCTCAGGCGGGCAGCACCAACCCAAGCACCTGGAGCCGCCGGCTCCGTAGCATCCCGCCTGGCCCCCTTGCCCCTCCGCGGCGGCGCACACCCCGCGGGGCTCCGCTGCGCGCACCGCCGTCGGCAGGCGCGGAGGGGTGGCTTGTTTCTGCCCCCCCGCCAGCCTGATTTACAGCAAAACTCCCCCAGCTCCCTCCCAGGCTTCAACAGGACGCTGAGGCGTGCCGGGTGGTGGCTCCTTCTCAGCCTCTCCGCGTATTGTGGAAGGTTTTCTGGAGAAGGCTTGGGCGCGTCAATCCGCTTTTGTACCTGTAAGTTATCTGGCGTTAAACGGCTCTTGCTGCCACAGTAAAAAAAAAGTCCAGCTCAGCCAAATTTCATACCACACAGGCAAATAAAACCGAAAACGTACGAGCTGAAATAGAAATCATGCTGAAAACCTTAAGTCGTTTATGCTGTAAATAAATTCCCTGAACACCTGGTAGGCTATAAATTAAAATGTATAGCTAATAGGCTTCTTTGATTTATGCTACCCTTTCGACTAATTAAAAATAATTGTGACATCCCCTGAAAACAGCCTCCCCCCACACTTATAGGTCTATTGCTGGTGTTAATGGTAAAACGTCCATCAAATATTTTTAGAATTTCCTTTCCTCCAGAAATAAAAAAAAAAAAAACCCTTACAGACTCAGGAAAAATAAATAGCCTTTATAAACTTGGAATATTGAAGTTTCTTCACAATTTATTACTTCACCTTTTGCTTGAGTTACAGCCCTCTGTGCTTCTCAGAGATCACCCTGGCCAACAGTGGTTGATCTTCTCAGCAATCGCTTCCAGAACTATGTGCTATCCTTAAGAAAATAAAAAAAAAAAAGGAATAAAGAAGTGAAATCAATAAAAATAAAAAATAAAAAGAGAGAGAAAGAAAAAGAAAAAAAAAAGAAAAGAAATACCTTTTCAAAGAAATCCAGCCCTGCAGAATTTTTATTCTGCCTGCAACAGGTTAGTGCTAAATAAAGCGTTTTAAAGCAGGTGCTTTTCTCCCTTGCTGCTCTTTTTATTATGAGGAACAGAAGCTTCTCCTAATATATATAGTGAGGGAGACCCTTCTCTATTGCTTTTATTGAAAAGACCGAACTTGTGACATCACTAACCACCTTCCTATGGCTGAGTTTGCCTCATCTCTGCCTCAGTGGGCTTGGAAAAAAAAAATCTATGGCTTCGCTAATATGGCAGGAACTGAGCAGTGCCAAACCCTTTCAGAAGGCTTACTATCATACCATGATACCGTGCCCTTTCCCCCCCCCCCCCAGCACCCGCCCCCCCCAGAGCCCGTTTGTCATCTGCACAAGCGGCGCTGCGCTTTTCTCCTGCCACCTACACAAATGCCTAACCCGTGAGCAAACTCTTCCTGCTACCTAGCCTCACCACAAGCCTGAGCCCTCCTCCGTGGCGGGACGGGGCGAAATTCCCCTCCACGGGGGGTCTAAGCCCCTGTCCCCCCACCGGCTGGAGAACCTGGGCTCGGCGGGGGCGCGCCCAGCGGGGACGCGGCTCCCGGGCGAGACCCTGCGGCACCTGCCGCCCCAAAACCCGGCCGCTGCTGCCTGCTAGCCCCGGAGCTCCCCTTGCCCCGCGGGGACAGGGGACGAGGCCAGAGGAGAGGGAAGGCTGGCAGAGCGCTGCTTTGGCACGGCTTTGGGACCGGGAATCGCGCCCACACCTGTGCCAAGGCAGCGCCGGGCACTCACGAGAGCGGCCGGCCCCGTGCGCAGGAGCAGGGCAAGGCACGGATTTCTTTGGGTTTCACCTGCTGGGGCCTCGGTTTGCAGCAGCGCTCCCCGCCAGGCGAGGCGCTTGCGGTGGCTGGGTGTTTTCCCAGCGCGGAGGGACCGGTCGTTTTGTCGGATCTGGAAGAGGCTTCAGGCGGAGGTGAGGCAAAACCCCGTGTTTGCCTTTCTGGTCCAACCCTCCCTGCCATGACAAGGCAAACCTTATCATTTCAGTTTTTCTGCCGTCCTTCTTTCCCCCCTTCCCAGCTCAAAGACAATGAGAATTTGGAGGGATGCCGCGCTTGGCTTCTGACTCCTTTTTCCATACATATAGACAGGCATAAATCAGCTTTCCTACGAGGAAGTTGACCTGGGAGGTTGGCTAGGAAGATAAGTCCCTGTTCCAGGTTTGGCACGGGATTCCCGAGCGGGGAGTAGGGCCAGGGGCTGCGGGGGGGGGGGGGGGGGGGGGGGGGGAGACCGGGCTCCCCAAACGCCCCTGAGGAGCGAAACCTTCCTGTGAAACAAAAGCAGCCAAGTGGGACAGGTTCGGCTAACCGGGGAGGAGCTGCAATCACAGCCTTAGAGAGACAGATAATGACAGAATAATGACTTCCCAAACGCCCGGTGCTCAGAGGCAGGCTAAGCAAACTTGCAATCCTTCACCTTTGTGAAGTTCCACCTCTCCCTCTTCCCTCTTGTTTTATTCACAATAAAACATTTTCGTCATTTCCCCTCCCGGATTTCTATAACCTCAGTTGCACTCGGCCAGGGCTTCGGTTCAGACAGGGAGTTTAACCTCTCCAGTCTTCCCAGGGTGGAAAAAATGGTGTTCAGCAAAAACGCAGTCTCGCTGACTGCTCGAGAGTCTGGAGGGGAAGGGAGGGTCAGAACAGCGACTGTTGGCCCCGTCCTGCGAGGACCAGAAATCGCCTGAGACTTGCACAACCCCTGCTCTAGCAAGGTTCAAAGGCAATGAGTGCAGCTCTCTGGAAGAGAGGTGCAAAGCCCCGGTGCTATTTTTTTCAAAGCTCGCAGTGTGGTCTTGAGAGCAAGTCTGTTCTGCAGCTAGTAGCAAACACAATTGGTTGCAGATTTAGGCAAACTTTCTAGCACATGCTCTTGCCTGCAGCCTATCCCTGTAGCTCTCTGCTATCCCCCACTCTCGGAAAGGTTGTCCTCCTCCCCTGGCTGTCAGGTGGGACAAAATCCTTAGTCCACATTTGAGGAGGTGCAACCGCCTGCCTGGGTGAAAAGATTCCTTCGGAGAGGGAGAAAACCCTTTTTTCCCCCGCATCAGCAAGACCTAGGCGTGTCGTGGCACTCCATCTGTGCACACTAATCTCCTTTATTAAACAATGACAGAGTAGCTGAGCAGAGCTGCCGCTCCCACCCCAGAGGCGGCCGGAGGTCCGCAGCTCAGCTATTGACACAATGCGTGGTTTATTGAGACAATATGCATTTAATTTAATGCGTTCGAAAAAAAAAAAAAAAAAAAAAAAAAAAGGTCGTGTGTGGAACTGCGAGCAGTTTTGCCAAATCTTCTGTCTGGTTCCTAGAATCCAGTAGACACCGAAAGGAATAATTTTCAAATTTGAGGGCGAAGACTCAGTTATTAATCCGCAAAGCCTGCTCTCTGCTATATATAGCCCGGCGGTGCTCTCGGCTGGCATCCCGCGGCCGAGCCTTGGGAGGCTCCGGGGGCCCGGGCGGCGGAGGCCGGCCGGAGGGAGGCAGCGGGCGGAGGGAGGCTGCGGCCGGGCCGGCCCCAGTGAGCTGTCCATGGTGGTGCCGGCCCCGGGCTCCGCTTCGCGCCAGCTGCCCGCCCCGGGAGCCCCCCGGAGACCCCCCAGGTCCCGCGACCGCCGGGTCAGGGGCTGGCGGAGGTGGGGGCGAAGCGTCCCCGTCTGCACCCCGCGCCCGGCGGTGCCCGCAGGTAAGGCACCCGGGGGAGGCAGGCAGGTTATTTTCCGCCCCACCCCGTGTCCAGGGAGGCTTGCAACCTCGCCAAATTTTGCAGCCCACGCCAAATTGTTGGTGCTTGAGACGCTAGCAGCAACCCGGCTTTGAGGGATGCGCCGATTTTCGCTTAGGGTTAGGAAAGCTGGAGCCGTCAAGATGCTACTCTCTAGGTCCAGTCTTGACTTCAGCCCTAAACATCTCTTAAGGTAGATCGAGATGCTTTATTTGTTCCATTTTCTGACTGAATATCTATTAAATACCAACAGGAACAAACGTGTCTGGTCTATTTAACTTACACAAAACTATTACCAAGCTGGGCTGGCTGAAGAACAAGAATTCAATTTAAAGGGGGATGGGGGGTGTAAGGAGAGAAGCTTTGCAATTTGTTTTTGCTCTATGTTGGAACAAAATCCAGCCCTTTAGACATTTTTCTGAGAGGATACAGACTCACCTCCTGCCTTGGAATAGCTTAGTGGTTAGTGTACTCATCTGGGATGTGGGACACCAGAGTTCAAGTCCTTCCCTTCTCTGATTCAGAGCCCTAATCCCTGGCCTGTTGGCTTCTCTTAGTTCCACCCCAGACCTAAAAACCTTTCCGATTACATACATGATGAATTGATATTTTCCAATGCGTGAAAAACGAATGTTTAGTTAAAGAAAAATTCCCATCTAAGAGTTATGCTGAGAAACCTGGGATTTTTGGTTAACAAGGAGAACTCAGGACTGCCATCACACAATAATGAAAAGGGACTGCAAGTTGTGAAAAGAAGTGGTGTACTAGGAAAAAGAAAGGACTCTGTCCTTCCCTGGTGGCCTAGTGTGCTGAAGGCACACTTTCTGTGGCTTTAAGTTTGTAGTTTACTTGGAAAAAAAGAAGGGCTCTGTCCTTCCCCATGGGCACAGGGAGCTAGTATGGTTAAGGCGTGCTTTCCTTAGGTACAGGTTTTATTGCCATTTCTTTGGCAAATGAAACATAAGAGAAAGCTGTGCCTAGGGTCACATCTAGCCTCATTTGACATCCCAGCTCAGAAGACCAGCTGCCTTTCTCAAGCTGGGCTAATGAAAATAACTTGCTTGTTTGAAGCTCAAAGTCACACATCTTAACAGCAAGGTACCATAATATGCTTTACCATGAGCATAGCCTTTATTGGCTTGGATTTCTTAAACACATATCTTTGTTTTGTGTGTTTTTGTAGTTGCTTGTTTCTTTCTTTTTCAGTTAATCTAACTAGTTTTGGTCATCTGCAATCTGCCTTCCAGGAGTTGTTGCCTTCTCCTTCTCTTCTCCTTCTCCTTCTCCTTCTCCTTCTCCTTCTCCTTCTCCTTCTCCTTCTCCTTCTCCTTCTCCTTCTCCTTCTCCTTCTCCTTCTCCTTCTCCTTCTCCTTCTCCTTCTCCTTCTCCTTCTCCTTCTCCTTCTCCTTCTCCTTCTCCTTCTCCTTCTCCTTCTCCTTCTCCTTCTCCTTCTCCTTCTCCTTCTCCTTCTCCTTCTCCTTCTCCTTCTCCTTCTCCTTCTCCTTCTCCTTCTCCTTCTCCTTCTCCTTCTCCTTCTCCTTCTCCTTCTCCTTCTCCTTCTCCTTCTTTCTCCTTCTCCTTCTCCTTCTCCTTCTTTCTCCTTCTCCTTCTCCTCCTTCTCCTCCTTCTCCTCCTTCTCCTTCTTCTCCTTCTTCTCCTTCTTCTCCTTCTTCTCCTTCTTCTTCTTCTTCTCCTTCTTCTTCTTCTCTTCTTCTTCTTCTCTTCTTCTTCTTCTTCTTCTTCTTCTTCTTCTTCTTCTTCTTCTTCTTCTTCTTCTTCTTCTTCTTCTTCTTCTTCTTCTTTTCTTCTTCTTTTCTTCTTCTTTTCTTCTTCTTTTCTTCTTCTTTGTTCATTTTAAAACATACAAATGACCGGCACTGTTATGTTCATCCTCTGTTTTGGCTTAAGCTTGTTTTGCTCCTCCCTTTGCTCCCATACAAGTAAAATGGTGCTTACTATTTTTTCCCACATCAGTTATTCACTTTCATATCACTAATTTGCAGTGGAAAAAACTGCATCTTTAAACTTTTCCCAGCAGTCATGGGATCCATGCTCTCACTGAAGGCAAACTGATTCTCTTCATTCACTTTATTTGGATAGTGGTACTTGGCCAGCCGTTCTCCAAAATTTGAGTGTTCTTTGATCTCACAGTATGGTTATTTTTCTCAGACTTGATGTCCTGTAGGGTGTGAAGCCTAAGCTGTAATAAACAAAGTGGAATGACCACCTGACTTACTTTGAAAGGTCACACATAGTGGAATGGAGCCTGTAGAGCTGCCCATGACACATTACATAATCAGTTTGGACAGCAGGAGATGTGAGAGAGCACATTTTTAGTGGAGCTTTAATTAACCCTTACAGGTTAGGGTTCTAAATTTACTATCTTATCAAATATGAAATTTAATTAACCTGAAGAAATAAATAAGATCAACTATAAAAGTTATATGTTAGCAGTTATTAGTTTACTGTAAGGTAATTAAACTGCTTCTTATATCATTCTAACATCTTGTCGTACACTGAGCCTAATTTCTCCGTCCATGTCCAGGTTTCATCTCATTTAAAAACAGAAAGAATACTATGTGTATTTGGTCTGAGTTATAGCTAGTGCTCTCAAATACGTTTTTGTTGTTGTTGTTGTTGTTGTTTCTTAGAAATATTGACTACCTTATTTCTGCCAAATGCTTGAAGCATTTTCAGTGGCTGTGCAGAGGTGCCAAAAAGATGGTAAAGCAATACTCGGCTTTAGCAAGCTGAGGTGCCAAAGTTTAATTTTTTGCTAAAAATAAAGAAGAAGTTAGAAATTTGCCTCTGAGCAGGACATTGACAGTTGGACTTCCTGGGTTCTGCTGAAAATCACTTATATTTCTTATTGAAATCACTCCATCTTATGAGCCCTTGAGATGACTTCAGCCTTATACAGGTTCTTGAGCTGGCAGACGAGGGAATGACACAAGGTAGAGTTTTCTGAGAGCAGCCTGCATGATTCAGGGGTGGCCTCTGTAGTCATAACACATGTAACAACAAAGAAAGCTATACTTAGTGCAGGTTGAGGACATCTCTAGGAAGGTTCTGTAGGTTGCTATGCTGGCAGGACTGAGATCCAAGGTTGTAATACATGGCCCTGACAAAAGGAGGCTGTAATCATCACTTCAACTTGTAGGTCAGAATAGTAGGAATGGGTTGACATCTATTTTATTGGAAATATTTCACTTTCTCAACTGCTTTGCAGACTGCCAGGTTAGAAACAAAATATTGAAGTGGTGTGGATCTCATTTTCTTGCCTTTGTCCTGTCACAGTCTTGCACTTACTGTCCAGCTAATTGTACCCTCTCAAATAAGACTTTCCCCTGTAGTACAGCGAGCATGTCTGAAGTAACTAAAAGGTGCCTTGAGCTTGCTTTCTGGAAAGGGCCAGCAGCTGAGCATGTAAGTGTGACAATCTTCCCACTTTCGGCCCTGAGTGATGAATCCATTTTGAAATTGTGCATTCACATAGGCAGAAAATGCCCCTGGGCTTTCCACAGTTAAGTCATTCAGGACATCTGGCCACTCCAGCCTTTGCCAACAAGACCCTCTCAGACTTTAGCCACTGCAGGAACTCCTCACGTGTACCAAGAGCAGACAGAGATCTTCCTCACTTTACCATCTTTGAAACACAGCATTGAAACTCCTACAAGAAACGTGCACTGGGACCAGTAGAACAGACAAGCTGAGGGATTAAATTGAAGGATCCCACTTGCATGGAGAGAAGGAGCTTGCAAGATCCAATGGAGAATGTTAGACCTGATTAAATCTGTATGGCTTTTCCTTAACAAGCTATAGAGTCACAGGCATGAATAAGGGAAAATTGTGCAACAGGGGACGAGGCTTATCAGATGTTGTTTATCACTAATTACCTCGTGAGATTCCTTTATCCTCTTTTCACCAAATATCAGTATTTTTGCAATATCATGCCGAAAGGTAATCAGTGATAACAGCAGCTGTCCTGTCACAAAGGCAGGGTTTGTTAGACTCATAATTTATATGGTTACAGTCACTGTCAGATTGTGTCAGACTC
Source organism: Anser cygnoides (assembly GCF_040182565.1). Classification (NCBI taxonomy): domain Eukaryota; kingdom Metazoa; phylum Chordata; class Aves; order Anseriformes; family Anatidae; genus Anser; species Anser cygnoides. The sequence goes on along the minus strand of NC_089873.1, from coordinate 71,163,583 downwards.
TCCCTCAACCATCTCTTTGAAGATATACTCATAAACCCCTTGCATGAAATCATCCATTCTGCAGCCAGCATAAAAGGCTGGGTCAGCGTTGGGGAGGAAAGGAAACAAACTTCAGTGACTACAGATATCAGAAATATCAACAATCCATGCAGGGAAGGCCATCTGCATACTCTGCAATCTGTCCTCCAAACAGACTCTGAGCAGGTGTTTTTTAATCAAGGTTTCCAGGTGGTTGTTTGTGAAATATTTTGTTTTCAAGGGACACATGCGCAGTCTGAGGAGGAGTATGATGTCTGTGCAGTCCTCTGGGATCCTGTACTCATTAGTAAGTAGTGATGATGTTCTTGTCAACACCTATAGGAAAGCCAATTTGTACTAAATTATTTAAACTCTACTCAAACAATGATGATCTTATTTAAGTTGCAGGTGTTCAGATTCAGGCCCAGGCTTGTGTAAGCTGTTTACTTGTTATGTCTGAAAGTGCATTTACTGAAAAAAAGAAAAAAATGTGTATGCAAGACTACACAAAACACTGTCTTTTTTAAATTTTAGGATCTGTTTTCCATAAACACACAAAATCTGACCTGAGATTGTCTCACTAAGTTTTGCTCTGCTAAGCATTTGGGCCTCTGGGACCCTGTATATATTCTACAGATCTTTTGCACTACAGATAGTAGATACAGGCTGCAAATGAGTTTAGTTATTATAGCATTTCATTTAGCTTTATATCAGTCCTGTCCACAGCCTACAAGGTAGGAACTACTGGACAAGAAGACAAGAAGCTTTGTGTGGAATTTAAAGGTGTGTACAGAAGTGGCTTAATGGCATAAGGGATGAAAGGAGAGAAAACACAGAGGGATGCAAGGTGAATATGGATGAACAGGCAGGGAAATCTGGCAGGTAGCGCTGGTAGAGTGAGGATGATGCTACAGCAAGAAATGAATGGCCAGGCAAGGCCAGGCTGTGAAAGGACTTACAGGTCAGGATAAAAGGTGTTTTCTTCCTTTTCCTTTTTTTTTTTGTTTTGTTTTGTTTCATTTTGTTTGTTTGTCTTCAGGGAAGAAGCAGGGGAGCCAGCAGAAGGTCACATATGGTATAAATTATATGACTGAAATAAATAACAAAGAGGATGATTTGGGTAGTTCTTTGGGAAGAACAGGCGGTGAACAGCTTGCAATGACTAAGGTTTAAGATACAGTCATGAAGCATGCAGGTGAAAGCTTTTGTATTCAGGATATATCTTGCAGCTGTTAAAAGAGGAAAATATTTGAGTATAAGCTAAATGTTGGCAACACCAAAATGCCTCAAAAAAATATATCAAAACCCTTTACCTTGGACCTAAAGGACTGTTTGGTAAGACTGTTATCAGTGGGGAGAAAGAATTAAAATAAAACCTGTGGGCACGGAGAAGAGCAGAGTGGAGATGTAAACTGTGTTTATCTTTAACACAAGCTTATCCAAATGACAGATGGTATATAAGATGGAATTAGATGGACAGAATTTCACGTGTCATCATCCTATAGATAGTTAGAGTGTGAATATAGGTTCTATATTTAGGAGGCCTCATACTGTGGGTCCTGGTTCATCGTTCAGACTCTTACATGTTACATTAATGAGAACACACAGTAATCATAACATAAAGCTTCAATGAAAGAGCTCAACATAAAGCCCAAAGAAAGGGAAGGGGCGAAAAGAGGAAAGATCATCTGGATAAGGCTCTAAATGGCTAAGTAAAGAAATATAATGCCCAGCGCAACATGGAATTTAAGCAGAGTGTTGCTGAATACAAGAGCTGGGCAGTATATGGGGATATGGATAGAGAAGCAGTTTTGGAACTTAGCCAAGAGAAAGAGGTTGGAAACTTATCTGAGAGCTGTCAAAAGAAGAGGCTAGAAGTCAAACTAGAGGCAGCTGTAGATAGCATTAGTTAGAAGGATTCTGGGTGTTGTGTTTTTTTGTTGTTGTTGTTGCTTTGTTTTTGTTAGTTGTTGCAAAGGGCATTTCTCCTCATTTAAAGGGAGAAAGAGAAGGGGAATGTTGTCAGGTATGGGTTGTTTAAAGACAAGAAAAACTACAGCATACTTAAAACAATGATGTGGCTTTTTTTTTTTTTTTCTTCTTTCATCTCATTAATGCAGGACAGGGATATTTTGCCAAGTGCAAAGTTCACAGGTATGTAATTTTGCTTGAATAATATGATCTTATAGGGAACTTCAATCAACTTCAGTTGTGTTACAACATAGTGTGCTTCAGTCTTCCTGTTCCTGAACTTTTATCTTAGTACAAAAAAAAAAATTTCTTTCTCTCTCTCTCTCTCTATTTATTTATTTTATATTTCCTAAAGTCCATCATTGTCTTTTGTGGATGTCTTCTTTGAGTAAGACAAGTAAATGAGTAATGAGTTTATCCCCTAACGTCATTTTATACTCTGATCCCCAAGCTTTTTGACCCCAGCTTATTAATATTTGTGTACAGCTTGGTTATAACTCTTTGCTGTCATATCTATTTTAGAAACATTTTAAGTCATATATTACCTCCTTTGTAATTCACAGGGAAGATACTGAGTCTTTAAAGTTGCTCAAAAGAACCAATCCAGCCAGTTCATTGACCTGCAAGCACTCTCTCAGGTATCAGCTAAAGTCAATGGTTTACCCTAAATCTGTCCTGGAAGGTTCCATAAGAATATTGGCCAAAGGACATATCCAAAGTTTTTCTATGCTTCTGTCATTATTTTTAGTGTCCTTCTGGAAGCACTTTATAAGTTATACAATCACATTTCTGAACCCCAGAATTGCATCTGTAGAATACCATAAAAACACTACTATGTGAAGAAATCATTTTTTTTCCCCAATCTTTTTTGCAGAAGTTTTATTCTGTTTACAGTGCTCAACCCTAAACAAAATTACAAAATCTGCTACAAAATGTCTTATTTTTGTATTTATTTCCTTTTTCTTGTTTATTTTGCCTTATTTGCCTGCCATGTTTTTTTATTCCTTTTATGCCATCAGAGAAAAAATGACCTCTCTCAGTGACATAGAAAAGACAACAAGTGGCTATATACTGGAAAAAAATAGGTGGCGATGGCTTTGTTGGAATAAAGGATTAGATTATGTGTTTTATATGAAAGATTAATAAAAACAGGCTGAATGTAAATCCTTCCTTTACTTCACATTTTCTCTGTCTCCTCAAGTGTACTGTATACACAGAGAGCATTTTTTTAGCTTCATAGTTAGAACCACTTTTCCCCAAGACTATTTTTGATTTTAAGGACTGAAATCTTTTTTATTTGTCATGCATAAAAACTCATTTTGGTAATAGAATTTGTTTTAAAAGATGAAGCTATGACTGTTTAAATCAAGAAAGATACATAATTATTATTTACAGTACTATCAACAGGTTGATGACTTAACTGAAATAAATTATTTAGTAATTATAGGAAACAGATCAAGGGTCACATACTGTAAATGCTTAGCTAGAAAAACAGAAGGCTATTGAAAATTTTTCCTTGCTAATCAGAAACATGGCAAAATTTCAGGCTCAGGAAGTTCATTTAGTTTGTAAAAAGGCGACAGTATATAGATGTATTGTTCAGTTTACTTTTTTTCCCCATGAGCAGTGACAGACTCCTCACTCACAGTATGGCAGAATAAGAGGATGAGAAAAAATGGCTGTTCAAATTCCTGCAACTAAAAGTCTATTTATGATTAGAATTTATGAATTTAGAATTTAAGAATATTTTTTTCTAAGACCTCTATGTGACTACCTATTTGCAAAGTAATGTAAAGTGTTTGGAGATGTATCATTTGAGTTGCTGACATAATTAATGATTTCATCAAGAGCATGAAAGGAGGCACTTGTACTTCTCTAGCATTGGCAAGCCAAGTTCATGTTCGAACTCTAATAACCAAAGTTACTTTTGCTGATCTAGACTGTTGGTCCTCTTGTTGCAAAACAAAAATTCGAAAGCCAAATATTATACTGGGCTGTGATACTTCCCAGCATGTCAGGAGTGTGACATGTTTTTAATACAGGCAGCTACTACTGCTTTGCAAACTGGCAAACTGGCAAAAAACTTACTAAACATTTCAAGTAACAATACAAGGGGGAAGAATGTAAATAGAAGAATGTGTTTTTAGAAGTTCAAAGGGAACCAATTTAAAAATTACCACTTTTTCCTCCCAGTTTTCGTATAAGATCCTTGCTTAGGTAGTCTACAATCCAGAAGTAATGTTGATTCTTGAAAATTTATGGCATTCCTAAGAAAACTGCAGTAGAATTAGTTAGGAATAAATTATGAATTTGGGACACTGTTCTTTTAGTTATACTCTGATTGACTTTTCATCTCATGAGACTTGGGCTAACATCCTGAATAAGTTGACATGAGCTTGGTTTCTTCATCTTAATAACTAATGAATAATAAAGATACAGCTGCTACAAAATCCATATTTTGAAGTAGTCCAGAGAAGCGGAACAGAAAGTGCAGTGAAAGCCAGATTTGTGCACTAGGTCTGTGAGAAAATAAAGCACGTAGGAAGTACAAATAGTCAAACCGACTTCACAGAGACTTACCCAAGTGCTTAAACTAAGGAAAGGCTGCTGAACTTTTCTGATTCAGAACCAAACACAACAGCAACTAAAATACAAACAGTACTGACACCTTTGTCAGGATTAAGAGGCATTGTGTGACTATGTGGAAAAACTTCTAGTGCATGCTTGACCTTAGGCAGTATGAACCTCTTCAGTGAACGCTAAGGTCATGCTATGTCCTGCCTCAATCTTTACAAAACATTAATTATTTTTTTTTAAAGTCACCTCTTTGATGACGTTACAGTTATGAAGCCAATAATACAAACCAGCCTAAGTGTATGCTCAGCATTAAGCCCCAAAGTAGTCCTTATTAAAGCAGAATTCATGCATTAAAACATGCACGCATCAAAAGGAAACTCTGAAACTATATGGGGATTCAAGGGAAAAATGACCCCAAATTCTAAGTTAAGAATATTTTTTTTCTGATTCATGTTAATAGGTAACGTAGCTACATCTCTTTATCAATTTGAGAATATTACACAGCAATGAAAATAAAAGAAAAATGGCACAGTTTTCTGTTCATGTGTATTGTTACATAGTACCTACATTTCTACAGCCCCTGATATCTAAAGGCTTAGGAAAGGATAAAGAATCAAAGTGCAGCTAGCCCATTGGATTGCCTGTGGCAGGGAGCAGTAGCAGACACAGAAACCAATATAAAGTGAATTATCTCCAGATAGATTCTCCCATCTCTTGGTAATCACTGATTTAGAGGGTAACTAGAGGATGCATTTGTATCATCATTTTGAACAGCCACCAATGAATTTATTCTTCATGAATTTTACTAAAACCTTTTCTGACCTCAGTTACAGTGTTGGTCTCCACAACATCCTGTGGCAGAGTTCCACACTTTAATTATTATGTTGTGCAAAAGAAAATACTTCCTCTTATTTGTTTTTAATGTTGAGAGAACTGAGTCCTCCCTAATTTTTTATGTTATGAGAAATAGTGAGTAGTCATTTTCTGCTCATCTTCTCTTGGCCATTCATAATTTTGCAGGTCCTATTATATTTCTCCTCTGTCATCTCTTTTTTTCCAGAAGGGAAGTTGTAGGTTATTTTGTTTCTCTTTGTGTGCCTTTCCTTAATTCAACTTGTTTTTCTCTAAATAGTCTTGCTCTGTATGTTTACTTCTACTTCTACTTCTTTAATTTTCAACAAAGGACAATCAGAATTGTGAGGTCAGTCAAAAGAGTGCAAGCACATAGTATAAGACTATGCAGAACTCAGGTTGCTTTCCCTTCACACACTTATAGTATTTCATATCCATGGTAGTGTCCAGTTACTCACTGTTGTTCTGCAGCTAATGTATGCAGCTTTAGTGTTTCTTGTTTGGAATGGTTTCTGTGTAATCTGTCCTACTGGAGTATTTATAAAGAAAATACCTAGTCACTTTTCTCCTACAAACAACTTGAAGAGATTACAAATATGGATGTTTTCTTCATTTGTCTTTGGGCTCAAACAAGAGAAAGAAAAAAAATAAAAAGTATAACGCAAGTCTAGAAACTCTTTTCTAATTACCTATCTAGTTTACAAAGCTCTTGAAGAACCATCAGTGGACATCACCCTTAAAAAAGAATTTAGATTCCAAGCTACCTTTAGCTACCTTTTCTTGGAAGTCCTGTTCCTAAAAGTCTGCGTCTTAGCTTTTGCTTGGCAGTTTGGTTGCATGAGTATGTGTGCTAGTGTGTGTGTGCATATGGTAGTGTGTGTGTGAGCTCATTTACTTTGTATTCAGATTAATAAGATATGAGGTCATTCTTTCTTGAGAAAGAGTTTTGTGGTCTGGCTAAAGAAAAAAGCCATATTCAGCATTTTAAGCTGACTCTTGCTGGGGAAAACTCAACTTTCTTGACAAGTCCACTTATCACAGAGAGTTCTAGACATATAGTGAATGGCTATCCTCCAGGTTTCTCAGTCCTAATCCTCTAGAGTTATGAGACAAATGTATATAGAAAAAAAAAAGAATGTGTTTATTCACATAGGTATATGCAGGTATCTAGATAGGTCACATTTCATATATAATAGAAAAAAGTGCTTAATATGTATTTCATATGTATATAAAACACATACAGAATACCCTCTGAGATAAACAACTGAGGAATAGTGTTTGTGTTCATTTAAAACTTTACTTTTGACAATCTGAGATAAATTCAAATATTGCTCAACAGATAGATTTGTGGTTTGTTGCTGAGTACATTACAGTCCTGGAGTTCTCTTTTTTTCTATTTTTTTTCTCTCCTACTAATTTAGGACATTCTTTTATTCCTAGCTGACTGTGGTTATGGTGGCTTGTTATGGTGGATATCAGTTACATCATTTACTTGAATTTTCACGTGAAATTTGGTAGTATTATTTGGTAGCATTATTCACATCAGAAGGTACAGCAACCTTTACGTGTGTCTTCATGCAAAAGTTACAACTTTGGTTGTGATCTTTAGCTATGTGACTGTAACACTTTACTTGGAACATATGGGAAGCATGTGAGTTCAGAGTGCAGATATGCATACACAAGGTTTGCTCAAACTGAAAATAAGTTAAAAAAAAAGATTATCTTCTAGTAAAAAGTATGTACAGAGTGGTTCATCCCAAAGTGAACAGATTTGGGAAACTTATAAGCAACTAACAATTCAAGATTAAAAATGTGTACGGAAGGAGAGGACTTGGGACTGATCTGGTTAGGGAGAAAGGGCTGGCAAGGGGTTGTGAAACCTCATGTCTGGGACTGCATCTTGTGGTAGGGAAGCATTTACCACACCAACCAATGTGTAATGGAGGGAGCTGAAAGCCCTCTCCCCTTCCCTCCTTTCTCTCAGTAAATCCACTTTCAATGATCTTTAACTTTTACTATGCTTAATGCTAAACTGCACATCTGTAAACTGTATGTATGCACCTAGAAAGCATCCCTTGAGAGGTTTTTCTGGTTTCTCCCAGGACAAAACACACCTAGCAATATACATTACTAGTGAAAAAGAAAATTATCAGTAGTGTCTATTATGAGTGATTAAACATAAAAATCTTAATAGGAAACTGTCATTTAATGGATAGATAGACTGACACAGAAAAAATGAGATATTTACCATCATCATCTGGTTCTGATTATGTGCCTCTTTCCATTTACTTTAACTTCAGCATTGAACTGCAGTTACAGTAGGGTCCATTTTCAGATGACACATCTAAAGAGGAACACCTTATACTACCACTCATTGAGTCAGTCCTAATGTTTAATGGGAAAATAGTAGCTGCTGCTGCCCTGTAGGTATTAAAACAATAGTTGAAGTGTTAATCAAAGTTTAATATGGAGATGAACAAGCATTTTTTTCTAAAGTTACATGTATTTATTGGAGCATTATTTCCATGTCATAACTGATTCACGTTTCCTCCAGCTCTCTATATGCTAAGTGGAAACAATTCATTTCAAATTATAAAAATGACTATTATGTTACATCCTCTTATGAAAATGTGATTCATGTTTTTTTTTTAGCATACTGTTTCTTTTGACTTTTTTTTTTTTAAACATAATTCTATAAGAATTATTTTGTATATTCTATTTTTGAAGAATATTTTATTCTGTAGGAACAGCTCTACCTTACAATGATTTTCTCACCTTCTTCCAGAAACTTTCAAAATACTGTGTAGACTTAAAATGTAACTTTTAAGTTTTAGTGTGAGCTTGATTTAAAGCCCAAATAATAACTTCTACTAGCTTTGATGGCTCTATCTGATACTGTAACTTGACCCATTGCTAAAAGAGGATAAGATAGAAACTCATTTCAACACTGAACTCGGCAATATTTTAAGAAAATATACGCCAAAAAAGACTATAACACCCATCCAAAACTGCAGTGCAATTAAAATGCAGTGCCTCAGGAGAAATTTGAGTGGGACAAGAGTTTTATCTTCTCCCAGTCCACTTACAAATGCCATGGAATTTTATATAGCACAAGAGTTTACCTGTACATTGCCAAATCTTTGTGCAGCCTTTGTTTGGCGTATACTGACTTCAGGAGTAGTTCAGCAAAGTTATATTAACATGGGCTCTTGGGGAAAAAAATTTGCAACACTGCCTTGAAACAGTTAATATGTAAGCACAGCTGGGAAATGAGTAAACAGTAATCCCAGAGGTTATCCTAATACTCTCAGCTGGAATTGGAGTGTTGAGTTTCCCCACTCTTATTTGCAGTATTCTTCCCTTTTGTTAGATGGGCTGGTGAAGTTCAGAAGGCCTTGTAAGATTAGTTTGGATCTGTGCTTACACAGCATGCTGAGTTTGAGATTTTCATAAAAATGGGTCTAGAGATGACATAGAAACCATAGGAACTCCCTCCCCTGCCAAAGTAGGCCACTGTTACTTCTGCATTGCTGTAAAGCTTTGTGTTCAACTCCTGCTGAACAACTACAAAATCTTACTGCAGGCTGTCATATCTAGAAATCTCAGCTAAGCCATATGTAGCACTCAATTACTATAACTTCTGTTATAACAACTCCATAACTGACTCCACAGTTGGAAATGTACAACGAAGTCTTGGAGCTCCTGAATTATGAAGACAGTAGCAGATCTGTGGTGTGTGCCAGACTGCGGGGCCTGGGAGCACTCAAAGCACAGCCGTAGTGCTTGTTTGGATGTTAGGAAGACAAAGGCTAGAAAACTGTGTGTAGGCTGAAGCTGGATATGAGTCCCCAGGGCTGTGCTAGGATGCTCAGCTGCGTGGCTAATTGCAGTTAAAGGCAGCAGTTCTGCATAGTTCAGGGCAGACCAGACTTCAATCCTGCTTTCCATTTTCTTAGGTAGTGTAGGTGTTGTGCATAGTTCATGATGCCCTGAGGGTTTGCCACAGCCTCCACATTCCTTCAGTGATGTGACTGCCTCACTGTTCCCTGCTTTCTAGCAACCTTTTGCTGCTCTTTTTCTCCCCTTCACTGTGGGTTCCTGCTGTGGGTTCTACCTTTAAGCACAAAAATGTAAACCAATAAAAGGAACTACAACAAAACGCACAAGTTAAGGATATATAGTGTATTTTTTCTTTAACCCCCCCCTTTTTTTTTTTTTTTGTTCATCAACATTTGGTGTATTAGATCCAACAAAAGTTGCTACCTCCTCAGGGTGACTAGGAGCTGTGTAACTTGTTTTCCAGATTGACACAGGCTTCCTGTGAGAAAATACAAACACATTTCTGTCTGCATTACATGCACAGATCACCAAGCTGAGGCTACACGAGTCAGTTGTAAATTTGTCATTTCTCTACTTTTGGAAGCCTTTAGATGGCAACTAACTTCTCCTAGTGACTTGTTCTTCCTTTCTTGTTTCCTGCTGTAGCTGCTGCCATACCATGTTCCTACACTGGCCTTTGTAATTTTGTGCCTATTATACTGGGTTCCTTTAGAGGACTGGCAGAGTGATTTTGTCTGTATCAGCCCATGACATAGCCATTGATGGAGATGTTCTACGTGCAGCACGGAGGTAGACACATTGAATCTCTAGGGGTTTTAGCTAGTTGCCAAGATAACTTTTGGCACTGGAAAATACAATTAAAAATGGTGAGTTTCAACATCTCTGTTGCTGGTCCAAATCTGAACTTATTAACAGTACCAATGAAAGGCATGATATTGGCCCTCAGGCAATCCCCCCTTCTGCCAGATTTCAAAGGCAAACAATAGAGGTGTTAATGTTATTCAAAAATCGATTGCAATAATCTTGGAATGGAAAGCATTAAGCAACTTGCATACAGGAGCTGGTGCCAGCTCTCACTACAGCAGCAGTCTACTCTGTCTCACCATGCCCGCGTATTATAGATCAGATTCAGGGCAGTGTCAATCGACATTTGATTTTTATTTCTCTTTGAGTTTTTCTCACACTCTCATTTTGATTAACCAAGTGGTCTTATCTTGGGGGAGAAAAGTGGGGAGACAGCAACATGGGGGACACCTACAAGTCAGAACCTCAGAAAGACAAGTGATAGCCGGGAATGTGGAATAGCATACCTTTGCAGAGAAAACAGCTTTGAAGACTATGTAGGCTGCTTGGTGTATCTCTTTGTTAGTGTTTTCTCCTTTCTGGCCTCATTTGTATAGGATGAATATTGTGCTTCATGGAAATGTCATTACTTTCTCTTGCTTTTACTGTGTGGCTGAATTCCTTTCTAATTTATTTCAAAACCTAGCTGCATTATTTCCTATAAGTGAGGGATGGGTAAGACTGGGATGCCAGTCTGGGATGAATGGGGTTAAGAAAAGAGGTTAGGAAAAGCAATCCCACTATACTTGAACATCTCCACAACAGATGAGTACATATGATCACTGACCAGCATTTTTTTTTTAATTTTAATTTTATTTTTTTTGTCAGGGATGAGTTTCATTGGAGAGCAGAATTTGGCTGTATGTCTGCCCTTCAGTATTTACTTATTAATAATATCTAATCTAATGACAGGAAATGAGTAATTAATTTCAGCAATGACAGGCTGTTATTTAGGCCAAGTAAATTACATTTGAACAGGAAGGGGGCAATCCCTAAACAGATAGAAAAATAGAAATATTAATGACAACTTAAGAGCATTATTGGGAGGAAATAGTAGAAAGATTTAGCTCCTTTGAGTCTACCGTAGTGTGTTCTGACAGCCGTGTTAACTGCCTCTAGTGGCAATGGGATGCTGCACAGAAGTTGGCTAGTGAAAACTTGTGGCAAGATGGGCAAAGCTGAGTTAGCAACGCTTCTCATAAACTCCAAGTAAAACACACACGCCTGCTGGGATAATGTCTAAAACGGTGATTTTAAGTTTTTTTCCATACTCCTTCATCTGTTGTATGTCATTTCCAAGCTATAATGGGGGGTGGAGTGGGGGTGGGAGAAGGAAGAGAAGAAGCCAGATGAAGTGAGATTTTTTTTAAATTTAAATGTGAAGGTATTGCCTGGAGGTATTTTCAGCTACAACCCGAGGTTTTGGAATAGAAGTTTAATTGATGTGATGTCATAAAATAAATAAAATAAATTTATGAATTGATGGTCTCTCAGTCTGGATCTCAGTGGGTGGCAGGTATCTACATTACGAAGACCATCAAGACTGGCACCTTTCTTGGCAGCGTCAGCTAGGAACCTAAGCATTAATTTGACAGGGGGATTACACTGTTCTTCAAGGTGGTCTCTCCAGGCGATGGTTTCAGCTCCATGTTGTATTCATGAGGGAAGGTTTGGGAGTGGCATAGGACTGTCATTGCCTAACCAGAACACTTATGTACATCACTGTAAACTCTTGTCTCCAGTAGAGTCACTCTAACATCTGTCACCATCACTAAATGAGCTATTAACATTTCAAGGAAGATATTTGTTTCTTTTTCTTTAATATTAGGGCGTTTTTCAAGTGCTAAAGGGACCCTTTTTAAGAAAGTGATGGTGACATCACAAGGGTTCATTCTGCCACATTAAACATGGTCTCCAGACTTGAGGACTGGTCAGAATAAGTGGAATGAGTTAGTATTGGAGGGATGGAAGCCACAGGGGAAGGAAGCAAAGCAAAATGGCAAAAGGGACTTTGAGACACAAAGAAGGAATGATACCAGGGAAATGAGCTGGGCTGAGAAGAAGGTTGACTGTCTAAGAAGAGAGCTGGCAGGCAAGTTGGTGAAGTTATGGTTAAGGCTTGGAGGGGACAGGGCTGTCTGGAAATGTAAGCTGTGCAGATCTCTATAGACACAATTATACAGGTAATAGGGCTTATCCCTATTTTTGTAAGATGAAACTGTCTCTGTGTGGGTGGGGTCAGATGTTGTGAAAGCTAAAGTGCTGTAACCAAATCTCTTTGTAAGCATTTATCTTTATGGTATTACATTATTACTCTAAATTAGGGTCTGCAATTCCAGCTATTGTCAATGTAATAGCAGGCTACTGGTGCTCTGTATCCTTATGAAGTATTTGCTAATATCCTCAATCCAGATGAGCAGGGTGAGGTCTGAAGCTGCTTTTTGTTTGTTTGTCTGGTTTGTTTTGTCATTTTATTTGGCAATTTGGTGAAATTTGCACCTTTAACAGGAGGGGAATTTTCCAGCAGTACTCGTCAGTCAGCTGAGCTTTAGATTGTAAAAAGCTGTGATACCAGATGGGAAGGGGAGGGAAACCATTTCCAACTAACACTTAGTGAAGTGTTGTTTGAAAGTTGACTAGTGAAGGTATGTTTGAAAATACTTATCTATGCATGCCATCTTTTCTATGCTGAAAAAAATGGACTTTCAACTAACATGTAGCACAAGAATTTTGTGTAACTATATTACATTCAGGTTCTTTGCCCAGACAAGCATGATTGTAGGGGAAAACTTTGGCCAAGTTCATTTGTGGATACCTGTGACTATATACATCATTATTGCTAAATATAAACTGTGTCCTAACAGAAATCTTGATCTAAAGAGGTGATGGAAACAAAGGATTTGAATGGTCTGGGACATTACTCACTCTTCAGAGAGAGAAAAAAAAAAAAAAAAAGCCTTATGAAAGGCCTCAGAATTAACACTTGGCTGAAGAAACACAATTGTCATAATTATGCTAGGTCTGCACTATGGTTTTATGTCTTCTCAATATAATGGGTTGTCATAGGATTTCACTGAAGACTGCCATGACTATTTCAACATAGAAATCCATGCCAGCATTTAGCTTAATGTATTTTTGCTATGATGACACTTCTTTACACTTTGAACAAAAGAAACTTAGTAGAAGCAGGAGACAACAAATCCTAGCTCTAAATTGTACAGTTCTTATTCCTCTACCTCTTTCCCATCCTCCCATTTCTTTTGGTGGTTAATTTGTGAAGAAGCCTCCTGATATGATCCTTTCTTTTAACATTCACACAATTTATATGAAACCTATCAAACTTTATTAAATAGAAAAACAAGCAGTACGTGAAAGTCTTGTTCCATGCTATTGCTTAAGTTTTCATGGCCAGGTCAATATATACATGCTGAGTTTTGATTTCTGTTAAGATATTACTTGCTTTCAGGAGACTTTGTTTCATTTTGTTTTGTTTTCTTTTATTATTATTAATTTTAATTTTAATTTTGGAGGAGGTGGAAATAAGGTGCTTCTGGCCATGGCCTGCCCACATGAATGTCTGGGAGAATTATTTTATTTATTCCTTTTTGCCACACCTCTGAATTTTGCTTTTGTCTTCTCAAGTTTTAATCTTTGCATCAACTAATTGCTGTTAAAATTGCTTTTAACTAATTGCTTTTGTTGCCACACTCAAGAATTAATCAATGCATATTTACTTTAATGTTAGGCATTTGCTAACATTATAAATGGTGTGCATTTGCATGTGTATATGAAAAAAATTTTAAAACCTAGTTTATTTATAATGTCATATATTTAAATTGCAGTAGATAGAACTACTAGCACTGAGGAAGGAATTCATGTCTATGCTGAAAGTCAGAATGAGGGTCAGGCAACACCTGAGCTAAAAACAGATTTAAGGTAGAATTTAAGTGAGTTTAACAATGTAAATATATAATAAATATACACTAATATTTTTTTCCTTGTACTTAGTACTACTGGGCTAATCAGAACTCATTTTAAATTTCCTGGCAGGCTATATTCTAAGCCAACACTGTTTGCAGAAAAGTATGACAAAAGAAATGATTTCTTCTACAACACCATGTGAGGGCAAATGAGGACTCCTCCCCATGACCAGCCTTCATCTGTAAATCCATAAGTGATACTTAAATGACTGAGAAAAAATGAAGAAAGTGCCTGTATACTATTTGCATTCTAGGCAGAAGCTCTGCTATCAAAATGAGTCTGATTTTCACAGCAGGAAGAATCCCCTTTCTTTGGTGACTGATAAGGGCTTTGTGTTTCCTTTTTACTCTCCAACCATGCAGTGCCTTAGAACGTGCACTGATTTTAAAAGGATAAGCAAGTGGTGAGCTAGAGAAAAGAGCAGCCAGGATCTACAAATAGACATAAATATTAGAACAAGTGAGACCTGAAACTGTGTAGATTTACGTCACCTGTCTGCTGAACTGAAGCTATGCATTTACTTCCCCAATCTTTCTTCCTTACTCCCTTTTCCTTCTTTTCCCTCCTTTCCCCTTCTTTCCCTCTCCCATTTTTCTTCCTTTGTCCCATTCCTGTTTCCCCTTCCCCCTTTCCTTTGGACCCTTTTCCTCACTTTTTCTCACCTTTCATTCCTTATGCCATCTTATTATCCCTTTCTTTCACTCTCTGCTCCTTTTTCTCCATTTCTCATTTAGTTTTGTTATTTCATTCTCTTTTTTTTCTTTCCATTATCAGTGTGCTTGTTTTTTGTTTGTTTGTTTTGTTTTGTTTTAAATCCAGAATGACCTCAAACCAGTTCACAATTCTTAAGGATTCCCTCGGGAAACAGTACCCAGTTCTCACTTCCACTAATAAATATTTACTTCTGTAAGAGAGCAAAAAATATGAGAATTCAAAGGAAAAGGGACAATGGATATTTCCCTCAAAGTAAAGGCATCCACTCTGATTTACATGGACACATTAACAAACTTGACAAAGAAAAGGATTTATTTCCTTGGCCCAGGAGAAGGGTGGAGCTGTAGTGTTTCACTTAGGTCAAAGGATGATCAAACATAAGATTTAGGATAACAGGAAAGTGGCCTGCTCAGCTTTCTTGGTTCCTAGAAAATGTCTACCACTGCTGAGCTTAAGCCTTTTTGGTGAGCATGAAGCAGTACTGAAAGGCATGGAAACAAAACTACTGGCAGGTATCTTCTGTGAAAAAGCTGTTGCTCGTTTTAAAAACCTAGAAGATAAACCAAAGAATTATTATTATTATTATTAGTTTTTAAGCACAGACTTTCACTGCTGTTCATGTGTAGTGGTGAAAATGTACCTAAGTGTTTGACTCTAGTATGAGAATGTGTGAGTCCAAAACATACTAGAAAGTAAAGGAACTAGAAATGAAGTATATTCAATACCCCATACAGTTTTGGATAACTAGGAGCATATTTCTATAGGGTGCTAGTGGGGCTGTCCACTACACTTTAATGTGCTGCATAAGATGTCCATTGTAAGCTATTCAATGTAATGAAGAAGTTAATCATGGTGTTTTATCAGACCAAGTTTACATCCATTTTGACAAATGTTTACTTTTATTACTAAAGACTTAGGAGGAATATGCACATGGGGGTATGCATGTGTGTGTGGGGAAAGTGCTGAAGGTCTATAGATGCCTTTCTGTTTTTTTCATTGGAATTCATTTAGATAATGAAATCTCATCCTTGCTAGCCATGTTAAAAGTGTTCTACAAAAATAAGGGAAAGGGAACACCTAAGCAAAATTTGTGGCTTATTGTCCAAGTCAAGTTTGTTTCCTTCAGTGGTTTGCCTTAACAGCAATTCTTGTTTAAATTCCTACACAGAGGGTATATTAAATAAAGGTGTCATTTTTGTTCATCTGGGATTTGAATACTGAATGGAACTTAACTGGATTGCGCCAGCTGATCGCTTTGGAATGCATTTCACCCAGATATTTGTTGCTAACATTTTCTGTTGAAACAAAATATAATTTGAAAGACATTTGCAAGCTTTCTAGACTGGTGGGTATAATTGTGGCTCTGTGAGATAAACTAGAAAATGATTATCACTCTGTTACAGATAAACCGTCATATTTGGCTCTCAGACACAGAAAAGCTAATTCAAAATAACTTTAAAAAACATGGTTATTCCTTCCTGTACCTGAGAAGAGACTTTGTTACTGTATAGCATTACAAAGTGCTCAGTAGTCATGGCAGAGACATGAGTGCAGTCATTTTAAACTCCAGAAGCTGGGTCCAAAACAAGTCTCATTGTACTAAAAGGGAATTGAGTCAGTATTACTTCCATGTGAAGGTTCCAGTCATTGCAGTTTCTGTAGCTGAGATGTACCTTCAGCTATAATAGACACTTTCCCAGGGATTAAATATGTTTACTTTTGTGGTTACTTTGAAAGCACTATGAAGCCTTCTTATTTAATTAAATTAACATTTATTCTCTTTAGTGAAACATAATGTGCATTCTCCCTTTATATTCATTCTTTACCGTAGGCAATTTGGATAACATTGTTAGGTTGTTAGGAAAGATCAGCTTCACCTAGGATTGTGATAGCTTTGCAAAATGTTTTCTTTCACATCTTTTCAACTCTTGAGTATGTTTGGTAGAAAATGAATAAAACATATCATCCTGTAGGCTAGAATACATCTAATTGCCATCTATCATATTTCAAGGGAACTCAATCAAATGAGTTATTTCCTTATACATTAAATATGTTACTTTTAATTCATCAAATCAAAACAAAGTATGCTAATTGTACTGTATGGTAGAAGTAAACAAAGTAGAAAAATTGTTTTTGTTTCATGGTCCCTATCTTTTTATTTTTCTTCCATGAGAATGTGTTGATAAAATAACAATAACTGTTCAGACTTCACTGATCAGATGGTAAACTCGAAATACTGGAAGGAGGGAAAAAAGGTTTAATAAATGTTTTTATTATGCAGGGTTTAGAACTGTCATGATTTATTCCAGTTATCCTTTCTTATTTATTGCTATCCTTTGCTTATTTTACATTTTCTATATCTCACCATATGCAAATAGGTTAGCACTATGGGTTTTCTGTCACTATTTTACTTTATCTCAGTCAGAGCAAATGGAGATGTCCATTTCCTTGAATGAATAAAATGGCATTTCTATGAAGCAATCCATGCTTCACACTAAGCTTCATTAAGCATATTCCTGTGTTGTATCCAGGAAGAAACCAACTGTGGGAATTAAAACTTAGAGTCCTTTTTTCTTGCATTTAACAAATTTAGTAACAGAGATACTGAATTAAGTAACAATGTGTATGAGCTTTTCCTAGGGCTTGGTAACTGGGAAAACACAGCTAGTACTGTGTTCAGGCATTAGAGCACCCTTTAAAATAAAGGTCTGAAAACACTTTTTATTCTCCAGCTTTTTCAGTGCTCAAGTGGCTGTACTGCAACACAGATTGAAGGGTTAACATGTTTTGAAATAATACAGTTCCCCTTTAAATTTACCACTGTAAAAGAAGGTTTCAAAAATCTCTTGCCAGTTTTTAAACACTGTGGTGGCTATTTCTTAAGACATGGTTAAGTCATTGCTATTCTGAATGACTACAAGATAGTGGTATGGGAAATATCATAACTGTTGCAACTTCACTCGGGTATGTGTAATAAATGGGATTTCTAGATAATACATTTCCTGTACTATTAGGTAAGTCATACCCAGAACTGGATGAATACACTCCCAAGGATTTGGTGTCCTTCCCAGATCTCCTACTTCTCTTCCTTCTTAGACACTGCCACTCCCCCATGCCAACTAATCCGTCAATAAAAAAACATCTCTTCACCTCTCTTCACCTGTGTGTTCACCATTTGTTGCTACCTCATAGCATTTGTAGGCAGAACAAAAGGAGGGATGTTTCCTGGGGGCAGCGTTCAAGCTTAAGGATGAAGAATGTATTCTGGGGCTTGACCTTCTGGCTAATGAAGACACTGCTAACTCTGAGCTGTAGCCAAATTATTCCTGAGAAGTGTGTATTTTGCTGCAGACTTCCTTTTCTCTTAGTTGCAAGGGCCAAACTCTGCTCTCATACTCCAACTAAGTCTATGCAATGAACACAGAGCTTCTCTCCAAGGTGTCACACAGGAAATGTCTTTTATCCAAGCTATTGAAGAATTATCTAACAGTACTTATTTTGTTGTTTAAGGAAAATACTGATCTGGTGAAATTAATCTGTCCATGAAACAACATCAGCTGTGAGGAAAACTGTGTCAGGAAAAAAATATCAGAAATTGAAAGAGTAGAAGAAAAAGAGATTGAAAGGAAGGGAAACTTAGGGCCATGTGGCTCCTGTGTGAGACAGAGATGATCTAGGCTCAAAAGCTTGATCTGGATCAGGCAAAGTATGGACCCGCTCCTGGATCTTGAAGTTTCCATGTAAACTTAATTATTACTGAGCAAAGGAATTTGTTATCAAAATTTATTTGAGTTCTCACCTCTATTCGTATTTAGAATGTTTAGTAGTCCTATTAAAAACTAGAAGAAGTAAGGAAGAAAAGGAGAGAGAAAGGGAAGAAAGGAAGGGAGAGGCAAGACTGATTGATGTGTAGTGCAGATTAGATATTTCCTTCTTTACTCTCTCTATATTCATGTATCTCTCCATGAGGCTCTGCTTGGCAACATAATGTGTGTGACAGGTTACTGTCCAAGAAAATTTTCTTGAATATCACTCTTCTCACTTTCCAAATCATCTTCTGATGTCATGTCTTTTTTCAATGAATGAATGAAGCTACAGCTCATATATGAAATATATCAGCAATATATTTCAGGACAACAAAACTAAGGTAGTACATTTTTGTTCTGCATTTCTGTTCAATCTGAAAGGTTTCTGGAGACATTTGTGCACCTTTTTTTAAACTTAATCTATTGTAATCAACTTTTGCTTGTACTGGAGGAGGTGCAAACCATTATGGAACTCATTGAAGAGCACAGTACTAAAACACTTTTTTAGACACAACAGATGATTTATATCATTGGTATTTGTCAATGTTCTGATAAATTGTCCTCATAATTTTTATTTTTTTCTTCTAGTTTTCAGCTTTCTCTGAATTTTATTATTTCAAGTAATCTCAAAACAAAAGAACCATGCTGACAGTTTCTCCAATCTCTGAAAAAATGTAGTGAGCAAAGTCTCTAATAACTTCAGTACTGTTCCTCAGACACAGGAAATGGAGATGTC
The DNA here is from genome assembly GCF_040182565.1 of Anser cygnoides. Classification (NCBI taxonomy): domain Eukaryota; kingdom Metazoa; phylum Chordata; class Aves; order Anseriformes; family Anatidae; genus Anser; species Anser cygnoides. The sequence goes on along the minus strand of NC_089873.1, from coordinate 71,144,245 downwards.
AGGGTTTAGAGAATACTTGTTAAACTCCTGTTTTATTTTATTTGTCACTAAAAGTTACAAGCAATTCAGTACATTTTCCTTATGCTAAATTCTGATTTTAGTCTCATTTCTTCTGCTTTCCTCTCACATCCTTTCCCACTCATGTGTAAGCCAATAAATAAATAAATAAATGAGATTAGCTAGTTGACTAAGATGAATTATGAACATATGTCCATGAACATATCCTACAGGATTGTGAAATATGCTCAGTTACATATTGAAATCTCTAGACATTATCTAGATGCAAAGTGAAATTAGTCATATTGCATAGATACTTTGATACAGCCTCTACTTCCAAAACCTGGAGATGCATTGCTCTAAAATAAATCCTTAGATGTTTAAAGAACCTTTTCTTTAGCATAATTTAATAACTCATGCTAATACAGTGCAGCTGGAAATACTTAGTTCTTCTGTATGTATTGCTAAAATTACCGTACAGGGAAAGAGAAGCAAAAGAAAAAACAGAGGAAAAGAGCAGATCAGTACTAAGTTGGAATGTTACTATTAGTTATTTTTGTATCTGAATGAAGAAGTGTTCATGCAAAAGTGGCATAGGCGATACTGAACTGTAGACTTAAAAGTGGCCACTGTGAAGATGGCTTATCAGAGAAATGGAAAACATTTTATACCTAGTCTGGCAAGAGACCTTAAAATTCATCTACATATAATTTTACCATTTCCAGAAGAATCAGTCCCCACAGACATGCTACTTGAGTTTGCACATGTAGAAACTTCTTGGATTATGCTTTCAAAATACTGAAAGTTTCGTGTTTCAGCACTTCGGAAAATTTCACCCATGGCATACCAGTTTCCTATAAATTAAGGGTATATATGAATGTATATGCACAGTATTTGTAGATATGCTATGGTCAAGTACAGGGTTAAGTCTAAGACTGGATCATGGAGAATAAGCAATAGTTAGTTTGTAGCTGATGCCAGCTGAATAATTATTAAAACGTACAAATATTTGCACAAATTATGAAAATTATTTTTAAAGGGCTTTTAAATATTTATCTTTTTTCTTTTGTTCTGAGCAAATATACCCTAGCTGTTGTAATACAAGTAAAACTGAGGAGCAGAATAAGATAACACAGGTCTTTCAGGCTAGTCTATTTCTGGTTATTTTAGAGAATTTTTTCTTACATTGTTTTCAGTCTTTAATTAGTTTTATTTTGGGTCCTTACATAGCTAGAAGCAACAGTTGTGTGTTTCATTGGGATGCTGGGAAATTCCCTCTTCCAAAAGATATAAAGCTCACTTATCTAACCCTGCAGGGCTTTAATTTATCAAACTTTATGATAATGAATATGTATATATAAACATTTCATTGTATGTACAGAAGCTGTGGCCTGCAACAGAACCTTGCCCAAGCTGCGCCTTCTGCAATAATATCAGAATTTTTTGAGGTTTCTATCTCCTATATTATCCTCTAAGAAGATGAATTAATGTGTTTGGAGGAAAGTATGTTACTGAAATTAAATTGGTATATCTATTGTTACACCTTTTAGAATACATGAGAAAGTTCTTCAGAGTGTTTTCTGCAGAATTAAGTAAAGTCAATATTTGAAAGGATCATAAAGGGGCTGTAGAGTCAAAAGGCAAAGGTCCTACTAGGTTGTGTAAACCAGTGTATTAAATCTGCTCTCTGGCTCTGCACAGGCAGAGAAAGTCAACAAAACAGCAACAACAATTGGAGGTTTAGAAAAAATGTAAAGAAAAATTGAACTAATTGTTGCCAAACAGTTTACAGAGAAAAACTTAGGCAGCTCATCTAGATGTGTATATTAAAAAGCTGCTGTAAAGACAAAGGGAATAGTTTGTTCTCTTGTGTCTGTGATAGACAGGACTAAAAGTAACAGACCAAATGGTAAGGAGGAGAGTTTAAACTAGATACTAAAAAAAATCTTACCAATATTAAAAGCAGTTTGCTTGTGATGTTTACAGGCTACAAGAAGAGAATGGAGACAGCTCAATCAGGGATAATTTGATCAGTCTTGTCTTGGGCTACAGGATAGATTATATATCCCCCCTGAAGCCTCTTACAGGATTATTTTAAATTGATTTTGTGAACGTTTTGGTGTGCAACCCCCTGCCAATTTCTCTATAATAAGCCTTATGTTTAGTTGGTCCCAGGGTAGTGAAAGTGACCTATGGGAAGGGGTTCACCTCTTATGACCTATTTTTAGTATGCCAGAGCTATGCAGGCATTCATGCACAGGTATATTACATTTTCTTTACAGAAGGTTCAGTATACTTTAAGATGGTACAGAATGGGATTAATAAACGTGCTTATTCAACACAAAAACAGGACGTGAAGCCTGCTAAGATGTTTTCTTAACAATATATATGTATATTATTTTTTGTTAAATTGTAGTCGGGTATTTTATAGCTACAACACAGTGTTTCGGTGCATCTAACCATATACAAGTTGTTCCATTGACTTCACTGGTAGTCCTCTAAACTTCAGCTGATTTAAGCTTTGTGATACAACTGTCTGTAAATACAACTCCATGATTTTTTTTTTTGTGCGTTTGTTTTGCTAATGCTCAGTAATTTGATAGTAACATGCACTTTTTTAGATGTCTATGAATACTGACATGAATACTGTCCCTGCAGTACGAGACATTGTTGTACTGGCCCAAGTGAGACTCACAGTTACGAGTTTCCTTGATCTGGGATGACATAAAAGCATAAAAGAGAAACATTACCTTTTCATTTTACTGAATGGAAAATATCCAATGGAGTTCCTTCAGGAAACATAATTGAAATAGCCAGTTTTGTTGATTAGCATCTAGAATTGAAAAATAAGGGTATTTGACTTCAACTAAGGTAAAAAAAAAAAAAAAAAAAGTTATTTGGCTTGTATTATGAGAACAAGAATAAATCCTAAGACCTCTATCTTTCCTGACCTTTTTTTTTTTTTTTTTTTTTTTTGGTGAGAATTTCTTTCTGGTAGCATGTCTTAACAGAGCCCCACATTATTTTCAGATCAGAAGTTATGAGTGTAGATAGCCTGCATAACTGCAGTCCAGACTACAAAGAGGTTCTTGATTCACTGGTTCACTGGGAGTGTCCAGATCTGCATGTTAGCGTGTTTTACATGCAATCAATAATAGGAAATGCATTACTTCTGGATCAAGACGAGGCACTGTTCAGATAGCTAGAATGACTCTGTTTGCATCACACTTGCTAAATTCTGTGGAGTTACAGGCAAGATGTAAAGGCCCTGTTCTGTCTATAAGCACACAACTTTTTTGCCTTCTTTGAAAGCTGCACTGGGTTTATCTATGTGGTATTTTCCAGCCTGGCAGGAGACTGCTTGGGCACTTCTGTGAGCCACCATGTAGCTTCCATGAGCTCAGCTGGGAGACAAGTGATATTAGCTTTGGCACAGCAAAGTTAGCTCCAGCTCAACATTGACCACATTCTGGTCACTGACTGCTTCTGGTCTGGGCAGCTCACAGAGCAAGCAGACCGAGCCTGCAGTTGGTCAAGGCACATGAAATCCTGGCTCTTTTCATCATGCTAAATGTCATGCCAGCATTCCCACCATATTAAGTTAGGGCACCAGAAATAGAAAAAAAAATTTCTCAGATGCTTAAAAATGTGGCTAACTAGATCTGATGGCTGCTATGAGAAGACATAGAAAATGAATGGATGGTTTCATAGTCTGAATAATAGTTTACTGAGGTATAACTAAAGGATAGGGTAGATTTGTGTACAAGCTTACCCTTTAGATCTCTTCTTCCTTCACCTGAGAAGATTTCCTCAAAGGGGAAAAGATTTAAGTTCTGTAAGAAAATAGTTGTTCATTGTGTGGTTTCTTTATTGTCTGTTGGCATGAATCAGAGCCAAGTTTCCTTAGGTTTGCTGGGCAGCCAACGACTATGCTGTTGTGCTTTCACCAGTCAAGGAGGATTTTCATAACCCTTGGTGTGCTAGATATCTATGTGTGAAATCCACTTTTAATCTGACTCTATAAACATGCTAATATATCTCTAGATAGTCCTTAGGGAATTAATGCCTGAGGTAACGTCTGGATTTGATGCTCCTCCCCTTCATTTCTGCCTGCTTCCTCTTTCACACAAAAGCTTGGCTCAGCAGTAAGTCTAGTCCCTCATCCTCGTGAGATTTTTTATTATTATTATTATTCTCAAGCAAATTGCTATTTCTTTTTGCTTGTGCACAATGAACACCACCAATGCACCTGCAGAAGGGTCTGATGTAAATTTTTCTAACGTGACCTTGTGGCCCGATGGCACTTCTACCAGAGACGAAAAAGCCTTTGGGGTACCTCATAAAATTCTACTGTGATAAGTACTAGCACTGTGCATAGCATGCCTGATGTCTCAGCTGATTTTAAAGCACGTTTCATATGCATAAAAGGGTTAATCTGCTCTCTGACAACAGCAAAAATATGTTGATTAACATTCATGTGTGAAATGTTTAGCAATGGTAATCACAGTGAGAAAATGGAGCAAAATTTACCATCTTAGTCTAAGGTACCTCCAAAGTAGCACTTGTTGGTAAATACTGCTTTATGAAAAATCAGCTCTGAGGACAGTAGTACAGTTGGTCTGATGCTACCAACTCTGTGTTGAATACTGTGACAAAAAAGGAAAACCAAATTTCTGTATCTCATCCACATATCTTACTCCAGCTGAAATACATTTCAGTTCCTTTTTCTCTCTTTTTTTTTTTTTGAACTCAAAGGCAAGCATATGGACAGCTGAATGTTACTTTTTACTTCCAGATGATAAAAAAGAAAGAAAAGAAAGGATTTCTAAGTAATTATGGTTATTTTGTACCACATACTTCCTTTTTTTTGGTGGTGATACCAACAAAGTGGTATCACTTTGTTACATCACTGATCTTGCAAGCTTGGCTCTTTAATTACTGCTGTACCTGCACAAGCATCAAGCACTGTAAATCTATAAGGTGGTGACTGGTATTTGGGCACATTGTTCTAATTAAGTGTTTGCTCTTCGAGTAGGGAGAGGTTAAATCGTTTCTAATGAATCTAGTCAGTCCTTCTGTCGTAACAAACAGTGCCCAGTCTTGCACACTTATGTTGTAATACCTTATCATCACCCTCTCATTAATGTATGAAAATCGCAGAACGTAGAAAGCTTTATCAGGCTTCTGTTATGTAACTCAACACTGAGGAGCAGAAGAAGTGCGTTTCATCACCATTCCTTAGGGAGGGCAGCAGAGAGGAGCTGCTATTGAGATAGCTGAATATGGGCCATCTCTCCAGACATAAAGTCTCCTCTATTGTACATCAGGTAGACTATAGAAGTTTAACCCTTTTGATGAATAAGTGAATGTTAGAATTGTAAGCAACAAAGTGCAGTGTGTAGGAACCAACAGTTATCTGTTTCTGCTGTTCACAATAAAATGCGTCAAGACTGAAATATGAGCCACAGAGAGGCTGAAATTTACGTTAGCAATAAAAATACAACAAAGATGCTTACCAGACATCTTCAAGTCCTCTGAAGTAGTCTTTCCTGCTTTAAAAAGGTTAGGAAAGCTGCAAGTTTGCTAAAGTGTACATCTGAAAGGGATGATACTTCAAGAGTTACCATGCACAAAGAAATAGCATTCGCAGCTGATGAAGGATCTATCTTTTTCTCCTTGAAGTCTGTAGAATTCCCCATTGATTTGAGTGGAACCAGAATTTGGCCCTAACTACTAAAGCAATATAGAGACATTTAGGAACCACAAAATCACTTGGTGTAAGACACTCTTTATTATAATAATTATTGTATTGCTTAATGGCCACTGAATAATATTGTCTCTTACAAAATGTGTTTTTCTTTGGAAACGTTTATATTGTTATCCAGAAAGAGGACTGAAACAAAGATATGTCCCACATTGGTAGAGATTCTTAGACTTAGAAGTACTTTATTGTGCAACATCAGCGTATAAAACTGAGCATAACTGCATGCATTACAAAAAACAACATGCACATTGACTGTAAATTTAATTATATATTAGTGAAATATATTTAATATAGCCACTTCAATCACACATTGTTTCAAATAAGAAATAAAATAAAATAACATTAATTTCAACTATAAGCACACAGGATGTTTCTTTAAAGTTAAACAAATATCTTCAGGATGGAAATTGGTGGACTTGAACTCCCTAGTTGCAGACCTACAATGGCTGCGTAAATAGAATCCTTGACACTTCCATATTGGGTGGTGACCTACAACGCAAAGAGAGATTTTACATAGTCAACATAGTATGAGACTGGCCTAAAACCAAAGTATTAATCTGTTCCACTTTTCAAGAAATTGACAGTAACTAAAAAAGTTTTCATAGAAGGGACTTTCATGGAACATCTGAATTTGCCTTGGTGGCAGTTTCTTCAGTTCAGATGAAGTTAATTTATTTGAGGAATTACTTAATGTAATTCATTTAAGAATTTAGCAACTGCTGAGTGAGATAAATCTGTTAATCCCTGGGGCTGCAGGTGTTATATAGGGAAGGTTGTTAAAATATGTCTTGACTGAATTTACAGATGCATGGTGGGCTTTCTTAAAAACTCCAGTGAGATGTCTTTATAACAAGAATTGTAATCTGAATTGCTGAGTACACAGCAGTCCCTTTCACTATATGCTATATTCTAACTCAACTGAAAATTAAAATATTCAGTAAATTTTAAGAAATTTCCTTTGTCTGTATAATTTAAGCAGTGGGCATTCCCATTGGTAAGTATGAAGTCTGCTGCAGTCTCACCCCTAACCTGTGATGTTAGAGCTGAGGGGTGTGTGTGTGTGTGTGTGTGGAGGGGGAGGAGCTCCCTTACTGTTTAAATTTGACAGGCACATGAAAACTAGGATCTTTGGAGTACAGAAGCTCCTAGAGTGCAGAGTGCTCCAGGTCTTTTGAAGTTCACTGGAGGAATGGCAGAAGTAGATGTGCCTGCCATTAGTGGTTGCTCACTTTGAAAAGAAGCACGTGCTAGGCTTGGAGTATTTCTAGAGACCATCTACGCTCAGGGGAAATAAACTGATTTTGAGAAAACACAGTATTCATTACATATATAAATAAATAAAAAGTAAACAAAATTGGGGATCTAATTGCACAATAAAAAATACATGTAAAGTATTCATGTTTACCACTTTACCCTCAAATAAGAAGTGAAGTTAATTAATATTTATGTTCTTTATGACTGAGAAGCAAGAAGCATCCTCTGGGTTGATTATTATTATCTAGCAAATACATAAGATGCTACCCACCTTGTGGTATGTTGAATGCCTAACAGAAACATATCTCTCCTGTTATACATAGTTAGAGCTTGCAAAAAGGCATATCCAAAAGAATCACACTGCCAATATAGCCAAATATTGTATGTTAATGTGTAGTGTTGTCAGGCGTGTTTTCTGAGGGGGCAATGGCAATGAGAAGCAAATCTTTTTCTCCAGTTTTATTAAAGTAATAAAAAAGTCCATGAAGGGGCAAACATTTTTTCAAAACAAGAGGAATTCTGATGGAGGAAGCATGAAACTATGGCATGAATAGTGTAACTAACCTGCTTCCCAATCTAATGACAGTAGTATGAGGAAGGCTTAGGGAAACTTGGTGGAGGGAGGGAGGAGAAGGAGAGAAGAGTAAAGTCTCTAGAGATTAGGCAGGATCAAGTTATCAGGACATGACAGAAAGGCAGAGGCAAACCCACCAGTACATACAGAACATGGTGCAAACCCCTTTCTTGAGCAGAACCACATCCATTAAGGCACATAGAGATTCTGCCAGTAGGATAGAGGAGATCTAAAGCACTCAGACTTCCAGTATTTGCTTGGATTTGACAGGTTTACTGCTATCCTCATGCAGATTATAGAGAGATGATGAACAGGTCACTGTGATCCTACTGGTGCTTTCCATGCTGATGTCCAGTGGATTGATGTCCAGCTAGCCTTGAAAACTCCACAGGTCTACTCAGATGTCAATAGACAGAAGTTGAGGACCAAGCTACACTACATTTTAATGTCAGGGTTGTCACAGTAAGCTCACAACCCCAAAACAACTGTGTATTGGCAGACATCCAGGTACCTCTGACCACAGAATTAAAAACTTGATATTGACTGTGGGGGCTGGATTTTCTTGTAAAATAGACAGTGGATTTTTGAGGGGAAAAAATGCCACGTACAAGGTGAATCAACATGCTGCAGTTGAGAAGCACAGACTGTTGAGATGCAGAGACTGTGACTATGATGCAATATGGCATCATTAGAATATAGACAGAATAATTTGGGGAGCCTTCTGACATACACCAAATAGGAAGTTTTTAAGGCTGCAGCAGGGATGAGTGTACTGTACCATGCAGTCTTGCCCGAGGCTCACTGGAGGACAGAAGCCACCAGAGCCAAGCTGCAAACATTTATGAAGGCAATTCTAGCAGATTAGGTCAGACACTGCCACTGTATTCAGGTCAGAAATCAAAAATCATGTTGATAATTCAGATGGTTCACAGAGTAGCCAAGAGAATGATGAACAGTAAATAGAAAAGAGCTCACATTGATCAGTGTAACAAACAGAATGATAAAGAGAGACTTGTTAGCAGGTTACACATATCTGTATGAAGAGAAGAAATATGTTAATAGAGAGAACTTGCTCCTTAAGATAGCATTTTAAATTGATGAAGATGAATATGAATTAATACTAGAATTTGAGCCTGAATTTTAGAAACAGTATATCAGAGATTTATGGGATGGAGTGGTATAAATCATCTGATAACAATTAGTCAGATCTCCTTACCTTAAAAAGAGAGAGAGTGACGGATATTGCTACCTCACTCCTCATTTCACTTGAATATTTGAAATAAAAAGATGACAAGATTTCTGTTCTTATCTGCCTCTGAACTTCAATATGAAGAAGTGCAATCTGCTTGCTAAACTTGTCTGAAGATTTACATTCTTATTAACTTCGCATAAGCATTGCCACTAACAGGAAGAGAATGCCTTTTCCAGATACGTTTCCTTCAGTACATCCTTTGTAGGAAGTTTAAGACTCTACTCCAATAAATGTAAAATTTATAGAAGAGGCTGATTGTTTTACAGTATGAAATTTAAAGCTACATTTCAGTAAAGCAAGTCATTTGTTCTGGGAATGGGACTGTTGCAGTTATGTATCTTGAAAAGCTCTAGTAGCATTAGTCTGCTCTAACAACTATTAGGTTTTACGGTGTTTATGGGTATTATTTGCCAGTAATTAAAAGAGAGACATAAAATGCCACCATTTCTGCTAATCTGATTGTTAACTTGAAATTTTTGATTAGTCAGAATTATTTCAAAAGGTTTACATTCTGTAACAGTGAAGGATTAAGCACCTAGATGACACATGATACTTTATTCTATCAGAGTAATGTTTATTAATCTTAAGAAGTGCCCAAACAGAATGAGGATATATTTTCTTACCATATCTTCTTCATAGAACAATGATATGTGACATGAAACATTTTGAAATATTGTCTATATGGTCTTACTCTTTTGAACAAGATTTAACCATATAATTGTATTCTTTATTTATTATATATATTTTTTTTGGTCTTGTTTGGAAGGCCCTAATAGCTGCCATCCCTCCACCTCTTCTGTAGTGGCGTACCAAGAGCACTTGACTGTCTGCATAGATCTGATTGCAGGACTGGGATCTTGATTCAGCTACTTGTATTCACATTTTTAATAAAATGAAAATTTGTTATATCACATTCCATAGTTTTCAAATTCCCCTCAAGTGTAAGACCAGTTAACAGGTATTTCATCTTATTGTCAGTTCAGACAAGTTAATTACGATGTTTTCCACAGAACAAATTTTTATAGGCAGAAGCAAAGAAATATTTTTTTACCATTTCTTTAAAACTTCAGAGGAATTATCATCTGGGACATAATAACAAACAAATACTACTTTTCCTCCTGAGAATCTAAACTGGTTATGCTGGCACACTAAATCAAGTCTTATGACTGTTACTGCTTATATTGTAGCATACGGAGAAGATTATATATAGTATAGTATACAGGACTCTATTGTATGTTACAATTGTCCTCCATGCGCTTAAAGCAGAAGAAAGAACAACAAGTTCAACAACAAGCCTTTGCAAGAAGTTAACCTGTGCCAGTCTATCCATTGATCTTTCAACCCATGTATCTCTTGTTCCATTACAGTAAGTATAATTACTGGACTGAATTGTAGCTGGTACAGATGACAGTTATTACAGACTGAGTTTAATATAAAGAAAAAACACACAGATGAAAAGAAATGACAAAGTAATTAAACCAAAGAAGTACGCAAAAAAAATACTACAGTCTTTTCTCTTTGACCTGATTCTGATTCAGATTGCCTCCCTAAGAGAGACTATACTTATCCCAAATAAACAAAATTCATGCAATAAACATGTAGAAGAAAAATCTACCTCAACTGAAGAAAACTGACTATATGTTGAAAGCTATTTCACTGAGTAAATAATGTCTCAATTATACTTATTAGCATAAAAGGAGAAAGCAAATTGATAGACAGTTTTAGAAATAGTCTTTGCACCTTAAATTATTTTGTTATTATTTTAGCAGGAAAAATAAGCAGTACCTTCACAAAAGTGGAACTAGCTTTGAGGTTTTGTGTACAGCTAAATACAGTTAAACAATTAAAGTTGTCTTATAAGACTTCTGATAGTGCATTGTAAAATCTTGGGTGGCAATGTAATTTGGGTCAATATCTATTGTTTTATAAGTAGAAACAAAACCTAGTGGTTCTTCATCCATTGAGGGTCCTCTTTGGCTTTATTGCAATAAGAGTAATAAGTTCTTTATAGGTACAGATACATTCCCTGAAAACCAGTAGCTTTGTTATGTATTTCTAGTATGTTAAGCAAGGGTATTTTGGATCTCTGTTTCTACAAAATACAGTTTAGTAAGCAACATTGCAGAATTATGAATTTAGCTGCCTTGACCTCTCTGTTTTGTCCATCTTCGTACTATTTTTCTATCTTCCTGTCCTCCCTTTATTCTTCACAATGGCTGAATACATTCAGGCAATCTGAAAGAGCCTTCTTTACCCCATAGATGTGGAACAAAGAGACTTGAAAATGGCCATGTGGTCAGGATTTCTAGCCAGAAGTGTCTGACATGCCAGGCGAACAAAAGCAATATCCAGTGTCAGAGCTGATGTTGCATCACAAGTCATTGGAGAATATATGTAGTGTGTTTTGTCATTGTATTTTTTATTGGAAGAGTGGAATTTACTGTCGTATCTTCACGCATGCAAACACACACAAAAATATGTTTTATTTTATTATCCTAATATTTCTATCTTTCACAGTGTGATTGAAAATTTCCTGGAAGGATAAATCTGGACTTAGGGAGGTGCCTTTTGTGGGTTCCAAAAATGTCAGTTTACATTTGGTTGATTTATAATTGTGGAACAGGCATTTTTCAGTCCACAGTTTGAATAGTATAGGAGGTTTGGTTTCTTTCTTCATGAGGGGATTGGAAACATGTCAAAACCCTTCTGTGCTACATTCAGTAGCACTGAGCATACCCTATTGTGGTGTTTCAGATCACCATGTTAGCAGAGTCCAGACTCTGTGGCTACAGGAAAAATGGCCCTTCCATTTCCTTCTGTGCATATCCACTTCAGAGTGCTGAGAAGTACGCAGAAGTAGAGATGACACTGAGTTTCCATCTCAGTGTGTGAGCATAAGAGTGATGAGAGAAGTAGGCTGTGTTGGCACTTAGGTTCAGAAACCTCTTAAAACATTAGTGGTGCTGCCTGCCTATCTCACCTCAATGAGTTGAAGGCAAGAATGAGAATTTCACAGATGTATCTTCAGAGAAAACAAAACAAAACAACACAACAAAGAAAAACAAACAAACGAAAAACTTTTGCTGTGGTACCTTGCCCAGAGAGAAAAGAACAGCTGTTTGAAGGTACTAAGAAGTATGGAATGGTAGAAATAGTCCCAGAAGAGACAGCTTAGTAGGGAAGGTGTTCAGAAGCACATAATAAATTGTGAAGCCATGTAATAAATATTATTTAGTGCATGGTTCAGCATTTTATCTTATTATTCTAAGCTTATTGTGAGGATAAGACCATCCATATATTTATGCATATGCTATATATAATATTTACATAGACATAAAATATTTAAAATATTTCTGTAAATAGGACTGTATTTATACATAAATATCCTGCTGTGTTTTGAAATAATCTTGATTTCTTTTTCTTTTCTTTTTTTTTTTTTTTTTTTTCCTTTTTGGTATTATTAGTATAAAGATAACAGTGGAATAAATAAATGTTCCTCAGCACTGGAATAACTTTGTCTTTGGCTGTTTACAACTTTTGCACACTTGTATAAACCAGCTGGTATCAAGTTTAAAAGGAAATCATATCAATGACTGGGAAAATCAAAACAGATGCTCATTACATTTGTCTAAGATAAAATTAACTGAACCTGTCATATTTTTAGGCAATTCTTCTAACATCTGCAGAACAAAGCAAATACACTTAATTTACCACAGACTTTAGTTTATAGGTCAGATACAACCTCTCAGAGCCATTCTGTTTGTGTTTAAAAAGCTTAAAGTAAGTTTAAAAACAAAAAAGCTGGAAATGTTTATTTTTGTGGTCTGAGATAATCATCCTTCCTGAGTTTCGGTTATTCTAATTCAAGGTTTACACTTGGATGGAATAACCAGGCTCGGCACAAATAATTTATATGCAGCTGGATGGGGGAAAGGGAACTCATGCAGGGAGTTAATGAATTTAACTCTTACCTTTCGAGACTGAAGAGGAGCCTCTATCTTAAACAGATCTGTCTCACAAGAAGGACATGCCTATGTGTCTTCAGCTCACAGAAAGCATCTGTCGTCATCACTGCACAGTTTGGTTTGATTGGAGGAATCAATTTTTCTGCCGTGCAAAAGAAAGATATGCTGGAAGGTCTAACAATGACTGCTGTTAGTTATTTTTCATGTCTCAGTTTCCTAAGCAATAGAATAGCTCAAGTGTTTCTTATTAGATGTTAATCTAATGTTAATGTTTATATTAAATGTTTCTCTCTTATCTCTAACCACTCCCTCCCATCCCTTTACCAGATTTGGGGTGGTATATTGGTGTGGTTGAGTTCACACAGAGGACTAAAAAACATTGAGATGAAACAACAAAAGGTGAAACCTTGACTTCAAAGAGGCTTTCAATACATCCACAGAGGCTTTGTTACTAAACTGCAGCAGAACGGGCTGGATATATGGACTGCAAGGCAGGTAAAAATCTACCTGGACTGTTATGTGTGCAGGTCAGTGGTGAGAGATTTCAAGATCAAGGGGTGACTGGCTACTGGGGCTGATGCTGTTTCACATCTTCATCAGCAACCAGGTTAACAGCATGGATTGTGTCCTCAGAAAGTCCACTGGTGGCACCAAACTGGAGCAGTGGGTAACATGTTGGAGGGGAGGGCTGCCACTCGGCACCGTGTTGACAGGCTGGAGCAGCCAGTGTGTGGGAATCTGATGAAGCCCCAAAAAGGCAAATGCAGAAACTTACACATGGGGCAGGATAACTCCATGTCTCAGTACAGGCTAGGGATTCACTGACTAGGAAACTACTTGGCAGAAAAGGCCTGCGCATGTCCCAGTGGTGAGTAAGTTGAACCACAGTCAGCACCGTGTCCTTGTGATGATGAAGGCCAAAGAAATACAGACCTGTATTGGCAAGAGTGTGTTGGCCAGTGAATCAATAGAAGTGATTCCTCCCATCTACCTTGCACTTATGATGTTGCTGTGTCCTGTTATGTGCCTCCCATGCAAGAAAGATGTTGGCATACTGGATTGAGTCTATGCAGCACGTTATGTGTAAGAGACATCATGCAAGCTGAATATGTTCACCTTCTAGAAGAAGAAAAGTGGGAGGATCTTGTTGCCTTTAACTACCCAAAAGGAAAATAGAGAAAAATTGAACTTGACTCTTCTCAAATTTGCACGGTGAAATGAACATAGGCAACAAATACAAATTACAGCAAAGGCGGTTCTGGTTAGACATAAGTTAAATGACTTCATCTGAGTGTGGGGCAGTACTGGAAAAGGTAACCAGAGAGACTGTTGGATCTCCTTAGAATTTCAGAACTTAATTGGATGCCTTGAGCAACTGGATCTAGCTTCAAAGCAGGCCCTGCTTTGAGCACAAGGTTAGACTAGAGACTTCCAGAGGTTCCTTCCAACATCAAATGTCCTATGACTCTATGGAACTGACTCTGGATTACTGTTGCATAGTTTTTCAGAAACTTTACCACCTCCATCTCCTTATCTTCCCAGCTCCCAAATTTGGAATCTTTCTTATCCCTCCCACAGTTTAAACAACATCACATTTGGACAGGGCAAATAAATGTAATGAGATTAGAGGTCGTGCATAATCATGTCCTATAAATGGGAGTTATGACTTCTTTATTTACAGGTATCTAACTATTCACAGACTGTTACTACGTCCATGCTTTAGTCAGTCTTATAGTCTGTATAGCTTTTGAAATCTTCCATAAAGTAATGCCTTCAAATCTGTAGTCACATGGACCAGATTATGTTTAGCCATTTTGAGGGGAAGGAATGAGTTTGCTCTAAAGGATCTAATCAATATAAAACTGTTTTGTGAGGATTTCATTTCCTTTGGAGAAAGAAAGAGAAAGGGCCAGAAGAGAGGTGGCTCTAATCAGGCTCATCCTTTGAGTCAGATTGCAGAACTAGTCCCATTATAGTTTGACAAATAACATGCTCACCCAAAACAGGCAGAGTAGTGAATCTGTAATTCTTGTTTGTGCCTGGAAACTTGGGAATGAATCCTCTGGTCAGCATCTAATGGAATTATAGGAAGGCCACAAAGGTGATCAAAGGGCTGGAGTACCTCTCCTGTGAAGAAAGGCTGAGAGAGCTGGGCCTGTTCAGCCTAAAGAAGAGGATGTTCTGGGGTGACCTTCTTGCAACATTTTAATACCTAAAGAGGGCCTATAAAAAAGATGGAGTGCAACTTTTTGCTCAGTCAGATAATGACAGGATAAGGGGGAATGGTTTTAAACTAAAAGATGGGAGGTTTAGATTAGAGGTTAGGAGGAAATTCTTCACTCAGAGGGTGCTGAGGCACAGACAATAGGTTGTCCAGAGAGGCTGTGGATGCCCCTGGAGGTGTTCAAGGCAAGGTTGGGTTGGATGAGGCCTTGGGCAACATGATCTAGTGGGTGGCATCCCTGCCCATGGAAGGGGGGATGGAGTTAGATGATCTTTAAGATCCCTTCCAACCCAAGCCATTCTATGATTCTATGATTCTATGATCTGAATAACTTTTGTTATTGCTGTCCACAGTTCCTTTTGCTGTGTCATCATTTACAGGAATTTCAAGGAATGATGCATATGCTTACAATATGAAAGTTAGTGATTTAACTGTGCTACTAAATCTGCTTGGCTAAATTCTTTGACCTCACTGAAACTCTGTGATTGAGTAGTACCACCCCGAGGCAGAGATTTTCAGGAGCGAGATGTAGTCATCAACCTTTTTACAAATGAAGCTGAATAGACACTTAAGGATTTTTATTTTGAAAGAAATAACAAGGAATTAAAAATATATATATTATTTTGCATTAAGTAGATTCCTAATAGGAAATAAATGTTAATAAAAATAATTCTTTAAGTACATTCTATGCAAGTTATAGAGCATTTTTCCATTTTTATTGTACTTTTAATTTTGAAACAGAATGGTAAGGGATTATTAAATGCATAGGCCTTTAGGGCTCTTTTCTGGTAATTAGACACACATGTTAAATCCATAAAAGGGCTTTCTTGGAACCACTGTTGCTAAATGGGTGACACAATTTACTTTTGTGGTTGGCATGAGTCCTTGAAGAAATATATACTATTTTATTTCAGGATGTATAAACTACAAGTAATTGTCAACAGTACAAACAATTATAACCAGACTTGCACATTCATGTTATCCCATAATATCTTTACAGAATGATTTGACATTAAAGCTAAAAATACTAATATATATATTTTATTTTATACTGAATCCATTATAAATACTTCCATAAAATTAACTGCAGAGAGTCAATAGAAAGACTTAATAGTAAATGGCAATTTTATTGTGCAACCAGAAATGTTGGGATTACTATATACTACAGTTTGAGAAGGAATGGAAGAATATCTTATTTATTTATTTTATGAAAGAAGAAAGAACACCTTCTGTTGTCAAAGTTGTAGTTAGCTCTACCAGTTGAAAAGTAGGACTTTTGCCACAACTTCTGGAGGCGATATATCTCAACCCTGGCTCCCCCTTGTTGGAATGAACATGAGCAAAATTTTTCAGGCATGAATGTGTCTCACTTCTCTGTAAGTCTATGTGGTTAGAAGATCACATTTCAATATATGGAAAGGAGAATTTTCCAGTGTTACTCTTTTGAACCAGCATTTTTATAAACTCTGAAATGTGCCTTGTAAATGCCAATGTTCAAGTTCACAACACATCCGAGTGCAGACAGACCTTGTCTTTTACCAAGTTGTTGCAGACCAATTAGATAACCATGTGACTGTTACCTACTTATTTTGAACAATTTGACTCTTCTTTCCTAAGGCAAGTAGATAAAGGCGGGCATCTGATTCAAACCGATTTTCTAGAAGCTCATGAAAATATTGCAAAGATACTGAGTACTGCCTACTTAAAAAAAAAAAAAAAAAAAGAGGTCTGAAGTATTTTAGATTTGGACAGTCCAATTTAGAATAACAATATAATTTAGAAAACAACAGCAGGATAACTGGATCCCACTAAAGATGGGAATGGAGTAAATGAATCTAAAAACAACATTGAAAGGAACCTGTTAGAAAAAGATGAAATATTACAACTGTCTGAACACCAGAGAGCTCTCACCTCTGCTTTGAATATTTCCTTTCTCATATGAAGCACTGCTTCACAACTATTTGTGAGCCTGCAAGAAATTATTCAAGTTCTAGTTCAAGGCTGTCTGTATCATGAATAAAATGATCCCTCTAGAAATCAACTAGTTTCTCTACAGGCAGCCTCAAAGAAAAAAATGATTTAAAGAGCTAAGGGAATAAACGAGTCCTTTACTCTTCGGGTGTGGTCTATAACAGCAAATTTTAGGTGCACTGTCAAAGTAATGGTGTATGCTGCTGCTTTGCATGCCACAGCTCCTGTTAACAAATAGCTTATCTGGATAGGCTGGACCAATGGGCTGAGGTCAACTGCATGAAGTTCAACAAGGCCAAGTGCCGGGTCCTGCATCTGGGGCGTAACAACCCCAAGCAGTGCTACGGGCTGGGAGAAGAGTGGTTGGAAAGCTGCCTGGCGGAGAAGGACCTGGGAGTACTGGTTGATAGGCAGCTGAATATGAGCCAGCAGTGTGCTCAGGTGGCCAAGAAGGCCAACAGCATCCTGGCTTGCATAAGAAGCAGTGTGGCCAGCAGGTCTAAGGAGGTGATTGTCCCCTTGTACTCGGCTCTGCTGAGGCCGCACCTCGAGTACTGTGTTCAGTTTTGGGCCCCTCGCTACAAGAAGGACATGGAGGTGCTTGAGAGAGTCCAGAGGAGGGCAACGAAGCTGGTGAGGGGTCTGGAGAACAAGTCTTCCGAGGAGCGGCTGAGGGAGCTGGGGTTGTTTAGCCTCGAGAAGAGGAGGCTCAGGGGAGACCTCATCGCTCTCTATAGGTACCTTAAAGGAGGCTGTAGAGAGGTGGGGATTGGTCTATTCTCCCACGTGCCTGGTGACAGGACGAGGGGGAATGGGCTAAAGTTGCGCCAGGGGAGGTTTAGGTTGGATGTTAGGAAGAACTTCTTTACTGAAAGGGTTGTTAGGCATTGGAATGGACTGCCCAGGGAGGTGGTTGAGTCGCCATCCCTGGAGGTATTTAAAAGACGTTTAGATGTAGCCCTTAGTGATATGGTTTAGTGTAGGACTTGTTAGTGTTAGGGCAGAGGTTGGACTAGATGATCTTGGAGGTCTCTTCCAACCTAGACGATTCTGTGATTCTGTGATTCTGTGATTATATTCACTGGTGGGAATTCTGAGATTGTCATATTTCCCTGGAACTCAGCTTCATTTTTGTTTAGAGGAAATGCTGGAAATCCCAATGCTTGATTTGCTACTCTCTCCTCCATACAGAGGATAACACTGCTGAAAGATTCTCCCTAAGGCACTCTGAGACACAGTTCCATTGTTTCTCTGCTCAGGGAGTATGTGTCACACAATAAAAACTTTGCCTAAGCCCTTAGCCACTGCTGTGCCAGACTGCTTCAACCCATTTTCAATGAAACTTCTATCTCTGCAAGTTCAGTGCTTTCCCAAAGCTCCTGTTAAACTTAGAGGGACTAATTTGAACTATTAAAATACTTGCATACAGGTGTCGCCAAAAAAAAAAAAAAAAAACACAAACAAAAAAAAAGGCAGCAGAAATAAGTCATGAAAGGAAGAAGAACTCACTAATTCAAAATATGTAGGGTCAGAGTCAAGGCAGAAACAGGAAATGTAACAAACAGAGCAGCAATCAGAAAGCACATGAGTTTGGTGTCAAACAACAAAGTCTGAAAGTAAGGGGAGGAGCCAAAAGCTCCAGATACAGGTTCAAAGCATCAGCTAGCTAGAGAACAATGTGGTCTGTTCTAAAGGTTACCTGTGGTTAGGCTGTGGTTACCAAAGCTCAAGCTAAAAAGAACACTTCTTTGATCCTAATGAGCCCCATCTAGTGAGAACTGAGGTCAAACTCAGATGTCTGAAAACAAGCCACTGTAGAGCAGGCTCCTAGTTTAAGAGCATTGATTAACCCAGCATTTGATGTAAACTGCAGAATCTGAGAGGCTGGATCAATGGCTAGAAAGTTGTAGAACGCTCTGGCACAGTATTCTGCACAGGTATTTTGCTATTCTGTTTCTCTGAAAAGAAATAGATATTGAAGAGAATGTGAATACCAGTTCAATAGTTGCCATCCAGGAAGTCATGGAAAGGATTTTGTTCCTTTCCATGGATTTTGAGGCTGTTAGGTGCTCACTTCCTTGGGTGAACCTAAATTCTAGGTCATGATGTGTGCTAATATTAGTAAAAAGAAAAGTGGAGTCATAAAACATCTCACTGATCTAGGAGGACTAATTTTATTCCTTATCCTACAGGTACCTCCTCTACTTTGGCAGACTAACCCCTGTTGTTTTCCAAAAATCTTGAGAAACTGAATGAAAGGAAGTAATTATTAGACAGGGTAATTTTCCAGTGATAAATTAGGGTTGGGCCTTCAGTTTTTTCTTTGAGACATCAATCTTTGATTTGGTTTTATATCTTAGCTGTCCTTGAAGGGAAACAAACAGAGAAACTGAGCCTTTGCCAGGCAGTCACAAGTGGGATAATATCAGTGTGCCTTAAGTTGCTTACTTATTAATGATCTGTCTTCCTCAGGCTCTTCAAAACTTCTATACCGTGCCATGAGGGGGAAGAAAAGGGAGTAAGCATAGTATAGATCAGCACTTAATCTATTTTATAAGCCATGTAGTGATTTGGATGGTTGCATTTACAGTTAAGTTCTACCAGATGACAGAATGAATCATGCATGCTTGAGTCTGCACACCCTTCCGACTGCAGTGAGCTCAGGGCAAAAAGGTGCAAAGGGATCAAGTGCTCTGTAGTCTCCTTCACCAGGAAGTCAAATCAAAGACCTGCTTGCTACTTTTTATCTCTCAGTTTTCTGCCACAGCTTGCTCCAGTCCAAAAGCTCAGTGTTGTTTTACACATATTTACCTATAACTGTATGATATATACTTATATAATTATACACACACACTACATGTTCATACATAGACTTACATATACAATGGATACACACTAACTTCCCCAGTTTCCATATTGTTTGCATATGTCAGATGCCTGACTAGTGTTTTAAGTAACATTGCCATATAACTGCAAAAGAGTGAGTTGCTATTGCTGTAAGTAAGCTGCAGGTGAATACTACCCTTCCATCCTCAAAAGCTTGTATCACAAAATCATGGCAAGGAAGACAAAGCTCAGTAGACTTTTATGAAAAGACATTGTTGACCTTTTGTTGATTTCTTTGCTATACTTGAATGACTGGCAGCACTGAGCCTTTAAGAAACAGGGTATACACATTGAATCCAAAAATATTGCATAAACACCTGTCTATCAGGACTTCTTAGGAGGAGAACTTTTGCCTTTCCTTCTGGCATCTTGAAACAACGCTGCACACCATTTGCTTCTCTGACCTTATCAGCAGGGTCTAGCTGCACGTAGAACTTAGCAAAACCAAAACATAGTTCAGTCTAGTGCTTTTTCCATTTTCTTTATTATTATTATTATTTTTATTTATTTTTTTTCTTGTTGTAAATTGTTACTGACAAGTTCTTCCATGAGTAAACTTTTTTAGCTTTCCTACCATCTCATTCAGCTTTTTCCTATAGGTCTTGTTGAGCAGGAGGGTGAAGATAAACACATTTCTTATGGGTGAATGAGTGTCTCACAAATTTGTAGTAGGATGTAAGAGACATCTTTTATCTTCTTTCGTGTTTTCACTACTAGCTAGACTTCTGATGCATTTAGAGCAGTTGTCTTCTGCCTAAGGAGAGGACATTAGTGATCAAGAGTGATTTTTTTTTTTATTAGCCCACAGATCACATGTCAAATATTCTTTTGAAAACAAAAACTTCAGTCTTTGAGTTCACACCAGACTTAAATGAGAGCCTGGGAACAACGAGACTTACTCTCGTTAGCTAAAAAAAAAATTAAAAAAAAAAAAAAAGCACTGGGGTGAAAAGACAAAGTCGTGACTTTAGAAAAAGTACGTCATAGAATCATAGAATATCCCGAGTTGGAAGGGACCCATAAGGATCATCAAGTCCAACTCCTGGCACTGCACTGGTTTAGACCATGTGACTAAGTGCACAGTCCAATGTCTTCTTAAATTCAGACAGGCTTGGTGCAGTGACTACTTCACTGGGGAGCCTGTTCCAGTGTGCAACCACCCTTTCGGTGAAGAACCTCTTCCTGATGTTCAGCCTAAACTTCCCCTGCCTCAGCTTAACACCGTTCCCATGGGTCCTGTCACTGGTGATAATGGAGAATAGGTCACCTGCCTCTCCACTCCCCCTTGTGAGGAAGTTGTAGACTGCGATGAGGTCCCCCCTCAGCCTCCTCTTCTCTAAGCTGAACAGGCCAAGTGACCTCAGCCACTCCTCATATGTCTTCCCCTCTAGGCCCTTCGCCATCTTCATAGCCCTCCTCTGGACACTCTCCAACAGTTTAATGTCCTTTTTGTACTGTGGTGCCCAGAACTGCACACAGTACTTGAGGTGAGGCCGCACCAGCGTAGAGTGGGACAATCACTTCCCTTGACCGACTAGCAATGCCGTGCTTGATGCATCCCAGGATACGGTTGGCCCTCCTGGCTGCCAGGGCACACTGCTGGCTCATATTCAACTTGCTGTCAACCACAACCCCCAGATCCCTCTCTGCAGGGCTGCTCTCCAGCATCTCGTCGCCCAGTCTGTACGTATAGCCAGGGCTGCCCCGTCCCAGGTGCAGGACCCGGCACTTGCTTTTGTTAAATTTCATGTGGTTGGTGATCGCCCAGCTCTCCAATCTGTCCAGATCTCTCTGTAAGGCCTTTCCACCCTCATCTGAGTCCACAAGTCCTCCAAGTTTGGTGTCGTCGGCAAATTTGCTCAAAACACCTTCTAGTCCTACATCCAAATCATTTATAAAAACATTGAAGAAGATTGGCCCTAAAATGGAGCCTTGAGGGACCCCACTAGTGACCATCCACCAGCCAGATGTGGCCCCATTTACCACAACCCTTTGAGCTCTGCCTGTCACTCAATTGCTCACCCATCATATGATGTTTTTGTTTAGCTGTATGCTGGACATTTTGTCCAGTAGGATCCTATGAGAAACCGTGTCAAAAGTTTTGCTGAAGTCTAAAAAGATCACATCAGCTGGTTTCCCTTGATCGACTAGATGGGTGATCTTATCACAAAAAGAAATCAAATTTGTTAGGCAGGACCTACCCTTCGTGAACCTATGTTGGCTGGGACCAATGACTGCATTTTCCCCCAGGTACGCTTCAGTTATTTCAAGGATCATCCTCTCCATAATTTTTACCCTTCTTGAAAATTGGCACAACATTTGCCAGCTTCCAGTCCAATGGGACCTCTCCAGATTCCCAAGATCATTGAAAAATAATTGAGAGAGGTCCCGCGATGACGTCAGCCAGCTCTTTAAGCACCCTGGGATGAATTCCATCTGTACCCACGGACTTGTATGGATCCAGGTGGAGCAGCGAATCCCGCACATGTTCAGGGTCAGTTGGGAGTTTGTCATTCCCACCGTCATGGTCCTCCAGCTCAGGGTACCCTGGGTCCCGAAGCCCATCGTCAGTGTTGACAGAGGTGAAGAAGGCATTAAAAGTCTCTGCTTTGCCTATGTCACTGTCTGTGAGGAGACCCTCCCCATCAAGTAGCAGACCTATGTTTTCTTTGGTTCTCCTTTTTCTGTTCACATACCTAAAAAAAACTTTTTTATTGTCTCCCACAGACATGGCCAGCTTCAACTCTAGTTGGGCTTTGGCCACACGAATTTTCTCCCTACAAACATGAACAGCATCCCTGTATTCCTTCCTCTTCGCCTGACCCTCCTTCCAGCAGCCATACACTTTCTTTTTTCGCCTAAGCTCCAGTAGAAGTTCCCTGGTCAGCCAGGCTGGCCTTCTGCCCTGCTTGCCTGACTTCCAATATTTTGGAATCGCCTGATCTTGTGCTTTTAGGAGGCAGTGCTTAAAAATTGACCAGCACTGATGGACACCAATGCATTCAAGAGCAGTTTCCCAGGGGACCTTGCTGACTAGTTCCCTGAGGAGCCTGAAGTCTGCTTTCCCCATATCCAGGTCTGAAGTTTTGGTGACAGTTTTCCTTCTGTCACCATAAATTCTAAACTCAACCACTTCATGGTCACTATGACCGAGACAGCTGCCAATTGCCACGTCTCCCACAAGACCCTTTCTGTTCTCCAGCAACAGATCTAGGAGGGCACCTTTCCTTGTTGGCTCTCTTAGCACCTGTACCAAGAAGTTATCATCTAGGTGCTTTATGAACCTCCTGGACTTGTTTGTGTCAGCCGTGTGGTGATCCCAGTTGACGTCTGGCAAGTTGAAATCCCCCATTAGGACAAGGAGAGTTGATCTTGAGGCATCTCGTAGTTCTGCAAAGAATAATTCATAGGCGTTGTCGTCCTGGTCAGGTGGTCTGTAATAGACTCCCACAACGACATCCCCTTTATTTGTTCGTCCCTTAATCCTTACCCAGAGGCTCTCAACTTTGCCATTGCCAGCTTGAAGTTCCACACAGTCCAGCCCCACCTCGCCTACCCTGCCTGTCCCTCTTGAAGAGCCTGTAACCATCTATTGCAACACACCAGCCACAGGACTCATCCCACTGGGTTTCGCTTATGCCGATGATGTCGTAGCTGTGGGACTGGGCCAAGACTTCTAGCTCATCCATTTTATTCCTCATACTGTGTACGTTTGTGTAGAAGCACTTCAAATGTGCCTCCCTACACACAGCACCTTGTGTAGCTGACAGAAGGGCCTCACTAGCACACAGTCCCTCTGATTCTAGCACACCATCCCTTAGCTCATCACCAGCGTGCCTGGTTTTATCCCCTTCCCCCGTCGACTCTAGTTTAAAGCCCTATCTATCAGCCCTGCCAACTCCTGAGCAAAAATCCTCACCCTTCTCTGAGAGAGGCACATCCCATCTGGTCCCAGGAGGCCCGGTGTTGCGTAGACCTTCCCGTGATCGAAAAACCCGAAATTCTGCCAGTTGCACCAGTCCTGAAGCCATGTGTTAATGTGTGTCTGTTTGTCAGCATTGATCCCCCCTATCAGGAGGACAGAGGCAAACACAACCTGTGCCCCTGATCCTTTCAGTAGTCGCCCCAAAGCCCTAAAGTCCCTTTTGATCGCTCTTGGACTTCTCATTGCTACCTCGTCATTACCAGCCCGAAAGACCAGTAGCAGGTAGTAGTTGGTGGGCCGTACCAGGCGCTTGACTTTCTTAGCAAAGTCTCTCACCCGAGCCCCAGGGAGGCAACAGACTTCCCTGTGGGTTGGGTCCGGTCGGCATATTGGGCCCTCTGTCCCTTTCAAAAGGGAGTCCCCCATGACAATAACTGTTCTTTCTTTTTTGACAGTTGATGTAGCAATGCGGGGGATAGGTTGCCTTGCCTTAGGCATCCTCTCCAACTGGGATGGGCTTTCCTCTACTTCGTTGTTCTGACTGTCATGTGTACATCAAAAATACATCCTCTGAAGGGATTTGCCTCATCTTCCCTACTACCTCAAGTTGCCATAGGATGGTGATTGCAATGGGCAGACACAGCTTCTCATGGATAAGGAAAGGATATTTCAGAGAAATCAAAGAACTCAGTTCATACTGTGATATACTCCCAGTAAGGTCTGCCTAGGGCCGTTTTGCAAGGGCTTAGTCTAGCCCAGTGACAGCTATTTCTTTCATCATCTGTTTTTTTATGTTACATTTCTATTTAACATTGCTGTCTGTCAGGTCTAATCATTCTTTTCTTTTGAGGGATTTCTTTCTTAAGGGGGCTAAAGTATTTATTCTCCAGGCTAAAAAATACCCCCGTATTGAATAAGAGATAGGGAGAAGTATGGTACCCTGAAAGGAAATTTTGTTTTGGCTTTAATGCCTGGAACTAGGGTAGCAGAAATGGAGGTAAATAGCATATTGGAATTATTCATTAGCCTCTCTACTTCCCCTCTTACAAGAAGGCAGAAAGCTTGAGGCAAGTCCCTGGCAGCAGTTGCAAAGCTGGGTGGGGATTCCCTTGCACAGCAGAAAGAGCAATTATTAACTATCATTACCTGATCTTTTTTAGTTAGCCTTTAGACATTTATTTTTGAATTCCATTTCTCTCCAAAGCAATGATCATATTAGTGCCATTGTTCTTCTCTCATTTCTATTCCTCTGAAAGCCCATTGACTCCCACACAGAGGATCATCAGCTATTAAGAATGGAATAATTCTCAAGAAAAATGTTAACCCTAATGACAAGCGGGTCAAATTCTAAGATAAAAAAATGATGCTGAAATTCCAAGTCAGTACCTGAGTGGATTAGATTCAGATGCAAGGCTTTCTAGCAGGTCAATAATATTCAGTTTTGTGCCAACAGAAAAACAGGAAAGTAGAGGAGAAAAACAAGAGGCCAAGAAATCTTCCAAGGATAGAAGTCAGTAGGGGTGGAGGTAGAAAACAAGAAGATAAGAATATAGAGCAAGGTTTTGCTAAGGTTTGATATATTGGTTTTATTTGTAAAGGCAGGATAATTTTGTGTCAGAATGACCCAGAATTACAGAGGCTTTTCCATCTATGCACTAAGGGGTTATATTTCATGTAATTTTTATGTGTTAGAGTTCTTGTATCCCATTTCACTACCTCCTCCTGCATGAAATTAGCTTTATGCAAATAAACATCAGAGATTTCTGGATTTCTCTGTATTTTCAAGGGTCTGACAATGAACTAATCATTAAAAGGAGGTAATGACCTTTCACAGCATTTTTTTCTACATCTTTCAGAAAAAGTTCCAGTTAATTTCACATATCTGACCAAATTAAAACCAACATCAAACACATTCCTTTTCAGTTTTGATTCAAAGAACAAATCAGATTCTGATTTCCAAATATGAATTAGAAGCTGATTCCATAATCGTAGGGCATAAATATGAAAGGCTCCAGCTTCCAAATGTTTTCAATTTATATTTAAGACAAGCTTATAAATCAGACTCTGACCTCAGAGTATAACTGGAAACATAAAATGAAAGTCATTTTTAAGGATATTCCAGAGTAATGTGAAGAACCAGATAGGTAAATAAAAATACTTAAAAAGCAATCAGTATAAAATATTACCACTAACCAGTGAACAGTTTTCAGCTCCAGGGTATTTTATTCCAAGACTTTTCCAGACTTTTTTTTTTCTTTTCTTCTTACAATAAAACAGCTGTACTTATTTATGCAATCTAACAGACTACAGTATTGTATCAGTAAAGGAGCTGAAACCTCACAGGTTACCAGTTATGAGACTTTCCTTAAAGCAGCACACAAAGATTTGAGCTTGGGTTCTAAATGCTACTGATCATATCTGTGCCAGGTGCTCACAAAGTACAACCAGACACCCATCTCATCAGTACAAAAATTGCAGGGTGATCCTTTATGTATGGCATCTTCTGTGATGTCTCTACACCCTGTGGCAGAAATAGTTCTTTAATATATTACTTAAGAATTAATTTCCATTCTTAGTTGAGGAAAGCAGTGTCTTCATATGTCTCACAAACGGCAAATCTCTTATCTTAGATGTAGTATTCACCCTTGTTTTTCCATTGTTCACTATTGATGAAAAAAATTGCTGCTCTAACTTACTGAATTTTTGCTTTACAGTTCTCTAAAGAGAAGAAAGAGTTGCTTGCCAAATATTGCTGTCAGTCTGACATGACTGTGGGCTTGATCACATGAAAATTGAAAGTGTTTCTCTTTTAAATTGATTAAATGATTGAGTACAGATTTCTTTAATAGAGCAGTCAGCATAACTCATCCATAAACTCAGCATGGAGCATTGTGTTCACCATGCTCTAAACTGCTGAAAAACAGCTTATGGTTTGTCACATTTGGCAATCTATGTACAGAAAAAGGCCAGTCAAGCTAAAATAAATATAGGTGCCTTAACCAGAACTTGGAAACAACTGGTAGAAGAGAGGTTATGCAAATATATACTAAAAACTTTTGGCATTTAATTTCTGTCTTTACAAGCTTTAATTGTATACACTATCATAACAGTCCCTTCTAGTAAAACTACCTCCTGTAAGCAGCGTCTGTTAAGATTTTGTACTTTTAATTAAACAATGTTTCTAAAATATTCACTTAATGTTGAACATTAATCATTTAGAATGGTAGCTAAAGGAACAAGGAAAGAGTTGAACTTGGAACAGTTTGACTTTATTATCTTCCTCTTATAAATATGTGTCTCTGTCACTTTGGTGGCACAGACAATAGAGTATTTCTTTCCACATCCTGGCAATCTTTTCAAAGTTGAAAATTAGGGAATTTTTCAGGTAAGGTTTTGTTTTGACTCTTTGTAAACATCTGGTATATAGATAAAAAAAAATGTAAATAAAATTCAAAAATGACCAATAATCTTAACTATTTGGGTAGTGTGGTACCGTTTCCATAACTCTTGGGTTTTTGCACTGCTGCAATTTCCAGAGAGGTCACATAGGACAAGGGTGTCAGATTCCTATGACAAACTTTTATGAAAAGGTACATCTTTGGGAAAATTTCTTATGCAGTGTTCAGCCCATCTCCCCTAAGACGATCCAGAAATACAGTCTTCATAGCAACTCAAAGCTCTGCTAAGATTAGTCAAGCCACAGTTGGACACATGGAACCATTCATTCAACATAGTTCACAGACTCACAACCCAAACGATAGGATGCAGCAAAAAAGAAAAGTGCAGAAAATAGTTGTAACATGGGTGTCAAATGTGTTTGGTTTGTGCATAATTTTGCATTATAATGCAAGAAAGAACCATCTGAGAAGATACAGGTGGTATTTGACTCTTCAGTGGCAGCTAATGTATGTCAGTTAAAAGTATGATGGTCTAGCAAAGCCACTGGAGGACTGAGTTTTAGAATAAAAGGAGTGCTGCAGATCAGAATTCAGCAACTTCTTTCTACACTAGACATAGCTTAAAAAGTCAAAATATTCTTGACCTGATTAAACCTGATCTCTAAAAAGCACTGACAGCCTGCATGACAGAAAATTGCCCCAAGAATAATGTTTCTGGAAAGTCTCGTCTCTACTTGAGTAGAATATAGACTTAGGGCAGGATTACTGATTTTAGTTTTCATAGTTTATTTAAAGAAATTACTGGAGTGGTTATTATAAACAGTGCCTTTCAGTTTCTGTGACCATATGACCAGGATTAAGAAGTATTATCTACCCTAGTACATAGACTGACATTGTAGTGTATCTGGTCATTAACTGATATAAAGAACTCAAAGACTGGACAATGTACTTCTCTAGCTCACAGACATTAAAACTGCATTGAGTACGGACGTTTCAGCTGAGGAAGTCAGGAGCCAAGAGAGGATGAGAAGTCGTCTCCGGTATTTCTGCTAGCTTCTTTACTACCTTTAAATCCAAATAAACTCTTTTACGGGTACCACTGCCCTTTCAGCATGTAGATGCATACCAGAAAGCTGTGGATTTCAAAGGATAAAGGGTCTATAAATGTCATTTTTTTCTACCTTTTGTTTTACCTTTGACCTACCAGTAGCTCTAGAATTGAAGTTCTCTTCCTGCACTGGGAATATACAACATAACAGGTAAAAGGAGGTAATATTTCAACAATCTGAATAGTACAGTGATATTTGCAAAATGATTTCTCTTTCAGAATATCATAATCTCCTGAAATGTGCTATAGTGCCAAATCATAAATGGTAATTAGCCTAATTTTACTGCCCTTCTTCATACCAAGCTGGACTTTATTTATTCTGTTTAGTACAATTCGGCCACCCAGTCAGAAGGAGACTGCTTTCTATGCTGTAATCCCTAATTCCATAATAGTATGATGTTTTTGCTTTTTAAAACTTTTACTTCCATCTACCCCTCACATACATTAACAAAAATCTTATTGACATAGAAATACATTTCTTAATAACCATAACTGACCATTTTCCTTACCTCATGTATTTTTAAACCATTTTATAGAAGCTAATAGGGTGTTATGGGTGTCATCCAAATTTTAGTGACATAAGTGAAAAAACTCCCATCTTTTTGGTGACTTCAGTGAGTTTTGGATGTTACATGAGTAACAGTCATTGCATAAATCTGGACAGCTTTCATTCAGAGTGTTTTGAGATTTCAAACTTTACTTTTTCCAATATTTTTTGGTAGTTGTTTCTGTTTCATATAGATTTTTCAAGTTTAGTTTCTGATTCAAATCATAATAAAGTCAAACAGCTTTGATAATTACATAGCACTGATAATTTTGTGGATATCTGAATCTTGGACTACCTTAATTTCTGGATATGCTCTACACATAAAACACTGGAAGAATAAAAATCATTGCTCCATAGTTTCCCTACTTTGTGTAAAGTGTATTTCACACAGAGATGAAAGTCAGACTTTTTTATTGTGTATTTATGTATATTGTGTGTGTATGTATACATTTTTTCTATAGAAACATGTATATATATATATCTATATGAATGATTACATAAAAAAGAGTTAAGTAAACTGGGAATCACTGCAGACCTTGATTATTAAGGCAGTCTATGAGTAGCCCACAGCGAGCTGGAACTCAGACTTCTGTCTCTCCCTGAAGCTCTCTTTTCCCCCTCTGTGAAGGAGCTACTCAGTCAAACTGTCAGTAATTAAAACAGGTTTCAAATAGAACATTAAATTAAAAATGTATCCGTTCCATGACATCTTTTGATTTTGAGACACGGGCATTTTGTGAGTAGGAGAATGTTTTGTTCACTTTCAGGTTTACTTGTATAGAAGAACATGTACAAAAGGAGTTTGTATCTTGAAGTGTATCATTACGCCCACAATGATCCAGCAGAGAATATAAGCACATGATCACATGACTTATTCATATTCATGTATATTTGCTCAATTTTCAATAATCTATTATTATAGCAGGGATAATAAAGTTCAAATAATAATAATAATAATAATAATAATAATAATAATAATAATAAAAGACACGCAAATGAGGTAAGACTCCAGATTGATTTTGGAGCTAAATAATTTTGTATAATTGAAATAGCTGCTTGCTAAAGAGTTTTTGGATTATTTTAATTGTAAAAGTTACAACAAACATCGTGTCTTTTGTAGATTCATTCTAACTCATTAAATTTTTTAAGTGAACTTTTTAATAAGTAGCATGAAAAAATATTATTTTAGAATATGCTTGCATTAGAACAGTTTCTAGACAATGAATTTAAAGATTTCAGAAAAATTTTAATACATTTGAGAAGAGCCTTCTAGGAAAAAAAGAATAATAAGAGCATTCCACTAATCAGATTTTCAGCCATAAGTCTTTATGCAGTTTAAGCAAGTTAGTAGAGAACAGTATCACTCAGAAATTGAAATGATTTTCATAAATAGAGGTCTATCTGGCTTTTATTCTCTCATTTTTGTGATTCAGTATTCTGTAATCATTACCTAAAATATTAGCAGAGACCCTACACCACCAAATTACTTACATCAGCTTTGTCATTCAACTGAGAATAATCCAAAATAGAAATAAAAATATACTTCTGATATCCTTTTGTGTCAGCCAATGACAAATGCATTTTTGTTTTGTTTTGTTTTGGTTGGTTGGTTTGTTTCTTTTAATGTTAACCATTCAGTCACTCTATAACTTGACAAAGATGCCTATTTCAGGTTAGTCCAAGGAGAAAAAAAAAAAGTGCTGTAGGCATATCATACATTGAAATGAAACCCCGAAAGAACATGGATTAGAATCAAAATATCTATGACAAATGAGAATGGTCTGAAGCTGCTACCGTGTTGACATTAGAGTCAGCCTCTAAATGCCTTCAGTGGACTGGGCCTCTGAGAAGAGCTTCAGTGCCATGGAGAAATCCAGCAACCATGGTGTTTAAAATGAATGAATTTTGTGATTTCTGTGGATACTTTCTCAGCACTACTGATGTTTTCAAGAGAAGGCTGGTCATAGGCAGACTTCAGCATTGGCAGCCAAGGTAGATCTTTAAAAGGATCCAGTTTCATGCTTCTGAATTCCATTTAAAGTTTTCCATTCTTTGTTTTTTAATTATGAGCCAAAACTCTCTTCAAATTTGGCATTGCTGCTTCTAGGTATAATGTAGATGGCAGAATAACACATGAAAGCTGAGAGCATTGAGATATCTGTTTATTTTGCTATGCAGTGAAGCACACACAAGTAACAAGTAATTAGCATTTTAGAGTAACTATTTAGTTATGGATCATCTGGAAACTAGTTCTTCCCTTTTATCCAGCAACTGAAAAACATGAATAACAAAGAGGGAAAAACTGTATTTGATGTTTGCCATTTTTCTGCTTTATATTCTTACTTTGATAGCATTCTTATTCTTCAAATTATCTACTGGCTTTAACATGCTTGGGCTTTTAGATACTTGGTTCTGCTAGCCTGCTGTTTAGAGCAGATTCATTGTGGGTGACATCACAAGGTACATTTCTTTATTTAAGTATTAAAGTATTGTATGTATATATATATATATATATAATAAAGACTTAAGTATTCCCAGAGAGGCAGGAACTTAAATGAAATGAGATGAAAAAGGGACTGGCAAAATAAAAATGTGTATTATTGAGGTGGGCTGACCTTAGCTGGCTGCCATATTGTCACCCAGATGCTCTATCACTGCCTATCCTCAAAGGAAGAAGGGAAGAAAATAAGATGAAATGGGTCAGGATAAATACAGGGAGATCATTTCTTGGTTATCATCAGTAGGAAAAATATGTCCGAGGGGAAAAATAATTTAAGACATTGCAAATAAAAATTGAGTTGGGTGGTGAGAAACAAACAGAAAAATTAAAACATCTTCTTCCCCACTTGCTCCCCCCGCCCTAATTTTTATCCCAGGCTCAATTTCACTCCTTCATTCTGAAATACTCCTCTGCTTCCTGCTCCTTCCTCCTCAAACATTCCTCCTGCTGTCCATGAGCTGCAGTCCTTCAGTATAAACCTGCTCTGTTTTGGGGTCCTCAACAGGCTGCAGTGTAGATATCTGCTTTGGTGTGGTCCTCTCCATGGACTGCAGGAGAATATCTTCTCCACTGTGGTATCTTCCACAGACTGCAGGGGAATCTATGGTCCTGGAGCAGCTTATCCTCCTCCTCCTTCTCACACTTTGGTGTTCACAGGGTTGTTTTAGTTTTTCTTCCTTGCAAGTTACAAATAGGAAGTTTCTTTCCAAGTCAGAGGTGACAAGTTGCCCTCAAAATTTCCTTCCCTGTTTCTCTGGATCACCCATGTATTGCTCTGCAAATGAAGAACCAGGAGAGGGGCAGCAAGGCGTAAGCCAACAGAAACCCTTGGGAGAGTGGAAGGAGCACTACATATTGTCACAGCCCAAGAACTTCCGGCCAGAACAGCTATATGAAACACCTGTTTGCTGTTCATTAATATTCAGGAAAGTGAGAAAATCCAGTTGAAAATTCTATGACAGTCAAACAACCGAGGAAGAGGGAAAGCACTAGCTCATTCTCTTCTCACCTGACTGTCCTCGTATATATCCAAATTAAAAATGGAACCATGTGAGAAGACACTGGATGTCTCTGAGAACTCCTCAAAGTCACTTAGGCAGAAAAAGAAATCACACACTATGCGTAAAAAGGGTGCAACAGACAGAACTGCTTTCTAAAAACTGACCTCAATCTTTTGTAGCCATTTAAAGCATCAAGGTTAGAATAGTGGAGGTACCTATGCTTTTTATAACTACTGTCATCTTGCTTCTCTGAATGAAATAAAATATATTATGTAATAGCTGTGAAAATATGTTCTTTTTTCATCTTCTTACCTCATTTAAAATTCGTGTTCAGGTACTTGTTTTCCACTATCATTTCTCTTCTTGTTTCATGTTCTCTTAGCTCTGGCTTCTTCTGGAGGCTCTCCTCATCTCTTCACTATACTGTTTTGCACAGATGTTTCTTGGGTTCTTTTCTTGGTGTTGCCCTTGTTATGTGCTCTAGCTCCTTCACAGGTGTTATTCTTGTCTTCCTCATGCTCTTATTTGATTACTCTCTGGCAAGTGTTTTCTCCTTTTCAGTCCTTATCACCGTACCTTCCAGCCTTCACTATCTGCTTGGCGTTTGGCAGTGGCAGTGGCAGTGGCAGCAGCAGAGGAAAAACAGGCAACAGGTATACTTACCCCTATATGGTATCCCTTGTGTGATGGTCTTGATGTTTATCCCACTCTTGCTGCGTACTTGACAATGTATGTGTTTACCCTGGCCAGTTGGTCTAAAAAGAAAACAAGAACAAAACTGTAAATCAAATTAATGCAATAGGAGTGTTTCTGACCTTGTTTATATAAATTGTGCAAAACCAATGTAAATATGGTCACTCATAATTTGCCTCGTTGGGAAATTTGAGCCATGAAAGTGAACTGGGATTTAATTTCCCACTTCAATATTACACCAGTAAAATGCCTCTGGAATCAGTGGCATTGCTGTAGCATAAAGCTGTAATAAGCTGTGGGGAATTAAATCCTGTTTTGTTGCCTCTGAGAATTTTCTGAGTCTCCCTGATATTGCATGAGTCAAAAATATTTTGTTATTCACTGCTTTTTCTAATTATCAGATTTGTCTCCAGTCCATTTTGTGGGGTTGGCCAGGCACTTGATCTGAGTCAAATTTTCCATACAATCCACACTGCTTTTTTTTTTTTTTTTTTTTCCCTGCCTAAAACTAGAACAGAAGAGCTGGCCAAGCATGTAGAAACCTGCCTGATGAAAAGACTTGTTTTCCTTTTTCCCTCACCCCTTCTTTTCCATTTAATGTTAGTACAAAGATGAAACAGTTTAAATAATGTAGAATATAGAAGTATGAATTGAGGAAAGAGTTTAGTAGATGAACAATCTGTTCTTTTTCCAGAGGACCACTTCAACCATGCAAGTCATCTTAATTAAAGAAGTCAGTCTCTTGGAGATAGCATTAGTTTTTATAATAAGGAACTCATCTAATAGTGTTTTTAGAACACTTGTTTCTGTTGAGGTTAGCCTACAGAGAATTATTTAGGATTTAAAACCATCTCTTGTTGCATAAAAACATGTAAGAAGCATAAGCAAGTGGAATGAATAAGTAACAAAGCCTCCTACTCCTCATGACTAAGTGGTCTCAGCACTTGGCCTGAGATCTTACTTACATTCTTCCCTTTATGTACTTGATGCTGGCATTGCTTTCCTTGAACATCTCTGTGCTGTGAGGAAGCATGTTCACTGTTGATGTTTAGGTGACATTTTATATGCAAGATGCTGATTATCAATTTTATGTACTACAATCTGTATCCATGACAGAATATTTGTTAGAAGAAGGGAATTACCTGGCCTGGGTAATGTGATAGTTTCACTGAATTTTCAGAGCACAGTGTAGACTTAAGATTCATCATTACAAGTATTGATTGAGACCAAATTATTTCACACTGAAGAGCCCAGCCATAGTTATGTAGCTCCTAGGCTTGCTATGTTGTCTTGCTTGGTGAAAGTACACATAAAAATTTACTTTGGTTTACAAGGCATGGTTAAAGAAGTTCCACTGTTCAAACTGACTGATCAGGATGAGGAAGCTGATGAGGCTTCTACAGGCAGCTGATAGCAGCCTTGCAATTACAGGCCCTGGTTATCGTGGGGGATTTTAACTACCCAGATATTTGCTGGAAGGCCTACTCAGATAGCCATCCACAGTCCAGGAGGTCCCTTCAGTGCAATGATGATAACTTCCTGATGCAAATAGTGGATATGCCAACTGGAAGAGGCACACTGCTGGATCTTATTCTCACTAACAAGGAGGGTCTGGTTGAAGAGGTGAAGGTTGAGGGCAGCCTTGGCTGCAGCGACCATGAGATGGTTGAGTTCAGGATCTCATGTGGCAGGAACAGAATACCAAGCTGAATTGCAACCCTGGACTTCAGTAGGGCCAACTTTGGCCTTTTCAAGCAATTGCTAGGGGAAATCCCATGGGACAGGGTACTTGAATGTAAAGGGGCCCAAGACAGTTGGTTAGCATTCAAGGACTGCTTCTTCCAAGCTCAAGATCAGAACATCCCAACAGGTAGGAAGTCAGGAAAGGGAGCCAGGAGACCTGCATGGTTAAACAGGGAACTGCTGGGCAAACTCAGGTGGAAGAGAAGAGTCTACAGATCACAGAAGGAGGGGCTGGACACTTGGGAGGAATATAAGACTGTTGTCAGAAGATATAGGGAGGCAACTAGGAAAGCTAAGGCCTCCTTAGAATTAAACCTGGAAAGAGGGGTTAAGTAAAACAGAAAGGGCTTCTTCAATACATTGCAGGTAAAAATAACTCTAGAGGCAATGTAGGCCCACTGATGAATGAGGTGGGTACCCTGGTGACAGAAGATACAGAGAAGGCAAAGTTACTGAATCCCTTCTTTGTCTCTGCCTATACTGCTGGAGCTGTCCTGAGGAGCCCCATACCCCTGAGGCCCCAGAGGAAGTCAGGATAAAGGAGGAGTTTGTCTTGGTTGATGAGGACTGGGTTAAGGACCAATTAAACAATGTAGATATCCATAAATACATGGGTCCTGATGGGATGCACTCGCGGGTGCTGAGGGAGCTGGTGGAAGTCATTGCTAGGCCACTCTCCATCATCTTTCATAAGTCATGGGGAATGGGAGAGGTGCCTGAGGACTGGAGGAAAGCAAATGCCACTCCAGTCTTCAAAAAGGGCAAGAAGGAGGACCCGGGTAACTATAGACCAGTCAGTCTCACCTCCATCCCTGGAAAGGTGATGGAACAACTTATCCTTGGCATCGTCTCTAGGCATATCAAGGATAAAAGGGTCATTAAGGGCAGTCAGCATGGCTTCACCAAGGGAAAGTCGTGCTTGACCAATCTGATGGTCTTTTATGAAGACATAACCAGGTGGATAGATGATAGTAAAGCAGTGGACATGATCTCTGACGTGGACGTGGTTACGGATTTCAATAAAGCATTTGACACTCTCCCACAGCACCCTCGCAGCTAATCTGAGGAAGTGTGGTCTGGATGATCGGGAGGAACTGGCTGAAGAAAAGAAGTCAGAGAGTTGTGATCAATAGGACAGAGTCTAGTTGGAGTCCTGTGTCTAGTGGAGTGCCTCAAGGGTCGGACCAGTGTTGTTCACTATATTCATCAACAACTTGGATGAGGGAATAGAGTGCACTGTCAGCAAGTTTGCTGATGACACAAAACTGGGAGGAGTGGCTGACGTCAGAAGGCTGTGCTGCCATCCAGTGAGACCTAGACAGGCTGGAGATTTGGCCAGGGAGAAATTTAATGAAATATAACAAGGGCAAGTGTAGAGTTTTGCATCTGGGCAAGATCAACTCCAGGTACCAGTATAAGTTGGGGACTGCCCTGCTGGAGAACAGCATAGGGGAAAGGGACCTGGGGATCCTCATGGACAGCAGGATGACCGTGAGCCAGCACTATGCCCTTGTGGCCAAGAAGGCCAATGGCATCCTGGGCTGTATCAGAAGGAGTGTGCTTAGTAGGTTGAGAGAGGTTCTCCTCCCCCTCTACTCTGCCCTGGTGAGACTGCATCTGGAATATTATGTCTAGTTCTGGGCCCCTCAGTTCAAGAAGGACAGGAAACTGCTTGAGAGAGTCCAGCTCAGAGCCACAAAGATGATTAAGGGAGTGGAGCGTCTCCCTCATTAGGAAAGGCTGAAGGATCTGGGTCTCTTTAGGTTGGAGAAGAGGAGACTGAGGGGTGATGTCATTAATTTTTATAAATGTGTAAAGGGTGAGTGTCTGGAGGATGGAGCCAGGCTCCCCTCAGTAACATCTAATGATAGGACAAGGGCAATGGGTGCAAGCTGGAACATAGGAGGTTCCACTTAAATATGAGAAGAAACTGCTTCACAATGAGGTTGACAGAACACTGGAACAGGCTGTCCAGAGAGGTTGTGGAGTCTGCTTCTCTGAAGACATTCAAAACACGTCTGGATGTGTTGCTGTGTCTGACCTGATCTAGGTGTTCCTGATCCGGCAGGGGGATTGAACTAGATGATCTTTCAAGGTTCCTTCCAATCCCTAACATTCTGTGATTATGTGAAACTGTAGCTTTTGGATAAAAAAAGAAAAGGTCCATTCCCTACACTAAAAAAAATCAGTATTGTTGGCTTTGCTGGACAATTCCCAGTGGTGTTGGATTTGGACATCAGAAATTTAACTTAAAATCCACTTTTCAAAAATGTCTTTTCCTGAAATTTCAAACTCACCATGAATAAAAGAACCAAGTAGTTGCTGATGTTCATCAGTTCCTTTTATTTTTTTGCCTGTGTCTTGAGTTGTGTGCCTTCCTTTTCTTACCATGGTCAAAGACATCAAAACAAACTCAATGTTTCTGATGTTGAAAAAACATTAAGCTTATGATCCAGGTGGAACCTCATTTTTTTTAAGACACCAAATAGATCTGAGTGTTATATCCGGCCTTAAATGCTCTGTTTTAACTTTACACTTTTGAACTGAAATCTTTTTCTTACCCTGACTGATGTCAGCTGAAAGAAAGTTCCAAGTAAAACGCCCTTTACAGTGCTGTTTTAGGGCTGAGGCCATTCTTTCTCTTTCCTCTTCATCTTTTCATTTTCCAGATGCAATCCTCTGTCTGGCCTTGGGCTCACCCCACAGACATTAAAAAAATAATAATAAAAAAAAAATTAAAAAAAAAACAAAACAGAAGGACCCTTCAAACCTCAAAATTTTGCTTACAGAATAGGCTCAGAATTTAGTGATTAGCTTCCTCTGAAATAACTTTTCTGATTCCCAAACTTAGAAAAATTGGAATCATCTAAAGGTCTGGTGGCAGATATATATCTTTCTTTTTCATTGAGCCTATAACTCAGTCTGGCAATGAAGAAGTCTACAAAAGAAACATTGCACAGAGAGGAAGTAGCTCAGTAAGTCTTGGCAAACACCTTCAAAGAATAACTGCTCTTCCAAGTTTGATCACTACAGACACAAGCAAACACTTATTAGTGTATTGCTTTACCTAGGGTTTCTCTGATGAACATAGCATTTGGGGGGTTCTATCCTACCAAAATGACTCAGTTTTTTGCAGCATCTAATCTTCAATACTTGGTTATGTACTACATTACTGTTGGCCTGACCAAAATGCCAGAAGTTCAAATTACTTGTCTAAGGTCACCAAATGACTCAGTAGATTAAGTGAAAACTGAAGTCGGAGGACCACCCTGTTTTCTATTGTTCTAGGGATTCCACCTACACAGTTTCTCTGCTGTTTTACACATTCAGTTAACCTCACTATCATCCATATATATCTTTGATATTGCAGAAAGATTCAACACATGTAAATGTATATGTAAATGTGCACAATGATATATAACTTTAAGCTGATGGAAAATACATTGAAAAAATGATTTAGTTCTTTTATATTAAAAATTCCCTTTCAGCCCATAGCTCAGAAATCAGAAAATATGAAAATACTATTTGTGATTTTTTTTTTAAATAAGATGAATAAGTTTAATCTTTCATCTTGTTTCATTTATTTTAAATCCCATGTTTTTATGTCCAACTCCTCAACTTCTTACTCCTACCTGAAAATTAAATTACTAGCTTGATTTTTATGACTGTTCTCCTGTTGATATTGTCTGGATGTAAAGTAGATAAATTCCAAATTTCATAATCAGGTATTTATTTACTTTTTTTTTCTATTTGTGAAGACGGAGACCTAGAGATATGATGAAGTTCTCTGTCTGTCATAGAACAAGCAAGACAAACTTTCATCTACAATTTCATTCAAACTTGTTCTCTAGCCAGTTGTGAAAGTCTTGTAAAAGTGAGAAGTTGCCTCATTCTAAAGAACACAATATGCTAAAGAAATAGGGTTTGGAAATGGAAAAGTTAAGAAGCAGTTATTTTTTATTACGTTTCATTAATGAGCAACAGTAGTCTGACACCTGTAAAACTGTGCAACAAAATAAAGCCCTATGCTGCTGTAGCAAGGCCTGCAAGGACATTGCAAAACATTTTGAGGTGGTTAACTAGCAAGATAAAGATCAAGGATCACTGCAAATTAGTACTATAATTTCCTTTCTTGTAATGATATCCTTTGAATTCTCCTCAATATAAGCTCTAAGCATCTTCCTGACCTTCCAGTGTGCATAAACTATCATAATAGTCATGTGTGTTGAAGAACTACGTCTCCTGTCTGAGGTTTTGTACCATAGAATGTCTTGGGTTGGAAGAGACCTTAAAAATCACCTAGTTCCAACCCCCCTGACACGGACAGGAGCACTTTCCACTAGATCAGGTTGCCCAAAGCCCCATCCAACCCAGCCTTGAACACTTCCAGGGATGGGACATCCACAGCTTCTCTGCTCAACCTGTTAGTTTCACTTCACACACCTCTCTGCAAAACCAAGTCCAGCCTCATTGTTAAGCCTCCTTCTTGTGGACAACTCAATGAGAATCTCCTAAAATTGGGCTTTCTAATACCATTTCCAGTATTTTGAGCTTTTTTGCTCTAGGTCCTGTGTAAGTTACTGGAAAAAGTATGGGTCAGTTCAGATATTTTCTGAGCCATTTTGCTGCTTCATTTCCTTCCATAAGAAATACTCTTATTAGCCAGTGGTGGTAATCACTTTCTGGAGACCTATTCAGAGTTTTTGTTTTCTTAGGCTCTCCTTGTCACATGGTGAGAGGGTAAGGAAAACAGTACAAAAAGCCTTTCAAACATTTTGAAGGGAAGGAAGGTGGTTACCTGTTAACCAGAAAAGGGAGTTGCTGTGTGTTGCATGAGTACTCTACTCCTGTACAAATGGAATAGATAAGTTGTCAGTAGAATTGATAGCAGAGTTTCCAAACTTTATAGTACCATTGAAATGTGTGCAAATTGTTTCCTTCAATTTATGTCAGCTGTTAGCATATAACATGCCCTCTTGGCAGCACCCCTGCTTCCCACATCTCCATGCAGAAATGCATCCTCTCCACAGCATATACCGCTCTGGCTTCATCT
This sequence comes from Anser cygnoides, assembly GCF_040182565.1. Lineage (NCBI taxonomy): Eukaryota > Metazoa > Chordata > Aves > Anseriformes > Anatidae > Anser > Anser cygnoides. The sequence goes on along the minus strand of NC_089873.1, from coordinate 71,104,390 downwards.
GTAAATCAGATGTGCCTAGAGGGCCATAGGCAAAGCTCCAGGGAGGACAAGACTTGATATTTCTGCTGTAAGTTATGTGTTCCACCTTCCTTATGGATGAAAATATGTGTGCAGAAGTGTTGCATGAATACAGAGTGCAATCAAAGTCCCACTGTCAAAAAAAAAAAAAAAAAAAAAGAGAGATCCTGCGTGCCTCTGCCTGGTAACCTTGTACCCGTTGATGGCTTTTTACAAGAGTCATAGAGCACAGCCTATTTTATGATGTCAGTCCATTAAAGAGAAGAAAAATGAGGGTAGTTGCTGTCACAGAGCCTTGGCTAGGAAATGTGGGGACAGATGCTCAATCTTCAGTACTGTGGGTCTCTCTATATTTTTTATTTTTTTCCCAGCTGCGTGGATTGGTGGAGACTTGCAAGATTTCTTGCTTGGTACAAACTTTTCTTTTTAAATGGAGCCCGTGACAAGATCAAAAGGTGCCTTATACTGATTTTCTTGAGCACATGAAAGTGAAAATAACTTCTGTTTAGTGATGGTCTTTCCAGGACAGTTAAGTAAGAGGTTGTTGGAAATAGGGTAGCTGAAAAATAGCCATTATAGAAGAGGTGGGCTCCTGCTTGTGGAGGTTTCCAGGTTTACTGTGAGGCAATATTCAGCCATTTATGGCTTTATATGTCTAGTTTAGGTTTTGTTTCTTAGTAGTTCTGGAAAATGTTTTAGTAGCCAAAAAATCTGTACTTAATTAACCACACAAAAACAACAGACAGGACTATTTCCTCATAGAGATACTGTGGTTTATATATTCTGCCCTAATAAGACCAAGTCTACTATTACTTTCTGATGTACCTCATGTTTAAGATGCTCTGAATACCATGAAAACTTTTTTTTTTTTTTTTTTTACGTTACTCAAGAAAGACATGTCAATACACAGACATGCTAGACATTTCAGTATTGGATGGTTATTAGTTCTATTTGAAAAAAGTTTCTGTCTGATTTTATTTTATGTAAGATTATCTCATTTAAAAATATCTAAATATAACTATGGATATGTGTGAAGACTTGGGGGCAAAATCTGATAATGACTCTATAGAAGTGCTCCCACCTTGAATTTAATCAGTGTTCTAAGTAATGGTTTTATTTCCTTGTTACTTAGGGTTGGTCCAAATGTCCAATGGTTTAGGACAAGGGTTCTGTGTTCATGAAGTACCTCATGAAAAGAGCCATCAGAGGCCTGCTGTAATAGAATAACTAATGAATAATAGTGGTTTATTATTCTTTCACATACTACCTAAGCTCTCAAAAGCCAACTTTGAGATACCTGTAACAAAAAAGAATGAGGTCTGGAAAGGTATGTTGATCTCACTGATTCAGAAGTTGTGCAAGAACAGTAAAATTTGTACCAAAAAAAAAAAAAAAAGGACTTTAGGTTACCTTAATGACCTTACTCTAAGCAAATGCCAGAAAAACTAAATTTTATAAAGGACTTCAGTATTGCTTTTGATTCCATTCAGAAAGTATTCAGAACCAACGTGATAGGTGACCATACAACACCCACCTCTTCCAAAACAAAGGAGGAAAATTATGTGGGTTAGAAACTAGCACTACTTACTAAAAGCTAGACGTTAATTAAGGTATGCAGCATGACTTACATAGCTTGACATCTATAAATTAAGTTTGTGTTATTGTCCTTGCTCCCCCCAGTTTTTTTTTTTTTTTTTTTTTTTTTCAGTTAGACTTGTTTTCCTTAGGCTGATTATTAGAATATATTTTGTTACATCTTTGAATATTCCAAACCAGTTTAAATTCCTTTCTTGTTATTCCAAATAATTCTGATAATTCTGTGCTCTTCTGTGAAGGTTTCTTGTATCCAGAATTCCAGCATTTTTCTCTTCAATCTAAGAATTACCTCTCTGTTACTACATCCCTTCAGTCTTTGCTGTGCTGATTTCACTCATCCTCCCACAAAACTGAGATAGAGCAAGTAACATATTCCATGATCATCATGAAGGGAATCATATCTAAAAAAAAACAAACAACAACAACAACAAACAAACAAACAACAAACAAACAAACAAACAAAACCCAAACAAGACTTGAAGATGAGGCCTGTGCTGATGGTGTTGGAACAGGAACTCTTGAAAAATGTCAGACGTGGAGAGAAAGATGAGTCTCTTACCCTGATACCATCCTAATCCACCACTATTATAAACATATCTGAACTAGATCTGGATGTCAAAACACAAAAAGCTCTGAAATCACTGTACCACACTGCTTTCACTTTGTATTAAGAATAATCTCTGGGTCTTTCTTAAACTAAAATCACTGATGCAGTATTTTCGACTTGAAGTCATAGTCTCAGGGACATCCAAAATAAGTCTTCTGGAATATGTAGGATCTGTCTATTCATTACATGTCCAAATACATCAATATGTTAATTTGCCAACAGGCATGGGCTGTTGTGTTGAGTATATGTGGCAAGGGCTTGGTAGCTGGGGGGCTGCAGAGGTGGCCTCAGTGAGAAGAGTCCAGAAGCTGCTTCAAGTCAGAAAAGAACCATTTCCAGATGGCTCCAAAATGGATCTGCTGCTGGCCAGAGCTGAGCCAATAAGCGATGTTGGTTGAGCCTCTGTGGGAGCAGATTTAAGAAAGGGAAAAAACTGCTGTGCAATAGCAGCTGTGAGAGTGAGGGATAAGAACCAGCCCTGCAGCCTCCAAGGTCAGTGCAGAAGGAGGGCAGGAGGTGCTCCAGGCATAAAACAGAAGTTCCCCTGCAGCCTGTGCAGAGGCCCCTGGTGGAGCAGGCTGTCCCTCTGCAGCCCATGGGTCCCACATGGAGCAGATCTCCAGGCTGCAGCCCATGGAGGGGTCCCCAGTGGAGCAGGTGGATGTGGCCTGGAGGAGGCTGCGGCCCGTGGAGAGCCCGACAGGAGCAGGCCCTGGGCTGGAGCTGCAGCCCGTGGAGAGGAGCTCAAGCAGGAGGTCTGAGGGGAGCTGCCGCCCATGGGGGACCCGTGCTGGAGCCGTTTGCTCCTGGGGGATGGACCCCGTGGTATGGACCCATGTTGGAGCAGTTCTTGAAGAGCTGCTGCCTGTGGGAAGCCCACGCAGGACCTGTTCGGGAAGGACAGCATCCCATGGGAGGGACCCCAGGTGGAGCAGGGGCAGAGTGACCATGAAGGAGCGGCAGAGAGGAAGCGTTGGGGACTGACCGCAGACCTCATTTCCCCATTCCACTGCACTGCTGGGGGGAGGACGTAGGAGAGGGTGTGTGTGTGGGGGAGGTGTTTTTAGTTTGCTTTTAGTTTCTCACTGCTCTAGTCTGCTAGTGATAGGCAATAAATTTTATTAATCTCCCTATGCTGAGTCTGTTTCGCCCATGATGATAATTGTTGAGTGATGTCCCCATCCTAATCTCTACCCTCGAGCCCTTTCCTTCATATTTTCTCCCCCTTTTCCTTTGAGGAGGGGAATGAGTGAATGGTTGTGATGGAGCTCAGCTGCCCAGCTGGATAAAACCACCACAGCTGTCTGTGATGTAGCCATGTAGCTGGAAAACAGACGGGGCCTAGGGGAGGCATGGGTTTTTGGCTGTTCCACAAGCCATCTTTTCATAGGGGTAGCCAATAGGGGTATACAATCACAAATAATTAATAAAGGAGATGCACGCTTGTTTCGTCTTTCATCTTATGTCTGCCTGATGTGGCCAAGGGGAGATCTCTATCAGATATGGAATGGAAAGAGATATAACGGATATGCACATGGATGAGTTCTGGTCTCCCTTGATTTATCAGTAAGGGATATTTTCTTTGGATTTATTTAAAGTAGATGCCATAAATTTTCAGAGAGATTTATTCTCCTAAATAGGTATTTCTTTAGTAGGAAAAGATAGTTAAAACCATTTGCTAAGTTATATTTATGTATAATGGCAACTGGTAACTTCAGAAGAAAGTTAAGCTCTCACTGGTAGAGGTAGCTCCCTGCACAGCAGCAGACAGTTTGGCAATGTTTGGTCTGAGTAATGCTCTTTCTTCATGTGCTTTTTTTTTTTTTTTTGCCTCCAGTATGGGGTATATCTGAGGAGACTTTCAATGCTAAAAAAATATTTGTTTTCTTAACTTTTCCAATTTTCAACTTTTTTTTTTTTTTTTTTTTTTTTAAGAAAAAGAGCTAGAGCTTATTGATGGTATATAAAAATATACAGCCCTGACCATCCTAGATCCCCCACTGCTCTTTCATCATGGAAAAGGAAAAATAGGAGAAAAGAGGAACTTTTAACCACGTTCTTTTGGACAGAGGAAAAAGTATAACTATCAAAATACTAGTGGGCTCTGAAGTCCTTGATAATGACAACAGAGAGGAATGATTATTTTTGCCAAAAATAGGTGTGATCTGAAATAATCATTCAAGATTATTTTGTGACTTAGTTTATTGCACGCTGCTCTGAGAGACCTACCTCTGTGGTATGTCTAAATTCTAGTATGTTCTTTGCTACAGGGAAGATAAACAACATGAAAAAAACAGACCCATTGGTAACATTATTGGAAAGCAGATTCTTGTTGAAACAAGCTAGAGATTAATAAGATAGATTTCTAGCGACTAGACTCATCACTGGATTTTGTCTTCCTTCGGTGTAAAATAGAACACAGATAATTTGATAGAAGAAAGTCTGGCAAAGGTAAATGGTAACGATGGAGAAATGGAGTCATAACATTCTCCTGATGAAGCCCGGATGCCTGAGTAGTGAAGTACAGAAGAGCGTTGATTAAGGTGACTGTCAAGCTTCCCACAGGCTTCCAGCAGTAGCTAGAGTATCCTCCCAAAAGCATAGGATGAAGTCAGTACAGATCTTTCTCTTCTCTACATAAACTTTAAAATGGAATTATAAAACTTTGAATGGAATTATAAATGTTAAAATGGAGTTATTATATCCTCTCTGTTAGAGGGATATTCCATTTTAATTCCTCTTTGCTAGGTTGAGTGAATGTCATCTGCTTTGCCATGTATTGCAAAGCAAGAAAGAGACTTAAGTTACTGGTTGTGTGTATTTCTTAAGGTTTTTTTTTTTTTTTTTTTTTTTGTTTAACTTGCAATTTCCACAATTTACAATCCTGGGAAACTTAAAACTTTCTTTTAATGAAAGTACAATTCTGTCTTAACAAACAATTTACAAAAATAACTACAACCTCTCTGAGTATATGCTTCAATAGAATCTGACAATGTCTGTTATGTCTTTTTTTTTAATAAGCCGTAGATTGCCTCTTTCCAATTAAATATAATATACAGTAATTGCAGGAATGTAGACTGCACAACTGTCTTTCCTAAGGATATTTTCAGGTACCAAGGTAAAGTACTAAAAGATTCAAGGCATTAGTTTACTGTTTTTCAAAGCCAAATTGTTGTGCAATTTTTACAGCTATAAGGAAAAGAGATTTAAAATTTATGAATGTATTTTATGGAGAAAATAAAATACATAAGATATATAAGATATAGGTATATAACATAGTGTGCCAAAACAGTGTAGGGAAAGATAATGATTGAGTAACTCGGAATCCATTTTCAGTGGAAAAAAAATACAGTTGGAACACCTTGATTTGATTTTCAAATGACATACTAGGTAACAATTTTTTTTTCTTGTTGATAGAAATTTGTAATGTGAGGGGGAGGATATTTCTCTAGCCAAGTCACTTTTATGAGCATAAGAGACATCTCGTGCTGTAGATTGAACTGACTCAGCACTAATATGGATTAAAAAAGACATTTCTTTCTTGCTCCATAGTTGCTATTTTTATCCTAAAGCTGGCAATCATATTATGATGTGGTAAAAACTTAAATATATTAAATTATCAAAAGAGACAAATATGGAGAATATTCCTAGCAAATTTATATGGAGACTATGACTAGCAAGCAGGGTATTCCTTGTCAAGAGACTTGTTAAACATGAAATCTAGTACAACTAAGTGCTTAACATTAATCAGAAGCACCGAACAATAGGAGTTGAAGTTTTCTATGTAGAACACTTGAATTCAAATTTTGACCCTGTTCGTAAGAGCTATACTAAATGATACTTCTTTTGTGTTTGAAGATTACACCACATTTTAAGAAGGATGCACATTAATCTATATGATCCTCCCTCCCCTCCCAGCTCCTTCAATATCATCTGATGTTGACAAAATATATCTACTGACCTGCAAATATTTGTATCTTTGCATAAGTCTTAGAGTTGCTAGAGCTGGGTGCAGGTACCATAAATGAATCGATTTATATGCTTAAAGCTGAGCACATGCAAAAACATTTACCACCCTAAAGTCTAAGATAGTGTTAGTTTTCTTTCAAGTGGAAGATTCATAGGCAGATTCATAATCATAATACCCAAAAGTTCACAGAGACATGTTGGGGAGTACACAAGGTACCAAGATACCTAACTTCCACCGAATCAAAGACCTGGAATGCCTTTTAATATGTAGTGGTAAAGAGAAACTTCCTGATGCCCTTTTATTCACACTGAGCTATACCTTATTTTGCAATACTTCCCCTGACTTCTTAGCATAAGTTTTATAGAACATAGCCTAGAGAGGTCACGTGGCTTTCAGCACATCAGAAAAGGAAGAATCAGGAACCAGGAATGAGATCTTCCTTCTCGAAGACCTACATATTAACCTCCGCAAGAATATCATCTTTACTGGATGAGTTCTCATATATTATTAAAATTGGCGAGTTTTAGTCAGTTTGGTAGTTTAAGTTCAGGGATGTACTTAAGAAAGTATACATTTCTCAAATTTCTTGTGCATGCAGTTGTGAAATTTTAGCGGAAAAAAATTCTTCTATTAGTATTTCTGAACAAATTTGTATGACTGTCTTTGAGATGTTTCAGTATTTCTGTTTCTAATACTAGGTGCAACCAGGAAGCATGGATATAGAGATTAATAAAACAAATATGAAAATGAACTGCTCAGAGCTCATAGGAAAGCTGAGGTTATGCTCAAGCCTCATGACGATTGGTTGATATTCCAAATACAAGTCATGTGTAACACACATGTGACTCTTGGGATTTTTTTCCAGTAGAGTAAAAATAGTAGCATGTTCAGAGGACAGTTGTACATTTTTATGCCATATTAAGAGAAAGCTTTTGACTTCAACAAAAATTGAGCAACTTTGTATATAGGTACGTGTTAAAATTGCACCAATTTTGCAACTTGCAGCCCCAGAATAGCTTTACTTTCAGACATGCATCCAGTAGCTTACAAGTCCTGTAAGGTAAGCACAAGCTCATCTGTTCATAAAATGCAATGAAAATGTTATCTGAAACAAATTTAAGTATATGCAAGTTTCAACAGACTCCCTTAGGCAGATATAACTTACAACAAAAGATGACTGTGTCACTTACAACAAAAGGTAACTTAAAATGATGTTCAATTTGCCAGTTTATTGCAAGGATGTTAATTTGACTAGTATTAAACAGTCTTGACTGATGACCTCTCTAATTCGTTTGGTGCAAACATTTTCTTTCAACATCAGACATGTAATTTTTTAACCATCCACTTGAGAGACAAATTTATTGTTGCCTGTGAAGACAATCCTGCTTTGTAATTTTAAGGCTTTTCTGCATCTGCAAGACAATGCATGAGAGCATTTGATGATGAGAGCATTGATTAACCTTGAAGCATATAATGTGGTTCCCAGGCTTGGTTCTAAAGGGTTTTTGGCTCTCCTTTCAAACCTAATTTGCCAAAAAGCAATTACTAGGGAGCTGAAAAAAACAAAACAAAACAAAAAACTCACCTTCTGGATTTAAAATTTTCTTTCTTCTTTAATATATTAGGAATCTGAGCATGCTGCCTCCTGCTTCTTATCAGTTAAATATATGCAGTGATACTAGAAAAAGAGGCCATGAATGCTGCAATTCTAGTTCATTAGAAGTTGTCATATATGGAACATCTATAAAAGCAAATGGTGCCAAGGCTGCTCATCTACTCTGGATTTAATAATTACCTTATTTATATCCCCCACACTAGGAAAAGTATTGTAATTGGGATGGATTATGTAGAACATGAGGAATGGAATAGTTAAGAAAAACAGTCTGTTTTACTTGTAAGTTATTCATTTGAGTCTGCTTGAATCAGTGGTAACTATTAGTGAGTGTCCTATTCCCTTTACATTTCTATGTGACATTAGCATGTAGACCTTTGTACCTTTGTAGAGAGAACATTTAATGGAGGACAATACTAACAGAGATTTCCTTCCGTCTTGCTTGTTTTCAACAAGGAGCCCGCAAATCTTGCTCACAACTTTTATTACCAAGGGCCTGTCTTAGTGGCTGACTTGTAGCAGTGCAACCCAGAACATGAACACTATCATTCACACTGTGCACCTACACGTTAAAACTGTCTCAGAGTGTCTGTGCAGTTAAGCAGAACAGGAGGGTGATGTCCTGACTTCCACAGTTCATCCTGTCTGGGTTTTGCAGGTTAAGGGAATTTTTGTGTCCCTGACTGTCAGTGAGCCATCTTTTGTCAGCACTCATCAGACATGGAAACAATGGAAAGTATACAGTATGTTAAGACTTGCACAGGGATCTGATGCAATCTAAATATGAGACAGTCCTGTTGCATTACCTAATGTGTCTAAATGAATGTCCCATAGCCTGTGTTTTTATGCTGGGGAACTACCAAGGCACAGTGGCTGTGCGTTACATACACCCATTTGTTTCCAGGTGATACTCCAGCAAATGAAGGGCTTTTTAAATGGACTTATTTAATATACAATATCCTTCTTACTTAAGGACACCAAAGTTATTATCTTGCATGTTGAGTGGTGTTCCAGCAAAGGGGAACTTGCTATGAAGTTCAAAGATTGACCTTCAGCAGAGTGGGAATGAACCTTACACTGTTATGATCCTTTTCATTGTAAGAGTTCTCTTAAAGGTTTTCGCATAGATAAGAACCTAATCTTTATTTTGAGTATTGGCTGAGAAGATATCAAGATATCTAACAACCTAGAAAAAAAAAAGTTACATGTTTTGATTATAATTTCCCTTGGTAATTTTATTTTATTTTAAATAGGAGTCTGGATAAAACTTTTCAAAAAAGGAAGAGAGAGAGAGAGAGAGAGAGAGAGAGAAAGAGAGAGAGATGGCTGTGCAAATGAAATGCTTAAACATTTTCTGATCATTTATTAATGTGCTTATTAAACACCTACATTTTGTAGCATTTCTAACTGGTATCAGCACTCTACTTTCTATTACAGGCAGAGTACATTAAAAAAAAAAACACACACAAAACCTAACAAATTAGGTATTTGATCAGGGAGACAAAAGAGCAGGGAAAGTAGAGTGTGTGCACATTACAATTATATTTTCAAGGCTTTCTGTAATGCTATTATAGGCTGTTCCAAGTTACCATGTATAAAAACAAACGATGCTGATTCCAAGCCCCAAAATGAGAGAAGTTAGGGAAATATAATCAGCACAGCTGTAGCAACAACACTATTGTTAAAGTACAGGGAAATTTCATAAACAGTGAGTAAGAAGTCGAGAAGGAAATAGTTGTAGACAAAATCATTGCTAGAAAACATGAAAGCAACTATTTTTTTCCCATCCCATCCCATCCCCTCTCCACCCTGTGAAAAGATTATCCATGGAAGGGGAAAAAAGGGTGAGGTTGTGGGTGGTGTCCTACATAAGGCCATAACACACAAAAAGTATGTGTGTTTTTTTCTTTTGGAAGAAGATGAGGAAAAAAAGTGAGACTAGAATTTCTTTTGGAACAGATACTGTACTTTCAGGTGCCGTCTGTGGGCCATGCGTTGTATGAAATAAGTCTGTGTTAAAACAAGAGTAAAAGAAATAAAGGAGAGTCATCAATCCACTGTAGCCATTGCTTGAAGCATGACATAGATGTTCCCAAGCTGATTTTAAACTGTCTAGCTATAAGAGATTGTGGCACTGTAGTTTCTGGACCAGTTATGTGTAACATAAGGCAACAAAGATTTCAACAATAGCTAATTTATCCTGCTTCTCATTGACAAAGCCTTAGTCAAAAAATGAAGTGCTACTGAGTCAACAGCTACGCTTTGCAGTAGTTTTAATTCGTTTTGCTTTGCAATTATGTTAAGAACTTCAGTGGGATTGCTCCTGCTTGATATCACTGCAAAAGATCAGACTCAAAGTCTTATCCCGTGATAAATACAATTTCAAAAGAAATTGATAGTGCAACTTCCCTCAGCATAACAGAGGCCAGGCTTTAATTCACAGGTATAGAGCTGTTTCCATGAAACGTGATAGATGAAACCAAAAGAGGTGAAGCTTGACTAGTATATCATCCAAATTTATATTAAATAAAAGATTATTTTCCCTCTTCAGAGAGATTTACTTTATATGAACTGTGAACACATGAAATTTGAGAGGCAGGTGTTTCCTAATATGAACAAAACTGCAGTTATATGAGAAGAGGTTCCAAGTATAGCCAGTTTTCACCTTACTTTTTTTTTTATCACATACTTTGGTTTAAAATATTTCTAGATAGTAGCTTAGGAATATGGCACCATTGCTGTTCTTTGCCAAGACAGGAAAGAGATTTTTCACCATCTCCTCTGAAGTTTAAACTTTATTCAGCAGCACTATACCATTCACATTCTGGGAAAAAGTGATCTTGTGATCTGGCAGGAAGTATAATATGACTTGCTGATAATTATTTCCATGACATTAAGTTATTCTGTTTTGGGATTGACTTAGAATGTATGTATTTGGTGCAAATGTACATACTGATGAGTGACAATGAAATTTTAAAAGAAAGAAACATGACGTCAGACTACTTCAATACAGTGGTAGTATTTCAGGCCAGATTCTTGAGTTGAGATGTGCAATGTCAATTGGAAGCTGAAAGTCTGAAAAGATCTTCATGTAGAAAGTAAGTTGTATTCTCCATAAAGATTACAATGCCTCTTAGCAGTAAAGATTATCCTTATGATGCCTAAACTATCATCCTTATCTAGCATCTTTTGGAAGATCGGGTTACTTCCTCCTCTCGCCCCCCCCCCCCCCCCCCCCCCCCCCCCCGCCGCGCCCCGGTCCCAGTTAATTTACAAACTCCAGTCAAACTCCAATAAAATAATCAGCCCTTTGTGATTATCATGCCTTTTCTCTCTACTACCTTCATCGTGTTCTCTGTCTTCTCCGTGCCAAAAATATTTCCTGTCCCCAAGACATACAAAACTGTCAGCAAAGAGGTTAGGTCAGCTGTGAGAGGATTTCCATGGAATCAATTAAAACTTTCTGGCAGCAGGTAGGCAGACACTGTGGGATGTGATGGGACTCACTTCACACAGAGTTCTGACCTCATCCAGTTGCTAAAGAGCTCTTTGACCTCCAGCCCAGCATCTCCATTGCTCCTACCACCCAGAACTTTTGAACACGGAGTTCCCAGACAGGCCAGGTGTGCGGTGAAGGCCTTTAGCCTTCCTTCGGTCCCGGAAACTGTCAGGGTTCAGTGGAATCCCAAAGCAACAATTAACATTACTAATTTTTTCTGACATTAATACAAATGGCTTAAGGACAGACGTAGCATCAATACAGTTATTGCCAACTACCAAAATCAAATAAATCAAATGCAATTTACTAGCATTCTGTACTTTTTTTTTTTTTTTTTTTCTGTACATTTTGAGAGTTTTGAGAGAACATTTGTGAGAATTCAGATGGATCACGATCAAGGCTTGTTTAGTTGGCATAACTTATTTGGACTTTAAAAAGTGCTATTGAGTGTATACCTCACAAGATGCTAGGAAGGAAACTAATAAACTGTAAATTGGCAGGTGTAGTTGTGTTATGGATCACAAAATGGCTACAAGAAAAAGAACAGAATAAAATGGTCAATTTTCAATATGTCAGTGGCTAGTAGAAGAACACTGTAAAGCTAAAATAACTTTATTGTATTCATTACTGTTCTGGAAAAGGGCTTAATCAGCAAGGTGACAAGATTTGCTATGGAACTATTTTTTTAACGAGGAGCTATTATTTAACTAAGCAATTATTTAAGTTAGTCAGGACAAACCTAGACAATTAGACAGCACAATGGCAGAGGAAGTTCATGATGGAAAGTTCAAAATAAGGTGTGTTTGAAGGATATTACTAATTCACATTGTTGGATTTTGAATTAGCAGTAACCACCCAAGAAAATGACCTGTGTGTCACTGTGGAGAGCTTAATAAAAACATCTGCTTAATGTGGAAAGGCAATCAAAAATGAACAAATGCTACAATGAATAAAGAAAGGGGTGCGGTCCCCCTGAACCTGCTCTGGCTAAACCTGACCAGGATGTACAGTAAATCAGTACACTTTCTCACTCTGTTGCGCCATTCCTAGGATGAGTTGGCCTGAACCCCTGGAGGAAGTGAAAGGGTTGAGTATCCTTGACATCGCTTTCTGTTCTCTGCCCCCAGCTTTCTCCAAAAGGCCTGTTGCTGAGAACCAGCTGCTCAAAAGCTTCTGCTGTTCAAAAGAAACTGAGTACATAAAGCAAGCCCACTGAAATGTAGCAGTTTAACAATATATGGCATTTCAAAACTGAAGAATAACAATCCACTCAATTAAATAACAAGGGGAATTCAAGTAAGGAGAGTTATTCAGTTCAATTGTGTTGAAAGCTGGTCTAAATACAATGGCTAATGCTCCTAATTGCAGAGTCCAGCATTTATTTACAGAGTCCAGAATTTATTTTGTTTTAATTCTTGAATGAAACTATAATTAAGCACTATTTAGGCTCAAGAGCTAGGAATACTTACTATTTTGTGATGAAGAAAGATTATTTACCACAGGGCAGCAGGGTTTCCTAGTGTCTACATTAAAAAAAAATAAATAAAAATCAAGCACCCACAATACTAAATTAATCACCAGGTTTTGTGGGAAGGAGTTCTTTGCACCTCTCTATAAACATAATAGTATAACAGCAAAACATACCATTACCTCATATTTAAGACACTATTCAGCATGCAAAATCTTATTCTCTTTGCAGTAAAGTGATACGAGGTAGGAACTTGAAGAACTAATACAACCAGCCTTGCTCAAACTTAGAGCATGAGGCAGATATCAAACTTTGATTATATCTAATTGAGAATACATTTTTTTCCATTATATAATCTGCTTCACAGCATAGTAAGTGTTCTGTAAATATTAGAAAACAGATGAATCAAAACAGTGATGAACGGTACTTAAACCAGAAAGCAGATGACAAAAGGAATAATAATAAAAACAACAGCAACAACAACAACTAAGATGATCTATTTACAGATCTTACGGGAAATAAATGCACTGGAAAGAAAACCAGCGGTCAGATTCTTTGATGTGCCAGGATTGCTAGTTATACAGGTCAGGCTCAGGTATCTAAAAAGAAAGCAAGAGACTCTAAAATATTTTCCCCCTTTAACAAAGAAAAGAAAGGAGAAGACAGGAGGATGTTTCAACACACTGGGAGGAGAAGAACAAGGATTAAATTGTGAGAGCTTGGAGCAGGGAGTAGAGTTGTGCTGGCCTTTGACAGAAAGGAAAGAGAGACTGGGAGATACTAGTGGATTCTGGGCATAGGAGAAGAAATTGATAAGCAGCCATTCCTATCTACTTGGAACTGGAACTGCTTGAAGCTGCAATCAAAGTGCTTAGCAGGGAAGGCTGTGGTTAGATGTACATGCAGACTGTTGCATGTAGACAAGCAAGAGTGAAGGGAGAAAGAAGAACAGGTCAACTGCCCAGTGAATATCAGCTGTCTTTCAGTAGCCATAAAAGGAAACTAAGTTTGGAATAATAATTCCAGAAAGCAAAGAGACTGGGACTAAAAAGGGGAAACTGCAGACAGCAGTTCTGAGTGGAACCAAAATTATCAGGCATCAGGTTGTTCATTTGCTAGAAAAATGTATTATTTCTGGTTGTGCTGGTTAACCTAGACAATGGTTAGTCGTCCTGTAATCAATTACTCTGTCAGCTTATGCAGGACAAAGAGGCACAGTGGACCTAGATTCCAACCCTGCTGACATTTCATATGCTGCCAGAATACAGTACTTTTTTTCCAATTTCCAATTTCATTTCTTAAGACATTAAGAAGAAACAAACACGTTACATGAGAAATAGGTATTATGGTCATAAAGTCAAATGTTAACAGCTATGAAAAGCCAAAACTAGAATTATTTATGCAACCTTCATTTGGCCTCCAGACATATAGGCATAATATCATCTTTTAACTACATGGTCACAGAGTAATTTATAAACAAGATCCTAATTTTTTCAGTACAATAAAGGAAACTTTAGCTATAGCAGAACTCCAAGGCAAAGGGAGCCATAAGGCTGTGAACACAATGTAAGAGGAAGAATGCCTGCATGGTTAACAGATACTGACCTGAAGGATTCTGTTCTGGACTACACTACTTCTCATGTAATAACAGACAGCTGACTAAAATCATGAAATGATTTAATGAAATAAAAAATGAAATGCCTATTCATTAACTGAAGACTGTCCATACTGTTTACTCAATGAGGTGAAGATTTCCTGGAAGAAGGAAAAAAATATAGATATATATATATGTGTGTGTGTGTGTGTGTGTGTGTATATATGGTCTTTAATCACATCACTTGGTCTCAAAAGATTTACAAAAGGTGATCCAAAATTGTGACAGTCCCTGAATTTGAATACTGGATGATTTTGCAATCCTACATGATCTTTTAAGCCTTTTAACCCAATTTGATGTGTGTGAGATATATGTAATAACTGATTTTGTAGCAAAGAACAATGGACATTTGATGCTAACTGATTTGTCTATAAACTTACTGTTTGTGTTCTGTTTTTCATTACAATCACAGAAGCACTTGTGATAAAGAAAGTTCCTGAAGATCTAGTTACCTCAGAGTTCCTTGATCCTTCTCAGTCCCTTTATTTGTATGGGTATGGGACTGAAACTGCACTGGTTCCATTGATTTGAGAACACATCATGACCATATGTCTGTGGTAATACTGCTAGACTTCTAAGCTTTCGTATCACATAACAGTAGTGAATACTAATTTTGAATTTCTGTTTTCTCTCCTAATTTGCTTTTCCAGAATATCTTGTGTGAAATTTACTTTATTCCCCTTAAGGCAGTATGATGGGGGATGACACTGGAGATCTATCTTGTTGTCTTTCCCTTTCAATGTGTATTTGAGACTGTTGGGTGAGTAGGAGTAGTATGACCCAGGTACTGTTTCCAGGATATTATCATAATTTTATCACTCTTCTAACAACCAGTGCAGTAGTGTCTTGCCAAAAGTCTGGGAAAACCAGAGAAGGATGAAATCTTGCTGATTCATCCAGTGTAACTGGGATTAAAGTGATGTCATGGTTGGGGATAGCAACTGAATTGTAAAACCACTAAATGCTTCATTGTTCCACTATTACCTGTGTTTACAAATCTGCATTTATCTTGGATACCAGCTGCTCTCTTATCACGTAGCAGGAGCTACCAAATATGCTGTATGGTCTGTCCTTGAAACATTAGCTTTGACTTTGTAATTTGATGTTAAGATCCTTGCTTTTCATGCTTGAAGATTGAATTACTTCAAAGCGAACTATACAGGGTGCAATCCAAAATCCTACAAAATACTAAAAGAGTAGTGTCTCTTGTTAGCAGCAATATATGCTCTTGGTGTTCCTTGCTGTGAAATGCTTCCTAATTGGGATATAATAAATTGGGTTTTGCACTAAGGTACTGGTAATGAGTCCTGAATAGCTAGTTTCTTGTGGTCTGTCAAAACAAAGTCTGTCTTTGTGCCAAGTCGCCAAAGATAGTGTCAGTGGAAATATTCAAATTATGTCCTTCTTGCAAGACAGAAAACTAACCACTGAGTATCCCCTATTAGCATGTTTCAGCTTTGGAATGACCTGTTTTCCTCTTCTACTGACCTACGTTATATGGAAGAAGTAGTGTGCAGCTGGCTGCCTCAGGAGTGGAATTTTGAGGGAGATCTGGGACTTGACTTTTATTTGTATAATATATGGCAGGAATATCCAGAGACTTTAAAGTTTTTTTCTTCTGCTTTCCTATAAGTTGTATTAAAAACAAATGTTAAAGATACATGTGAAACAAAAGACTTCTGGGCTGTGCCACTATATTATGCATCCTCAGGCAATAGAAGGTGCAAAAACAGTTTCATGTTGCAACTCCATGGAGGAAAAAAATAAAAATGTGAAAGAAATCCTTTAACAGGGAGAAAATACCACTGTAGAGATTTTATTTTTCTGTCATTGCTTCCTTTGGATCAATAAAACCCTGTACAGGTATGAGAACCTGCAGTTGTTATTTCATCACTTATGAGCAATTCCAAACTCATGTCTATAAAACCTTTACATCCCTTCAACATCTGTTTCCAATATATATGAGAACTAGATTTATTTATTTATTTATTTATTTATTTATTTTGGTCCAGTGCAGTCTGGCAGTTTTACTCAGGACTAAAATCTCTGTTGAATACAGTTTTGATGATGTGCTCTGACATTTTGGACCAATACAATGAGGGTTACCTGGGAATAGTACAACCTTGGTTTATAGCTAAAGAAAATGCACATCTTTTTGGATTTAGCAAAGTTCATTACACTGATTGACTAGAATATTTAATTATCGTTTTTTCTATCCCTTTTTCATTTAGTGTTCTCTTTCAGTTTGATAGGGTCAGAATCTACTTCAAGGTGCCTGAGTAAGCTGTCCTAACTATGTTTCCTATAATACTATCAAGCATCTATTTTAAACCTAAGTTAACCAGGTACAAAGATGTATGTGCAGATTTATTACTTCCTGTAGAGTTATTGCAAGGTAAATGATATGTTGTAGAAATTAACGTAGACCGGATGATCTGAGGTAAATCAAACAGGTCTGATCATTTGTGGTTTTATGTAACCAGGAGTTAAAAAAAAAAATAAAATGCAATTTTATCTTCAAATACTGACACTATTTCCAAAAATCTTCAAAAATTGCATTAATATTAAGAACTAGATTTTTCTCTACATAAGTAAAGCATTTTAATAACATATTAATGAGCTTATATTATTCTTCCTTTCCTATCCCATTCTATATATTTTTTTTCTTTCTTACTAGCCATGCTGTTGCTGTGTGTCTGTCAGATTGGCTAGACTTATGATCTCCATGGAATAAATGTGCAGAAAGGAAAGAGTGTCTGCTTCAACATGACTTGTGCCTGCCAGCACAAATATAGGGCTGAGACTGAAAAGGCAAGTTATGTCATTTTTAAAAATCAGTCAAGAACAGACAACATATTAATTGATGAATGTTGCATAAGAAGCTCCAAAAAGTAGACAATTAGAGACAAAAGGAGTGAGACTGAATTTGATTTAACATACTGTAACACACTAACATAATTTCTTTTGTAATCACCTGGAAAATGTTCTGACAGCTTTTCTCCGTTTTTATTCACTCCTTGCTCAGGCAAAACTCCCACTAACTTCTATCCCACGGTATTTTCTCTGACTAATGTTTAATTGTATTATCTTGATGTCACCTTGTATGGATCACACAGAACATATTCTTACTCATTTAGCTTCAGGAGACAGTGTATTTCATCCTCAGAGCCAGACAGAACTGTTACAGCTTAAACATAAAAAGGGATTAGAAACTTTATTACACTCATTACTACTTCAATGTGCAACTTTATACTTCCTTACATAATGTTTCTTTTAAAATGGAGCACATTATACCATTCTGACAAATAAGTATGTAACCATATGATGGCAGCAATATGCTTAAATATGTGGATTCCAATATGCAGTATGTTGTAACTTGTCTAAAAATGAAATATATGACTCTAACCAGTATTCTGAAAACATGCAGCAAACTATCGTGTTCAAACTGAGGCTTTCACATTTTTGACTGCAAAACAAGGACTGGATATGACTTCAGTTGCTGAGTACAATTCTAATAACTCTGGTCATTTATCTGAAGGCTATTTTTATCTCTTTAAATGTACAGAGAAGTATTTAACATCATATTTTGCTTTACATATATACAATACTCAGAGATCTACAGGAGAGTCATGCGTATGCAGGGAAGCACTTATCATTTTATTTCTTTAATATTACATGCACATTGTTACCACAGGACATGTGCTAGATGCCATGGAATTACCTACACACTTCCCCTTCCATACTAATTAAAGGACAATTATAATGTGCAACAGTATCAAACTGAGATGCTCTAGTGTGAGAATATGATAGAAATTACAGCATTGCTATAGAATGACTTCCTTTATCATTACCTGAAACAACAGGGGTTTCTTAGCTTGTGAAGTATTGGTTCCTTCAGTATCTGGATTGTGACTATCCAGCATGGACATAAGAGAGATTCTAAGACTGAAATACAAAAATGATGGATAAGTGGGGACTGGAAATCTGTTTTCTTACCCCTCTGACAATAATTTACTAAGATTGTTCCCAGAGACAGTTTTGCTTAAAATATAGTGAGCATATATTTCCATACAGTGAATCTGGGCTCCTAGGGCTTCGTGGAGGAAAAATGTTGCAAGGAAAGGAAGTGGCATGCCCATAACTTCTCACAGACAAGGAGATATTCCTTAGAAAAAACTCCATAATGTTAATCAAGGGAATATCTCAACAAAACCTAGGCTTCCTCTAGGCCTTAGTTTAAACTAACAGTTAGTGTAAACCGGAAGGTGAGTGGTCAGTCCTCTCTTGTGCCTACTCTATAACTCCAAATAAGATTAATAATGTTTAAACTTGTTTCATAAAGTTTAAACAGCTTTAAAGAAATAGAGTTATACAACTTTACAGCTCTTACTTTTTTGTTTGCTTTAACTTAGCTCAACCAGCCTTTTTTTTTTTTTTGACTAATCACTTTTTAATATTAGTTAACAAGCAAGAATATTACCCAAAACAAACAAACAATCAAAATTTTTACAGATTTGTTTTCTAGATAGTGGAAAGAAGTATTTTTTTTAATCATTAGATTAAACAGATTACAATAGATATAAATAGACGGAAAATGTTAGTAAACAATTTCTCATCCAGGGATCAGCTCAGTATCATGTATAGTTTCATCTATTTGTGGTATGAGATGCTATACAGAAAAGATCAAAGGTGTTTCAAAAAAGGATAAATATTCATTTGGTCTGTATGGGTTTGTGAAAAAACCAGATAAAAAAAACCAGATAAAAAAAAAAAGAAAACCAGACTTCCCTCCCTCCCTCCCTCCCTCCCTCCCTCCCTCCTTCCTTCCTTCCTTCCTTCCTTCCTTCCTTCCTTCCTTCCTCCCTCCCTCCCTCCCCCTCCCTCCCTCCCTCCCTTCCTTCCTTCCTTCCTTCCTTCCTTCCTTCCTTCCTTCCTTCCTTCCTTCCTTCCTTCCTTCCGTCCCTCCGTCCTACCATCCTATTTTCTTCCATAGATCTTTAATGACCTTACAGATCATTTCAAAGGTGTGTGTGCATTGTCTACTTTAATGGCAATGAAAAAAAAAAAAGTAATTCATGAAGAAATTGGGAAGAGCAAAACCTCATGATTTACTAGATAGAATCAAAGTGTAAAACAGTTCTAAAGACCATGTTGTGTCTTGGTCTTGACAAACACACCATTATATATTTAACAGTGAGTAGACACTGAGTGTATATTTAATGGTAAAGATGTTTAGCCATTGCTCAATAGGTGTTCATGTATAGACTTTGTCCAGATCTATTCACATTAATGCATTGATATTTTTAGGAAAACACACATAATAATTTGATTCTGCAAGTTGCAGGTCAAAGGAATAGAGCTCAAAGTTTTGCTAAATGAGCCGTACTTGCATAGAATAAATACGCTGAAGGAAATGTGGGTTTGTAGATTCATTCCCCAGTTATGCATAAACCTAACCCATCAGCATCCTAATATACATATATATATATACACATATATTTGATGAGTCTTAACTCTTTATTCAAAAAAATACTGACTGCTTTTTCCTAACTTACAAGATGTTCTGAGAACAGGTCTTTACAATGATCAGATCCTGTGGTGATGGGCTTTATATATATATATATAAATCTGCAATCTGTACCTAAGCAATTTCCTGTTATTAACATAGTCCTATTTTATTCATATGTCTAAACTACCAGCAGTAGTCTCTGAACAACAAGTAATTTATCAGAGAATACCATGTGTCAAATAAAACTGGAAGACTCAGGAATAGAGAAACTACATAAAGCCAGAAATGATTTACTTTTTTTTTTTTCATGAGGTCTTTAGTCATTTATTCTTGACCATCACCTACTACTCCCAGCTTCTTCACCTTTTTGCATTTAGAAATCACAAAACTGATAACTAGACCTTTGACATTGATGGTCTTTGGACTAGGTCTCACTTATAAAGGAATTATGTTTAAACAGATGCCAGTAGTATTAACAGAACTTAATAGTGCCCAGACTATATGTCCTAGCAGTTTCACTGACATGTTACCACACATTGACTTCCATACTTGAAGTCTTAACCTAATGGGTGCTTCCACTATGTTCAATTCTTTTTTTTATGTCAACTTTTTCTCCTTAGAATATTACTTCTAATTTTCAGTCATTTACCATATGAGATAAAATCCACATAGAGTTCATACAAGTCTCAGAGTTCCTGCTGCTTCTGTTTTCATTTTATTTAGGTTTATTTTTCTAAACCACATGTTACTATATACCTTGCCAATGTAACTCATTTGGAAATAATGTATTAATTCAAACAATGTTTGTTTTGAGGAACTCTGATAGCTTTCAGCTGGCTAAACACACTTAGATAGCATCCTGTTGGTTTCTAAAACAGAACTGCAATGCTGATATGCTTTCCAAATGACAGCTTTGATGCAATATCCGTACAACATACGAATATTTACAGTCCAGTATTACTTAATGATAGCTTTTTCTCAGAAGTTGTCAAGTGCCAAAGTTCATGCAGTTCATGTATATAGTTAAATTAAAACCTCAACTAAAATATTTGCAGACAAATCCTGCATTCCCGAGCTCTACAGAAACCATTCAAACATATCTACATGATAACAGGATGGGCTAACTAGATAATTCTATGGCAAACTAGCTCTACTGCTGTTTATTTTTGTATAAAGTAGTTGCTAAAACTGTTTTCACACATCCAAAATCACATGCAACTTGATAAACTTGATAAAACAAATATAAAGAATGGTTCAGGAAAGGAAAATGGAACTCAGATTTGTTTTTATGGCATTTAATAAACTGCCTGATCATTTTGTTTTCCAGGGGAAACAAATAGCTAAATGCACCATATGCAAAGCCCAATGAAATTAAATTCAAGTGAATTTGAAATCCTAGCAGTTAAATATGGTGATTCATAACTATAAGTATGCTTTCATAATTTTTGTTTTTAATTTATTTATTTATTTATTTATTTATTTATTTATTTACTGTTCCCTGAAAGGCTTAGGGAAGCATTTATACAAAAATATATACAAATATACAAATAAATGTTATGTGCATTATGAGTATACTTCTATAGTACAATACCCTTTCATCTCCATTTGAAAAAATGAAACTATTTTACTAGTGCAGCAGCAAAATATTTTATCTATTTTAATTAAACTCAAAAACCCTAGAAAACTAAGTAACAGGTAGATAATTGCCTATTTATATAGAATATCTTTGCTGTGGCCATACACACGCATACATCAAATGTTTGCTTTTCTAGGTGTCTCTGACAATAGCATTCCTTCATAGTAATTTGTATGGGAAACATGTGTAACTGTAAATAAACTTTTTAAAGTGTAGGTATAATATAATCACTATTACAATACTGTGCTATTTGCTGTTAAAACACTAATAGTTCAGGTTGATCAGGGCTGCACAATCAGCTTATCTCTAATTAATCATAACTAATGTTATCTAGGCTCCATGCTGTTAAGACAAACTAGTTATAGACAAACAGCAGTTCTAGGATCATTAGCCAATGTTTTTCTGGCTTACAAATTGCCTACACTATTTGTAAGTATTACATAGAAGAAAAGCATCTTTTGAAGGACTGTGGGCAGGGTATTTGATTCCCGTATAGGGAAAAGCCTCATTCAACTACCCAGCTCTGTAAACTTTCCAAAATAAATTGTTAAATTTAAGATAATTTGTGCAAACAATGAAGAAGAGTAATTTGAAGAAATCAGAGTTTCAGTAGAGTAAGATTATTACTCATTTCTGGAAATTGTATTCCATTTCTCACTAAAAAACAAAGAAACAAAGAAACAAAAAAACTGCCTTATGCCTTTGAAAGTTATCTGGGAATTTGGGAATGTCCACTGGATGACTGTCATAACTTGATAATTTCCTTCTTTCCAAAGTCCTGATAAGAAGCCACGATTGCCACTGATGGTCTTTCACAACTAGACAGTATCTATGCTTAAACTTGATTCATGAGGGTTTTCTTCTCTCTCGTTTCGTCTTTTGGTTCACCAACGACTGGCAATGTTGTTGTAGTCTCATAATTTCTTTCAAAAGAATGTGCTTAATGAATGCTTTTTAAAAAAAAGTAAATTTCGAGTGAAGAGAAACTTCAGTCAATCTTCAGGATGTTCACTGGAGAAAAGCCAAAATCAACCCATCCTAAACAAAATGGAATCCCTGAGAAAGAATCGCATCTACAAAATCAAAAACAGGTTTGTTCCTGTGTTCCTGGATGGATTGCATCAATGCCATATAATTACTCTCATGGCTTCTTACAATACCAGCTATAACAAAGCAATAGACATAAAATGTGTCAGTGTACTTCAGAATGACAGCCATCTTCTAAATAAAGCATGTTTTCTGTCTGTAGCCTCTGTTCTGCAGCATAAGGTGTACAGGTTCCTCAGGATACATCTGCAATGTCATGTTTGCACAATCTCAAGCTTAAAATTTATTTCCTATAACATCTTTACTATCTACATGATTCTGCATGTTCAGACTCAACTTTGGGATATGCCAGTTTGTTCACTGGCAGAGAAACTATGTGTTGGAGAAGGAAGAAAAAGAAAGGATGGAGATCTGCTCTGTTTCAGCTCTGTTGTTAAAGAAAGTAATTGGCATGGCTGAGTTGGGCCTGAATTAAGTTGTTCTGGCTCCAGTCCCCCCAGATTATATTAATTTGCCTATGCCATTCTAACATGACTCAATCACATAATCTCAGTGTTCTACTAAAACTCTGTTAGATATGAAAGAGACTTTTGCTTTCTGGGGTAGTCTTTATATAGTTATGTTGTTATTACATTAAATGGTTTTAGTAAATAACAATATGGAGGGGATATATATGGGCTAAGGTTAAAAGGAAGGCCACAGAGAGAACATGATTCTGACATGGATGAGACAGAATACAGCTAAAAGTTTAAAAACTGAAGAATTTGTATGAAAAAAAGCAGAACCTCAGCTAGCCCTGCAGGGGGACACTTGCCTATTTCATGAAGAGCAGACTGGATGTAATCTATGTGATGTAATTCTTAAGCACCTGTGATTCACTTACATGACTGTAAGTGAAACAGGCAGGTTAGGCCACAGCCCCCATGGTGCATTCAAATGTGTGAGGGCATTGGGCATGGGCCCCCTGCCTGACAGCCAGAATATTGATTTTGGAAATGCCCTTGCCACAGATGTGTATTTTGTATATACTCTATTTGCAGGCATATTTGCATACAACATCTACAACAGAAGATATTGTAGACCACTTCTATGAAATCTAGCTGAGTACACAGGCATAATGTTGACAAGTTTGCAGTGATGAGGACAGATGGAGGGTCTATCATGAAAGGGTGCAGCATATAACTGGCAAGCACAAGCTCTTACTGTGAAAATTCCCTAAATGCTTGACCTTAGGATGAGTGTAAAGATAAAGTATTGAGGCAGTCTGTGCACAACTTCAGCGGCTGTACCTGTCCAGATCTTTCAGATGTCTGAGATACACTCAGAAGTATACATATATTAGAAGGGCAAAGCACAAGAGAAAGGGTGCCATGCTATAGGCAATAGGTGTATAAACAACCTTCTGATGAAAATTCCTATCTCACATACCTTTGTTATGTCCTGGATGTGTACCTGAAAATTACAATAAATTGAAATGAATACAGAATGAAGAGCTGATAGAAATTGAAGTCAAAGTTTGTTTTATAAATAGGAGGCTAAACAATGTAGAAGAACACTTACAATGTTAACAATTTTTATTATTATTATTATTATTATTATTATTAAATTTAAAGGCATTCTTGTTAGTGTGAAATAGATTTATCCACTCCACACCTATGGAATGCGAAAAGTTAGGTGGTGGCAAGTCTTACAGCCTGTGGGGTCAATCTTGCCCCTAGACATGTATATATGTCATTTATCTGCTACAATGCTAGCTAACACTTGCTGATTTTAGAAAATATGTGCATACAACTGTGGGCAAGACTGAACAGTGACTTTTCAATTTGAAGATTCTTCATACAAATGCAAATACTTTTTGCAATCTGATTCTAATTAACAATAGAGTCATTCATTCATTCTCTCTTTAACAAATGAGCAGAAATCCCCTTTCTTTAGCAGTACACAGATATTTGATAGTAACTAAATATTTGTGGTGATTATGTGTTACAAGATCTGATTCTGTTGTACTTAAGATTCAAGTCCTGTTTCCATCTCAGCTGTAGGCTACAAAACCACTATGCTACAGCATACTTGCTCAAGGGCACTGGAAGAAAAATCCTTCCATCCACAGCTGCAAAGAAAGAAGTGGATCCATTTTGTGACAACAAAGAAAGCTTCATGGTTGGCCTAACACTTAGCTCATTTTCTACATAATAGAAAAGTAGCTACTGAATGTCAGCAGTGGCAGATAGCTTGGTCTTTTAGTTGTTTGAGTTCACTGTTGTATGAAACTTCCTAATGATTCAGTTAATCCAAATAAAATCAAAGTTGTGTAACAGTGCCCTTCAATCTGCTGGCTAAACTATTGCTAATGCAGCCCAGTATGTGGTTAGCCTTCTATTCCACAAGAACCTATTGTTGACTTATATTTAACTTGTCCACCAGAACCCCCAAGTCCTTTTAAGCTAAACTGCTTCTATGAGACTCTTGTTTAAGATTAGAGGCAAGAAGTGCAAAAACAGTGTTTTTTTTTTTTTTTTTTTTTTTTTAATTCAGGTGACTACATCAGAGTACTTACATTTCCTAGCAAAGATTAGACATCTCTTGCAGAGATTAGAAGATCTTGAAAAGATTTACAATTGTCAGTTATAGACTCTACTATAATCTTTAAATTACTTCCTGTAAATTCTCAGCAAGTGTTGCAATGATACCTTTTCAAGCTAAGTACCTATACCCAATGTCTACAGTAGTGTGGTGTGACAGAACCAGATCTGTTAGTGCTGATATTTCATGGATTTTACATTGGACTAGCTCTATCTGGTCTTATAGACTGAACACCTCTTAACAGCTGGGGTATATTAGGTGCACTCCCAGCAGTCATCTTCCAGTTTAGTTTCATTCAAAAGGAATTTAGCTCATGTATTCCAAGACTATTCTATGATCTCACTTGAGATGCTGTAAGTGGGGACAATTGAGAGATTCACTTCAAAAGACATTCCTATCTAAACTAAATACTAATATGGACACATCTGTGGGTTCCTTCTTAGATCCTTGGGGACATGGAAATCATACCATCATGACCAAGTGCTGGAAGTAAACCCTGTAGCTGGAACCTTACTCCATGAGACTCAATAAGGCCTGAAAAATATGAGTAGTATCTCAGAGGTTTGTATGGAAGACTTCAATGATGTATGTCCCTAGCAAAGTATCTACCTCTGTGTTGACACAAGAACTCTACAATTCCATCAGAGACAGAGAGGTGGCAAGAAAGAAGTTTTGGATCTCAGCCATCTAGATGGGAATATAGTGACTCTGAAGGTGTTTAAAGATAAAGTAACATGACTAAAGGTCTATCGCACAAGATGCCAGAAGCATCAGTACTTCAGTCACTTAATATATATTCTACAAATGTTGAAAGACCCATTGTCAACAGAAGGATTATTAGTATTCTTGGATTTTGTATTGCACAGACTAGCACAAAGTAAGCAACATTGATTCCCCTGAAGCAATCTGACTAAAACTGGGCAGTCTTAGATATGATTTTGTACAAGATACAGAAGCACTTTGATCTGTAGATAAGTATCCTTCTGATGTTCTTAGCCCACCATTTCACTCTTGCATTCTAGAGGTCTTGTGGGTGTCACCTTACTGCTATTACCTGTGCTTTATATACTTATATATTTTATAAATATAGTTAATCTGCCAATACTGAAGCATATTTTTCTGAAAGTATCTGGCTATGGAAATCAAAATGTTTAATTAGGAGTAATATCAAACAATATAAAAGAGCAAGGATCTTGAGAGAACCCTAAAAGCATTTAAGGGAATCATAAAACCCAAAGGAAATTTGAAGAGTTGCTGTTGTATCTGTGTATGAGTTGTAGTGGGGAAAAAGCACAACAAACAAATTTGTCCTCTGATTAACACTGTTGCATTGATTTGACATGAGATATACCAGATAGAACTCAGGGGCAGGCAACTCAGGAGGACTACAAATATGTAGTGAGGTTATACAGGGAGGAAATTAGAAGGGTCAAAGCCCAGCTAGTAACTGTAACTTAGCCACTACAGTAAAAGACAATTAAAAATGTTTTTATAATTGCATAAACAAGAAAAGGAGGACTATGGATAATCTCCATCCTTTATTGGGTGCTAGGGGAAACCCAGTTACAAGAGATGAGGAAAAGGCTGAGGTACTTAATGCCTTCTCTACCTCAGTCTTTATTAGCGAGACTAATTCTTCACAGGGTATCCAGCCCACTGAGCTAGAAGACAGAGGCAGGGAGCATAATGAAGCCCTTATGATCAAAGAGGAAATGGTTAGTGACCTACTACACCACTTGGACACTCACAGATCTATGGGCCTGGATGGGATCCACCCAAGGGCTCTGAAGGAACTGGTGGAAGTGCTTGCCTCGACACTTTCAATACTTTTCCAGAAGTCCAGGCTAACCATGGAGGTCCCAGTTGATTGGAGGTTGGCAAATGTGACACCCATTTACAAGGGTAGGAAGGAGGATCCAGGGAATTACAGGCCTGCTAGTCTGACCTCAATGCCAGGGCAGGTCATGGAGAAGATCGTTTGAGTGCCATCAAATGGTATGTACAGGATAACCAGGTGATCAGACCCGGTCAGCATGGGTTTCTGAAAGGCAGGTCCTGCTTAACTAACCTGATCTTCTTCTATGACAGAGTGAATGGAGCTAAATGCGGTCAGTAGTGGTGTTCTCCAGGGCTCAGTACTGGGGTCAGTTCTCTTTAATATCTTTATTAACAATATTGATGAGGGGATGGCAGAGCACCCTCAGTAAATTTGCAGACAACACCAAATTGGGTGGGAATGTTGATCTGCTGGATTGTAAGATGGATCTGCAGAGGGATCTGGATAGGTTGGATTGATGGGCTACATCCAATCACATGACATTCAACAAGGCTAAATGCTGGGAGCTGCATTTGGGGCACAACATCCCCATGCAGTGGGATAGGCTTGGGGAAGAGTGTCTGGAAAGTTGTTCAGCAGGAAAGGACCTGGGGGTGCTGGTTGGCAGCCAGCTGAACATGAGCCAGCAGTGTGCCCTGGTGGCCAAGAAGGCCAACAGCATCTTGGCTTGTACCAGAAACAGTGTGGTCAGAAGGACTAGGGAAGTGATTATCCCCCTGTACTTAGCACTGGTGAGACTGCACCTCAAGTTCCGTGTTCAGTTTAGGGCCCCTCACTATAAAAAGGATAAAAGGATACTGAGTTGCTTGAGTGTGTGCAGAGAAGAGCAACAAAGCTGGTAAAGGGACTAGAAAACAAGACATATGAGAAGGGGCCGAAGGAACTGGGGCTGTTTAATATTTGCTATGTGCATGTCATTATTTTACTCTATCAGACAGTATTATAAGGAATAATCATCTTTTCAGGTGTTTGTTCCATGCTAATTTTTTCCTTCTACAAAGGAAACACAACTACATGGATTGCACAAGTTCTTGACTAAACCACTTCAGTTAACAGCATTAAAGACTCTTTAACTTATAACGTAAAGATCAATTTATCTAGATCTGTAAGAGAAATGCAGTTGTCCATTACTACATTTCATCTACCTGCATTTTTAAAGAAATGATCTTGAACTGTAATATGAATGAATCCCTATCGTAGTTATTTTGCAAATGGTCAGCCAGCAAAAATGATCCATTGCTTCCAATTCCAGAGACATATCATTCTCCTACTACTTCTGTGTGCAAAGATGGAAAAAAAAATGTCTTCATTCAGGAAACAGGAGTGGAACAGAAATCCATGTTTCTTTTAGTACAGCAATTTCAAATGTAATATTTGAGCTATAGCTAGACAGGAATACATGAAAACAGACTGAAATTCGTTCAGGGCTCTCATTTGATGCAATCCTCTAACATGGCTGGATTACTGCTGAAGAAAGAAATGGTCACTCTCCTCTGACTGCTGGTAGAAAGAATGCCATTCCCTATATAATAGCTGTCCTACAAGAGTGGGTACACTATCACTGACAAAGTCTAGGACTCAGAGAAGGATACACATATTTTACAAAGAGAATTATAATTGAGGAATTTTTGTTCCAGCACATTTCTGGCTGTTTTCCTGCATCTGTCTCAAACAACGAAGACACAATCAGTTATAAAATCTCAAGGATTGTGAAGAGGCTAGTATGAAGATTTTGATGTGAGATAGTTAGGAACTTTCTTGGAATAATTTTGGGATTTATCTGCAATAAAAATAGGTCTTACTGCAGGCTATTTTCGAGAATGTATATTAAATTACTCATAAGGAATGATAGGCTATTATGCTGACTAATCTGATGCATTATTTGGTTCCAGAAAATCCAGCCAGAGAGGACTCGAGGACTGACCAATGTGGTATTGCATCTGGTTCTACTATTATGCTAAAGTCATGCCTTGCACTAAAGGACGTGTAATTCCAAGTAGGTGTTCCCAAAACATCAGTATGTGTCCTTCTTTGGTGCTATGATAATGACCTTGTTTGCAGAATCCTATCTTTGCTTGCTTGTAGCTTTCCATCTCAGTCTCTGACTCAGTATTTGGGATGGTTCAAGTTCAAGTTCTCTGAAGAATTCTGTGTCTTGTTTGAACATCCACCTGAGATTTCTGAAACTATGTCAATTAACATTTTGTAAAACATTTTTACAGCTGAGGGCAGAGGACAGTGAAATGTGAAATCTGTCTGAAGAGTCTAAGGTCAATAATGATTGTATACTATATACATACATGACAATATGCATCATTTAAGAATGCGCTCAATATTTTAAAGTAACATTTGTACCACATTATATGAATGACTCTGAAGGTTGTATTTCTTCATATTCTTCAGTCCTCAGGTCAGAATTTAAACCTGTGGTAAAATTCCAAATGAAATTAAGTCGCCCAGCACCCTCATAATAAACACCTGCAAGCACTGTCAGCCATGGATTTTCATAGATTTTCATAGTTCAGAGGGAACTGTGTCAGCTCCTGCTCAAGGGAAGCTCAGGATGGACTGAACTGACTTCCTAGATTACTTAATGTCTGTAGCAAGTCATTGCTATAAATACAGCAAATTTATAATCACAAACTTCTCATCTATCTATAAATAAACAAATATAAACTTTATGATAAAGCCCTACCTTTCAAATATTGTGGTGGTCTGAGTAGAGGTACTAAAAGTAAATTAAGCAGCATGATTTAACTGCTCTCCAGTTCCTTGAGGTAGTAGATACCTTGATCATGTTGATAAGATAAATCCAATAGTGCTTGAAAAGCTGTCCTTTTTTTTGTTTATTTATTAGATATTAAAATAAACAGATAAAACCGACAACACAGCAAAACATTAGGAAGAGGACCAAAACTCTTAGGAAGACTTTTGCCTCATTGAATTTAATTCTAGAAAGCTCACTGGTGTTCTAGCCAGAAATTAGGATTTTCTGCTTAAGTTTATGTTTTGGTAATGTTGTCAAGATGGTACTGATTATGTTAAAAATAAAATTATGTTTCAGAATGATCCAATGAAGTCTCGAATACTGATGTTCTAAGAAACTATTCCTCAGAAAGAAAACTATTCCTACGAAACTGTTCCTCAGAAACTATTTGTTTTGGGCACAGTTCAAAGTTCTTGAACTCACTGTGGAGAGAATTTATAGATCTTGTTTGTCCGCGCTTTCAAATCCCCAGAAAATGTGTGCACATTAGCTACCAGCTGAAGAACACAGCCCTAGTTCTTGTTGACAAGATTTGACCGATTTAAAGTGCTGCAAGTATGCTTGTAATGGCTTTAAAAAGGGCTACTTGGACATTTCCCTCACAGCTTAACCAAACTCCCAGCAATTGTGCAGTTTTCTGTGATTAACTAGGTGACTTCTCTGTGCAATATTGTTTTCTCTAGAATGTCTATGAACTCAAATATTTATTTATTTTAACATTAAACAAGGGAAACTAAAATACTGTAGGAAAATGCCACTTCAACTAAGAGCACTGTTCATAAATTGCTCTTGCAGATGTACACAAGAACTGATTTAAGAAGAGCTGTTCTTGTGAATCAATAATCTTTCTTAAACCTTTTAACATGATTTCACAAAGAAGTCTCCAGTGTAGCACTGCTGCTTATATTGATGCACTTCACATAAAGTTCAATTAAAACTGGAAAAAGATAGTTGAAAATAGATCACTGTGTTCAAATTCGTAAATTCTGCCATAGGATTTACAAAGCAGTAGGATCAAATATTTACACACACACACACACCCTGAAAACAAAACAAAACAAAACAAAACAACAACTAACCAACCAAACAAAACCATCTAGCACTTAGCACTTTCTTTTTAAATGCATAAAAGCCGTGGCAATTGGAGGAAGTTAGTAAAGCGGGTGCTGCTAACTCACTGCATGCAAATGATTGCATGACTCTTGAGATGGCAGGTACAGCAGAATGTCTACTTGATGAACCTGGAGAAAACTTTACATTTCTCCCTATAACTGCCTAAAGATAGACAGATTCTATAAATGAAAAAAGAAAAAAAAAAAAAGGAAACATATTAGAACTTGGCTTCTGGGTTTTGCAACTGTCATACAAAAGGCGAAATGTATTACAAAAGATCGGGAAAAAATGGTACCCTATAGCAGACATTCTGTTTAACAGCAGTGTCTACTTTTTATTAATTTTTATTGAAAGGTAATTCTAACAATTTTAATGCCATGATTTTCCTTATAAAAACATAAAAGACAAACAAGTATACCATGTTTTGACTGTGGTTTTTTGTTTGTTTGTTTGTTTTTTACTGTGTAGAAAAGAGTGGCAAAATATTTCTAAGCAGGAGGATTGTGGTTTAGCAACAAATATACTTCTTGCTTTATTGATAATTCTGGTATCACCAATGAGGACTGTACTAGGTTTTGATGGGACAAGTGAACTTGATAAGGGAGAAATCAGAAATTTAAGTTGATGAAACAGGTTAATTTACTATATATGATGGTTAGTTTCAGAGCTGACACAGTATTTTATTCTCCCGACCACTTAAACTGTAATTGTTTGGTTCTTGTTCCTAGTATTAAGAACAAGAGTGAGAGAGTATGTCAGTTCTTATCATGTAAATAATAGTTTGCTAATAAGCTGAACTTGGTCTACCTTTCCTTTCACCACATAACAGATGTGAAAGACCTTAGCTGCTAAAACCCTTGACTATTTAGAATTACTGAATAGCAGAGTATTAAAATAGTGGTAATATAAAGGACCTTGCTTTCCTTTGTCCCGTTGTCTTAATAATCTTCAGAATAAGAAAAGTGAATACTTCATGGTCACGTCATTGTTATATCACCAATTTGCTTCATTAAGGAAGTTAACTTTCTAGGTTAATGATGAAATTTAATAATGGTGAATTAATCTATTATCAACTTCATAAATAATGCTTGTTCAACAGAGTTTTCCTTATTTCTCTATCAAGAAGATTAAAAAAATCATGCTGTCCGATAACATTACAAACATTGTTTGATTTAGAAGACCCAGAAATATGGCTTCATACCACACAAACTGCTGTACAGAAGGGTGATATTACCCACTTATTCATAATCACCTAATGTTACCATGTATGGTTGAATCAATTCAAAAAAAGTTGCAGAACTGACAAGAATCTCTACAAACTTTGCTCTCTAGGAGACATAACAATAACACTCAGCCCAAATTAAGAAGCTTCTGCTCTTAGAATGGTTCAAAATATTTTTAGTGCAATTATGCTGGACTTTCTGTTTTTCAGTGACCTAAGTATTATAAAATATTTTTTTTTCATATTTCATAAAACTCTAGGTAGAAATGTAGTTTGAAGCCAAATACAGATATCAAATAATAATAGTAATAAAATAATAATTTTTTTTTTGCTAATTGCTATATTAAATCTTAATTCAAAATATAAAGCTCCTATACACCTCCTATTTCCTGATTCCTTTAAAAAGGTGTATATAGCTTGCAATGTGTTTACTTGTCTTGCTTTTCCTTTAGTTGATGAATTTAGATTTATTATATCATTCACTTCAGGCTTGGTGAATAAGTCTGAGAGTGAGACAAATTGATTTTCTTGTTTCATGTTGTTTCTTTGCCATTGAGTTTCCCAAAGTATGGTAGATGTCAAGAATCAGCACAACTTTGGAAGAATGACAAAAATTTATGCTGATGGCCTGTCTGAATCACAATATTTAACAAAATGTACTAAGACACTTTCTTAGACACTAAGAAAAAAATTATTCTATTCCCTTGGTGCACATTACAATAGGAAATACTCTTAAAGAATAAGGGGCATCCAGGGTGATTTTCAAAATTAACTGAGGAGTACCTTGGGACAGGTCAGCTAAAGTAAAAGCTGCAACAGATTCACCAACAGCAGTACATTTCCAGGGCTAGAGTGTGGCAACTCAGCAGGGAAGATGAATATCAAAACCAAACCACATCAGACCCCAAGGAAACCATAAAATACAGGCATTTTGGAAAATTATAGACTTAGGGGATTTTTCCCACTTCGGTTAATTTGGGGGGGGGGGGATGACAAAAACAAACAAACAGAGATATATTGTTAGAAAAAAATAAATTGTGCAGAACTGATGTTAAAACTTATTTTTGTGCAAGCTAAATAACATTATACATGAAAATGAACTTTAATATTTTTTTCTTTGTGGAGCTGTTTTAGTGTAGTAGGGACTCTTTCCTCTTCTGTGATGTTCACACATGGATTAAGGATAGAAGACTCTTTTACATACTGTTTCAAGAAATTTTTGAGGACTTGAAATTAAAGAAATAAATTTAATAGTTTTTTCTAAACTAATATTAGTTTCCTATGTATATAAATAGAAGTTGCATACCCATTTTAATAGGTGCTAAAACAGTCTTAGAATATTAGTGACTATTGGGATTGGAAGCTTTGAGGAACTCTAACATACTGTAATTTGACTGCATATCTATCTAATGAAATCACAGTATTATTTTAACAATTCTTCTTCCATTGCTTAGAAAATGGCATTAATGGTCTTACTCTCTTAGCACAGAAAAAATCAAGTAGCTATACGTCAGCTTTAATTGATATGTTTTATGCCATTAAAATATTACTGAAAAGTATTGAAGTATAACATTAATGTAATTGCTTTGGCCCTATTAGTAATGGAAAATCAAAACAAGGTGATTTCATTTTTTTCTCATCTATCAAATTCTGACAAAGAAAATATAAGAGAAATTCTGATTATATTTTGTAAACTCTGGAAAAATTATAATAACCGATGTATTTACCTTTATGGATTTTCAAAATGAAGAAAATGAGCTAGTTAGACAGATCTGCATTTTGAAGGGACATTTTCACTTACATAAGAAAAAAGGTATAAAGTTAAGCATATTATATACTAATTCTTATAACCCAAAGGATACAGCTGTGCTTTAAAAAACGAAGTGAAAATGTAATTACCTAATTTAGCTTGGTAAGAGCTACTTTTTCTTGGCTTTTTGCCCAGAATATGCTTATTACTTCTTCAAAAACAGCATGGCAAACTCTGAAAACATAAAGAAACGTGTTGCAGAGAGGCAAGAGAATACATTAATTATAAACATAATATTTAAGGTTTACTGCCTACACAGCAGTAATAGCATTTGCATTAATTTCTACAGAGAAAATAATACCTTGACAATCAAAAAAGTGAAATCTTCTGTTTATTGACAAAACAGGAGCAGCTAGTCCTTACCTAAGAGCATGTTTTAACATCATTCTGGGAAGGATCTCCTGAAATCCTAAGAATCTGAATTTTCACTTTTTGTATCATATAAAAGTATCATTTCATAGAATCATATCATATAAATCATAGAGATAACCACTCAAGAATTTCTTGAATGCCCAAATACAAATACTAGTATAGACTACTCAAAAGGTTCTCTTAAGATTTTTCCTGTTGTACACCCAAGAACAAACTCTACAATTTGACTGACGTATATATCAGTCTTTAGGAGGGATAATACTGCAGTGGAAGATTAACTAATACAGAAAACAAGAGCCCTTAGAATGCCTCTTTTAGTTTGCTGAGAATTAGTATTTCAAGTGTCCTTCAAACTTTCAACTTTTATAGCAATTTAGGCACGTGCATTAGTCTTTTTTTCCTTTTTTTCTTTTTTTTCCCTAATGCATGAAATAACTTGTAAAAAGACTGATTAAGGTTTATATGTTATTTACAAAAACTCCATGTTCTACCAAGGTTCGTCACCTTTGTGCACACTGCAGTCATGTGCAAAAGGACATATCAAGGCTACGGAGATGATTATAGGACAGAAGCACCTGTTGTATGAGGACACGCTGGGAGAACTGGGCCTGCTTAGCCTAGGAAAGAAAAGACTGAGGGGAGACCTCATCAATGTGTATAAATATCTGAGGGTAGTGTGTCAAGAGGATGGAGCCATACTCTTTTCAGTTGTGTCCAGCGAGAGGACGAGAGGTAACGGGAACAAACTGAAGCACAGGAAGTACCAGCTGAATATGAGAGGGCATTTCTTTATTGTGAGAGTGACAGAGCAGTGGAACAGGTTTCCCAGAGAGGTTGTGGAGTCTCCTTCTCTGGAGATATTCAAACCTTGCCTGGGTGCCATACAATGTGCTCTAGATGATCCTGCTCGGCAGGTGGGGTTGGACTAGATGATCTTCAGAGGTCCCTTCCAACCTTGGTCATTCTGTGATTCTGTGACATAGCCTAGATATGTCATATTTTCTGTTTTTCTTCATGCAGTACAGAACATGAAAACTACTGCTGTGTACTGTTGCCATGCTGTGATGATAAATCATTTTCATTACATCTTTTAATGCACTGTTCATTAAGTATGTATCAATTCAGAGTCACATGGAAGGGCTGAGGTGGGAAGGGGCTTCTAGAGGCCGTCTGGCCCAACCCCTGCTCTAGCAGGGCCACTTAGAGCAGGCTGACCAAGACCACGTCCTGGCAGCTTTCGAATATCTGCAAGGAAGAGATTCCACAACCTCTCTGGGCTGCCTGTGCCAGTGCTCCATCACCCTCACAGCACAGATGGGTTCCTAATGTTCAGAGGGAACCTCCTGTCTGCCAGTCTGTATCCACTGCCTCTTGTCCCCTGGCACTGGGCACTGCTGGAAAGAGCCTGGCTGTGTCCCTTCAGGTATTTGTAAACATTGATGAGATCTCTCTGAGCCTCCTCTTCTCCAGGCTGAACAGTCCCTGCCCTCTCAGCTTCTCCTCGTAGGAGAGGTGCTCCAGGCCCTGTCATCTTAGTGGCTCTCTGCTGGACTCTTTCTAGTATGTCCATGTGTGTCTTGTACTGGGCAGCTCAGGACTGGACACAGTACTCCAGGTGCAGCCAATACTGAGTGGAAGGGTCACCTCTTGCTTTGATGGTGATACTTTGGTTCAAAGTATATGTATGGCAGCCAAGAATACCATTAGCCTTCCTAGCAGCGAGGGCACATTGCTGTCTCAGATACTATTAGAGACTGTTTAGTCCGCAGAACAGGTAGGGTCGTGCGAACAACCAGTTATGTGTCACCACGTGACTGTGGTCTATCATCCACGACACAGGTGTTGCACCTTACTTTGTGCCACCATGGCATGTCGTGAGGCGGCCATCTGATGGCTGTGCCGCCTCAACATCTTACAACAGCTGTACGAGAGGACTACCCAGAGGCTCATCTCCCCTTTCTGACCAGGAGGTTTGACCCTGGTCAGTCTGTGATTTATTTTTTGTAACAATGCAGAAGGGTGGTGGCCGATCCTAAGCAACCCATTTGAGGACAGAGCTTGAGGCGAAGAGGCCAGCACGCAGGCAGGACGACCAGCCGCTTTCCGAGTAAAACACCAACCAAACAATAACTGCTAGCCGACAGACGAGGGGCTGAGGCACACGCCCCCCCACGCCAGCTTCCCCCCGCCCCCCGGAGGCCATCACCCGCCCCTCGGCGGGGCCGCGCCACCGCCCAATCGGCGCCCGGCGGGAGCCACGTGACCGGCGGGGAGGCGGGGCGAGGGCTCGGGGGTGTGGCCGAGTGCCGAGGCGGGTGAGGCCGCGCTGCCCGGGGCAGTTTGCCTGGGCCGGTGGGGGGGAGGGGGGGAGCAGCCGAGGCGCGTGCACGCGGCTGTGGCCATGCGCTGCTGGCGGGGGGGGCGTTGGGCGACGTCAACGGCCGCTGAGTGGCAGCCCTGAGGGATTGGGGCTGCGGAGCGGGGGTGAAGGGGGTCGGGGGAGTCCCGGGAACGGGAAGTGGAGCCCCAGGGGCAGCTCTGATGCCACGGGGATTGGGTTCAAGGCTGCAAGCGCTCCTCTGAGCCTGCTCGGGACGCTGGGGTAGCGGGGAGGCAGTTGGTGGGGTCTGCAGTGGCGGCGTTGGGGCATTTCTGAAAGCCTCTCTGGATCTGCGTGTGCCTAAGAGCTCCATAAATCCTGCCCTTGTAGGTCTCTCAGAGGTGTAACAGGGTTGACTCTCCTCGTCATACCTGAGCCTAACCTTCTGATCCGGGCTGCTCCCTTTGTGAGGTCTGGCTGCAGCTTTGGCTCGTCCCGGCAGGCTGCGCTTTGCTTCAGGAGCAGTTACCCTTCCTGTCAGAGCAATGCTTTTGGCCTGTCAGCTGCACATTACGAATGCAATTCTTGCCATTTTGCTGCAGCGTTTTAATGGAGCTTTCGGTGGTTTCGGTCACAGTGCTTGAGCACTTGTTTCTGTCAAGTTGTTTAACTGTTTTTGTTCACAGCTTTGTTCGTTTTATTTTCTCTTGCTCTTTGTGTCTCGTTCTGCATATGCTTCTTCACCTTGCGGTTTGGTTCAGAGTGTCTCCATATGCATGGTCTAAGTAGCTATTGGTGCCAGTGTGCTGGTATTTTGTTGTTTTCTCTTGGGTGGTGGTGGTGTCAGTTTCTCACCCACTAATACAGGAGGTAGATTGTTGATCAATTTCAAAGAGCCTTTGCAGGGTAGATGCTTGTTGACAAGTGCAATAGTGAACTCCATGCTGGTAGGACTTGAAAGCAGAAAAAACAGTTACAATCGTGTTCAAACAAGTGATGCCTGAATTCTCAATAAATAGTAAATAGAATCATATAGCAGAACCTTTTTCAGAGTCTCTTAAGGAGATTCTGAAAATGTGGTGCCAATTTATTTTACACTAGGATACCTAGGATAATGTAATCTCTGAATTCTTTTTACGTTAAAGCTGAGATGATATTTTATTGTAGCACATCTGAGGAAGTGTGTGTGTTTTGTCCACATTGGATTTGTAAAATGGACATTAAAATAGACTCTGCCACCTTTGGACATTTTTAGCCGAATCTTTATTCCGACCATTGCTATAGTTAAGTTGAAGGACTCCTTACGGTTTGTTTCTGCCTGGATATAGCATCAACTGAAAGCTGAATATAACTGGTGACACGTTCATATCTGTGATGCTCACTCTGATTTTGAGACG
Source organism: Anser cygnoides (assembly GCF_040182565.1). Classification (NCBI taxonomy): domain Eukaryota; kingdom Metazoa; phylum Chordata; class Aves; order Anseriformes; family Anatidae; genus Anser; species Anser cygnoides. The sequence goes on along the minus strand of NC_089873.1, from coordinate 71,066,353 downwards.
CATGCCTGGGTGGAAGTCTGAGTGCAGTTTAAGTACTTTTACATTTCATTACATGCTCCTTGAGTGTTGTCTGCTTCTCTTTGAACACTGTGGACTTTTAGACCAGTTCCTTTATATTTCTTTCCAAGTGACAAAACCACTGCCAGAGGTTGGTGATGAATATATCTTGTCTAGACAATGTTAGCTGTTTATGTGGTGTCAGGCTGATGTTCAGGATGATGATATCTACATAGACTTGTAAGTGCCAAAATACAATTACGCTGTAATGTGTATTTCTGGTCCGGAGGAACAATTGAATAGCAGTCTTAATGGCAATAACTGGCATTCTCCAAATGTTTACAGAACTGCTAAGACATCTAAGTACCGTGCGTATCTGAGCAGTTGGCTTGATTCCTCCTGGCTTCCTGAAAACCAACTTCCAGGAAGGCTTGCAACACCAAATGGAAAACGTTTGTGGTATGATGGAAACAAGATTTCTGTGAATCTTTAAATTTAAAAGTTCACAATACCTTCGTGCCCGTGTTACTTGAGTCCATTCACTGAGATGGCTGTTGATGATCTGTGCAACTTTTGATTATTTTAAATGTCCGTATAAGAAAATTTTTTCTACTTTTGTAAAACTAATTTGATCATAGTAACGGAGGAAAAAGATTTTGTTGAACCAATATTGATATTTTTTCCGTTATATTTTTTCTTTTATATGTATTTTTTTTCCGTAGTGTGGGGGTTTCAGGTTGCAGACAGATAAATTTTGAGTCATATAGGCTAAGCCTACCTTAAAGTGCATTATAAGTGGTGGACTATCTAAAATACGTAGCAAGTTGCTTTTCAGACATTTTATTTTAACATCTGTTACATTTCACCACTTCGTTGCCTGTAAATTTATAATAATAAAGTACATCGGAATTTAGGGCAAGGGATGTTTTCCTGTTTTGGTTACCTCATGCTTCTAAAGATTTAAGGTGGCTGTGCAAATAGCCATTGCTTGTGTTATTAAAAATGAACACTGTTAGTTTTAGAGTTGGCTTTAGCTTTCCTGATAATGCCTATTACAACCTCAGTCTCCTTCCTTTATTCCTGGCATACCCCTTAAGCAACAGTACCTGCTTTTTAGACTTTAGTCTCTAGAAGTGGTACAATTTTTACAGAAATGAATTAAGTGATTTGTAGTTTTCTTAATGTAGAATAATGGAGAATTTCATAAAATACAATAGGAATTGTATTCTTTCTTTCTAAAGAGTTAGATGGACCACTGAAGTATTTTGCTTTTATGAGCTAGCAGGCTTCTCCCCTTTACATTGTTCAGTTGACAGGCTTGTTTTTGGAATGACTGAAATTAATGTTATGGTTTCTGCTCTGTTTCAATGAAGCCAAGGCTTAATAAGGTGAATTTGATTGCAGGGTATGTTTGGAGAAGGAGAATTGGGTATCCATAAAATTATTATTAAGCAATCATAGAGGACTATCTGAAGTTAAAAAAAAATGAATTCACTTTATTGATTTGTACTTACTTGTTTGTTAAAGTGGTGTTAGATATTCCTAAAAGGATTTTAGGGATAGCATTTTTTTATGGAACTCTCCTGCAGTTTTTCATAAGCTGGCGGTAGGTTCTGTCAGCCTTGGCTTGTTTACATATATAAGGCTAATATTTCATGTTGATAATATCGTTACAGATATTGTCTAGTAAACTTTACAGGCCTTTGAACAGGAATGGACATAATATTTATAGATTCCCAGAAACAAAAACATATTTCTAATGCTTGTATTATTTTGAGCAGATTTTATACCCTCACTAGAACACCATATGCTGAACAGCTTCAAGAAAAAAAAGCAATTTTTATTAGTTGTCCTTAAAGTGATCACAATTCAGTGTTTGTATGTATTTCAGCTAACAATCCGAAAATGACTTAAGTTTAAATGGCTAACTTCAGTTACTATAAAATAAAACTTTTGTTATGTTTGCATGAAGTTCTAAGCCTCTAGGAAAATGAAGCATGCCCAAATTATTGTGCTAATTTAGTAATAAAAAAAAAAAATCTAACATCTCAGGTAGTTTATGGAACACTGGATTTAAAAACTTCCACCTACTGAAAATGAGAGAGCCGCAAAAATAACAGAATTTAATCCTAACGCTAGCAACTCTGATAAGTTTTAAAATGTAGTTTTCATCTATTTGGTAGTTTCTTGATAAAAGACCCAAATCTGAATCTTCTAGCTAATTTCTGTGAATCTCCTTATCTGATAACATATGGCATGTTAATACTCTGATACCAAGTTTTCAGGTGCAGTGAAATTCAGGTGCAGAAAGTTGGGTCTTGTCCAATTCTTTTACCTTTAAACTCCCAGGAATAGTACCTCTTACCTTAGTGCAATCCTTCCAGAAAAGATGGCAGTTCTTTGTGCATTTATGTAAACTACTCTTAGGTGATTATGCTATAATGTGTTTTTGTTGTTTTATGTTTTTCTTTAGAAAAAGGTAATTAAAATTATTATGCTGGTGGCAAGGGTGGTTCTGAATTTTGACTCTTGCTTCTGTTCTTCCCTTTGTATTATAAAGGAGGACAACTTTTACTGGAGAGTAGATTGCTTGTAGTTCATGGAATACAACTGGAAACTGGCACGAAGGGCTGATAAAAAAGTTTTTAATATTTATTAGTATTTGGAAACAAAGGAAATAGAGCGCAAGCATATATTAAGGCACAAAACATCCAAAAAGCAAATTCTTCCAGTGAGGGAAAACTACAAATTTCAAGGCTATGACCTCAAATGTTTTACTCAACTGTTGCTTTTGTTTCAGCAAATGACTTACAGAGGGACTTGATGTGAAGCATCATTTCTATAAAAGCAGTTCGCAGTGGCATTACCAATATTGAAAATACCAATGTTTGAGTATTGGTTGTTTTTTGATTTTTGTACTTAATGAAGAATCGTAATTATGAAGTACTGCATTCTTAAGAGTATTTAGCCTTTCAGCCATTTTATGCACTAAAATAGCACATGGACATGGCAGTACAGTCTCTTTGAATAGAAGCAGAAAAATGTAGTTTGACATCATCTGTTTCAGCCAGATAAATGTGTACAAATTATAATAAAGAATTTAGGGGATGCATATATTCTATTTTGCTTTTAGGCTCATCTGAAAACAAAGTGAACATGAATGCATTTTACATATGCATGAATTTAGTAGTAACTAACTAGTTAGGACTTTTGGTCTTCATTTTAATGGGGTGTTAAATTCATTCCTCTCCTTGCACATGTTCTGCTTCCTGAAAGCAATGCAGGGATGGATACATCTAAACACGGGTAATAATGTTACTGGCTGTGGGGTGCCAGAATTTCAGAAGAACAACGTGATGTAAAATTTCTGATATGGATTTCATACTTAACTTCAATATGAATATTATGAACACTTGATGGAAGAGGTGCAACTCTTAGTGAGCAGAAGGGGATGACAAATAATTGCTCTGAGCCATGGACATTCCAGAGAAATAACTGTTGTAGGTGCTTACTATTGTATGTGTTCTCTTGGGCACACTCAATAAGGGTAGTAGTAGTCTGTAAGAAGGTGAGCAGGTTTAGAGATGCTTCATCTATAGTTATGTACCCAGAATAGGGACCTGCTTTCCAGGAGGGTCTGATCACTAATCCTTGTTGAGTGAGGTTGGGATCCACATTTCCCTAATATTATTTGGGCCTTTCCATAGCTTACAAAGGTGTGTGTCTGTCAAGAACTACCTGCTGAGCCGGGGTACAGAGGTATAGGGTATGATTATTGTTACATCCTGTAAAGGAGTTTTATATATATATGTATTTTAAAGTAGTAATTGCTCTGAGATTGCCCTGCGCCTTCATTAAGTGTAGTATATGCTTACAGATTATGGCATGTAGATGCCTGCTACGCAGGAAGAATTGAGCTCCTGAATTCACTGGAAACTTTAACAGATAAATGGGGTTGCTTCTGGCTTTAGGTCAGCATCTAAGGGAAGCAGTAACATCAGGGCAACATGATTCTGAAGTACTTGTGATTGTATAAGCTTCTCCCAGTTTGGTTCATTGCTATATGGTAAAGCATTAGGGAAACTATAAAGGAGAAAAATGTATTAAATATTTCTGTGTATTACACCTGCCTCCCACCCCAATTCAGGTGAGCTGACTAATTTTCAAAATGGGTTATGGAGCTAACATAACAGCTACAGAATTAGTAGCTTTTCCATAAGTGAGAGTGGAGTTCAATTTTCAGTTTGTTGTGGCAGAATCTGTGCTTTTTGTCACTGTTTCCAGTAGGCTTTGCTAACGTTTTTTCCATTAATGCTGTTAATGATGATTTCATGAAATGTAAAATAAATAAATAAGTTAGATAAAAATAGATTTATTTGTTAAGCCAGTGAGGTTACAAATGGCTAATCATTGACATTCTCATTAAAGCTTATGGGATCACTCATCTGAGTCCATATCCTGCAAAAACTTTTCTATAATTTACCTTTTACAGTCTGTAGAGGTATGAGAAAGCATCAAGTCCTTGTGCTTGTCCAGATCCTGTTCTGAAAAATAGTTAAGGGATTCAGAGTTTTCTGAGTTGATTTTTTATTTCTGAGGCTCATTAACTTTTTCTAATATAGTGATGAAAATGTTCTCAATTATTTAAAACCAGATAAATACTACTGCAAACATATATGAAAAACTTGGTCAAGTTTAAAAGTAAAATTTTGATATTTTTGACAATGATTGTAGATGTTTTGAAATTTAAGTAGCTAGAGAATGTTAATATCATGGGCATTTTAAAAAAGTAGTTCTAGGAATGTTTTGTTATCAGGATCAGAAGATATTTTCCACCGTCATTAAATAACACATAAAACCAAACAGTTATGTTAGTTTACAAAGGTAATCATGATTATTGTCTATAGTATTAACCTATATCTAATTTTAAACTATAATCTTTTTTAAACTATAGCAGTTTAAATATTTCTTGAATCAGTGCTCCCATGGTCTTGAATTATTTTTAACAAGCTTATTTATTTAAATCTCTTTTCTCCAAATCTGTATCAAACAGAAATTTTGTTTATGAAATATAACAAATTATTTGATATTGCTATTTTGTAAATATATTACCTTCATAAAGTCGTAACAGTATAATATGATTTTATAATTAGATTTCCAAATTGGGTTTTTGAGATAGGTCTTTATCTTCTTGTAGGCATGCTTTTTGCCGTGTTTGGTACAGCACCTTTTTTTTTTTATTATTATTATTTATTTTTCACTGTAAAATTTTATTTTTTAATAATAAAAATATCTGCCTGGATTTCAGAAAGGCATTATTTTTACCTGATGTCTTTGAAAGTCATTTTGTATTCTCAGTCCACATTAGATTTGTGATTACTGTATCAGAAGTCATAAGAAACTGGAAAGAAAGAGTTTGATCTGTGATGTGGCCAGTGACAGTCTTGTTTTGTTGAAGAACTCCAGGTACACCTGATGTAGAATTTAGGAGTTTGAGTTGCTTTTATGTTCTAACAACAACAAAAAAGGAGGATGGCATTTTTTAAGACTTTTTTTTTTTTTTTTTTTTAGTAAAGGAAAAAAAGGTAAGGATCCTCGGTTCTCAGACAGAAGTATGAGGTAAGGGAAAAATACATTGCATGGTCTTTGGTGGTTAAAAGGACAGTTAGTGTCCCTTTGAAATTTGCTTTATGTCTTTCTGCTCTTTAGAAGCCTTTGGTTTAGGTCTTCTATTTCAGTAAATGGTGGCTACTCTTAACTCAAATGCAGAAAGTGAATTCAGTCCCCTGCTCCATTTAAATGCAGAGCAAAACAGGTTGTTTAACCTGCTCCGAAAGTAATCTTTTTTTTTTTTTAATAAAAAAAAATCCATCTTCATTTGAGAAGCAGAACGTAGCAACCCATTGTGGCAACTTCATAAACAATTTGAACTCAGTATACAAGATTACGAAGGGACCTCCTGTAACAACCTTACATGCTTTAAAATCAGAATGTTGTAAGCAATTTTTTCGCCTCCTTTCCTAGGGATTATGTTCAAGTGGAATCATTCAAGACAAAACAGATCTTTGTTCCACTGATACATTGTTGAAGTTTGCATCATACCGTGTGCAAAGTTGCGGGAGAAGCAGGTGTTAAAAAACTAGCCTAATGTTATGCTTGTTGTTTTCTCAGTAAGAATAAAGCCTAGGAATCTAAATGCATTGAATGATAATATAGACCTGCTGGGAAACAAAACAAAACTGCTTCCAGCAGAAATAGGTAACTAATGACCAAGGTCAGTAGCAAAGGGGGGAATGAAGTCAAAAACTTTGAGTGGTACACCTGACAACTCTGTTTGCATGTTATATTTCTCTGAGAAGTTTCCCAACGGTTTGTGCAAGGGCCTGTCAGTGTCTTTAGCAATGTGTGTCTCTGCTAAGTCTGGCAGCAGATTCTTTGTTGTGGTGTTAGGCTGCTGTTCAGCCTGGACAGAAGGACAGTGGTCAACAGGTAGTGTCACTGCTTCAGTTGTGGCTTTTTCTCACGCTTTCTCTCTCTCGGGGGTTTGCCCAAGGGGTGAGCACCACGTCCAGTTTCAGTTCTACATAGGCTGAATATGTGGGCATTATTTTTCCGACTGTCCCCTGCAGTAGAAGAAGGGACTAGAAGGTGCCTGATTTAATATGCATGCTTGCGTGTGTTGGGCAGCCATAGGCTGGCATGTAGTGGCCTGCTTCTGCTAGTCAGATGTGTTATCTGCAGGATACGGCCATTGATAACCTGTGAAAAGCAGGGTCACTAATTTAAGTTACTGTGTTATCATGCTTCATCAGCTGCTTCCTGTAGGTGTTTGATCACAGGCCATTGAAAGTCACATGAAGGCTGTGCTACAACAGGTGTAGCTCATTTTTAAAAAACACTTATACTGAGTGATATATAAAGTTTTTAGGTATTAAGAGGAATGCTTATGATGAGATATTTATTAGAAGACATGATCTGCTATAATAGTTGGTGAGGTTTATATTCAGAGCTCCACCTAGATCAGAAAAGTGAATTTGGATGTTAGTGTTATCTTTGTGAATTACTGTGTGAGAGAGTAGGTAGTAGCAGTGCTAGATGAGGTTGATTAATTAAGCTAGGCTTCTTATGAGGCATGAAAATGAAATTTGAAGATTTGAAATAGAAAAATACCAAAGGCTTGGACGTGGCTTGTGATTCTAGGCTGTTGCAGATAATTGAGGGACCAAACTAATCTTAACTTCAAATAGGAGACATGAAAATAGTAGTGGTTCATTGCTAGTTAATTCTTTTCTGTGCCATCAAAAAATAGTTTTTTTCACAAGGACAAATAGTAGTGGCTGTGCTTTTCTGTTAATATTTCTGAAAAATTTCTGAGGTGGTTTGTACCACCTAGACGTTATTTAGTGATTATTCTAGAGGTTATTTAGTGATGTGACAATGAGTCCTTAGCTACGTCAGATTGAGGAACTGATTGTTTGGCAAATAAGGTGTTGAACCATGCTGCTGATGCAAGAGCATACTTTTAATTTAATCATAAGAATTATTTGGCTCTCAGTTAGATTTGAGCACAATAAATTGTAGGGAGAAGAATAAGAGCAAATCTGCTTTCACTATTTTAATTACAGCTGAAGTCTGCATAGAATGGGGAGATACCAATAAGTACATATCAATTTAGTAAAATGTTGATTGTAGTTTGGTTTATTTGAAATGTGTTATATAGTACTGTGAAAAGGTTTCTGTTAGCTTGCAAATAAATACAGTATCGACTGTTTTGAAGTAATTTTGTGTCTCTTTAAGGTATTTGAATACTGTGAGTGTAGGTAGAAGATACTCAAAATTCTGTGTACTGTTGCCAAAACTTGGTCTCATAGTTCTTTCCAGTTGAATTTTTCCTCATGAAATGTTTGTCAAAATGCGCTGCTAGAATTGATTTCATTTATCTTGAGGTGGAGTTCGAGGGAAGGCTGGAGTTGTGTTACTTTAAATTTTAATATACTTTTATGTTAAATATGCCTTATGTTCTCTTATGCATTTTATTTATTGCCGAGCATAGGACAGTATTTATTTATTTTTTTAAGTTTCTGAGGAACAGAGACCTACAGTCAACTTCTTTGCACTAGGCTTACCCTTTTTTTCAAAACTTTAACAACACTTTCCTGTGTTACAGTACTTGAGTTCAGTGTGTGTGTATAGAGAGAAATAAACTGGAAATCCTGTCTCTGAGGATTGGAATCCAGTGTAGTTTTAGATGGAAAATGAAATATTTTAGTATACACTTGCCAGTTAAGCTTTTAACAGGACTTTCCATGGGTGCAACTTCTGAAATGGAAATAATGTAGAGTTTCTAAAGACTTTTCCATGTGATATACATGCCATAGTTGACTTGCATGTGGTTGCTGAAGTGAAAATCGATATCTGGGCATGACTGACTATAGATTGAAGGGGAAATCGCACATAGTTTGAAGTGCTGGTTATCAGTGAAGACTTCTGCCCTGTGATGTGTGCTGCTGATGGGTGTTTAAGTTTTTGTCCTGTTTCTGTCTGTTACATTGGAAACTTTAAATAGTTTGATTTATGCCTTTTTTTTTTTTCTTTTTTTCTTCTGGACATTTTCTTCCAGACTTGGCTAGAACTAATTTAGTAATGTAAAATGACTGCAGAAAGGGTCTCAGAAAACAAATGTAGAAATACTTTTGTTTGAAAGTTACAGCCCATTCAAAAATGATCCATACAGAAATGTAATATGAATATGGTGAATGGCAAGATGAGATACTGAAACTCCATGATCAGATTCATTTTATTATTAGAAGATTAAAAAAAATTAGGATTTTTCTGAATACTTTTTCATTATTAATTAAGTTATGTAATTTAGCTGTCTAACTATCCTGATATCGAAGGTATATGAGATTTGATGAGGTACATGGGTGATAAATACATGCATGAACGGCTTGTAATGCCTATCAAAACGCCTGGATTGTCCTTTGTTGGGGTGAAAAAGGCAAGTACTGGTTCAAGAAACATGTTTCCTTTAAAATGAGAAGAGACAGGAATTAACATGCTTGAAAATCTGAGAGGCTAATCAGATTTATTTTTGAAAACTATTACATTTAAATTGTCTGTGTGCCCTGAATACAACCTCTGCCCGCCTCCTCACTCCCCTCTAAACACGCACATATATTGCCCCAGTGGTACATGCACAGTTGAACAGACAAAATGTCTTTTAATTATCATTGCAAGAATAAATATATAAAGGCTCTATATTTTCAGCACACAGTTTTACGTCAGTCACATTTGAAAGGGGCCAAGATAAAACTGCTAGAAAATTAACTTACAGTAAAAGTCTTTAAAAAAAAGTATTCAAAAAGTGTAGAGATACTGATCCGTCAGTTTATTTTAATGTATCAGTTTCTTTAAGATGGATTAAAGAAGTTAATTTATCCAGTTAGACAACCAAGCAATTTTTCTTTATTAAAAAAAAAGGAAAAATAACATCAACATGTTTTTATTTTGAAGGATCTTCAGCAAGTATGAGCTATGCTTAAATGGTTTATACATACATTTTCTTAAAGTTTAAAATAGATTGATTACAGTGTCTAGAAATCTATATAACAAATGACAGTTTTTATTAAAAATAAGTGTTTAACATTTTACTCATTATCAGTGAAAGAAAGTAGTTTTGATTTTTAACTTTTTTGAGCAATCAGATATTTTAGAAAATTCATTTTCTTTACATAAAGTTGTTGCAAAAGCCTTTGCAGAAAATTATAGTAACTACCTGAAACTTTTAATTTTCAAATACATTTATTATTATTGAGTGTAAGTATAGGATATTAATGATTATTGTTCAAATATTCAAGTTGACTTTAGCGAAGCAAAAATTTTCTCTGGAAACTTTGACTAAAGATAATATAATTGCCCAGTAATTAATGCATTTAAAACATATCACTACATACAGTTTACTCTTTGGAACCTGAATTTCTATGTCTATTTCTATGTCAGTGTTGCTAGAAGGGATGGCTTCTGCTTAGCAATTTTTGGATAAGTTTCAGTAGTTTTCTTTAAGTAGTGCCCATTTCAAAAGCTATTAAGCTGAATGTATATGTATAGAATGAACTTGCATATAATTTACTTGTGAATATGTAAGATACTTGTTAACTTTAAATACTTCATGGAAATAAATGACCACTGGAGCTCCTTGTCTTTTTCTTGTACGTTGTGTGCATGGCAGCTTAGTATCTTAGAACAAATATCCGAGGTAAAGCCTTTATTTCCAAGAGCATGCATTCATTTCCAGTTTAACAAAGGTTTTGAAGGATACTCAAAATTGTGACCTAAAATGAATGCATAGGAGAAAGAACAGTTATTCTTCCTTAGGCTGGGAAGATGTGGAACATTCTGAATTAATCCCACTGTTATGAATGGAGGTTTGGCTCATTATAAACTTTATGCATCCAATTTATTCTGCACTTTAGCTCTGAGGCAATATATGTTTTATGAATTATCCATGTTTCATGTGTGTGCATGCTAGTGTAATATACGGATGGAGATCCTGACTCCTCTAATAGCATGATGCCACCATTGCTGCTAAGAGAAGTGCTGTAGAAGTTAGTTGCACACCAACGCAACAAGGTGGTGGTGGTATAGTGGTGAGCATAGCTGCCTTCCAAGCAGTTGACCTGGGTTTGATTCCTGGCCAACGCACATCATTTTTTTTCTCGCTCTACTCTGTGCTGGTGCAGCTTCGCCTCGAGTACTGTGTGCAGTTCTGGGCAGCACAGTACAAAAAGGATGTAAAACTGTTTGAGAGTGTCCAGAGGAGGGCTATGAAGATGGTGAAGGGACTAGAGGGGAAGATGTATGAGAAGCAGCTGAGGTCACTTGGCCTGTTCAGCCTAGAAAAAGGGAAGCTGAGGGGGGACCTCATTGCGGTCTACAGCTTCCTCACGAGGGGGAGTGGAGGGGCAGGTGCCAACCTATTCTCCTTAATAGGAGAATAGGTGATAGGATAGGAACCAGTGACAGGACCCATGGGAAGGTTGTCAAGCTGAGGCAGGGGAAGTTTAGGCTGGACATCAGGAAGAGGTTCTTCACAGAAAGGGTGGTTGCACACTGGAACAGGCTCCCCAGGGAAGTAGTCACTGCACCAAGCTTTTCGGAATTTAAGAAGCGTTTGGACTGTGCACTGAGTCACATGGTCTGGATTTTTGGGTAGACCTGTGTGGAGCCAGGAGTTGGACTTGATGATAATTACGGGTCCCTTCCAACTCGGGCTATTCTATAATTCTATGATTTTGAAAGGTGATTAATGTCTATTTAGTGATATGTTTTTTTTGCTATGATGATATTATGGAAGGATCTGCTTGTTAACACGTGTTGTATGATGACATTTTCCCTGCGCAATAAGAACTTTTCTGTTAACAGAATTGAGGAGGAGTTGTGTGGATCTTGGAAAAGAAATCTGTTGGGTTGCACTTCTAGGGCATGCCTAGCATGCTGCCTGTCTAGCTTTGTAGGCTAGGAGCCAAAAGTGAATGGGTTGTAGGATGGTGGAGAATCTGGCTGGTATTCTTGTCTGTCTGTTTTAGGAAATTATTTGTTTAATTGGTAACTGATGAGTTGTATTCTTGATATCAACGTCCTCATCACATACTCGATACTTAAATTACTTAAATAGTCTGGTGACTTGCTGAGTATGGGACCTTTCAAAAAAAATGTGTTTCTTGTTCTGAAATGGGCACAGTAGTGCCTTTATCAAAAACTTTGGGACTTGGAAAGGATGCATTCTAGAAATGCTTACTAGGTATAAAGTATCAACTTAGAAAATATTTTAAAGTACCGTGCTCTGACAGAAAAAGAAAAGAACTTAAGCATTGAGCCCTAATCCTATTTCCATTCTGGCTTGATTTGTGATCTCTGCTCTCAGCTTCCACATCGTATTGCAAAGGGTGTAATGCTACTACTATGTTTTTAAATGATTTTATGGGGCCTAATCAAATAAGTAGTAATCAACCTGTTCCATGAGGTAAATATACTTTTATTGACTGTAACAGAGAACATATGATAATATTAATTTGGTGAAAGGTCTTGTGACAAAAGTACTGCGTAACATGCTTAGGAGTATGCCAAGAAAAGAAGGAATATCAAGGAGAGATCATGTGCATGTTATCTGGAAGCGATGTTTTCTGTTGGAAAGCAAATCAGCATTTTTGTTGTTAAGGAATTGAGAGCTGGGCAGTGTGAAACCTTTCCAGTTTGCCTCATGAGAGTCATATGAAAATGAATTCACATCTTCGCTTGCTTGTATGTGAATTGAACCCTCTCTTTAGGAGATTGTGAAAAGCCATATTCATCTGTTTGATGTGTGAACAAAAAGTCAACAAGTCATCTTTTCAAGTGTTAGTAAAGGGGGAAGGGTACAATGATGATGCAATTTTCTTTTCATGTGGGAGGGAGTAATGCCTGTTCTTTTCTGCTTTTAACAGTATATCCAGAACTTGCAAAACAAAGGATGAAAAGTTTGCAAAATGACTGGACATCTTTTCTTTCAGTGTTTGGGTTACCTCAATTTATGTTGTTATAGAATCTGAATTTCCAGTAGGTAGTTGGAAGGAAAAAAAAAAGAATATTAAGGTATTTTTTTTTTAAAGTGTTCTGTTTCAAGACTAGCAACTGAGGCATGTGAAATTGGTAAAACTTTAAAATCTGAAACATAATCTGTAGTCTTTTTGATAATTTGATCATCTAGTGGTGGAGAAGTAGGTTAATATCTTCTCAAATTGGTAAGTACCGTCTCCCTGTGAGAAGGACTGTACTTCCAGGGTTTGGAGAAAGATGAGGGGAGGAATTTAATTGGAAAAGTGAGTGTGCATTAAGAGGCGTGCACTAATAAAGAATTGCTATTTATTTTTTAGTATAATTTGTATTGAATCCTGTTTTGCATGATAGAGTTAGTGTATATTAGTGGCTTTCTTTCATATGTTCATGGTCATCTATTGGCTTTTCTAACATATATGGAATAACATTTTCTAAACTTCGACACTTTGTTGTCACGAACTCTACAGAAGTTAAAGAAAAACAATATTCCTTTCATAATATTTAATTATTGTGTTTACTAAATATCCTTTATTTGACCTTTTTTATTTTTAATGAAGAGAAAAGCTGTTTTTAACTACATACCAAGGTGACCTACTGAACTTTTAAGCTCATGTTTTTTAAGTTTGTTTTTTTTTTTTTTTTCAGTGGAAGTAACGCTGAGTTAAAAACAGGAAGGGGTGGGGGGAATCCAACCACATTTGAGCCAGGCAAGACAATTCTCTATTCCAACTTATTTTTCTAATTATTTCAAGCATATATTCTGTTTTAATATTTAAGAGTTAGAGATTAATTCTTTTTTAGTTACCATTAATGATAGTCATTTGTACGTGTTACCATACATCCTTATGACCATATATTATATATTCATAGACTTATGGTTTTGTTTGACGTCATATTAAATTGTTGCTGTGATGCTGAGTTACTAAGATTGTATTGGAACTTCTATTCTCATATACTGAATTCAGAGTAGGTTTTACTACGCTGAATTGAATTTCGCTTTGTTCTCTAGTTTTTACTCTTGGAAAGCTTCTCCCTTCCTCATACAGACACCTCTCTCTAGGTTCTTGTAAAAATACATTACAGTGATTTGCTAATAAAAAGGTTTGATATTCAGGAATGTTGGATGTTAAAAGAACAGAGGCACAAATATTTCAGTTATTAATCTAAGTTGTTGAGATTTAAAAATTTTTAAGTGGAAATGCATTTGAAATATGACCATATGCATATGACCATTCTATTTTACTCTTAAACCTCAATTTCTTAAATTTATCCTACATAGGCTATAAAAGAAAGACTACTGTATGTCTTAGCATTCCAAAACTCTCAACAGTGGATATTTTTGTACTATTTATTTCTTTCCTTTCAAGTAAAAAATACTGCATTACATGAATAAGCAATTTACAAAAAAGTAAACATATAGTTGGAGTGTCCCATTCCATAAACTATTTCCTGTCTGGAACTGATACCTCTATATTCTTTTGAGAGAGAAGCATGAAATAACAAAGCACTGTATCCATCAAGACCAAGACGAAGATAAAGATAGAGATTCCTAAATCTTAAACTGACTCAAAAAGCCATTCGTTATGAAATGTTAACTTTCTCTTTTTGGAGAAAAAAAAAAAAAAAGGTATTGCAATTTCTAAATGTCTTACCATATTCACAGTTGAATCATGCAATTTAATGATTTTTGGAAGGATTTTGAGCAAATTAATCGATAACTGTTTCATATTACTGCCAGAGAATAAATTCTTGTAAACTTCTTTTCATGTTAACATCACCTCAGCCTTCTTCAAGATACATCTCTGAGTAAAGAAATTCAGTTGAGACTTTTTTTGAATTCATGATGAAAGTATTTCACTAGGATTTTGGTACTTTTGCTCCCCCTACGGTAGTGAAGACTTCTAGAGATACTTTCTGTTTCCTGCTTCTCTCTGGAAGTTGGTTTGTTAACAAACTGAATCCTAAAATGATCTTAAACAGAAGTTGGTAGTTATATTGGTAGTATAATTTAACTGGAGAATGGTCTCAAGGGTGGATTCACTTTTTTGGTCTCTACTTCTATGATTCTAGAGCTTGTAACTATTATTGTTGTTATTTTACTATATTATTCTGAATAAAATTTAAAGCATTGAATCATGGACCTTGGGTGGAAGGGAAGTCTGGAGATTTTCTACTCCAGAACTCTGCTTAAAGAAGGATAAATTAGAGTAGGTTGCTAAGAGGCTTGTGTAGTTCAAGTCTGAATATTTTCAGGGATGGAGTGTCTACAATTTCTGTGGGCAACCCTTTCCAATATCTGGTCAAAACTCACTATTCTGACTTTCTCCTATGCATCTTGTCCTGTCCCTGTGTGAGTCTGAGAACAGTCTGGCTTTTAAGAGGATTGTCTCCAACTTTATGATCCCTAGTGCAATAAGAATACTTTAAACGTGAGAGTTAGTTATTAAAGCCTACTGTGGTCACTTTGCTCCAGCATTTTCAGGGCAATTACTCACTGATCTTCGTTAACTAGTTAGTGGATGACAAGTCATACTTCTCTTAGCTATTTGTTGAATACAAATATATTTCCAGGGCTCCTGAGTAGCAGCAATCTGAATCAGGATCACATAGATTGTTGATCTGGACTTGATGTTAATTAATTATAGGTATGCGCCTGGCTGTGCGTAACAAATGTTTAATTCAAACTGCTATTTAATTCTAACTATTTTTGAGATTTTGGGGGTGGCTTTTCTAGACAGCACAACAGATTTTCATTATATCAGCTTTATCAAAATTCTCATAGGAGTTTGTATACATTTTGTGAATGCTTTGGCCTTTTAAATGAAAAGATATTTGTGATGGAGAAAGTTTTTAGAGGGATATTAAAGAAAATTTAAAATTAGTAAACTGTGCGATTCTTTTTTTTTTATATAATGAAACAAAACCTATATTTTTTCTGTGCTCTGGTCACAAGAAATCAATTATGGTGAAGACTGGAAACCTTGGAAGGACTTTCTATAAAATCTTAAGTTGTTAGAATTCAGTCTTCTGAAAAAGTATCCGTTGATTCTGGAGCTGTATTTTAGTATGATACTTTTGCTGGAGTTAAAATGGTCTTATTTTGAACTCATCTTTGGATACCTAGAATAAAAAAGTCGGTATTATTTTAAGGAGTACCTTCTAAAAGTTGGGAGAAACTGATAAAGATTCATGGTCAGGTAAAATCCTCTGTGAAAAAGTAAATGTTACTAAAACTGCTTATGTCAAGAGGTAACCGTCTGGAATTAAGTCCGTCTTTGTCTTGATAGAGAGTTTTTTTTGTTTGTTTTTTGTTCTTTCATGACCGTAGATCTCAGTGACCAGAACACTTGGAAAACAGACTATACAGATCTTCTCTGTTCAGCCTTCTAATTTGAAATATGTGCTAAAAGTGCCACTGTGGTACTTGCAGTCTTTTCTGGATGATGCTGTCCTGAGTACTTATGGTTACACATGGAATGCCCCTGTGGTCCATGGGCTGTGGTCTGGTATAGAGACAAAAATGGTCCATGCATGTGGTAGATTTCTACCTCAGGAAATACTCTGAAGTAAAACTCAACAATTATTTCAGAATCACAAGCAGAGTAGTATTTTAGACACTGGCCTGGGGTTGACACCTTTTTATTGATCTAGGTGAAAACACTTCTGATTTTTATTAATTCTTTCCTATGCATAAATGCACACCAATTAGTGGTAGTTTTACATATGTATACATGAGTTGAGGAGCAACAAATGAAAACTGTGCAGTTTCTATCTAATATTGCACTTTTTTCCCTCCCTGCTACTAATTTTTTTCTTTCCAGTCTGTTTTAGAATTTAGAAACTAGAACAGTTCAGATGGAAGGGATCTTCAAAGATCAAGTCCAACTACATGACCGCTTCAGGGCGAAAAAAAAAAAAAAAAAAAAGCACGTTACTAAGAGCATTATCCTAATGCCTCTTGAACACTGACAGGCATGGGGCATTGACAGTCTCTCTAGGAAGCCTGTTCCAGTGTTTAATCACCTGACAGAGAAATTTTTCTTTTTTCTTAATGTCCGGTCTGAAAACGTTCCCTGTCACAGCTTTGTGTCGTTCCCTCGCATCCTGTCACTGGTGACCAGGGAGCAGAGACAGGCATCTCCCTCTGCACTCCCCTCCTCAGAGAGCTGCAGAGAGCAGTGAGGTCACCTCTTGTCTGGAGAAAAGGAGCCAAGGAAACCCAAGTGTCCTCAGCCTCTCCTCGCAGGACATGCCTGCCAGCCCTCATACCAGCTTTGTTGCCTTCCTCTAGACACTTTCAAGGACCTTAACATCCGTTTTATATCGTGAAGTCCAGAACTACACACAATATTCAAGATGAAGCTGCACCAATGCTAAGTATAGTGGGAGAATCACCTCTTTTGGCTGGCCATGCTGTGTTTAATACCCCACAAAATGCAGTGTGCCCTCTTGGCTTGGGCACACTGCTGCCTTGTGCTGAGCCTGCTGTCAGCTGGCACCCCCAGGTTGATATGATATGAATATGATTTTACTAGTTTTCTGATGTTAGTTTCTTCTAGGTTATGTTTGAGCAATTGCCAGTTCTTGAGTAGATTTTCCATACAAGACTGTCATGTTTTTCTTCCTGTCTTAGGTGAATTTGAAAAACTCCCTACCTTCTCTGTAGGGAGCTATCAGGGCTTCTTTTGTGTGAAAATGGAGCTATTACCTTCTTCTTTTTTGTGAATCCATATCAATCTAGGGTAATTAAATGGACTTGGAATTTAAACTTTGTAGCTTTTTTTCTTGCTTTAAGCATTGTTTTAAAACAAAGCAAGCTGTATGCTGAAGATGAGGACCCACAAGTTCTTTAAAAAAAAAAAAAGTTACATCGATTCTGCAGATTATCTTAAATTCCATAAATAATAGGTATTAGAGATTTTTTGTTCATATTGTTCAGTACCTTTCAGGTGAGAGTATGGTTTGTGAATAATATCTTTATTTTAATTTCCTTATTAAGGACTATAGGCAAGGAAAGAAGAACTTTTGTTTATGATTGTATATAATCTTTGAAAAAATTTTGAAGATTTATTATACTTATAAAAGGTGTATGTATTGGTGTTTAATCTTATACTGTGGTTTATTTTCTTCTAAAAGTGTTTCTTAAGATTGGGAAAGGCAGTTATAGAAGTCTTGTAGATGGCATAAGTTGTTCTTATTACAGTAAACTGGTATAATTGCTGCAGCTTTTGCATCCACTGTTTTATTACATACAGCACTGTATTACATGGAAATACTATTATTTCAAAAATAGTTAGGAAGTTAGATATGAAATATATATGACGTAGAATCTTATTTGCTTCTTACAGGATCTGGACATTTCAGACGAGAGCTGACTCCCGAGAAAAGAACTAAGGGGTGAAGTTTTTTTTGTAAGTTTTTATGAATCTTAAATTCACTCTGGGAATGGATTGAAAAAATTGAGCTATTTACTTTTATTTTACATGTCTTATTTTGTGCAAATCAGTGTTTGACTTTTGTAACATTTCCTAATGTGCTGTTCTCAGTTCTAAGTCTTGAAACCTTCTAGAGACACTTTGGGATAAATGAATAGATGAACAGATGAATAGGAAAAGAAAATTCTGTTTGTTTCATCTACTGCTTGACTATCATCACCTTGTTTGACTAGACTCCTTGCAGATATTCTAAACTTGACTGTATATATGGCCTTAAAGAACATGATGTAGTGCTTAATGTAGATGTGCTTTTGGGTGTGGTTGTGTCCTCCTGAGGACTCCCAAACTAAATTTTTCCATGATTCCTTAAATATATTCAACTGTACTTCATTTGGGCTGTGGAAAAGAATCTTACACAGGCTGTCATATTTTCTTAACAGCCACATAGATTTCAATTGAATCAGTTGTAATATAAACAACTACTACTGTAAAATAGGTAGCTTTGCATCTGATTTCTTACTTCATTATCTTTTTATTAAAAAAAAAAAAAGTTTTAAGCCAGTGCTGGGATTGAAACGAACCTCTATTACTGGGAGTAAGTTCCTGTGACGTGTTCTGTGTTGTATTCTTCCCCTGAGCCCCCTTGAATGTAGCAGGGATCAGTTAAAGGACCGGATACACTGTATAATCAAATCCAGGCACCAACTGCTGTATTATTGTGCCTTTCATTGATGAAGTGCAAACTGATTCATGGTGGTGGATATTTCTCACATCCCGTTATATGACTAAATTCACATTGGCATTTTGTTTATACCTATTTTTCATGATCTCATGATGAAGGTAGTACATACAGCCCTTGAACATCTTTGTATGGAATGCTATTGTCCATCTGATTGAAGGATAAAAAGGCAGTTCTTTTGATTAAAGGAGCAAAATACTCTTGTTTCAGCCTCAGCCTACCATCTTTGGTGTAACACATTCAGTCAACAACAGTCCCTTCCAAACATTCTTTGAGAACTGGCATGTACAGATACACATCTGTACGCCTACAGAGATTTAGATGCTCAACCATAAGGAAAAGAAAGTAGACTTTCTTTTTCTCATGTAGCATTAAATTAAGCCTTGCATCTTTGATCTCCCGTTGTGTTGTACTTATATAGGATGCACGTTTTTCTATTAATTTGCTTTTGGCAGCAGCTCATTAATTTGAATAATATTAAATTATACTTTCCAAAGTCCTTAGCTTTCTTTTTCTGGAAATTTTAAAGCTGTTTGCCTTTTATTGTGATTAAAAGTGCTACCAGACTTGGGAGGGGAAAAAAAAAATTGAACTGAGAAGCATAAACCCCCCTACCTTTCCAAAAGTAGAAAATTTAATTGAATTTCCATTTTGGGGGGGGGGGGGGGGGCATTTCATTATCTGAAGAGACAAAAAGCTTGTATTTCTTCTTAAAATATCATCCTAATGTTTACCTTTGATTCCAGCCAGAAGACTTAGATACCTCATTAAATACTTGTAGCTTATTCAAAGTAATGAGTACTCAACTTGAAATAGCATATTTCATAATAGTAGAAGAATTTTGAGTATCTCTGAAACAATTACTAATTTATTAGTCATGCTTTAGGCATAAACATTGAATTTCTCATGGAAGTCTTGTGTAATTTTTTTTTAATTCCAACATCTTTTATCTTAAAAGATCACATTTATGGCAACTACTAATACAGTCAAAGTTTTCAAATTGAAAAATGGTCATAAATATTACTCTGGTCTTAGGTCCTCATGGTGTTGTTGATGTTTGTCTCTGGTTAAGTGTATACTTTGCTTTTTAGAAACAGATGATAAATACTGAAAATTTAATGCAGAATGTAGGAGCTGTAATGTGCTTTCCTGTTTAAAAAAAACAATACTGAATTATTTTTCTGTAATATTACTGTGAACTCTTCATTGAATAAAAAACAACTAAGTGAATGTTAACCACATGGATCATGCTATCTTTGTAGGAATTTTTTCCATTCAATTTTACTGTATAGCCAGCTATACAGTAAATCTGCAGAAGCTTTTCATTACAAACAACATACTGCTATGAGGCAAATTACAGAATTGGAAATTACAAAAATAAAACACTAAAAGGATTGAACTCTTCAGCGATTTAAAGAATTGAGCATTATTACATCATGTAGTTTCATTCTTTTTGAAGAAAAAAGCAAAAAATCACCTATATTTCAGTACCTAGTTAAACCTGTGATTTGTAGGAATTGATTCCTGACAGAGATGCCAGAGGAATTTGGCCTTAAAACAAGGAATGAGCAAACCCCTCAGAACAACCCCCCAACCGCCAATTCTGCTAGTAGCACTTGTTTAGTTTGTTTTGACAGTGGTCTTTGGTAATGTTTATATTGTTCTTCATACTGAGTTCCTGTCCATAGTAAATGAAATACATTGCTGTGATTATGATCTGAGTGTTATTAAACAAATTGCTTTCAGCGCTGAGATCTCAAGCAGGAGTGAAGTAAGGAATTAAAATTTTCTTAAAACAAACAAAAGCCTTTCCAGATAGTCTAAAGTTACTTTAATTTCCAATTTCCAAACATTCATATTCTGGTCTTTTTGGAGATGTGTGTCCTTTGGGGATATGTATATTCTTTAATCAGAAATTTCTAACACATGACTTAGTAGCTACTCTAAGTTGTTAAGATGCCATATGCTTATTGTGGAGTTCTAATGGGTATAGATCAGGAGAAGAGCAGAAAAAGAGGTTGTTCTCATTTTAAAATTGCCCATGGATGTTTGGAGTTCTTGCAGAAGAGCTGTGAGGAGAAGTTAACGTGAGCTGGTTTGAAGTTTTTCAATAAGAAGTTTATCATCTGTTCTGCTCTTTGTCACAGCATCTGTGATGCTTTCTATATGTATGCTTTATAAATGTATATATGTAGTATATATGCTTTCTAAATGACTATTTTCTTTGCTTCTCGTACATATCTTGGATAGGCTTTTTTGGAGCCTGCAGTTTCGGCCAAAGATTTGTTCTTCAAATAATGCGGTCTATGTTATGTCCGGTGAAGAAACAGCTAATAAGCCTGTCCTAGATCGAGCACATGGAATGAGTCATTTAGTAAGCAAAAACAGGCAAGTAAAACTGATATGTTGTCATAGGTAGGGGTTAACCACCAGCTGTATTTGCCAGAAGTAAAAATGCTGCAGCCCCACCCTCAGCCAGCTCCACACATACTGTTCTGACAAAACAAACAGCAATATGCTCTGTAAGTTTTTTCTTTAAAATGTACAAAATTCTGCAAGTAAGATAGCTACTTACTCAAAATTACTGACTAGATAGCTGTGTCCAGTTGAAGGTACCTGGCAAAATTAGCGGTGTCTGTTACTGAAGCAAACATATTTGATTTATCAGGTAATAGATCAGGACTTGATTAATTTGAATTCTTACTGATCGAAGGTAAACTTTTAAGTGAATGAAGAATCTTTTTTGTTCAATGTTTGGTGTCTCTACCACTTCTGGATATGAAGAAGACTGAGATTTCTGGTGGGATTACAACAGTCCTTCTCCTAACAGCAGGAGAGGGGAAGATGGTCTTTTTTCTGTTATTCTTTGTGAAAGACCACTCATCTTCCTGTGTATAAAAACATGAGTTTGGTCTGTGTGTTGGGTAAGTGCATTTAACAAAGTTCTTGTGACATATGTTAAGCTGATGGTCAAGGTTGGGTGGCTGCATTTTGTATAGGAAAGCTTGCAAGCATCTCAGATATACATATCTGTATTTGAATACATTAATCATGCTTTGTTATCTGTCAGTTGTAGAGAATGAAGCCCTGAGCAACCTGATCAGTGTTGGCTCTACTTTGAGCAGGAGCTTGGATGAGATAACTTGCTGAGGTCCCTTCTGGTCTAGTTTTGTATATTTTGAATATTGTATGATTTGGTGATTACAAACCTGGTCATAAAGTCTAGTCTTTACTAAAAATGAAGTGGCTTACATTTTCGTAATCCGTGGGAAGTTTTTTCTTTTCACAGGAGTGTGACTCTGGGGAGCTTCTCAAGCTTTGTAGGACATGACTGGAAAACTGAAATGTTTTGGAAATGGCCTGGGCTATGTTACCTACTGTGCTTTTTCCAACCGTAATTTCTATGAATCTGTAATTTTGAGGTTGATTTCTTGTTGCCCAATTTCACAGTTACTTAATTCCAGTATCAGACATACTTTAAGAGACCACATTTAGTCATGGTAAGAGTGTGTGGGTTGTTTTTTTTTAAGTCCTTCTTTAGATTGTCAGTGCTTAATGTATTCTTTCCTATTTTGATGCTGCAAATAATGTTCGTAGTCTGTGAGAAAGGAAAAGTTTGATATCCCATCTTAAAATAGCCTGATTTAAAAAATGCTTCTACTAAAGCTGTTGCAGTTCACTGTCAAACCTTAGGCTAGTTATGCAGCTTATTAATACCAGCATTGTGTTTCCGTCACAAGAATAGGGAGTAGCATTGAGAAATCGTATATTTGGGGATACTTTGAGCATTGTTATCAGCTAAGCTTGCAATGAATTATTCAAATATTTTTAGAGCTAAATGAACATGTACTTTCAAGGTTGAAAGACTCCTAAAAGTTGGCTTGATTAATTTTTTTCAGTGTGGTTCTCAAAGTATTAGAATGGTCCTGTTTCCTACTTCTTGCAGAAAGCACACTTTTATGCAAGAGGTAGCATTTTTGGAAAGACAGTATCTCCCAGTGATAGCTCTGGAAAAATCAGAGAATCAGAATATCCTAAGTGGGAAGGGACCCAAAAGGATCATTGAGTCCAACTCCTGGCTCCACACAGAACCACCCAAATATCAGACCATATGTCTGATATTATCATATGGAGCATTGTCCAAATGCTTCTCAAACTCTTGACAGGTTTGATGTCACTTCCCTGGGGAGCCTGTTCCAGTGCCTGACCATCCTCTCAGTTAAGAATCTTTTCTTAATATCCAACCTGAACCTCTTTGACGTAGATTCATGCCGTTCCCTCACGTCCTGTCACTGGTCACTAGAGAGAAGAGATCTGTGCCTGCCCTTCTGCTTCCCCTCGTGAGCTGTGGGCCAACATGAGGTCTCCCCTCAGTCTCCTCCAGGCTGAACAAAGTGACTTGCCCTCTAGACCCTTCATCATCTTTGTAGCCCTCCTCTGGGCACCCTCTAATAGTTGTATCTCCATATATTGTGGTGCCCAAGACTGCACATGGTGCTCAAGGTGAGGCCACACCAGTGCAGAGCAGAGTGGGACAGTCGCTTCCCTCGATGGGTTAGCAATGCTGTGCTTGATGCACCCCAGGATATGGTTGTCTCTTTTAGCTGACAGGGCACAATCACTCATATTCAACTTTCCATTGACCAAAACCCCCAGGTCCCTTTCTGCTGAGCTGCTCTCCAGTCTCTCATCCCACAGTTTGTACATACAATCCAGGGTTGCCCCATCCCAGGTGCAGGATCCAGCACTGGCTCTTGTTAAACTTCATATCTTTGGTGATTGCCTAGCTACCCAACCACCTTCTCCCTCAAAGCCAAACAAAGACCTTTGCAGTCCTTAAAAAGACTAGTATTTCTTATAACCAGAAATGAATATTGGACCATATTCTATTTTAATTTAACCAGATCTATCCACATTTTAAGTGTTGATTTAATAAATTCATCAATAAGAACTTGAAAATAAATTTGTTAAAATTTGAAAGATGTGTGTTTGAATTGATATTTTTCTAGTAATGTTTCTCAACAGTGGATATAAACTGTAAGTGTCCACTTTTGACACTAATTTGGAGATGTCCTTCAAACCTTTTGAATTCTTCTGTTTGAGCATGTTTTCACAGTGTTAAGTTTCTCCAGATCATAATCTATTTTAACTGAAATAAATTAAATTTGTATGTTTTGACACTTTATAAAAATTTTCTTCAGATTGTCCTTCATTCATATATTATGATTTTTTATTAAGAGCTTATACTTATACATGGCTTTTCATGGAAGTTTATAATATCTTGAGTTACTTTCATTAGCTGAGTTACTCTGCATTTTTGCAAAAGGAATGGCAGTTTAACTATAAATATATCAAAATGCCACAGAATTCAGGGCTAAAACTCAAAAATGCTGATCAGTTTGTAAAATCTAAATCAGCCCCTCCATGAAACATAGGGAAGGACCTCTGTGGTAACAGAAAGATTTCCAGAAATTCACCACAGGCTTTTTCTAAACTGCAGCTTGTGTTGATGCTGCCAGACAGCTAAGAAAAAAAATGGGAAAAGCAGGAAACATTTTTGAATTTAATCACAGTACTGATTTGGTAAAGCAGCTTAGAATTAAAAAAAAAAAAAAAAAAAAAAAAAAAAAAACCAAAAAACTCGTTAATATGAGTACAGAACTACAAAATACAATGTAGATTTTGATTCCATTAAATTGGATCACGTTCATTACTAGTGAAGAAAATTCTTCATTTGGAATCTGATGGTCAGAAATCCTGCTTTTTTTTATTATTATTATTATCCAGATGAATTAGATTATCTGTTGGTTTCAGTACCATTTGTTGAGCTACTGAGGTCTTGACTGCAAAGCTTGAGAGCAGTAGACATAACTTTTAAAGTAACTCTTCCTATTTTTCTATCTTGAAAAGCATTTGCTACATTCTTATCTTGAAAGATCTTCAACAATATTGGTTGGCAGTGCTTATCTTTTCCCTTGAAGATTTTCAAATTCCATCTCAAAAATACAAAGTTTTGTTACTTACCTTGATCAATAAAAACATGCTTCTTAAAAGGGATCTTGAAGTTCTAGCCCTTGTATTCTGAGTGAAAATATTCTGCTTTAGGTCATTTGATCTTTTGTTGAACTTGTGAATTTGAAAGATTTCAGGCAACTTGTTATAATTACTTATCTCCATGATGGAATTAATGAAAGATGGAATCTTTGTTCTAAATGAGAAGGTGGTGATTTTAGGAAGAGTACATAGATGAGCTAGGAAGCAATTGTATCTAAGTGAAGGTCTTTACTCATCTGTCATTTAATTGAGGTACAATATACGAGTCATTCATTTCTTTAGATTCCTAGTTGATATGAAATCAACATGTTTCTCTTATGAAACTGATCAATGCAATATACCCAATTTCCTGCAGTGCAGAATGCTGTATTACTTCGTGCGGATGGTTTTTAGGATTTGACTGCTATAACTTATTCTACCTGACTCTGTGCTTTAAAATTAATACTGTAACTTTCGTTTTACAATATTTTTATTATTTTATAAGTAAACAGGATATAACTGTTTAGTGGTTTTGTTTTTGTTTTTAAATCAGTTTTTTTGCTGTATTCTAGTACCATTTGAAAGATGGATGATGATGATTTTGGAGGATTTGAGGTATGTTATTTTGATGACAATTTTGATATTGAACTATTTACACAAACAGCTTTGGCAGTATTCTTTTTAAGAAAAGTGTTACGCCTGTGCTTCTGTTGATTATAACTTAATGAAAATGTCAAATTGAATTAAATAGTTGCGTACTTCAGTAATATTTTATTCTTGTGTAGAACGGAAATAGGGGATGATAAATTCATTAAAAAACTTTAATTGTAAACGTTATATTCTCAAGTATAAATCTTTTTAAACTAGATTTCAGTTCTTAAATGTAACTGATATTTATTCAGTAATAAACATGTCTTTCTATGCACATCAAATATCTGGTATATTGTGCTTCTACATTTGTTTCATTTCTCTGATATTCAATTATCTAGTTGACAGTTTTTCTCCCTTTCTAACTGAGACCTTTCTTGTATGTGCTTTATAGATGGTTTATATTTGACTCAATTCTCTGTAGTATTCTGACAAGTAATAAGATGCATGCTCAGTGTAGTCAAATAGCTTAGAAACTTAAGTTCTTGTTCTTCCTTACACTAGGAAAATATGCCTGAAAACTTTAGTAGATAAATGTGTTTTTTTTTTTTTTAAATAAGAGTATATAGTGTTTTGTAAGAAAATAACACTTTTTCCCTGTTTGTAGGCAGCAGAGAGCTATGAGTGTGGAAATGGTGAAAAGCAGACTACATCTCCTGCTATTTCTTGGGCAGCATTTCCTACAGGTATTGATTTAAAAGAAAAAAAAAATCACTAACGAAATTCTTAGTAAGGTATTACTGTCCTGTATTCATTGTAAATACTAGTACCCAGAAGGGGATATAAACACGATAAAATTGTGGACAGCAGTGAAAGCTAGGCGTAAGAATGTTCCAGAGTAATCATTTTGGGAAGCTGTACTTCTCAAAATTGCACTTTAAGAAATATAAGTGAGAAAGATAAGTACAGTTTATCCAGTTCAAAGGCTGATAGGCCCTTAAGACAATTAGGGAAGAAGAAGAAGAAATGGAACTGCTCAAAGGATGTTCTGAATTTTGAGCATGGAAAGTCTGTTGGAAGGTTTTTTAATATAAAGAGACATAGAATGTTATAAACTAAACTACTTTACAGTTGTAAAACCTAACTTGGTTTCTCTAAAAGAAAAACCCTGTTTGTACCAACGTACAGGTGAATTATTAGATGATGTTCTAATTAAAAATTGTTTAGTCTTAATCTGCAAAGCATACTGTATTCTGAAGTGTCTGATATGGTTGAAATTTTTATTCCTTGTTTGTTAACACTAATATGTGAACCAAAGCTTCTTTAAAACTCAAAGTTCTACTGTGTGAAGTTCTGAGGGAAGGGAAAACAAATATGTATGAAACTTTTTTTTTTTTCTGTAGATCACACTGAAGTCTAAAGGCATTCCAAATTTAGGAAAGAATGCTATTCCTCTATTTGAAAAACATAGGGAATCTTTCCTTTGCAAAGACACAATATAATACTTTGTCTAGTAGTTAGAAGTTAAAATATTTTTTCTGTTCCAACTTGAGTCTTCTATGATTTCGTGAAATGTATTCATTTTAAATCTCAAAATTTTCACTAGTGAGATGTCTTCAGGGTGGAAGAAAAAAAGGTAGGAAATTAACTTGCTTTAATATTAGTTTACACTAATAATTTCCACAAAGTTTTAAATAAAGAAAAACTATAGAATAAGTCAGATAGGTATATTTAAACTATCATCAGTTATTAACTAGATTCATAATGATATAATTTAATACTGCTTTGCACTTGGTATGTACTCATTAGTGGTATGATGGGTTGCTAAAGGTAAATGGGAGTAAAAGATAGCTTGAATCATGCAAACTTACTTCTGAGCTTACTCATCATAGAGGCTGGACATCTAAGCAATCCTTGGGGAAAACAGTGAGAGTACTGGTGTAGCAGGAAAAGGTAAATAAAGACCTTCAGGAAAAAAAAAATCCATCATAAATATCATAATATAATCATATATATCAATGCCATGCAATATGTAAATATGTATTGTATCTTATGATATGTATGATGTAATATTAGAACAATATATCATACATTCATATATTATATAACGATATATAAACTATATATATTATACTATAATAATTTCTAGTTGTTATTCTGTTATAATTCTCTTACGTAGAATTGTAAATGTATATGGCTGAGTCCCTGGAACAACAGTGAAATAATAAATATTTTAATGTTGAAACACTCTCATACTTTTGCCTCTCTTCCATAGTTGATGTGCTTCCTTCAGTTTACCAGAGTATAATTTTCTTCTGGTAGCTACATGGGATGATTAGATGAAGCTGTTCCTGACTTGTTTCTTAGTTTCCCTAGCCACAGATTTAAAAAGAGAGACTGGCCTATCTCTGATATTTCAAATCATGTTTAGTCATATGAGAAGAACGAAATTGTAAGACATTTTCAATGGAACACTCACTCACTTAATTCCAGTTACTAAATGTAAATGGAAATTAAGTGCCTATAGTTCTTAGCTAGTTCCTAAAAACCTTTCTACGCATCTTCTGTAGGTTATTCTGCAGTTCTCCAATCTGTGTAACTTTACAGGATCAACTGCAGGAGGTTGTAGTTTTTTGTGAAAACCATTGAGTAAATGGAAGACTTATATCTCTATCATAAGTGCACTTGACTATTTTGTGTTAGAGATATTCATCCTAGAATAAACATTCTTATGCTACCAGAAACACCTTAAAATAGCATGGCTTTTTATTACCATTTTTAATTTTGGTTTATGTATTTCAGTATACCAAATCATTTGTGCTAAAACTTCGTATTTTAACAACAGAATACGTGTTGTGGTTTAACCCGGCTGGCAGCTAAACACCACACAGCCGTTCGCTCACCCTCCCCCCTCCGTCTCTGGGATGGGGGGGAGATACGGGAAAATGAAGCCTGTGAGTTGAGATAAAGACAGTTTATTAAGACAGGAAAATAATAATAATAATAATGATAATAGTATTAATAATAATAATGTGTATGAAACAAGTGATGCACAATGCAATTGCTCACCACCCGCTGACCGATGCCCAGCCTATCCCCGAGCAGCTGGCCCCCCCACCCTGGCCAGCCACCCCTATATATTGATTAGCATGACGTCAGGTGGTATGGAATACCCCTTTGGCCAGTTTGGGTCAGCTGTCCTGGGTCTGTCCCCTCCCAGCTCCTGCTGCACCCCTAGCCTGCTCGCTGGCAGGACAGAGCGAGAAGCTGAAAAGTCCTTGGCTTGGTGTAAGCACTGCTCTGCAACAA
Organism: Anser cygnoides; assembly: GCF_040182565.1. NCBI lineage: Eukaryota > Metazoa > Chordata > Aves > Anseriformes > Anatidae > Anser > Anser cygnoides. The sequence continues at coordinate 71,037,658 of NC_089873.1, read as the reverse complement.
TTAAAACATCAGCATGTTATCAGCCCTCTTCTCATCCTAATCCAAAACATAGCACCCTACCAGCTGCTAGGAGGAAAATTAACTCTGTCCTAACTGGAACCAGGACAGATATCCACCCCTTATTCCATACCATTTATGTCATGCTCAGGTTACACTCTTTCCAATATATTCTAATTAATCACCATTTTCATCTATGATATATAGCAATCATGGTAATGATGACATACAGTATTATATAATAATTAACATACTGCTATTCAACTCATGGGCTATTCTCACCCAGTATTAAATCCCCTTGAGGTACACACCGGACCTCCCCATTCTTTTGCATTACCCACCAAGTGCATCCAGGTCCCTGGGCAAAAGCAATTCCACGAATGGGTTTGCCTTTTCCTGAGGCAGGAGTAGCCCAGACTGTTTTACCCAGCATGTTTCTTACGTGCACTACAGGAACTTTATCCCCTTCTACAGTGCGTAACAGGTTTGATTGGGCAGGTCCAGCTCGGTTGGCAGATCCCCTAGTATTGACTAACCAGGTGGCCTTTGCCAAATGTGCATCCCAATTTTTGAATGTCCCAGCACCCATTGCTTTCAGTGTAGTCTTTAACAGTCCATTGTATCGTTCAACTTTCCCAGAGGCTGGTGCCTGATAGGAGATGTGATACACCCACTCAATACCATGTTCTTTGGCCCAAGTGTCTATAAGGCTGTTTCGGAAACGAGTCCCATTGTCTGACTCAGTTCTCTCTGGGGTGCCATGTCGCCATAGGACTTGCTTTTCAAGGCCCAGGATAGTGTTCCGGGCGGTGGCATGGGGCACAGGATATTTTTCCAGCCATCCGGTGGTTGCTTCCACCATTGTAAGTACATGGCGCTTGCCGTTGCGGGTTTGAGGGAGGGTGATGTAATCAATCTGCCAGGCCTCTCCATATTTATATTTCAGCCATCGTCCTCCATACCAAAGAGGCTTTGACCGTTTGGCTTGCTTGATTGCAGCACATGTTTCACAATCATGAATAACCTGTGCTAGAGTGTGCATGGTCAGGTCCACCCCTAGATCACGAGCCCATCTGTATGTTGCATCTCTACCTTGATGGCCTGAGGTGTCATGGGCCCATCGGGCTATAGATAATTCACCTTTATGTTGCCAGTCCAGGTCCACCTGAGCCACTTCAATCTTAGCAGCCTGATCCACCTGCTGGTTGTTTTGATGTTCTTCAGTAGCCCGATTCTTGGGCACATGAGCATCTACATGGCGTACCTTTACAACCAAGTTCTCTACCCGGGCAGCAATATCTTGCCACAATGCAGCGGCCCAGATGGGCTTGCCCCTGCGCTGCCAGTTGTTCTGCTTCCATTGCTGTAACCACCCCCACAGGGCATTTGTTACCATCCATGAATCAGTGTAGAGATAGAGAACTGGCCACTTTTCTCATTCAGCAATATCTAAAGCCAGCTGAATGGCTTTCACTTCTGCAAACTGACTCGATTCACCTTCTCCCTCAGCAGCTTCTGCAACTCGTCGTGTAGGACTCCATACAGCAGCTTTCCATCTCTGATGCTTTCCCACAATACGACAGGACCCATCAGTGAACAGGGCATATTTCTTTTCATTTTCTGGTAGCTTGTTGTACAGTGGGGCTTCTTCAGCACGGACCACCTCCTCCTCTGATGATATCCCAAAGTATTTGCCTTCTGGCCAGTCCATAATCACCTCCAAGATTCCTGGATGACTGGGGTTTCCTATTCGAGCTCGCTGAGTAATCAGTGCAACCCACTTGCTCCATGTAGCATCAGTTGCATGATGTGTAGAGGGGACCCTTCCTTTGAACATCCAGCCTAGTACCGGCAGTCGGGGTGCCAGGAGGAGCTGCGCTTCAGTACCGACCACTTCCGAAGCAGATCGAACTCCTTCATATGCTGCTAATATCTCCTTTTCGGTTGGAGTATAGCGGGCCTCAGATCCTCTGTATCCCTGACTCCAAAACCCCAGGGGTTGACCTCGAGTTTCCCCAGGTTCTTTCTGCCAGAGGCTCCAGGTGGGACCGTTCTCCCCGGCTGCGGTGTAGAGCACATTAATTACATCTGGTCCTGTTCGGACTGGCCCGAGGGCTACTGCATGAACTATTTCCTGCTTAACTTGTTCAAAGGCTTGTCATTGCTCAGGGCCCCATTCAAAAGCATTCTTCTTACGGGTTACTTGGTAGAGTGGGTTTACAATCAGACTGTAATTTGGAATATGCATTCTCCAAAACCCCACGACACCTAGGGAAGTTTGTGTTTCTTTTTTGCTAGTTGGTGGAGACATAGCTGTTATTTTGTTGATCACATCCATTGGGATTTGACGACGTCCATCTTGCCATTTTATTCCTAAAAACTGGATCTGTCATACAGGTCCTTTAACTTTATTCTGTTTTATGGCAAAACCGGCCTTCAGAAGGATTTGGACTATTTTCTTCCCTTTCTCGAAAACTTCCTCTGCAGTGTCACCCCACACAATGATATTCATCGATGTACTGCAGGTGTTCAGGAGCTTCCCCCTGCTCCAGAGCAGACTGGATCAGTCCATGGCAAATGGTAGGGCTATGTTTCCACCCCTGGGGCAGCCGATTCCAAGTATATTGGACGAATAAGTGAAAGCAAAGTGAAAGCAAACTGTGGCCTGCACTCTTCTGCTAGAGGGATGGAGAAAAATGCATTAGCGATATCAATTGTGGCATACCACTTGGCTGCCTTTGATTCCAGTTCATACTGGAGTTCTAGCATGTCCGGCACTGCAGCACTCAGTGGTGGTGTGACTTCATTCAGGCCACGATAGTCCACTGTTAGTCTCCACTCACCATTAGACTTTCGCACTGGCCATATGGGACTATTAAAAGGTGAATGAGTCTTGCTGATCACTCCTTGGCTCTCCAGTTGACGAATTAGCTTATGGATGGGAATCAGGGAGTCTCGGTTGGTGCAATATTGCCGCCGGTGCACAGTTGTGGTAGCGATCGGCACTTGCTGTTCTTCAACCCTCAGCAACCCCACAACAGAAAGGTCCTCTGAGAGACCGGGCAAGGTAGATAGCTGTTTAATGTCCTCTGTCTCTAAGGCAGCTATGCCAAAAGCCCACCGGAACCCTTTTGGGTCCTTGAAATATCCTCTTCTAAGATAGTCTATGCCAAGGATGCACGGGGCATCCGGGCCAGTCAAAATACGGTGCTTTTGCCACTCATTTCCGGTTAGACTCACTTCAGCCTCCAATACAGATAACTTCTGGGATCCCCCCGTCATGCCATAAATACAGATGGGCTCTGGCCCTTTATAGCTTGATGGCATTAGGGTACATTGTGCACCAGTGTCTAATAAAGCCTACTTCTGTGCGTCTGACGTGCCAGGCCATCGAATCCACACAGTCCAATAAACTCGATTGTCCCTTTCCTCCCCCTGGCTGGAGGCAGGGCCCCTCTAGTCCTGGTCAGAATCTTCGTTTCTGTGTTTAAAGGACTGCCTGCTGGAAGTTGGAGCAGCAAACTTTTCAGAGAACCCCTTTTTCCCAATTGTTTTCTTTTGCAACTCACGTACCCGTGCCTCTAGGGTCGCAGTAGATTTTCCATCCCATTTTCTCATGTCCTCTCCATGGTCACGTAGGTAAAACCACAGGGTGGCGCGGGGTGTGTGCCCACCGTATTGTCTTCCTTGCACAGATGAACGTTTACCCCTAATAGCTGAGACACTGGTTTGTACAGGTGGGGAGGAAAATAAACTTTCTTTAAGTTGGGGGACCTCTTCAGAAAGTTTCTCCAAGGTATTCTCTTTTAGTTGGTGGACACTGGTTCGTTCCGGTGGAGGGGAAGATAAATTCTCTTTAAGTTGGTGGAACTCCTCAGAGAGTTTCTCCACAGCCGAGACGCAGGCCTGTAGGGAAGAGGAGAGACTTTCTTCGTACTGCCGGAGTTGTTTAGCCAATTCATCCACTGTGGGTCCCTCATCCTCTCTCCAGGCTATTATTGCCAATGAGCTGGCATATGATGATGGTGCACTCCGTACAAACTTCCGCCACATGGGTCGTGTACACTGGACTTCATCTGGATCTGTGGATATTTGTGCGTCGTCTAGGTCCTTATAAATTACTTCCCGTACGGCTAATTCCCTCAGGTACTGATTTCCCTTCTCCATGGTGGTCCACTTACCTGGTAGACATACAAGTTCTTCCTTGAAGGGATACCTTTCCTTCACAGCTGACAGGAGACGCCTCCAGAGGCTGTGAGATCGTGCTCCATCTCCAATTGCTTTGTCAATGCATGCATCCCTAGCAAGGGATCCCAGCCACCTGGCTTCCCTGCCCTCTAATTCCACACAATTGGCTCTGGTGTCCCAGCACCGGAGCAGCCAGGTGACAAGCTGCTCACCTATACAGCGACCAAAATCTTTTTGCACATCTCGTAGCTCACGCTGGTATAGGGTTCGGGTAGTTACTGTTGATTTTTCGACATCGTCATCCTCATCTTCATCCTCCTGCACCTCTGATGGCCCAGCCTCGTCTTCTCTATACCCAGACCTAGCAGAAGACTGTCTGCATTCTAAATGACCTCAATCTCTATACCATTTTTTCACCTTGTCTACAGGGGCAACTTGCACTGCTACAGCTCGTTTCTCTGACCCAGCCACAGGGTCTGCCACAGGGGTTGGAATACCCTCTGCGGGGTCAACTTGCACTGCTACAGCTCGTTTCTCTGACCCAGACGCAGGAGTGGGAGCAGCTGCAGGAGCTGGAGCTGCTGCAGGGGCTGGAACTGGAACAGCTGCAGGAGCTGGAACTGGAGCGGCTGCAGGAGCTGGAACTGGAGCGGCTGCAGGAGCTGGAACTGGAGCGGCTGCAGGAGCTGGAACTGGAGCGGCTGCAGGAGCTGGAACTGGAGCGGCTGCAGGAGCTGGAGCTGGAGCGGCTGCAGGATCTGGAACTGGAACAGCTGCAGGAGCTGGAACTGGAGTGGCTGCAGGAGCTGGAACTGGAGCGGCTGCAGGAGCTGGAGCGGCTGCAGGAGCAGGAGCGGCTGCAGGAGCTGGAACTGGAGCGGCTGCAGGAGCTGGAACTGGAACAGCTGCAGGAGCTGGAACTGGGACGGCTGCAGGAGCTGGAGCGGCTGCAGGAGCTGGAACTGGAACAGCTGCAGGAGCTGGAGCTGGAGCGGCTGCAGGAGCTGGAACTGGAACAGCTGCAGGAGCTGGAACTGGAGCGGCTGCAGGAGCTGGAGCGGCTGCAGGGTCTGTCGCTAGGTTGATAGTAGCATCAGTTGCAGCTCGATAGGCACAAGCCAGACCCCAGCACGCTACAGTGATTTGTGTCACTTTGGAACTGCCAGAGTCATGACACCTTTTTTTCAAGCATTCTGCCAGCTTTTTGGGATTTTGCAGTTGTTCAGGGGTGAATGTCCAAAACACTGGAGGTGACCACTGCTCTAGAAACCTGCCCATATCCTCCCACACTCCCTGTCACTTGCAACTATCCCGCCTCAAGACAGATCTCCGGATGAGATTCCTAAGTAGTTGTTTAACCTTAAACAAAACCTGAAGCGTATTCAGGAGACATAACAACAAGAACTTGCTGGTCTGAGTATCCCAAGGATATTCAACATCTTGGAGAACCACCGTAACTAGCTCGGGGGATAAGAGAGTGGTGAAGGAGAAAGGGAGTGTGAACAGGTAGGAAAAAATATCTTCCCCTGTCCCCTCCACAGATTGGCTCCCTGATGAAAAAAGGCAATAGGTGTAATTGCTAATAGTTTCCGAGACATGGTTTCCAAAGTATAGAGTCGATGACAGTGCTGAGTACAAATACCAGGTTAGAGTCATGACCAGAAATCTCATCATTTCATAAGCCATTGTTACACCGCACAGTACCATAACAATCTTAAACCAGGGCCCAGAAAGGATAAACAGTGCAACAGGGAGCACATACAGAAAGTAACGTGCTATAAAACTCAATTTGGAAAACAGGCACAGCAGACTTGAGATTAAGGCAATCAACATCGTGACTAGCAACTATTAAGCAGGTCCAACACTTATACCAATTTTAGTTTAACACACTCTGGTCAAATCTATCGTTATCTCAACCCTTCGTGCCCCACGTTGGGTGCCAAAAGGACTGTTGTGGTTTAACCCGGCTGGCAGCTAAACACCACACAGCCGTTCGCTCACCCTCCCCCCTCCTTCTCTGGGATGGGGGAGAGAAACGGGAAAGTGAAGCCTGTGAGTTGAGATGAAGACAGTTTATTAAGACAGGAAAATAATAATAATAATAATGATAATAGTATTAATAATAATAATGTGTACGAAACAAGTGATGCACAATGCAATTGCTCACCACCCGCTGACCGATGCCCAGCCTATCCCTGAGCAGCCGGCCCCCCCACCCCGGCCAGCCACCCCTATATATTGTTTAGCATGACGTCAGATGGTATGGAATACCCCTTTGGCCAGTTTGGGTCAGCTGTCCTGGGTCTGTCCCCTCCCAGCTCCTGCTGCACCCCTAGCCTGCTCGCTGGCAGGACAGAGTGAGAAGCCGAAAAGTCCTTGGCTTGGTGTAAGCACTGCTCTGCAACAATTAAAACATCAGCATGTTATCAGCGCTCTTCTCATCCTAATCCAAAACATAGCACCCTACCAGCTACTAGGAGGAAAATTAACTCTGTCCCAACTGGAACCAGGACAATAGGGTTTTCCCAGCACACAGTGGGTACCAAGACAGTTTTAAATCATTTATCTGGAAGTGGTATTGGTTTAAAAATAAGCCATTCCAAGTTGGTCAGAAAATTATTGCTTCAGATTGGGTAATTTATCTTTATTCAGTATTTTTAATTTGAATACGTATTCATACACAGAAACAGTTCATTCTGTTGCCGTTTGTTTCAGTGATGTCAATCAGTGATGTGTCATCAGTGTCATGACAATGTTTCTTTTGTAACAACAGCAATTAAGAATTGCTTAAGATTAACTTTATAACAGAGGGAATTATAGAAAGGACTCTGTCACTTCCATTCTGTTTACAGTCAATGACTGTAGGTTAACAACTGGTTGTGCAGCCAGTGCTGGCCAACATAGTTTTGCTTTCTATGACTATGGGGCCATTTCTGAGGATTGATGATGTCTTGGAAGAGACAGAATCTACCCAAGTAATGCAAAGTGCATCTCTCAACATACTGCCAACTTTTTTTTTTTTTTAAAGAAACAAAAAACTTTAAACTAGGAAATAAGGAGGGAGAGACTGACTGAGTGACCAAGAGAGAAAATGGTGGATAGATTTGGCAAGCAAAGGTTCTGGCTTGACGGGAATAGAAGAGAAACTGTACTCAACAAAACAAGGCTGAAAGAGGATCACCCCAAGTGTACTCACAAATAAGAACATAAGACAACATAAGACATGGGACAGCATTATGGGGAAAGATCTCATGTTTCTGGGAAACAAGCACAACTGGACACCTCTCTGAAGTGACCTGTACATCAAAACACACTGCATGGGGAACAAACGGGGAATTAGAAGTCTGTGCATTGGGATCATAAAAACATGATGAGGATATGCCACATGACTGAAATGCTGCAATGGATACACGTGTGCCTCTTAAGAAGCAAAGGCGAGAAGGAGTTGCCCTTGATGTAAGAGAGCAGCTGGAAGGCACAGAGCTCTGTTTTGAGGGAGGTGATCAGTCAAGAACTGTCAGGGTCAGGATTAGTGGGCAGGCCAACATAGCTGACATGGCTGCATCTGCCTGCTCTAGATAAGGCCTTCTTCAGATATCTCGAAGAAGCCTCACATTTGCAGGCCCTGGTCCTCATGGGGAGTGTTAAGCATCCCAGGATCTGCTGGAAGGACAACACAGCTGGGCACAAGCAATCCAGGAGACCTTTAGTGTAAGAAAAGTATAATATTAGGTTCGATACGTGAGTATTTTTTTTAAATTATACCTTAACAGGATCTCTGACAATATTATTTCATACAAGCTATATCTCTATCAGCATTCCTTTGCAATTTGTTTTAGAATTAGGCTTCTGACAAGGCCTATGTATACTTTTTCATATTTTTTAAAATATGTTGGGAATGATTTCTCAGTTTCTGTATGTTTTGTAGTCATTTGAATACTGAAAGACTTTCTTTTAATGCTCAACTAAATGGCTACAGAATTTGGTGGCTGTTATAAAGTTTACATAAGAATTTAGGAAATTAATATTTCCCTATGTCCTTAGACTTCAGATATTGGAATAGTGTATCTACTTATTTTCTAGAACAGATTCCCTTTGGCAGAATAAAATTTGGAGAAGAGCTTTTTGCAACAAACTGTAAGATAGCATCTTGAAAGATTTTAAGATTTTTTTCTTTATATTTTGATCTACTGCTGTAAACTGGTACATGTAGAGAAGCAACCTTAAACTTCATCACTGAAGATAAATAATTTTTCTTGTGCGGGCAAGGATTGCAGACTGTTACTGATCTGTGCTTCTATTAATAAACTGCATGACTTTGTCAGTTCTTACATACAAACGTATTGTAGAATATTTTTAATGTGAAGTCAAAGGTCCACAAATTATCAGTTCAGCTCTGGCAGCCATTTATATCTGCATCTTATATCAGCCTTCTTGGGTATATGACTTTTGACATACCTGTAACTGAATATGTGCTCCTTTCCTTTATAATACTGTAGCTTTAATCAATGAACAACATATATATTCTTCGGAAATTCATCAGGACTGCAGAACTACTGCATAGCTTACTTGAAGCTAAAGGATGTGTCTAGAATCAGGGCACAATACTGTGGAAGGATAAATTTTTTGTTAATATCAGAGTGGCTGTCTATCATAGCAGGTGGTGTAGAAATTGATGATGACAGGATCTGTAAAGTGGCTTTGAGTTCATATCCATACTAATGAGCTTCAGGACTTTTACTGCAGACTAATTGCAGCTTGGTCCTGTGCACTTGAAGGTCCATTAGCTACTGGAATGCAGTCTAGCAGTTTTATCAGAGGGAAGTCTTTGTTTCGGGGGTTCTGAAACTGTTCCATTATGATAACAGTGGTATGGTGAGCAGGAAAGAGGGAAAGGTCATCTCCAAAAGCACATTTTGAGCTGAGCTAAAATACTAATACAATTCCATCAAGTGTATATGCAAGTAGAATGAATTAAGAGAGCTTGAATTAGACAGCAAATGTAATTCTAGTTTAACATGTAAGTTCTTAATATTGCTGAAAGTGAAAGGAAGGCTTTTTATTTATTTATTTATTTAAAAAAAAAAAAAAGGAAAGAAAGGCTGAGTGATACTTTGGAGACTTGCCTTAATTTCTTGTCTTCTGCAAGGTCATGTCTTTAGTTGAACGAGTTTAAACCAGAGGTGGTCACCCATTGTTGCTTCTCACTTCTCAGTCTTTCTTTTGACAAGTTAGGAGTTTTTCTTCCCCCTCAAAATGCTGAGCAATCATTATTGTGACTGAAATCACTGAAAACTCAGTTTGATTAAAAATCGTATTATTTTATAACAATATAATATATATATAATATAATATATATAATATATATTGTTATATTATTGTTAAAATCATATTATCTGAAAAAATAAGTGTTATGTCTAGTATTGGAAACCCAAAATATTTGAGTACATTAAGCATTAATCTCTGAGTCCCCATTTCTTGTTCATAACAGTTTCTTTTTTTTTTTTTTAACTTCTGTGATAAATTATCTGTGTGAGCAATGTCTATACCATAATGATCATGACCAAAGGATAAATGAGGATCAGAGTTATGTTAGGTTTTCCTTTTTGAGTTAATACTTTTCGTAAGCAGCTCGTCTGCTCAGTCAGAATTATCTGGTGCATTGCTTTAGTTGATGTTCCGTCTGTTAGAAACAGATTTCAAACTGGAGTTCAGGTTATTAAGTGATAGCGTAAAACCGAGACCCTGTTGATTTTTTTTTTAAACATTTTTTTAGGAGCTAAAAAGGTAGTCTTCTGTTATCTCCTCTGTCACTTGAACTAACAGAGTAGGTAATTGCTTTAGGAAGCTGCATTTTCTTTGTCAACAGGCATTCGCTTTTGGAAGGGGAGGGAAAAGATGAATAGAATACTTCAGTGGATTTCACAGGTACCTTGAGGTACATAAAGGAAGCCTAAAAAGTCACATTTAAGATTCTGAAGAAGAGTTAAAGATGTTGTTCTGTCCCAGTCCTGTTTTGTTTTGTCCTGGTTACCTAAACTGGATCCTTTTCTTTTTGCTGAATTATTCCTCTCTAGGCTTTTTATTCAGTTTCTATTTTATGTTTTTCTCCTCTCCAACCCACTGTTGCTGCAATTAGGATCCTGATATTTTTCTGTCTGGTGGTCTGTTTTCTTTCTTCTTTTTGGTAGATAAAGGTTTGCATGTTCCTCTATCTTTACCTGAATCCCACAGCTGGGGAGGTAAAGGAGATGGGACACAGCATATCTGGTTTCAAGGAATAGATTGTCATTTTGAATGCCACTAGTTGAATGTATGTATATGCTTGTTTGCTTTGTGTATGTGTGCTTCATTAAACAGTGATACTGAGGGGCCTTGCTCAGCGGTAGTGGAATCTACAGTTCACCAGATGTATTAATGATAATGAGTGGCTTCTTCTAATGCAACTGCATATACATTTTGTTTGCACAGAAGTACTTATCTATAGCAGAAAAGTCTCTTGTCAGAAATTTCAGGTTTGCATTATCAACTTGTTGTCACTACGTGATTTCAGAGAAAATGTCAGACTTAATAGTTCTTTTGTTTCATAAAATATTTAACAGACATGGCTGCTCAGGCTGAAACAAATATTTGATGTGAAGAACTGGACAAATGCAGTGTTGTCAATTTCATCTCTGTATAGCCTGATGAGTCACTAGCTGTATTAGGAAGTTTTGTTAAGTAACATTTTAACCTTTTTCAGATTCTTAATGTAAACATTTTTTCCTCTTCTATAAAGGCATACCTGTAGCTGGCCATATAAAAGATTGTGGGATTTTGTTATTACATTAAAAATGTATGCAAAGCTTTCTCTTCTCCTTTTTCTTAGTTTGTATCTGAGTCTGTCATAAAAATGCTCCAGTTTCTGTAGTGATGGGTTGATAATGATCCTCTGTACAGTTTTTTTATGGCATAACTGGAAATTTCTATGAAAGAACTTACACTCCAGTATTAATTACATTTAAGCTTTATTTTACTTGTTGCTACTGTGATGTGTTTTGCTAGGTTTAAATTTCAGAAACAGAGTTAATTTTTGAATGCGTCTTCATGTTTGTTTTTTGTTTTTATTTCTTGCTTTAGTATCTGAAGTCCATATATCTCGGAATGTTTCTCCTGATGTTCTTCTGGAGCACTCTGTGCCTTCATCCTGCCTGGTTCCTCCTGACTCATTCACTTTATCAAATGATAATGTGGCAACAGCTAGTCAAACAGCCAATGTTATAAACCCAGCTGTACTTAAAGAACAGGTAAAGCAGCAATTTTTGTTTCAATATGGAAACTTTATGTATTAAATATCTTGGCATTGTATCTTTTTTTGTGCAAAATTAGATTAATTATGTTTTAAGAACAAAAGCTGTCCTTTGGATGATTTCTGTGAGTTAGACTCTGAAGTAAAATAATTTTCGTTTCTTTAGGAGTGTGGAGTGTAAGCAAATGGTGTTTAAATCCTCTGACTGGGAGACACTGTACTACTTTGGTGTGGACTGCAAGAGAGAAGTGTGTTTAAGAGCTATTAAAATGTTAAAGACATGCTGATAGTGTCAGGGATGAATGTCGGAAACAATAGAAGAAAGGTTATTTTATTGCTGCTAAACCTGTAAAGATTACAGAATTGTCATAATTTTATGTTTTTTTCAAGTGGTTTTAGTATTAGAGAATTATCACTTTTTTTTTTCCTTAATTGGAATTAATTTTATTTTTATTCTTTTATATTCAGAGAATCAGAATACTGGGATGCTTTCCACTAGATCAGGTTGTCCAAAGCCCCACCCATCCAGGCCTTGAACCCTTTCAGGAGTGGGACGTTGACAGCTTCTCTGAGCAACCTGTTCCAGTGCCTCACTACACTCATAGCAAATAATTTCTTCTGAATATCTAATCTAAATCTACCCTCTTTTAGTCTAAAACAATTACCCCTTGTCCTATTGCTACGCTCACTGATAAAGAGCCTCTCCTCATCTTTCTTCTAGGCCCTCTTTAGGTACTGGATGGCTGCTATAAGGCCTCTTGGGAGCCTTCTCTTCTCCAAGTTGAACAACTCCAGCTCTCTCAGCCTGTCTTCATTAGCAGAGGTACTCCAACCCTCTGATCATCTTTGTGGCTCTCCTCTGGACTTGCTTCAATATGTCCATGTCCTTCTTATCTTTGGGGACCCAGAGCTGAACGCAATACTTAGGTGGGGTCTCATAAGAGCAGAGTAGAGAAGGACAATCACCTCCCTTGACCTGATGGCCACGCTTCTTCTTTTCATGCAGCCTAGGATATGGTTGGTCTTCAGGTGCAGGACCTTGCACTTGGCCTTGTTGAACTTCATGAGGTTTGCATGGACCCACCTCTCAAGCCTGCCAAGGTCCCCATGGATGGCATCCCTTCCCTACAGTGTGTTAACTGCACTGCTCAGCCTGGTGTCATCTGCAAAATTCCTGAGGGTGCACTTAATCCCACTGTCCATGTCACTGACAAAGACATTAAATAATCACAGCTACAATACAGAACACTGAGGATCATCACTCATTACTGGTCTCCACCTGGATGTTGAGCTGTTGACTGTAACTCTTTGAATGTGACCAGCCAGCCAATTTCTTATTCACTGAGTGGTCCATCTGTCAAGTCCATGTCCCTCTAATTTAGAAGCAAGGATGTTGTGCAGGACAGTGTCAAATGCTTTGCACAGGTCCAGGTAGATGATGTCAGTTGCTCTTCCCTTTTTGACCTGTGCTGTAACCCCACTGTAGAAGGCCACCAGATTTGTCAGGCATAATTTGCCCGTAGTGAAGCTTTGTTGGCTGTCACTAATCACTTCTTTGTTTTCCAAGTGCCGTAGTATAATTTCCAGGAGAATCTGCCACCATGGTTTTGAGAAATATTGTATATAGTGTTATTTTTTTCAGTTCTGTTTTTTTCCTGCATGAGTTTAAAGATTGTGGCAGATCACAAAACTAAAAAAAAAAAAAAAAAGTCTTAATTGTCATCTTGATCTCCATTTGTAGCTGAAATTCTGCTGAGAATTGATGCAGCTTTCTTTTTTTTTTTTTTTTTTTTTTTTTCTGATGCCAGATAGGGTAATTTTCTGCCTTAAGCTCTTCATCTACCTCCCTGGCAGTGTTTTGATCAGCCAATTACTATTGCAAGCAGGATGATGAAAATATGCTTTTTTTCAGCCACAACAGATCCAACTTTTGGTTTCAGCTAACAGTGAAATATGAATGATCTGTATCCTTTCTGTCTGATCTAGGCCAAAATCTTTAGCTTTTACCTCTATTCTCTGGAAAGAGCACTTTAGATATTCCAGCATACTAAGGCTTAGGTGCATTTTTTTAAGCTAAGAAATATCTGATAGGGTAGTGTGAATGAAAATATATAATATGCTTTGCTACTTCTGAATAATCATTCTGAAATTCTGTTTTCAGGCTTTTTTTAGTTTTTATTTGTTCTGGACAGACCCATGCTTCCAAAAAACAATTTGCTGTCTTTTTAATGTAGGAAATAATACAAACTAAAGAATACAACATTATGAAGCATTTCTAAGGAGAGAAGAAAAGTTGATAAGTCTCTTAACATTATCTTGAAATGGAGGTCAGACTTTGCTCGTCTGAATAAGACTAAAGGAGGGTGGTGGGCATAAAACTATAATAAAGTATTCTTTTGCCTGTTGGAGGATGTTAAGAGAACTGTATTTTTCTATAACTCTGTCTTCAACACCTCTTGAAATTTTATATTAAACTTCACCTTTGCAAGGTCCAATGTCACCATTTTTGCAAGCGCCAGTCTTAAGACTGATGTATTACTCAGAAGTAGGATTAGCACACTGAGCTTCTCTTTGTTTCTGATAGAAGTGAAATTGAGAGCACAAACTGCAGTTTTCTTTGTCTGCTTTATCTACTGGATCTTGTGCATCTATGTACAGTCAAGATCTCTGTTCACAGAATCACAGAATCATCTAGGTTGGAAGAGACCTCCAAGATCACCTAGTCCAACCTCTGACCTAACACTAACAAGTCATCCGCTAAACCATATCACTAAGCTCTAAATCTAAACGTCTTTTAAAGACCTCCAGGGATGGTGACTCAACCACTTCCCTGGGCAGCCCATTCCAATGCCTAACAACCCTTTCAGTAAAGAAGTTCTTCCTAATATCCAACCTAAACCTCCCCTGGCACAACCATAGCCCATTCCCCCTCATCCTGTCACTGAGCACGTGGGAGAATAGACTAATCCCCACCTTGCTACAGCCTCCTTTAAGGTACCTATAGAGTGCAATAAGGTCTCCCCTGAGCCTCGTCTTCTCCAGGCTGAACAATCCCAGCTCCCTCAGCTGCTCCTCGGAAGATGTGTTCTCCAGACCGCTCACCAGCTTCATTGCCCTTTTCTGGACTCTCTCGAGCACCTCCATGTCCTTCTTGTAGCGAGGGGCCCAAAACTGAACACAGTACTCGAGGTGCGGCCTCACCAGAGCCGAGTACAGGGGGACAATCACCTCCCTAGACCTGCTGGCCACACTGCTTCTTTTACAAGCCAGGATGCTGTTGGCCTTCTTGGCCACCTGAGCACACTGCTGGCTCATATTCAGTAGACTATCAACCAATACTCCCAGGTCCTTCTCTGCCAGGCAGCTTTCTAACCACTCATCTCTGAGCCTGTAGTGCTGCTTGGGGTTGTTGTGCCCCAGGTGCAGGACCTGGCACTTGGCCTTGTTGAACTTCGTACGGTTGGCCTCAGCCCATTGGTCCATCCAGATCCTATCCTCCTATCCTTCTGCAGAGCCTTCCTACCCTCGAGCAGATCGACACATCCACCTAACTTGGTGTCGTCTGCAAAATTACTGAGGGTGCACTCGATCCCCTCATCCAGATCATCAATAAAGATATTAAAGAGAACTGGCCCCAGTACTGAGCCCTGTAATTTTGTTTGTTTTCTTTTGAATCTAGATATGCTTATTCAGTAACCAAAAAGTCAATTATTTGAAGGTCTGTTTTGAATAAAAGGTGTTAGGGGAATGAATTAAGTCATATCAGTCAATTGTGTCTTAAAAAAACATACTGAGATGTTTCTTTTACCATCCCTCCCCGAATCTCAAGTGCTGTTGGCTTTCAAAAAGCTAGAATAAAAATGGCAGTTGAAGTTAATTTACCATCTCTTTTCTTTGAAGTTTCTTTGTTGCTATATAAACAAGTAATGTTTATTTAATTTGGGGGGGGGGCAACTTGAATTTCTGTTAATCATAATACAAAATACTTTAAATTTCACCTGATTTATTTTTGTACTTTGCTTAAAATACAGTCTTGTTTATGTTCCATCTGTTTTCCGTTGTATATTCAAGAAGCCTGTTTCAATTTCTGTACTTGTACAATTTACTGAAATAGTATTAACTGTTGTAGACATGTCCTGATTACTCTTATTCTCTTAGTCAAGCCCCAGTATATTCATTTCAGAAAAAAATAAATCTGTTTTATAAATCTGTTTTTTAATTGGAATCCTTTTTAATCACTTCCCTTACCATGGCTGCTGTTTGTAGTCTGCATTGGGCAAAAATGTAAGCGTGACTAATCCAAGGAGAGTTTATTTCGCTGTAAGTCTGAGTCTTTGAGACCAGTGATTTGTTTCATTTTTGTCCCTTTCTCACCTCTCTTTAGTATTTTGACCTCATTCAGATCTGAGATATCTAATATCCTCCTTCTTAAGCCTTCTCCAAATTATTTCTTGAAAAGCTGTGGAGGAAATTGGAAGGATTGATCCGAATGCTGGTAGAATTACTAGCTACTGTTCTGTTGTTGGACTTTTCTTCTTGGCCAGCACATAGAACACGTGTTCATGGCTAACTTCAGCGAATTGTGGTTACAAATAAATAACCTTAGTGTTTATAGTTTTTAAATCTACAATTTCATTTGGAAATAAAATTTGACTTGAATGTTAAATTCCCTTTTACTATCTCCTTTAGAATCAAGTAGATATTCAAGTTGCCTCTTTGAATTTAAATGAAGACTTATCCTTAGTCACATCAGCCATTGGTACAGATGATGATGAGACAAGGAGAAAAAACGAATTGAAGAGCTGTCTTCAACAAACTGTAGCAAACCTAGAAACCAAGCTTTGCACTGCTGAAGAAGAAAAAATAAAAACAAAAAAGGTATGACTGTTTTTTCATATAAATATTTGACATTTATATGGAATTTAAGTATAGTTTGAGCTGTCAGATTTATAGATTTGTTTTGGGAGAAATTAGGCAAATTTAAAAGAAATTATCCAAATTCAGCAAAAATACTTTTTCTTCATGTCAGATCTTTTGCAATGAGCCTTAAGTTTTAGGAAAAAAATGATTCCCCCCCATTTTTTCTTTTAAGATATAGAGAAAGATAAGATATCTCAGCATAAAGCTATGTAGTTAGTATTTATAGTGGCTCGCCCGTGTTTTGGGAGTGAGCATGCGGTCACTGAAGTTGAAAGTTGATAGCCTTTGGCTATCTATATGAACATAATATGTAATACTTCCTCCCCTCCCTCCTCCAGGAGTGCTGGTAACTAAATTCTTCATATTGCTTCCACAACGAATATGGTATAGTCCTACACCAAGTAGGACTACGCGTGTAGTTATGCATCTAAGCTAGTCAGAGGTCAATGAGACGCTGGAAAGTAAGAAGGTTTAATTTCTTGTATTCTTAATGCTGTTCATTGATAGCTATCAAGATGTGCTAGGGATGAAGGAAATGGATTGTTGGAAATGAACATGAGTATGGGGATGAGCCAAGAATGGGAAGGCCTGGAGTGGATTGATATTTCTAGGAGTTAAGTATGGAAGAAGGTTGGTAAGGTATAAGTCTATAAGCATAGACTTTAAGAATAGATACTGAGAGCTGGGCTGTAAATGAAGAAGAGTTGAAAAATCTGTTTCTGTCCCTACAGTTGAATCAGACTTTGAATATCAGGAACTGTTCTTATTTCATCCAAAAGCAGGACTGAACTAAACATACCTGCTCCTTTTGTCCTCCTTCTGACCCTTTCCGTTTTGCTTTTTGTTTGAATAGCTGTACAGTGATCTGGCAGGTTTCTGAAATGGCTTCTTGCAGGGCTCCAAAAATAGTTGCTTTTGAGCAACTGAAAAGGTGCTAGCAGCTTGCCTGTAGGAATTGGTTTGGTAGGAGCAACATCTGCATGTAAAACTCTTTAGCCCTTTCTACAGCAAATAATTTTGGAGTTTAGTCAGTAGGGTCATTCTCCTTCCTCTCTCTTGGCTCTTGCAGGGGGGATACTAGCACAGGATGTTAAAATTCTAGTAATTCTGGAGCTGTAGGTAGAGATCATTAGGGCTGTATGGAACAGGATTTCTGCCTTTGGAGAGAAAATATTTTCTAAAAGTGTGTTTAATAGGCTTTTCAAATGCATAAAGCCGGCAGCCATTAAAAATATGAAAATATTTGACTTCAAATACCTTATGCTTCTCAAAATTGCAGTTTTTGTTATGAAGTTATGATAGGAAATGGCGTATCTTCAGAAATGAAACTAGTTGGAATGATGACCTGAATCTGTATTTTCACAATTCAAAAATGTTCGTAATTTTCCATATTTTATTTTCTAACCTTTGTAGGAATTAGAATATTTACTGGAAAAAAATAGTATTCTAGAAATGAATTTCTTGAAGGAAAAAAAAGAAAAGCTACTTAAATATCAAGATCATTACAAGATGATCCAGGTAATTTCATTTCATTTCTTGTAGTATCTTGCTGTGTTCAGGGATATTTTGTGTGAAGTATGTTTCTGTTCAACAATTCCTCTGGTAAGTATCTTCAGGCCTGCTCCAGAGCTTTTTGAATTTGAAGAATTTTAAGGGTCTTCAAATCAGCCTGATTTTGACATTAGCAGGAATATAGATTTAATAGTCTGCATCACTGTCTCTCAAATTGCATAACTGTAGTATGATCAATTTCATAGAACACATTAAAATAAAACCACCAATTTGCCAAATAGATGCATATTTAACACTGTCTTATGCTCTAGAGTAGTTATGGCCCCTTACTTGGAAAATATTAGCTGACTTCAATATTAGTGGAGTAGTTTGTGTTACATAACAACAAAACTGGAAAATATAATTAGATGCTAGAAAATGGAATTAAAATTGCTTCCATCACAAACATCGAGATCATTAAATACACGCTTGATGTCTCACATATACAAAATTTTTCCGTTTTACTTCCTAGAATTTACGGTAACCTATTTTTTTTTGTGTGTATGTGTGTAACATCCTACTCAAATGTTTGCTAGCTATGTTATAAAACATGTTGCCTAAAAACCTTCTGATTTATGGAGTATCAGATTGGCTAAAGGAAATCATAAACTCTTGACATTTTAATTAGTGGATCTTATTTTTTTAATTTTTTTTTAATTACTTTAAAGTATTTTAACAGTACTCTTCATGCAGAAATATTTAAGTAGTGGAAATGTTACTTAGAATCATAGAATCATTAAGGTTGGAAGAGACCTCCAAGATCATCTGGTCCAACCAACCCCCCTACCACCAATATCATCCACTGTCCAACCTTTCCTTAAACACCCCCCTTAGGTTTGCAAATGTCCACCTGTCACTTATACCTCTTTGTTAGACTCTACAGTTTTCAAGAATGCTAGACGAAAGGGTCATAACCTTTAACTTTGTAGAAAATATCATGCGTTTCCTCTTGTTTTCTGTATATAGTCAAAATCAAATCAGAGAAAAAATGTCATGCTTCTAAGAGCTAAGAGTTAAAATTATTTTCATGAAATGAATATTGTGTGCCTTCTTTTAATACAGCTTTTAATGCCAATTACTTTTGCCTTTCTCCCTTAGCTTCTACAATACCAGGGCCAACACCTGTGGCCACACACTGAGTAAACTTGGCAGATACAGAATACAGATGTCCATCTCACTGGCATTTCTTTTTCAAGTAGAAACAGCTGACTATTAGCTCTTACTTGAAAAGCTTAAAAGCAGACTTTTGACTCTGGTATAGTTTTGGAAACTTTCAGGATAAGACTTTTAACGTAAATAATTCTGATGCCCTATACTATAGATGTGCATTGACTTCATTCCTTTTATATGAAGTTTTTGTTCTAATGTTTGGCTGTGACAATTGTCGTATAAGATGGGTCTAATATGTACTATAAGTGAACATGCATTATTTCATGGTACTTTATATTCAATAATTGACTGTTAATCACAAGTGCCGGAAGTCAGTTAATTAGTAAATCTATTCTCAAAAGCTGATTTGGAGGTAACATAGCCAAAAAGTCAGTGAGATCTTTAAACCAGTGTTGTGGTTTAACCCGGCCGGCAGCTAAACACCACACAGCCGTTCGCTCACCCTCCCCCCTCCCTCTCTGGGATGGGGGAGAGAAATGGGAAAGTAAAGCCTGTGAGCTGAGATAAAGACAGTTTATTAAGACAAGAAAATAATAATAACAATAATAATAATAATAATGATGATAATAGTATTAATAATAATAATGTGTACGAAACAAGTGATGCACAATGCAATTGCTCACCACGCGCTGACCGATGCCCAGCCTATCCCCGAGCAGCCGGCCCCCCCACCCCGGCCAGCCACCCCTATATATTGTTTAGCATGACGTCAGATGGTATGGAATACCCCTTTGGCCAGTTTGGGTCAACTGTCCTGGGTCTGTCCCCTCCCAGCTCCTGCTGCACCCCTAGCCTGCTTGCTGGCAGGACAGAGTGAGAAGCTGAAAAGTCCTTGGCTTGGTGTAAGCACTGCTCTGCAACAATTAAAACATCAGCATGTTATCAGCTCTCTTCTCATCCTAATCCAAAACATAGCACCCTACCAGCTGCTAGGAGGAAAATTAACTCTGTCCTAACTGAAACCAGGACAACCAGGTAATATTTAGATTAAACTTTCCTCTTTTGTGAGTTTATTGTTTTAAGTTCTGAGAAGATTTTATTAATCTGACTTTGTCAATTAAGTCAGTTATTCTTATTTTATAAGCTTTATGGATTCTGAGGTCTGGCCTGGAATGACTTGGATTGATAAGAGATATTTCACATTGTTAGTCCCAGCTTAAGTATTCCCTGCTGATCCAGATAATGCTTTTTTTTTTTGTCACAAAATTGTCTAAATAAAATATGCTTTTAGGCTTTTTGATGATATTAATACAAACATTTTGAAAGATGAGATAAAGAGCATAAAGCATATACATATGTTTTCTCTGAGTTGGGTTAGCATGCTAATGAAGTGAATTGTGCTTTGCAATAGTCATAAAATTCTTCATAACTCTGAAAAAAACCTTACAGTTGCTCTGGCAATGCTGAAAATGGAAGAATTGAAGGGGAGTGATAATTGCTGCTCCTAATCATGGGGACCGGCATTCAGAGTCCTTGGTATAGTGCTAGTGCTTCACCAGTTGATGATGATAATGGAGTGTTTCCGCATTTTTGCGTGTGAAAGACAAGTAATAAGTTCTGTTTCATCTAAATAAAGTCAATATTAAAAAAATCAAGATTGAACAGAGCACGTAATATTTTTCCATTTTAATGTTGTTTCCGTATGTTACTACAACAACCAGAGACAGTAAAGGGGCGGTTGTGGGTTCATAAATAGAATAAGCAAATTGGTATTAACTAGTATTATAGATTCATTTTAATATTTAATGTAATGGTCTCTTTGAGATATTGAACTCATGCAAGTTGGTAAAATTAGAATTATGATTCCCACACTCCTTGTAATTTCTTACTTATATAGGCAGGAACAAAACAGGCACAAATGTATGTCTGACTTTTTTTCGTTTTTGATCACATGGTCATAAGTATATTCATTTTATTTTTTTATCACCTCTGCTCCTCACTAAATAGGAGGTGCTGCATATTTTCAAGACATTCAGTGATAGGAGGCAATATGTTTTTTGACCATAATGCCAAATTAAGCCACTCTAATCCTGCAAATCTAAAATTTTGTGGCAGACTCATTGCAATATGTTGCAGAAATGAATAAATGCTACATTCTAAAACTACAAAAGAAATTTATAATATAGTGAGGGAAAAATGTTAAAGTAAATGCTTGTGTTAGTAGATGACATTCTCTAATTTGCAGATCAGAAGGGGAACATTCAGTTTGAGAAGAGAAAATAGTGCCTGGGTTCTAGCGTTCTGAGTGGGACCTTGATTCTTTGGATAGATTGTTTAGTTGATAAGACTTACAATGTTTGGTCTATCTGCAGACAGCAGTTGTTGATGATTCACTGAGAACTGCTGATTTACCACATGGTTTTATTTGAAGTAATACTGCATTGCTGTTGGAAAATTTTAGTTGCGTTGTAGTTATATACATTTTTTCCCATCATCAACCCTTTCTGGAAGTTAAGCAGGCTTTTTTTTTTTTTTTTTTCATAGCACAACGTAGTTGATGTGGTGTGATTTTCTTTTTGAAACAGACACTTTTTCTTTTGGCTACTGACATCTATTCTTCTAACTTAACAAATCCGTAGTTCTTCTGAAAGTAGTGAAGATGTTTTTGTGTGGAATCCTTTGTTTCTTTTTTCCCTTTTTGTTTAGGAAACATATTTGCAATTTTTAATTAAAAAAAAAGTGTCTTTTTGCTTATTTTATTTAACAATATTCTTATTGTTGCAGAAGGTTATGATTTAAAAATTAATTAGTTTAGTACTATGATTTTGTTTTGACTTGATGTTCTTGTGTCTAAAGAAGTAATTCAGATGGATTCCTTAAATGATGTTTTAGAAAGGTAAGAGAGGAAGATTATACTGAAGAAAACTGTAACATCAGTACATAATGATCCAAAGGTCGTGAACTAACTCATAGCTAGAATTAAATTGCATGGTAATATAAGTGTAATCATTGCTGTTATTAGATGTTTCATCTATTTATTTCTGTAGCTTTTTTATGTTTGGGTGGTTCTTTCCATTAAGTTCCCACTAAATGTAATATTTAAATTATAAAGCTTCAAATTATTAGTAAAAGACTTTAAGTGTAATTAAGTAAAGACAATAAATGATAAATTTGAGATTTTGGGCTAGTTTCTTCCCTCATAATTCTGAAAGACGAGTTTATTTTTATTCTGATTAATTTTGTTTTCCTTATATATTGGACCCATATAGCATGCTCCCTCATGTAGAATAAAATGCTTAATTGTCTCTTTCCTTGCTTTTGGAGATGATGCTTCAAAACCTTAAAATGTTTCATTTATATGTACCTTAGAAATATTATGTTCATGCTAGATTCATCATAGATTGATGCCTTTAGATTAAGTAAAATTTTATAAACAGTGATTTTGATCTATACAAATCTCAAAACTCGCACCCAATACATGTAAAAATTTGTATTCGTAAGATATTGAAAAAGGAATGTTAAGTAATGTGGCTTATTGTGATGCTGCCTAATTTTGTGTGTATGGATACTTCTGCTTTTCCTCTTTCTGTTAGTATTTAAAATGATTTGCCTTACCTTAACCCCCTTAAAATCTTTGTGTTTAGATGCAAGCGATATCATAGTAATCTATTAATTAAATAAAAGACTGAATAAGTAAATACTAGCCTTGGTGGTTACATGCTAAACTTTCTATCGTAATAATATTAAAACTATGAAGTTATATTATGTTAGCTGTATTAGAAAGTATCGCTTGGAGGAGTGTTTCCGAGAACAAAAGAATAATTTCATTTTCACAATTGACAATGGCAGAATTGTTTTGCAATGATGACAGAAGGTTTTTCAGAGATAAGTTAGGATGTCAGTAGCTGACAAGGGTAAAGCAAGACCACAGCATTCTGTGTGTCTTGTAGTCTGAATGTTCATTGGTGTCCTGCAGAGGGGAGGAGGACAGCAGTTAAATGAGAATACAAGGTATTAATAGGGATTGAGGAGTGGGAAATTAATCATAGATAACACTTCTCTTCACTGCTCCTAATGTGAAGCGAGGGGGTGGGGTTGCCCTTTATGTGAGGGAGCAATTAGAGTGTACCCAGCTCCACCTGGGAGAGGGTGAAGGACAAGTGGAGAGCTTGTGGGTGAGATTTAAGGGGTGGGCTGGTATGGGAGACACTTGTGGGGGTGTACTACAGGTCACCAGATCAGGAGGACGTGGTCAATGAGGCCTTCTACAAACAGCTGGTAGTAGCCTCAAGATCACGGGCGCTGGTTCTCACAGGGGACTTCAATTATCCAGACATCTGTTGGGTAAGCAACTCGGCCAGGCACGAGCAGTCCAAACAGTTCCTTCAATGCATTGAAGACAATTTTCTGATGCAGGTGGTGGAGGAGCTGACGAGGAGGGGGGTGCTTCTGGACCTTGTCCTTACCAACAGGGATGGGCTTGTTAGGGATGTGGAGGTTGGGGGCAGCTTGGGATGCAGCGACCATGAGATGGTGGAGTTCAAGATGGAACTTGGTGGAAGAAGTAAGGCTAAAAGCAGGATTGCTACCCTGGACTTCCGAAGAGCCAACTTTGACCTCTTCCAGGACCTGCTTGGGAGTATCTCATGGGCTAGGTTGGTAGAAGGCAAGGGTGCTTGTGAGAGCTGGGCTACATTTAAACAGCACTTCTTTCAAGCTCAGGATCGGTGCATCCCTAAGAGTAGGAAATCGGGGAAGGGGGGCAGGAAACCTGCGTGGATGAGCAAGGAGCTAATCGATAAGATCAAAAGGAAGAGGAAGGTCTATGAAATGTGGAAAAGGGACCTGTCCTCTTGGAAGGAGTATAGAAGTGTTGTCAGGGCCTGCAGGGACGTGACGAGGAAGGCTAAAGCCCACCTAGAGATGAGGCTTGCAAAAGAGATAAAAGATAATAAGAAGGGTTTTTTAAGTATGTAAACAGTAAAAGGAAGACTAGGGATAATGTAGGTCCCTTGCTGAATGAGGGGGGTGTCCTGGTAACGAGAGACGCCGAGAAAGCGGAGATACTGAATACTTTCTTTGCTTCGGTCTTTGCTTCAAGGACTCCTCCCCGGGACTCCTCGACCCTGGCAGGAGGAGAAAGGGGCTGGGAAATGGAGGGCTGCCCCGTGGTTGACCCAAGGGTAGTTGGGGAGCGCCTGAGTGGGCTCAGCGCACACAAATCCATGGACCCCGATGGGATGCATCCACGTGTGCTAAGGGAGTTGGCAGAGGTGATCGCCGAACTGCTCTCTATCATCTTTGAAAGGTCCTGGAGAACAGGAGAGGTGCTGAAGACTGGAGGATAGCCAATGTCACTCCGGTCTTCAAGAAGGGCAAGAAGGAGGATCTGGGAAACTACAGGCCAGTCAGTCTCACCTCTGTCCCTGGAAAGGTGTTGGAACAGCTTGTTCTGGATGTCATCTCCAAGCAATTGGAAGAGAAGAATGTTATGAGGAGTAGTCAGCATGGATTCACCAAGGGCAAGTCATGCTTGACCAACTTCGTTGCCTTCTATGATGGCATCACCAGCTGGGTAGATGGGGGCAGATCAGTGGATGTCATCTACCTTGACTTTAGCAAGGCTTTTGATACTGTCTCCCATGACATCCTGATAGCAAAGCTGAAAAAGTGTGGGATAGAGGAGTGGACAGTAAGGTGGGTTGAGAACTGGCTGACTGGCTGAGCTGAGAGGGTGGTGATCGGGGACACAGAGTCTGGCTGGAGACCTGTGACTAGCGGTGTTCCCCAGGGGTTGGTGCTGGGTCCAGTTTTGTTCAACATCTTCATCGATGACCTTGATGAGGGAATAGTGTCTGCCCTCAGCAAGTATGCCGATGACACGAAGCTGGGAGGAGTGGCTGACATGCCAGAAGGTTGTGCCACCATTCAGCGAGACCTGGACCAGCTGGAGAGATGGGTAGGAACAAACCAAATGAGGTTTAATAAGAGCAAGTGTAGAGTCCTGCACCTGGGAAGGAACAACTGGATGTATCAGTACAGGCTGGGGAACAACCTGCTGGAGAGGAGCTCTGAGGAGAAGGACCTGGGGGTCCTGGTGGACGACAGGTTGACCATGAGCCAGCAGTATGCCCTCGTGGCCGAGAGGGCCAATGGGATCCTGGCGTGCATTAAAAGGAGTGTGGCCAGCAGGTCAAGGGAGGTGATCCTCCCCCTCTACTCTGCCCTAGTCAGGCCTCACCTGGAGTACTGTGTCCAGTTCTGGGCTCCCCGGTACAAAAAAGACAGGGATCTCCTGGAAAGAGTCCAGCAGAGGGCCACAAAGATGATATGGGGCCTGGAGCATCTTCCCTATGAGGAAAGGCCGCGAGACCTGGGTCTGTTCAGCCTGGAGAAGAGAAGACTGAGAGGGGATCTCATCAATGTGTATAAATACCTTAGGTGTGGGAGACAGAGGGATTTGGCCAACCTCTTTTCAGTGGTTTGTGGGGATAGGACAAGGGGCAATGGCCACAAGATAGAGCACAGGAAGTTCCGCACCAGCATGCGAAAGAACTTCACGGTGAGGGTGACAGAGCACTGGAACAGGCTGCTTAGGGAGGTTGTGGAGTCTCCTTCTCTGGAGATATTCAAGGCCCATCTGGACGCCTACCTGGGCAGCCTGCTCTAAGGAGCCTGCTTTGGCAGGGGGGTTGGACCCAATGATCTTTCAAGGTCCTTTCCACCCCCTTCGATTCTGTGATTCTGTGATCTTGTCCAAGGGATGGTTCCTTTTCTAAGGGATCTCATCCTATAGTTGTGATGCATGTGTCTCTGATGTGGCCTCAGAATGACTGGTGTGCATAGGGTACAGATGACTGAAGGGTAACCTTTCTGGTCTGCTCCTTTCCTAAGTCACCTTCTCCTTCCAACCACCCTGCATCGTTAGATTTTTTGCCTGTTCCTTCTTGTCTGTTTTTGTTCCTACTTGTATTTCTATGCTTGCTTCTGACGTTGCTAATGGATAAAGTCAGCTGTCCTTCTTTCCGCCTTCACGTCTTCCTTTCTCATCCAGTACTGACAACTAGGGAGTAGAATTCTGCTTCTAGCATGGGTCCTTCCAGCATTTGAGAGAAGAACAAATTGGGCTTTCTAAATTGTTCAGCCAGTTTTCTTGTTGGTGCAGGCATTCTGTCTGTTTTCAGCCAGCTCAAGAACTGTGATATATGGTCCATCACCTGTCCAGATTGTGAGTAGTCTCAGTGGCTGAAACATGTCACATTAGATTTGAAATGGACATCTTTATTGAGAAATAGTCCTGTTCACATTGACAACAGGAAGGTTTCAAAGTCTGTGTATTTGGGATAAACAAAGATGATCCCAAAGAGAAAGCTTCCTATTCTGGAACACCCCAGAACTGTACTTTTAATGTGCATAAGCAACAAACATTCATTTACTAAAGTAATTTGATGAAACAATTCTGAAGTAACAGGGTGAAATGGTCATGTTTACTAATGCTAGTTGGTCATATGATTAATAAATTTTGTAATCTGTGTTGGAAGATATAACTTTCTTTGGACGCAAGTATTCCGTGTGTATTAATTCTCTGGTAAATGTAGTGTACCCCTATGCAACTAGACACGTTTTTAAGTTCTGATAAAGAGAACAGTTTTTCTGTTTTGGAGGGAAGCTCTTTGGGGGGGCTGGAGGGGAAATCAAGTGAGAGAAGATAACATCCAAGAATTTGTCTGTTGCCATTTTAAAGAACCTGAAATGATGTACAGCATGAGTCATTTTTTTCTCCAAACTTGTCCTGGTTCCAGTTAGGACAGAGTTAATGTTCCCTCATAGTAGCTGGTAGGGTGCTATGTTTTGGATTAGGATGAGAAGAGCGCTGATAACATGCTGATGTTTTAATTGTTGCAGAGCAGTGTTTACACCAGGCCAAGGACTTTTCGGCTTCTCGCTCTGTCCTGCCAGCGAGCAGGCTGGGGGTGCAGCAGGAGCTGGGAGGGGACAGACCCAGGACAGCTGACCCAAACTGGCCAAAGGGGTATTCCATACCATCTGACGTCATGCTAAACAATATATAGGGGTGGCTGGCCGGGGTGGGGGGGCCGGCTGCTCGGGAATAGGCTGGGCATCGGTCAGCGGGTGGTGAGCAATTGCATTGTGCATCACTTGTTTTCTTACACATTATTATTGTTAATACTATTACCATTATCACTATTATTATTATTATTGTTATTATTATTTTCCTGTCTTAATAAACTGTCTTTATCTCAACTCACAGGCTTCACTTTCCCGTTTCTCTCCCCCCATCCCAGAGAGGGAGGGGGGAGGGTGAGCGAACGGCTGTGTGGTGTTTAGCTGCCAGCCGGGTTAAACCACAACAAAACTGAAGTTCACCTTTGAAATTCATTTTGTGATTATTCATGCTGCAAAGGTTATCTACTTTCCAGAGAACCTGATGAAGCAGTAGCTGACAGATTTGCTTCTGATTGCAAGCTGAGTATACCTTGATAAAATGCTTTACAACAATCTGTAAACACGGTAATTGAAGAGAAGAAATTACTTGTGCTCCCTGCCCCCAACATCTCTATCTGAATTCAAAGGGAAAAGTTACTGTTTTCCTGAAACATCTGAAACATGACAGTGTATAAGAGTGCTGGGGGGGGCGGGGGGGGCGGGACTGGACCTCAACTATAGCCTGTTTTATGCTAAAGTTTCAGTTAGATTTTAATTAATTCTACCTTAACTTGAGTTCTGATAGGAAGAGGATGATGGAAAACTACAGACTCAAATGCGTTCTCAGTATGGATTGGCCATAATTAAGCTGGTCAGCTGAAATCTGAAGATATACATTCTTCTGTTACTGGGAAGTTAGGTTATGAAACAGTTCCTTTTCTTGAGCTGACTCTGAAGATTTAGGGATGACTGACATACCTACACCATGTAAACAGGGAAAATACCTTACCGTTTTGCTGTCATTCCTGTTTCTGTACTGTTGAAGTAGGTTAAACATAAATGCTTCTGTGCTTGCACATTTGCTGTGCTGAACCAGTTTAACAACTCTGATTTCAGTTTGTCCACACATAGACACTAGAAATGTCATCAATTTTAATATAATCTTCCTTGGATTTTAAATGGAAATTGAGTGTCTAATTTACATGACATACTTCACAAATCTCTTAAATTTAAAAATGTTAATGCTGTCTTGTATTTCTTAATGGAAACTGGAAACTTGCAGATAATTCAGAATCTTGGCCAGGAGTAAATAATATCCAGTGTGACTGATGCTACTTATGATTGATGTTAGTGGTAAAGCACATATGAAAGCTACTTTAATTAATTAATAAATATCAGTCTAAAAGTTAGTTGCTCACAGAAAACATTTGATGGTATTTGACAGTTAAGTTAGTTACATTTTTTGCTATCATACTTTATAGGAAGCTCTTTGCTTCCCCTGTATATTAATTACCAGTTTGAAAACTACTGTTCTAAAAATAATTGTGATAAAGTAGAAATAATCCATCTAAAAGACTTTATTTCATTCAAATCATTGCACCTGAAGAGACCTCTTGAGTCATCTAGTTGAACCTCAGATTGCTCAGCACAGTGTCCAGTTGTGTTTTGAATATCTGCACAGATGGAGTCTCCACAGTCTCAATGGGCAACCTGGTGACCACTCTCACAGTAGAAAGATTTTCTTATGTTCAAGCAGAATTTCCTGTATTTCAGGTTGTGCCCAGTGCTTATAGCTTGTCACAAGGCACTATTGAGAAGAGTCTGGCTCTTCTTCTTCGTTCCCTCCCATCAGGTATTTATACACATTAAGATCCACCTTGACTTCTTCTCCAGGCTGAATACTCCCAAGCTCTCTAAGCCTCTCATTGTATGAAAGATGCTCCAATCCCTTAATCATCTTTGCAGTTCTTTGCTGAGCTCATTCCAGTATGGTCATGTCTTGTACTGGGGTGCCTGGAACTGTGCATAGTCCTCCAGATGTGACCTCGGCAGTGTTGAGCTGAGAGGAAGTACCATCTCCCTCAGCCTGCTGGCAACACTCCTAATGCAACCCAGGATACCATTGGTCATTCTTGCTGACAGCCATGTATTGCTGAGTTGTGGTCAGCGTGTCCACCATGTCCGACAAGTTTCTTTCTCTGCAAAGCTGTTTTCCAGCCCTTTGGTCCTTGGTGTGTACTGGTTAATGCCCAGGTGCAGGACTTAGCGTTTCCTTTTGTTGAACTCCACAGAGTCCTCAAAAGGCTGAATGGCAGAATGATCAGAATGATACTCTTTCTGGTTTTGTGTCATCTACAGACTTGCTGATGGTGCACTCTACCTCATCATCTAGATCATTAAAGAAGAGTTTAGACAGTATTGGTCCCCCAGTATTGGGGTATACTAGTGCCTTGTCTGCAGGTAGACTTTGTGCCACTGATCATAACCCTCTGAGCTCAAGCATTCAGCCAGTTTGTCCACCTCACTTTCCATTTATCTAACCTGTACTTTTTGAGCTTATCTAGGAGACTGACTAAAGCCTTGCTTCAAGTTGAGATAAATAACTCAAGACAAACACCACTAACTCCTCATCCACCAAGATAGCTGTTGGTTAAGCATATTTTTTTCCTTTTTAAGTTCATACCAACTACTACCAATCACCTTCTTCTATTTCATGTGTCTGGAAATGGTTTCCAGAATCAATTACTCCATCACCTTCCTAGGGAATGAAGTGAGGCTGACAGGCCTCTTTCTAGCCCTTCCTGAAGACAGGCATGACATTTGCTTTCCTCTGGTCCTTAGAAACCTCTCGTCATTGCCATGATCTTTGAAAAATAATTAAGTAGCCTCAAAATGACATCAGTCAGCTCCCTCAGCACTTGTGGCTGCACCCAGTCACGCACCACGGACTTGATAATGTTTGTTTTGTTTTAGTGTTCCATAGTCTGATCTGCTTCCATTGAGGGTTTAAGCCCTCCTTGCTGCAGACTTTCCCTAGAGTCTTAGGGACCAGTCTTAAGACATTGAGACAAGGCATTTTTTGTGTCCTTTGCTACCAGGTCCCCCTTCCCAACTCAGCAACAGGTTTGTGTTTTTCCTAGCCTTCCTCTTGATATTAATATATTTCTGGAGTAAATTTTTTTTTGTTGTTGTTGCCCTTCACATCTCTTGCCAGGTTCAACTCTAAGTGGGCTTTGGCTTTCCTAACCCTATATCCCTATGTGCTTGGGACAGCATCTCTGTATTCCTTCTGGATCACCTGTCCCTGCTTCCACATCCTGAACACTTCCCGTGATTTTAGTGAGGAGCTCCTTGTTTATTCATGCAGGCTTCTTGCTGCCTTTGATTTCCTGCTTGTTGGGGTGGACCATTCTTGAGCTTGGAGGAGGTGATCCTTTAATAGGAATGAGCTCTCTCGGAGCCCACCTGTTTCTCATGGGATTCTTCTTAGCAGACCCCCATAAGAGACCAAAGTCTACTCGTAAAGTCCAGTGTTGTGAACCTGCTTTTTGCCCTGTTCCCTCTTCTCAAGATCCTGTACTCCACCATCTCGCGGTCATTGCAGCCAATGCTGCTGTGCATTTTTACATCCCCAAACAGAACTTCTATGTTTGTATCAGGCCCAGAGGAGCACCCAAGAGACTGACACAGTCAGCTGTGTTAGAAAGTTGTCAGCATGCTCCAAAATTCTTTGGTATTGCTTGTGCCCAGCTGTGTTGTCCTTCCAGTAGATCCTGGGATGCTTAACATTCCCCATGAGGACCAGGGCCTGCAAATGTGAGGCTTCTTCGAGATATCTGAAGAAGGCCTTATCTAGAGCAGGCAGATGCAGCCATGTCAGCTATGTTGGCCTGCCCACTAATCCTGACCCTGACAGTTCTTGACTGATCACCTCCCTCAAAACAGAGCTCTGTGCCTTCCAGCTGCTCTCTTACATCAAGGGCAACTCCTTCTTCTTGCCTTCCTGGCCTTTCCTTCCAAAAGACTGCATTTATGATTCTGAAAAATTAATTGCATTTATGATTCTGAAAACGGTGTTACACAGGAGATGGGAAACAGGTCTCAGAGGTAGGTGCTTTATGTGGCTGGAGTACTCAAAAATGTGTTTTCTTACAAAACTAATATATGACTTACATCCTGTTAAATACCATCTTCTAAGAAAATATTTAGGTTGGTTTTAGGTGCAGACATGGAGGAGACAGAATACTAATAATGAAAAATAGGTGTGAAAAAATTTATCTACTGTACCTGAAACTAAGCTTATAAATGAGATTCCTGGAAATTTTACAGGCCACAGCAAGGTTTAAAATGGAACACTGAAAAATAGAGATTTCAGAAAAGGCACTTTTACAGATAGCAATGCATCATTTTGCTGATCTGTTAAAGGTATTTATGGATGTGGCAACAATACTATGCCCACTTCTTTTTCAAGCGTGTGCCAGATACCTCACATATATTTCTCCACCTTTAAAAAAAAAAAAAATTACTCTTGTTACTTTTCCTTCAGACAATCATTTTTATCCGGTCTCTGTTAATCACTTGAATTATTTATCTTTTGGCCTGTATTTTTTTCGAGTTTTAGTGTCTTCATTACTCAAAATTATTTTTGCAGACTATGAATAAAAGGACTCTTTATTCCTTTTAGGAAAAGATTCTTCTCCCTTGCCTTGTGTTTTCTTTTTTCTTTTCTTTTCTTTTCTTTTTTTTTTCCTTCAGACTTAAATTCCTCTTTTTTGTTCAAACAAATTCTTTTTTTTTTTTTTTTTCTGAATTATTTTATTATCTTGTGGCTAGCTGGAAGAGTGGAAATTAAGACTTAGCATGGTGGATTTCTTTTAGAAATATTCTGTCTCTTATGATATTGCACTGTTAGTTAACAGCTTTGAATACCCAACTTGCCTTGCACTGTATTCAGTTAGTCATATAGCTGCCTAGCGTTTTTTCACAATCAGGTACCTCCTTTGACTGTTTGGTTTTAAAGATATACCAGGGATTGTGCTTAGACAACTTCAATTTTTCAAGGATGTAAGTAAGTAAAAACAACAACAACAACAAAATCACATTATATATATTGTTTTGAGACCAAGGTTCCTGTCTTACCATTTTAAAACTGGCCTGGCCTGTTTTATGGTGCATCATAAATTTATTTGAATGAATTGACTAATATGTTGTGTTTCTCAAGTCCATCACAGATAGTACACAAATCCATTCACAGTGAGTGTGCTCAAGATGATTCATTTTTTATCTGTTTAACCTGGGAATTCTAACTGAGACTGTTGTGAATGTCCAAAATATATTTAATTCACTGACAAATTGGAGTTCATTAACACCAATCTTATCAAGATTTTCACTAGATCTAGTGTTTGTAGAAATTGTATTTTGTTGGAAAAACATAGTGAGAATGTGCGAAATGTACTTAGAATTAAGACCTATGTAGAGTAGACCTACTGTGGTTGTTCTGTAAAAGCAATGCTTCTAGGTAGATTATCTGTTAATTGGCATGCACTTGGGAATTATTTGGTACTTGATACGCACATGTGGGGAACAATACGAAAGCAACTCCACATCTCTGGATCAACTTGAGTCCTGTTTGTATTCAGTGTAAGTTATCTGATACTATTAGTGAAATTATCGTGAGTACTTGAACATTGCTTACAATCAAAATACAAAATCTTACTAAATGTCAGTCAAAATTGTTAGATACTTTTACCAGCATTTTTGTTTTTCATGCTAATATAATTGGGAGAGATCAAGATACATAACAAACTTTAGGATATTTTTGGAACAATTTTAAAACATTGTCCTTTCCTTTATCTTTAACTGCTAAATCGTATTTGTTTCAGTGTTAATAAGTTTTGAAGGGTCACAGAATACACCTTATAATATCGGTAGAAATTTTGTTGCCTATTTTACCTATTAGACACCTTTTAATTTACTTCAAACTGTATTAAGTTTTATGTATATTGCACATTTGATTCTGAATTAGTTTAGCTGAAATAATTTGTCAAGTATTAAGTGACTGTATTTGTATAAATATATATTCTAACCTAAAATTCATATGTTGGAGGTTGATTACTATTTAACTAAGAAAAACTCACGTGACTTGCATGTCAAAATTAATTATACTAATGCATCTTTTATCCCCGTGAAACTTCCTTATTAATTATGCCTTTAAAATTTAGGCTCTTTTTGCTTAGAGTAATGCAATTGCTGTGATTTTAATATGTAGACAAAATATATGGCATCTTAATTTTAACAGAACTGTAAACTACTGCCAAGGTAGGTAAGAGGTCATTTCTGTCTAGTTCTTGATACTGAGAGAATAGTTACAGTGGTAAAATATTACTTATTGCAGTTATCACGATAGAACATAAATACAGCAATTTCATATCATCGTTTTAAAACTGCTGACTGATTATGAGAAACTTAATAAAAGAAAGTTAGGGAGATGATGAAGAAAAGACATGGTAAAAGTCATCTCTATACACCAACATAACTAGATTACACATCCAACTTTATTTTGTCTTTAAATAAAAATATGTTTATACAAAGTAGTTTTTTAACACACGTTCTTACACAGAATACTTTTGATTTTGCTTAAATATAATCATAGTGACACTAATTACTTAGTTACTTCACTGCTACTGTTCTTAAAAAAATCAAAATAAAACTTTGCTTCTGAGACTTGTATATTTTTTCCTCATTAAAAGCTTAAAAGGACTAGAACAATGTGTGACATTTAAAGTAATCATGTACTTAAACTACTGAGATTTTTTTTACTTTTTTTGGCAGAAGTTTTATCTTTTAAAGAAAACTGATACTAGTGGAAACTAGAAAATCTGTTCTTAAGCCTGAAGGATGTTGAGATAAATTAATTGTCTAAACCAGACTTTCCTTGTTCTATAGAATTCCTTAAATATACCTGTTACTTAGACTCAACGGACACTATTTTAGTTTTGTATTTGCATTATAAATTTAAGCATCCTCAAGAAAGTAATTGTTTAGGATGATCAGCATTCGTTTCCAGAAATAAATACCATAATGAAATTTCACTTAAAAATCTGTAAGTGCAAGTCTGATTAGTGATTAAAAAATAATCCAAGATACTGAGGATAAAGGACTGAGAACAATTTTGAATTCCATCATGCATCATAATATTTTTCTGTATAGTAAATGCAGAATTACTGGCTGAAGTAAATTTAATTAATTTTTATGTTGGGAGAACAGTCCACGTTTCTGTGCTAGGTTTTCAAAGAGCTTAGTCTTAAGTCTGAGTTTGAAATAAGTATATAGAAAGAAGTGAATGTGTCATTGCAAAACAAATTTCCGTTCACCTGCTATATAGTATCTGAAATAGGTCTCAGTAACTCAGGGGAAAGTTAAAAAGGGAAAATATAGTTTGAGCTCATAAGCAAGAAGGAATGAAAAATATTCTGGACCTCCCTTATATTCAGGCTGTGTAACCAGAAAAGTGTTTTTTTGTTGTTTTTTTTTTTTCTTTTTTTTTTTTGTTTGGTTGGTTTGGTTGGTTGGTTGGTTTTTTTTTTAATAATTGAAGAGTCTCCTTGTTAGTGCTGAAGAAGAAAAGGAAATAGCTATTTCCATCTTCATGACCTAAACCGTAATTTCAGGGAGTGTTTCACTCTGTTGGCTATTTCTGTGGCATTGTTTTTGCAAAATATTAATAATAATACATCATCCTTTGGACTATTTAATGTTTGCTATTTAAAACTACTATGGAGCTATTCGTATTGAAGTTCTATGATAATGTAATTTTTTTCAAGCATGATGGTATGTATCATTTGTTTCCATTGAGGAAAATTTCATGTCAAGTTCATACCATACTTTTTTTTTGTAGCAGTTAAAATTTTGATTTAAACTATCATGATGTTTTTTGCAGTGAGTTGTGCTAAACACTTCAGATTGAAGATGCAAGAAATACTGTACTAGGTTATAATGAAAATCAACTGCTTCTAGGAAGATCTTGCTTTTCTTCCTTCCTTCTTTGTTTTCCAGCCTTTGTCTGGTGTTCTTCAGAACTGTTATTACTTACACTTGTTACAGTGACTGTATTAAATGAGGAAAATTATTTAAGTCTTAATGAGATTTGGCCAAAAATGCAGAGAACATCTCATATGCTTGGAGAAAGGATATGTTAGCTAACCAGTAACAAAGAACACAGGAGTAGTCTGAAGATATCATATCTCATGAAAATATGCAAAAGCTCTCAAGCGTCTTGTGGCATTTGCCTCCCTTCTTACATCAAGGTACTCTCTTGGATATTCTTTTGAGAACAGAATACTTATTAAATAAAAACAGCAACTCTTATACATATATATATAACAATTTCTATAAGAAATTAATTTCATAAATTTTCAACACATTCCTATTGTCACCACCAATTACATCATCTTTTCAGACACCAGTCACTGCGATAACTGACTAATTTTCCATTGCATGGTGGAAACCCAATAGTATTTTTTAAGGAAGAAGTAATTTTTTAATTTGATTTTTGATATTTTGTATTTTTAATCTGTGCACTTTAGGTTTTTAAGTGTGGCCTCCTGGCTTTTAAATACCTTTACATATGCTTAATAAATCTGCATGCATCCAGTTGAGGAAGGCTGCATTTCAGAAGAATTTCCTTTTGCTTTTCAAGAACACTTTTAGCCAAAAGCCTTACTATAGGCAATGTTTGGGCCCCTCTGAAGAGGGGAGCTGCTCAGAACAAGAACGTGTCTTAATCATGATTTTTCTCATCTGGATTAGCCAATTTGTGGGAGGTCTGACGTAGTCTAAAATACCAAGAAATTTCAAACAAAGTTATAATACAGCTAAAGCATTCAGTCCCAGTGCTACAGCCTTTAAAAATCCATGTTTTGATTTGTCTTATACAACAAAAAGTGTGAGCTTGTTTCTGCATCCCTGCCAGCTGGCTTGTAGAAAGGAGCTGAGGGACTCTTGTGAAGGGGGGCATACGTATGGTCTTAGTTTGTAGAGTTAGAGGAAGTGATATTTGTGTCCAAAATAGAATTCCTTTGCCTCTCCCTGTCACTTTTTCAGCAACAGGAGGGTTCTTGCTGATATTGTTTTATCCTACTCCTGATTTTGTTGGGGAAAAGTATGATCTCTGCTTTGTGGTTTTTGAAAC
This sequence comes from Anser cygnoides, assembly GCF_040182565.1. Classification (NCBI taxonomy): domain Eukaryota; kingdom Metazoa; phylum Chordata; class Aves; order Anseriformes; family Anatidae; genus Anser; species Anser cygnoides. The sequence continues at coordinate 71,001,467 of NC_089873.1, read as the reverse complement.
TACACATTGAATAGATTAAGTGGAGCTGTGGGGAGAGTTCCTATTGTACCAAAGAAAGAATTTTGGGGCTGAGAAGAAGGAAAAGAGGGAGTGAGAGAGGAGAGCATAATATAGAGATAATATAATGGCAAAGTGACAATGATCTGTAGAGGGTGTCTTAGATACAGGAATGGAAAAGTCAGCTACTTCTTCAGTTATGTGTGCAAGTCTTGGAGGGAAGTGCAGTTCTCTATCCATGACGATGGGGGAAAGCAAGACTGTATTAGAAGACAGAAATTAGATATTAATCATGTTAATTTTGTTTGTCGCTTTATCTGTTCGTTGTTGGTGCAGGAGGAAAACTTCTAGGCAGTTTTCTTTCAGTTCTTTCCTTAAGAAAGATTTTCTGTAATGGGAAAGTTCTTTGGGTATCCTCTTACAGCTTCAACTGAAGTAAATAAAAGTCTCAACTGAAGGCTAAATTTGACTTTTTTTTTTTTTCTAACGTTGTCCCTAACTTTGTGTTTCATCCTTCAATTAATAGTCTGCTCTTAGGATTCAGTCTTTCAGAAAGCCTATTACACAAAAGATTTGATACCATTTCTCAAAGAATCTTTGACAGTTTTGGTTTTGTCTTGATGTCATCTATTGTGAAGGATGTTGAATTTTATTTCTTGTATCTTTTGAAAAGCACATGTATATGTGCCTTTGTTTTCACTATAATTTTTAGAATTTTGAATATTTTCCTGAATCCATTTGCCTTTTTGACAATTTCTATAATAGTATCACTATTTTTTTTTTTGAGATGCATTAGGTGATGATACAGTTTCACGATCTGTAGTTGTTAAAATGTAGCGGGTCTGTGTGAGTAAAAAAACAAAACAAAACAAAAAAAACCACAAAACTATCATTGTAATAGCTTTTAGTTACCTCTAAGTAACATAATACAGTATCAATCATTGGCTTTTTCAGAATATGTTACAACTGATGTGTTCTGGTTTAATAAAAATATTTTTTGGTGATTTAAAGACTTTGCTTAGAGGAAGAGAATAGATGTGTTGGGGTACTTTGTGTGCCTGAATCTCTGGTATGGATGATGGATATTCTTTCATTGGGAAGGCAGGGCAGAAGAGGAGGTGAGGCTGTCATTTTTAAGAATAAACAGCATCATACCATGGAGAATTGGAGAGGATGGATCACAGAGTTTAGGAGAGCTGAGTTTTAGTCAGATGATGAGAGATCTGGCTGATGTCACTCGGAGATCACTATCATTTCAGATACTGAGGAAAGCCTGATTATAGGAGAAAGGTAAGGATAATTTGCAGATCTACAGGCTTGCCAGTCTGTTAGTCCTTGGAAAAAGTATGCAGCAACTGCCATTGGCAACCATTTTGGGGTAGATGAAGAAAGTTGGAATAACGAAGGATTTACCAAAAAAATACTGTGCATAATGAACCTTGATTGACTTCCGTGTCAAACCAATGAGACTGTGAATGAGGAGAATACAGTGAACACTGTATATTGACCTGAGCATGGAGAAGAGAAGGCTTAAGGGAAGCCTACAAGCAGATGTCCAATATCTACAAAGTTGTCAGAAAGATGGAGCCAGGCAGGTTCTTCTGAGGTGCATTGCAGGAGAACAAATGGTAATGGTCATAAATTGAAACATGGGAAGTTAGAACTTCATGTAAGGAAAAAAAAGTACGATGAAGGTAAACATTAGGATGTTTTAGCCAATGAGGTTACGTTGTGTTCTAACCCCAGCAGGCAGCTAAGTTCCACACAGCTGCTTGGTTACTCTCCTCAAATGGGAAGGGGGGGGGGGGGGGTGGAGAGAACTGGAAAGGTAAAAGTGCAAGAACTCATGGTTTGAAATAAAGAGAGTATACTAGGTAAAGCAAAAGCAGTGTTTGCAATCAAAGCATTCATTTGCTACTCCCAATTGGAAAGCAGGTGTTCAGCCACTTCCAGGAAACCAGGGCTTATCACACATAATGGTTTCTTGGGAAGATAAATGCCATCACTCCAGATGTCCCCCTGCTTTCTCCTTCTTTACCCAGGCTGTTATTGCTGACCATGATGTTATTTGGACTGGAATACCTTTTTGATCAGTTTGGGTCAGCTTTCCTGGCTGCATCCCCTTCCAGCTTCTTGTGTGTCCCCAGCCTCCTCTCTAGAAGGTCAGCATGAGAAGCAGGAAAGTCCTTGGATCTGTGTAAGCACTGCTCTGTTAGCAGCTAAAAAAGTTGGTGTGTTATCACCGCTGTTTTCTTCAAAAATCCAAAACACAGCATTGTGTGAACCTCTATGAAGAAAATTTACTCTATCCCAGCCAAATCCATGACAGGTTATAGAATCTCAATCCTTAGAGTTTTTCAAGATCCAACTAAACAAACTGGTCTGAATTCAGTGTTGATCTTGCTTTGAGTAGGAGGCTCAACTTGATGACCTCAGGAGGTCCCTTTCAACCTGAATGATTGTGTGATTTTGTGATTTAATTTTGTGGTTATAAATTGAGAAAAATAAATATCCCACTCCTAATCAGTAAAGGCAGATTGAGAATAACTCAAATCCAGAGGATACTCCCCAGGCTAAATCATTTGGAATATTTTACTCCAATTTAGCCTATCTCATTGCCAGAAAACAGACCTTAGTAAATAAGGGCAGGGCCAGAGATGTCTGAACCAAAAGTCTAATTAATGTAGTATTTGAAGTTTTATACTGATCAGAATATCAGTTACTGTGAACTTAAATCACAGTTGCATGGAATATAATATTTTTGTGTTTGAAAATGCATTTGCTTTTATGCTATACAATGTATTACGTTTAATGTGAGGTTTTATAGTAAATGAAATATAGTCATTCAGAATCTAGAACTGCATGAGTGTAAGTTCTGTAAGATACACAACAAAAACCAAGAAGGACTTGCTGTAAGATCTGTGTATTTGTGACTTGTGCATCTTTTTCTGGACTGTGGGAGATGCTTCCTTCCAGCTGGGATTTTTTTCTGAGGTTAGGCAACAAACCCTTTTCTTCAGAAACCAAAGCAGTACTGTTCTTGTATTTTAAAATGTGGGAAAATAAATTAGTTCTGTATCAAGTTCCTTGATTTACTACTTGTTTTTAATGAAGGTGTAACTTGTGTATCTCTTGTGTTTTGTTTTGTTTTGTTTTTTCTACATGCTTAAATTATTTAGGAATTTCTGAGGCATGTATAACAAATAAACCTAGGTGTCGATAATTTGATAGCAGTTCTCTGGATGCAAGGGAAGTGTTGAAGTTGCAGATGCAGTTTGTGTTCTGGCTTGGGCAATCTGACCGAAGTGTCAAGTGTTCTATTTCATTTCATAAACCTTTTTTCTTTTGAACAACGTAGTCAAGAGGTATTTATCTTGCAGATTGTCATCTGAAGGCCTTGCTGTTGTCTTTCTTGGCATTATCCCAAACTCCTTGATTTGATGCTTAGTTTCCCAGGCTGTTCTTCATTCTGTCTTCTGATCTAAATTCTTGTCACCTTTCTGATGGAACAACTAGTACAGCTTGAGGGAGGCGATGTTTTTTTATGTCTCTGGTTCTCCTGCAAGATATGTTACTTTGTTCAACCTACACATCATACCTTTCATCAGTTGTCTTCAGATTTTCAAACATCGGTTCTGTTTTTAAGGATGCAAGGGGATTTGTGTACTTCAGTATCAAATTCAAATTCCTAATGCAGTTACTTTTTCACAAAAAGAAGAGATGATATAGTTTGCATTTTCTTTCTTTCTTCTTTTTTTTTTTTTTTTTAAGATTAAGATCATTCCAAGTTGGACAAGTAGTTAAGACTGGAAGAAGAGGTACGTATTGTCACCATTGTTCTTTCCTGAACTTTGTATCAAGGTGATTGTGACATCTGCCAGCTCCCTCAGCACTCATGGGTGCATCTAGTCAGGGCACATGGACTTAGGTATATCCAGTTTGCTTAAGGGTTCCCTGACCTGACCTTCCAATGCTAAGGGTGAGTCCTCTGTTCTTCAGTCCAGCCTTTCCTCATCTCTGGGACCTGGGATTCCTGAAGCTCGTCTTGCCAGTAAAGTAAAGGCACTCAGTGCATCAGCCTTTTCCATAACCCGTGTGACAAGATCCACCATCTCCTTCAGCAGTGGGCCCACATTTTCTCTGGTCTTCCTTTTGTCATCTTTGTACTTAGAAAAGCCATTCTTGTTGCCTTTGATATCCCTTGCCAAATTCATTTCCAGTTTGGTTTTTCTGAATTTCATCCCTGGATGTTCAGACAATGTCTCCCTACTCCTCCCACGTTACCTGTCCTTGCTTCCAACCTCTGTATGCTTCCTTTTTGTTTTTGAGTAAGGCTGGCCTTACTATTGCAGACTGACACAAAGGCAACATTGACTACCTCAGTCTTTTGTGTCCCATGTAACCAGCTTTTTCTTTTGTCAGTTTCCCTGGGTTTGTTCTCCTGTTTTCTCTTTCTTCTTTCCTTTCTCTGAATATTATGTCCCATAATCTAGATAAGGTGGGGAAGCAGCAAAGCATCAGTGGCATAAGATACCCTGGCACAGCTGTAGCTCTATTACCAAGAATCTGCATCTTATCTATATAATATATAGATTATACATTAGATCTGTATGTAATATTTTAGAAACCTGATGGCAGTTAGAGAATACTTCCTGAAGCAAATCATTTACCATATCATACAGTTTTTCTAGCAAAATGTTCATTAATGCTAGGAACACTTAGTTATCAAATTAATGAATGAGTTCTGATTGCTACTTAGCTCTCTTCTCACTTTTCTTGGTTACTGTCTGCAGTGGAGAATCTCTATATGCTATGGAATAAATGAGCAGTTATACACTGTAGTTGTTTTTTTGCGCAATGTTAATGTATTAAATGTAGCAGAGTAAAGATCCATGGTATATACTGCAGATGCTTGAAGAGTTGTTACAGATGCTGTGGGGACTATAATTATGTCTTAGTTGTGGGTATGCTCAAGCTCTACTGTACTATTTCCTTTACATAGTTTTTCACATACAGTCGTTCATAATGTCTCCCAGCAGACTGGTCCATTCACACTCACTCAGCTCCAGCTTGGCTTATTTCAAATGAAGCAGGAAGCGTCCTCACGACATGAAAGTTTGTTTGTTACCTCACTGCATTATTCACTTCAAACTCTTCTGTCATTGTATACTCCAGGTAACAATAATATTTGCTTGTATAAAATAAATGATAGTACCTCCTTGGTTCCTGAACTTAAAGTTGCACATACTGCATGTTCTGTTGGTAATATCTGAAAATCTGAAATCTTTCCTTCCATACTATAAAAATATTTGCTTTTATATTGTTAAGTTTTCAGCTGTGTCTTTCACCAGGAAACTGACAATATGACCAGAGTGAAGATATTTGCTTTACTGAAGACCTGAAGGCAATCCTGTATCTTAGTTCTGGAGAACTCACATTATTTCAGACAAATAGAAGTAGTGACCAATCTATATCTTATATCCAATAACACACTGTAGTGTGTATGTTAATGAGACATTGTGGATTGATTCTCATCATGTTTAACTCATTTATTCAGTGATTTAGTTCTGTTGTACTCAAAATAATTTTTTTTTTGGCCTATACTTGGGTTGTTAAGAAGTTACCAGTTTATTAACAGAATCATTATGACACTAAATGTTGTTTGTTAGCTTTAAAAATGATGATTTGGATTAAGACAGTTGATAACTTGTGTGGAGAGGGAAAAGATGTAATGGAGGAATTGAGTCTAATATGAAGATTCTTAATGATTTAATAGTATACAGAAAAACTGTGAAAGACAGATTTGGAATTTGCTTTCTAATTTATTTGCATGTAAGGAATTATGGTTTGCCTTTTTTAGTTCATACAGAAATTAGGAGGGAAGAGAGAGTATCACTTTCAAAGATGTTGGCTTGAACTTGCAGGTAACTCTGGAGATAAAAATCCTTGCAGAAGCTGGGCAGTTGGCATGAACTCAGATAACTGGCTTGCACATTATACACAGTAATGTAAGAGTGTTAACAGGTGTTACAGAAATATCTGCGGAGTTAAAATGGGTACTTTTTGTTAACTTACCATTTTACTGGCCTGTTTTTACTGATGGGTTTTTCTTTAAACGGGATTTATGACTAAGTAATGTAAAACGCGAGAAGCACATAATATTGGTTGATCCCAAAACACAGGATTTTATTTCTATGGATTATATTTGATTAGTGAAAATGAGCAAAAAATTGAGGTATTTACCTGAATTGATTTTATTTTGTCCATCATTTTCCCCCTCTATAAATGTGATCTCATGGTACTGCTGTATGATACTGGCTCTGTATTACTGCTGTGTTTTGTGTTACAAATTATTACTGATAACCTACTAAAAAGATGGAGAATTAATTTGCTCTGATCACAAGACAAAAATCCATGGAGAAAAAAATACCAGTGAAGAAAATGTCACAAATTTTATAGACATGATAAAAATTAATTTCTTCAGTTATTTTAAAAGCTTGGTGGTGTGTTTGTGTGTTGGTTATGCCCACTATAGGACTGAAATCGTGAAATTATTTTGGTGCTTACTCTTGTGGGCCAATACTATGATACAAAGTATTGATTTTGAATTGTGTGAATTTGATGTGCAACCATTTGCTGCGTTTTCAGGTGGCATTAATTTGCAGTAGCAAGTCCTTCTGGTGCTATTTTTGATATGTCAGGAGCATTAGCACAGTATTTTTCTAAGCATCCACTTTTGGTAATGGGAAGAGTTATGATTGTTTTGAATTAAATAAGAAGAAAGTGTGACTATTTCTTCTTCTCTTCTCCAATACAGTTCTACTTATTGCTATTAAAGCCTGTGGAAAATGTGCTGGCATGCCACTATGAAAAGTTAGAAGGGAATTTGTGCAGAGTTGGTGGGTTGCATGCCCTTACCCCAACAATTCAAGACAGTCTGCCTCTTAAAAGGGTAGCAGAAAATACATCAATTTCAGTGTAATTAGAATTAAATCAGTTTGAGGTTTCCTTTTTGTACCCTCTTTGCAACGGATCTCACACATCATCTTCCTGTGGATCTTACGTAGTACCCTTTTGGGAGGTGTTATCCTCACCCTTCTCAGTATTTGCAAACATGTCCAACATTTTGACAGAAAAGCAGGGTATGTTAAGGACACTCTTTAAACTACTTATGTCAACGATGATTCAATTACATGGAAATGATTTAGGAAATACTTCAGCTAAAAAGATCTAAAAGAAGTGCTAATGCAATTGTCAGTCAGCAACAAGCAGCTGGAAGTTGGGTGGCCAAAAACCATCCTTGCTGTCACAGTAATTTCAGGATGTCTCTCTGCCCTTTAACATTTCTGGGGACCACAACTCTCAGAAGCTCACTAGGCATACTGATCAGTCTGCTCTACAGTGATTTGATTCACAAGGGCCTAGTGAAAGAAAATGAGCCTGGAGTCACTTGGCTTTAGTTTATAAGAAAACATCCCAAGTTCAATCCCATTTTCTTATTGTCATCATTAAAGCTTTATTTGGTCTATTCCTGAAGGCATGTGCAATTTTAACACTAAAGCATGTGTTGTCTTACGCATAAATTCTTTATAGTGATGTTTCATCATGTAATAATCACAAAACTGAAAAGACTGAAACACTGCTGAATAATAAATTGCCTGTTATTTTCGTATTGTGTCCACAATGCGTGCCTCCTTATCAGTATTATCTGGAAAGATCATCAAGGCTTTGATCACAAAATAAAGTAAAAATGTGCCAAGTATCTGTTTGTGTCAGCATTCTGATGTGAGATTTGTTCCATCACAGGGCAAGGAGGTGAAAGTCCTCTGAAGGTCACTTTACTGAAATTTCAAACTTCTAAATTAATTTGATTCCTGTCTATATGTGTATATATATATATATATTTAAAAAAAAAAAAAAAAAAGGAAGAACAAAAATAAAACAACCAAAAAACTCTGAAATCATGCATGCCATACACAGGAATTCTACACAATTCGGCTGCAGTGACCATAATATGCTGGAGTTCAGGATCTTGCGAGGAGGAAGCAGGGAAAGAAGTAGGATTGCAACCCTGGACTTCAGGAGAACAAACTTTGGCCACTTCAGGGATCTACTTGGAAGAATCTACTTGGTTAGGGCCCTAGAAGAAAGGGGGGTTCAAGACAGCTGGTCAATATTCAAGCATCACTTCCTCCAAGCTCAAGATCCAGTGCATCCCTATGAGTAAGAAGGCAAGCAAAGGGGGCAGGAGACCTGCATGGATGGGAAGGGAGCTCCTGGCAATGCTCAGGTAGAAGAAGGAAGTTTACAGCATGTAGAAAAAGGGACAGACCACTTGGGAGGAATATAGGGACACTGTTAGAGTATGCAGGGATGCAATGAGGAAGGCCAAGGCCCATTTAGAATTAAATCTGGCAAGGGATGTCAAAGACAATAAGAAGGGCTTCTTCAAATACATCAGTAGAAAAAGGAAGACCGGAGAAAATGTAGGCCCACTGCTGAAGGAGGCAGGTGCCCTGGTGACAAAGGTTACAGAGAAGGCAGAGTTGCTGAATGCCTTTTTTGCTTCAGTCTTTACCGCTAAGATCAGCCCTCAGGAATCTCAGACCCTGCAGACAAAAGAGAAAGTATGGAGAAAGGAGGACATGGCCTTGGTCGAAGAGGATTGGGTCAGAGATCATTTAAGCAAGCTTGATATCCACAAATCCATGGGTCCTGATGGAATGCACCCACAGGTGCTGAGGGAGCTGGCCAGTGTTATTGCTAGGCCACTCTCCATCATCTTTGAAAGATCGTGGAGAACAGGAGAGGTGCCTGAGGACTGGAAGAAAGCCAGTGTCATGCTAGTCTTCAAAAAAGGGCAAGAAGGAAGACCCGGACAACTACAGGCCCGTCAGCCTCACCTCCATCCCTGGAAAGGTGATGGAACAGCTCATTCTGGAGGTCATCTCCAAGTATGTGGAGGATAAGAAGGTGATCAGCAAGTTAGCATGGATTCACCAAGGGGAAATCATGCTTAACCAATCTGATGGCCTTCAATGATGAGATGACTAGCTGGGTAGATGAGGGGAGAGTGGTGTCTGTGGTATTGTAGTGGGTTTACGTGGCAAGGTTTTGGTAGCAGGGGGCCATAGGAGTGGCTTCTGTGAGAAGAATCTAGAAGCTGCCCTATGTTAGGTAAGGGCCCCACTGTTGACCAGAGACGAGACAATAAGTGATGTTGTTTGCACCTCTGTGAGAGCATATTTAAGACGGGGAAAAAAACGCTGCACCACACAGCAGCTGGGAGAGTGAGAGGAGTGAGGAACAGCCTTGCAGGCACCAAGGTCAGTGAAGAAGGAGGGGGAGAGGTGCTCCAGGCACCAGAGCAGAAGTCTGCTGCGGCCTGTGGGGAGGACCATGGTGGAGCTGGTTGTCCCCATGCAGCCCATGGGTCCCACAGTGGAGCAGGGTTCCACGGTGCAGCCCGTGGAGGAGACCACGGTGGAGCAGGTGGATGTGTACTGACAGAGACTGCGGCCTGTGGAAGACCCCTGCTGGAGCAGATTCCAGGCCAGAGCTGTAGCCCGTGGAGATGAGACCACGCAGTAACAGGTGACCTGGCAGGAACTGCTGCTCATGGGGGACCCAGGTTGGAGCAGTTTGCTCCTGAGGGATGGACCCTGTGGTACAGACCCATATCTGGAGCAGTTCTTGAAGAGCTGCTGCCTGTGGGCAGCCCATGCCGGATCAGTTCGGGGAGGAATGCATCCTGTGGGAGGGACCCCACAGCACAGGGGATGAGAGTGACCGAGAAGGAGCGGCGGAGAAGAAGCGCTACAGACTGACCATAACCCCCATTCCCCCGTTCCCCTGCGCCGCTTGGGGGGAGGAGGTGGGAGAGGGTTGGGGGGGGGGGGGGGGGGGTAGGTGCTTTTGGTTTCTTTCCTTTGTTTCTCACTTCTCTAGCTTGTTAGTAATAAGCAATAAATCTTACTATCTCCCTATGCTGAGTCTGTTTTGCCCATCACGATAATTACTGTGCGATCTCCCTGTCCTTATCTCAACCCCTGAGCCCTTTTCATCGTATTTTCTCCCCGTTCCTCTTTGAGGAGGGGGAGTGAGAGAGCAGTCGTGGTGAAGCTAGGCTGTCCACCTGAGTAAAACCACCAGAGGTCTACCTTGACTTCAGCAAGGCTTTTGACACTGTCTCCCATAACATCCTCATAGACAAGCTCAGGAAGTGTGGCCTAGATGAGGTGGATTGAGAACTGGCTGGATGGCAGAGCTCAGAGTGTTGAGCTTGGTGGTGCAGAGTCTAGCTGGGGGCATGTAACTAGCGGTGTCCCCCAGGGGTCCATACTGGGTCCAGTCTTGTTCAACTTAATCATCAACGACCTGGAACAGAGTGCACCCTCAGCAAGTTTACTGAGGACATGAAGCTGGGAGGAGTGGTTGTTACCCCAGAGGGCTGCGCTGCCGTTCAGAGATACCTCACCAGGCTGGTGGGATGGGCTGAGAGGAACCTCATGAAGTTCAACAAGGGTAAGTGCAGGATCCTGCACCTAGGGAGGAATAACCCCAAGCACCAGTGCAGGCTGGGGGCTGATCTGCTGGAGAGCAGCTCTGCAGAGAGGGGCCTGGGAGTCCTGGTGGACAGCAAGCTGACCATGGGCCAGCAATGTGCCCTTGTGGCCAAGAAGGCCAACGGTATCCTGGGGCGCATTTGGAAGAGTGTTGCCAGCAGGTCAAGGGAGGTGATCCTCCTCGTCTGCTCAGCCCTGGTGAGGCCTCACCTGGAGTATTGTGTCCAGCTCTGGGCTCCCCGGTACAAGAGGGACATGGAGCTACTGGAGTGAGTTCAGAGGAGTTCTAAGATGATTAGAGGACTGGAGCACCTGTCATACGAGGACAGGCTGAGAGAACTGAGCCTGTTCAGCCTGGAAAAGAGAAGACTGAAGGGAGACCTCAGCAATGTATATAGATATCTAAAGGGAAGGTGTCAAGAGGATGGAACCAGACTCTTTTCAGTGGTGCCCAGTGACAGGACAAGAGGCAGAAGGCACAAACTGAAGCACAGGAAGTTCCATCTGAATATGAGGGGCACTTCTTTACTGTCAGGGTGACAGAGCACTGGGACAGGTTGCCCAGAGAGGCTGTGGAGTCTCCTCTGGAGATATTCAAAGCCTGCCTGGATGCCATCCTGCGCAGTGTTCTCTAGGTGATCCTGTTCAGCAGGGGGGATTGGACTGGGTGATCTTCAGAGGTCCCTTCTAACCTCGGCCATTCTGTGAAAATTCTGTCCAATATGAAATCTGAATATTACATCTTAATTTCAGATCTACACTATTTAGAATTTTCAGAGCTTCCTTTTTCTTTCTTACGTCTAGAGCATTAATTTTTTAACTCAGCCTCACCTCGAGTACTATGTGCAGTTGTGGGCACCACAGTACAAAAAGGACGTGAAACTATTGGAGCGTGTCCAGAGATGGGCTACAAAGATGGTGAAAGGCGTAGAGGGGAAGATGTACGAGGAGCGGCTGAGGTCACTTGGCCTGTTCAGCCTGGAAAAGAGGAAGCTGAGGGGAGACCTCATCGCAGTCTACAGCTTCCTCACGAGGGGGAGTGGAGAGGCAGTCACCGATCTTTTCTCTTTAGTAGCAAGCGATAGGAACTGTGGGAATGGGGTCAAGCTGTGTCAGGGGATGTTCAGGCTGGATATCAGGAAGAGGTTTTTCACCAAGAGGGTTGTCGTGCACTGGAACAGGCTCCCCAGGGACATAGTCACAGCACCAAGCTTGTCAGAGTTTAAGAAGTGTTTGGACTGTGCTCTTAGTCATATGGTATGAGTTTCTGAGTGGACCTGTGTGGAGCCAGGAGTTGGACTCGATGATCCTTATGGGTCCCTTCCAACTTGGGATATTCTGTGATTCTATGAATTTTAAGAGTAGTTACATACACTCATTAAACTCATGTTCCTGTGGAAAATATGTATTTATACAGAGGATTTGTAAAGAATTGCCATTATCATTGCTTGTCACATTAATATGCTGTTCTTCTCTGAATGTTTCTCTGGTGTTCAGAGCCAAAGCTTGAAACTCAGGAACTTTGGTGCATCTCCATTGTTAGATGGTAAATCAATTAATATACTTCCAGAATGAATTTTTTAAAGTGATCTTTCGTGGCCTTATTAGATAGTACAAGGAACAAGTGCACATCCCATTGACTGATACATCAAAAAGATTTTGAAATGGTATTTTACAGACTTGCAGAAGAAAATGCCAGAGATCCTTAGAAAGAATTGAAAGTCACTCTTGCAAATGGGCACGTAAAGCAGGCACTGTTGCGTAGCATTTACATCAAACTTCATCAGATTGGATGAAGCCCTTACTTGGAAGGAATGTGGCCATAGGAACTTAAACTTTTGTATAGGTACTCACGATAATGCACTTTCATTCTCTCTTCTAACACTTTCACAGGCATAGTTTTGTTTGTGTCAGTTCTAGCACTCTGATTCCTTACTATTCTTTACTAATGATTCATTTCCTTTACTTTAGGGAATATTTAAAGTAGATACTCTAGCATTGGATGGGATCTTCATGTTCATGGTTATACCTCTGTGTTCGTAGTTGTACCCATTTGTCTTGTGACTTTGGACAAATTACTAATTCTGAAAAACTTGAGAAATTTATTGTAAGAAGACAGACTAAATTTTTTGCTTTGCACCTGGATTTGCCCAACAATGCCAGTGAGGGGTACTGTACTGACAGGAGCAGCCATAAATATGACCTGGCCCTAATGGGAACAATACTGACAGAAAATGTCTGCTAAAACACTCACAGAAGAAAATGCCTTCCAACCTGAAAACTGCTTACCCATGAACCAGGAGTATATTTGGAAGGTACCACTGGCCTCCTGAGGTGCAGCTGAGTACCTAAGAAATGGGGACATCCTGAGGATACCATCCATAAAGGTAAAAATAAGGAACTGGAACAGCAACGTACCATCTGAAAAGCAGAAAATAGTCTGGGAAAAGTAAAAACGTTTTGTGTGAGAGAATAGGAAACCTCATCTATTGGTTCTTTCGGGTGAAACAAATTAGCAGCATCTGTTGGCTGCTCTAAGAGGTGGTATCCTATGCCCTCTTATGTCTCAGAGATATAAAAATTGCTGTTTTTCTGTCCAGAATGGAACCTTTCTCTCTGAAAAATGCCCTGTGCTTTCCTATAGGACATCCTAAACAAATTTTACCTTTGCTGTGGAGGCCTGTCTGTCTCCAAACTCTGTAATGCAGATTATATTTGAAGTAAAACTTTGTTATTTGTTTGGTCCTGCTCCTGAGCCTATTTCTGATTATCTGTCTTTCCTGAGTTTTTTGGTTTGTTTGTTTGTTTGTAATTAGACCATTTTGAGGTCAGTATTTTGTAATTAGATCCCTCTGAGGTTGATTTGGCATTGTCCTTCTCTCCCACCTCCACTTCTGAGATCGGTTTGATGCGATATCAGTAGTTTTATTAAAGTTGTATTTATGTACATAATCTGCCATAAGTAGTCGATATTTATAACCTGTCATAAGTGTAGTTGTTTTAATATTGATAACTTCACAATCCATAAGTATATTCAGTACAATAGTGTTGATAACTTGTTGAACCTATGCTAATCTGTAGCTAATCTGTATTTGCTACTATATTACTATTTTTTACTGCATCTAATTGCCTTCATACCTCTAATTGCTGCAACTGTTAATCTGTACTATTCCCCAGATATCTACTACATATAAAAATTTGTTTCCTGGTAATATTGCAATAGCTTTTTATCTATATACAATGCTTGCCTTTTTAATCATAGTGTATTTGCTAGTGGTAATTTGTGGTAATGTAGCTGTGAATATGTAGCCCGTGGAGAGGAGACCACGCAGGAGCAGGTGACCTGGCAGGAGCTGCTGCCCGTGGGGGACCCAGGTTGGAGCAGTTTGCTCCTGAGGGATGGACCCCCTGAGGGATGGACCCCATGGTACGGACCCATATCTGGAGCAGTTCTTAAAGAGCTGCTGCCTGTGGGAAGCCCACGCCAGATCAGTTTGGGAAGGACAGCATCCCGTGGGAGGGACCCCACAGCACAGGGGACAAGGGTGACTGAGAAGGAGTGGTATAGAAGAAGCGCTATAGACTGACCATAGCCCCCATTCCCCTGCGCCACTTGGGGGAGGAGGTGGAAGAGGGCGGATGGGGGATAGGTGCTTTTGGTTTCTTTCCTTTGTTTCTCATTTCTCTGGCTTGTTATTAATAGGCAATAAATCTTACTGTCTCCCTATGCTGAGTCTGTTTTGCATGTCATGATAATTGCTGAGTGATCTCCCCATCCTTATCTCAACCCTTGAGCCCTTTTCATCATATTTTCTCCCCATTCCTCTTTGAGGAGGGAAAGTGAGAGAGTGGTTGTGGTGGAGCTCGGCCGCCCACCTGAGTAAAACCACCACACACTGTTGCATTTAAAGTAGTTCTGATGGATCTTTAACGGAAATCTTATTGTTATATCTTTTCTCATTTAAAGGCTTTTCTCAGCATGGGATGCTTTCTCTTCAGTATTTTTTCTGTTAGAATACATAGTGAAAATGAATATCCTCATTCTATAGAATTCCTTTTATCATACTTTTGAATCCTTGTTATGCTTTTTTAGTACTTACTGCTTTCTCTCTCTCTTTTCTTTTTCTGTTTTTTTTTTGTTTGTTTGTTTTTCTGTTCACTTTTCACAGTGAGCTTATTTCACTGTGACATGGAGCTTTGGAGTTAAACACTAGATCATATTTTTCTCTTCAACCAATTCTGTAGAATTATTCTGTAAAAAATATGACCATCTCAGCATTTTTTAATGCAAAACATCTGAATTTACTTACTTATGGTGTCAGTGATATCTATGTATCTCAACGCAATTAAACTGATGTACACAGGTGTTGTGTATTGTTATTCAAAGTAATACTTTGTTTATTTACACTTCAAAATATTTCCATCTTTTGTTTTTCTGTTTCATTTCAGTTGCTCTTGCAGGGCTTCACAAACAAATAAAACAGTTTTATTCAAGAAAATCTGAATGTTTCATTTTATTGTGCCAATAATAAGTATATATAATTTCATATAATAATTTCAGACTTTTTGCAAAGATGGCCCTTTCAGTAGAAAGGAAGTGAATAACTGAGCAGAAGTTTCTAATCAAATTTAGTGGAGTTACAGACTGATGAATTTGTTCTTAATGGTGTTACATGGCCTTTCATAATGAAATTGAACAGTTTTTGTTTGATACTCATTGTTTTTTTTGTTTTACTTTGAACATGAAACTTTTAGAAAACAAAGAATTTTATTCATTTCTACTTGAATTCCATTCCAAACAATAGATCTGTGGTGCAGGTTCTGTATGGTGTTGCTCTGTAATAGCTGCAAGATAAGGTTCATGATGTCTTTGTTTTAAATCACATTGGAAAACTGGTGCAGAAAACACATCATCTACAGTACAGTCTGATTTAAGAAAAGATCATTCACGTGAAGAATGAGGGAGCAGGGAAAGTTTTTCATAGTTTTACTCATTGATGATTTGAAAAAGCAGAGCTGCTCGTTGATAGGAGTTAAATGCTGAGAATTTAATGAAGTGTTCATATTGCAGACATTGTAAACCATAGGAGAAACATTTTTATATAAAGGCAAAAAAAATAGAATCTTACTGTCCACAGATATTATTACATACTACTGTGGCTAAAATAGTTTTATTTGAAAAACATATTCAGAATGCCTTATGCAAGAAGACTTCCTGAGAACCTTAAGAATTAAAAAAGATGAAAAGATAGAAAAAGATGTGCTGAGCAGGATAAGGGTTTGATGTTCTGAGAAAGCTGAATCTAATAATCAAAACATTGAAATGTATTAGTAACCTAGTCAGTAGGTAACATTACAGCAACATTTTAAAGTTACAATTTTGTTTTTATCTTTGCTAAGAGAGTGCTTCAGAAGTCCTACTGCCCACAGATGTATCAAAAAAAAAAAAACACACAAAAAAACCCACAGAGAAATCAGAGAAACAAAATAGAAAAAAAAAAAAAAAGAAAAAGAAAAGAAAACAGAACCATTTAGAATGATCTGGGAAGTACTAAAGTAAAATTAAGAAATAAAAAAGTTTAATATTCAGAACAAGTTGAATTGAGCATATATACAATATCCAAAAATACTAGAGGTGTACATTTCTTCATGAAAGATAGCAAAAATGAGGAGAATACTTGGTCTTTACTTTCTTAGTATTATGTCATGTGTATATGTTGTATATAATCTTTTCATATTTTTGTACAGGAAAAGCATAAGCAGGAGTTAGAAGATATGAGACAAGCTGGACATGAAGCTTTGAGTATTATTGTTGAAGAATTCAAGGTAAACAAGTTGTCAAGTTAGCACAATTTCCAGTGTAACATCATATAATAAGTATGCACTACCGGCAGTCTTCTTTAGTATTAGCTAGTTTG
This sequence comes from Anser cygnoides, assembly GCF_040182565.1. NCBI lineage: Eukaryota > Metazoa > Chordata > Aves > Anseriformes > Anatidae > Anser > Anser cygnoides. The sequence continues at coordinate 70,984,987 of NC_089873.1, read as the reverse complement.
GTTGCTCGGCCTCTTTCATTATAAAATTCATTTATATTTGTATTTTCAGTTGTTTCCAATTTATTCTGTTTGACCTGAAATTTTACATGACATGTTTTTTCACTCTGCACGTTGGGAAACTTCAGATAAAGCATGTTAGCCAAGTGACGAAACTTGAAACTGGAATAAAACAAAAATTCTCAATCAGTTGTGGTAAACTTCAGTTTTGATTGTTTATCACATTAACTACATTTTGGACCTCTCCAGTCTCAACAATCTGTACTTGAAGGAAAACAGCCTTACAGAGCAATTGAGCAGTTTTGTTTGTTTATTTTATCTATACAGCACTAAGATAAGAAGATCAGTATAAATTAAGGCAGAATCTTTAAACCTCTCATGCTGTTCCTATTTGTGCTGAGCCAGTAAGATACAAGAACTGGACGTTATTGCGGAGGATAAATGTGTCTTTTGTACTGTTACTAAAACTTGCTAATAAGAAATGCACAAAACTGATTCAAAAACAGAGATTATTATTATTTCAGATAAAAACTGAATCATCTTAGGTGAATCATCAGGTGTAGGAATGGCAAAGGATTCTAATTAGACTTAATAGAGGTAAAGAAGATCCGACTGGACAAAGAAACTGATAATAGGAAATGGAAGATAAGGCTCTTGCTGAGAATGTTAAGGGAGACATGAAACCTGGTATGCAATTGGAAGCTGGGAACACTAAACTGACAATGTTGTTAGTCAGGTTTGGAATGGAACTGGCAAACTAAAAAGGATTGGATTGAGGCTGTGTCATCTGATTCAAGCAATAAACTGAAAGCTTGAGTCTAGAAGCTTATTAAGAAGCCTGCAATACTCTGCTGGGGAGGGTAGGCTTCTTTATTTTCAGGAAATATCCAAAACTTACTCACAATGTATTTTTCTTTCTGGAGTTGTCGGGATCTGCAGCTCCAGGAGAGCCATCTGTGCCAGATTGCAAGTCTGCCACAAAATTTGAAATCTAAGTGCTATTCAAAAAGGTGGTTTGTTTGTTTGTTTGTTTTTTTGTTTGTTTTGTTTGGCCTCTGCTCCTTATGTGTAAGGTAGGCCTACCAAGTTCCAAATCTCAGAAAGTTACACTATGTAGAGGACCTGCTGATGCTTTGTGGACCACCGACTTGAAGACAGTCTATGTAGTAGGCTTCAGAAAAGTATAAAACATGAAACAGATTTGCAACAACTTGTAACTAGAATACCATTTAATAATTTTGCTAATAATTGTTAGCAGTGTTCTAGTCAATATTGAAATTGGACTACCTGTAGAAAAATGTCTTTCTTCATCAATATAACTTATGTTAATTTCATCAAAAAGGAACCTATTCAGAAAGAAGTTTCAAAAGTTTTCATTCCTGAGAGAAGTTAAGCATGTTCATTTGTGATGTCCCTTTTCTCCAGACCTTCCTCATTTTGCTTCAGGAGAATTGTTGCATTTCTTTTCCCTTCTTCTTACTCCTTTGGGATTTTTTTTTTTTTTTACAATGGAAGTTCTCAAATGACAGAATCACAGAATGGTTTAGGTTGGAAGGGATCTCTGCAGGTCAACTGTTACAGCCCCTCTGCTCAAGCAGGGCCACCTAGAGCAGGTCGCCCAGAACCATGTCCAGACTACTTTTGAATATCTCTGAGGAGGGAGACTTCACAACCTCTCTAGGCAACCTGTTCGAGTGCTCTGTCAACTGCACAGAACACAAGTGCTTCCTGATGTTCAGAGGGAACCTCCCGTGTTCCAGTTTGTGCCCATTGCCTCTTGTCCTGTCACTGGGTACCACTGAAAAGAGCCTAGCTATGCGCTGTGTTTGCACCCTTCCTTCAGGTATATGTTGATGAGATTCCCCCCACCCACCCCAAGTCTTCTCTTCTCCAGGCTGAACAGTCACAGCTCTCTCAGCCTTTCCTCATAGGAGAGAGAAATGAGTGTGTCCTTCAGAATGTCCACTTTGGATGGCCCTCCAAACACATAGTGTATATCATCCTTTTTCACTTCCATTTCATACTGGCTGGGTATAAAATATCTGTCTGTTTCCATGTGACCTTATTTTGAAAAAAACAGTGAGCCATTTGTAACTGTGGCTTTTATGTTTCCTCCTTTTTATTTCTGAAATATAAGCAAATTGTGAAATGCAAAAATTCTATAGTAGTGAATGAATAGATAGTCTTCACCATTTCAATGCCTTTGTGTGAGCTAAAGGAGAGGTTTGCATGAATAACATTGTCCTTTTTAAGGAATAACCTCTTCATGTATAGCTGGGTAAAGGGATATACTTATGTGCTATATTGTTTTTTTAAAAAATATTTTACAAGTCAACATCAGCTCTGAAGATCTGATTTACCATCTGGAAAAGAGGATTTACATTTTTCAGTTTCTATGATTTGGTACAAAAGATTAGGCTTTTAATTGAATACTGTGATTCTAAGAAATATTTATATTTAGCATATTATTTCTCATAGACTGTTTATATTCAAGTTACATAAAGACATTCTTTAATACCAGGGAACCGTGGCATGAATATACTTCATACAAGTCTTCCTGTTGCCTCATTGGTTAGTTGCCATATTTTTGTCAATGAGATCACAGTACTCCGAGGAGAAATAACATCAGATATGCCAGCCTCTGTGTAAAATACGGCTACCAACCTTTTCTGCAAACATGCAATGGGTTAGCAGGAAAATCAAAAAAGTATGCTAGCTTAAATATATATATTTCTCTTACAGCTTAAATACCTTTTTAGTAAGCCTTTACCATGTGGGGGAAAAGATGTGGAATTACAGTGAAGTGAATCATTAGAGAATTTAGTGAAGGCAAACCTGTTCTATGGTTTTGAGAAAAATCTCATGGATTCTTTTAAACTCTTCATTCATGGTTAATATTTCAATATGGAGCAAGGGTTAAGATTTTTTTTTCTCCTGAAGTGAATGAGTCATAGAATCATAGAATATCCGAGTTGGAAGGGACCCACAAGGATCATCAAGTCCAACTCCTGGGTCTCCAAAGGACCACCCAAAAAAACAGGCTCTATGTCTGACAGTGTTGTCCAAACGATTCTTGAACTCTGGCAGGCTCGGTACTGTGACCACTGCCCTGTCCCAGTGCCTGACCACCCCCTGGGTGCAGAACCTTTCCCTAACACCCAGCCTGACCCTCCCCTGTCCCAGATCCATGCCATTCCCTCGGGTCCTGTCGCTGTCCCCAGAGAGCAGAGCTCAGCGCCTGCCCCTCCGCTCCCCTCGTGAGGGAGCTACAGGCCACCATGAGGCCTCCCCTCAGCCCGTTCTGCTCTAAGCTGAGCAAACCAAGGGACCTCAGCCACTCCTCACCTCCTCACGTCTTCCCCTCTAGGCCCTTCACCATATTTGTTTCCTTTGGACACTCCTTTTTTCTCCTTTTTTTTTTTTTTCTTCTTTGGACACTAACATTTTTAACATTGCTGATTCATGCTCATGAGTGAGGAGCCTTACGTATAGCATTTGTTTAGTTTAGGAGTGTAAAATAAATCTGATTAATCCTTCTAGTGAAATATAAATTGTGGAAGTTACAGACTTTCTTATTTTGCTTATGATTAGCCATGCTTCATTTAGTGTTGAAATATGTGTTTTTTAGGGCTTAAGGCTCTGCTACACTAGTACAAATAATTTATATGAAGAAGTGGTTTCCATTTTTAGTAATTCTAAAGTATCAACTAATTAATCCACCATTTCCTTGAGTGTGGAATGTCATCTTACATTGTCTTGTGATTTGTTTAAAAAGCATAGCAAAGAAAATCTTACTTACAATTACCATAGTCCTATTTTGCATTTCTTGGGTTTTAATAAAACAAACTGATGTGGATAGTTCCAGTAAAATGCTTGTTCATGGCCCAAATTAGGTTCTGTTGCAGTCATGACTATTGGAATTATGACACATCCTCTCAGATACTAGCCAATTATCACTTTCCAGTACCATCTCAAGCAAAGTTCTTCTACTATGTGTGAATGTAATGCCAGAACCATTCATCATTAGCTCTATAAAATAATCCCAGAATCCTCTTAATTAGGTGTTGAAACTCTGTGTAGAACAGTGAACTACTTGCTTATTCTGTATTCCTGGTGTAAAAACGTCTTCCTGTTGATAAACATGTGAGAGTGTGTTTCTTTTGGTGCACAAAGCAAAAGAGTTTTTTTTTTGTTGTTTTTTTTTTTTTGTTTTGTTTTTAACTACAAGGTTTGATTTGATTAGTAATCAAAAGGTCATATTATTGTTAAATTTAGAGCAGATTATTACTCTTTGCAGATTTATTGTGGTGGCCTTTTTGTTCTGTTGTATCTTTCATTATGTGAAAATGAGTTACATTTTCTGATTGATCACTCCCCCATATTTTGAGGAATGTTTTCTTCTAAAACGGACAATATTTCACAGAATCACAGAATCACAGAATCATCTAGGTTGGAAGAGACATCCAAGATCACCTAGTCCAACCTCTGACCTAACACTAACAAGTCATCCGCTAAACCATATCACTAAGTTCAACATCTAAACGTCTCTTAAAGACCTCCAGGGATGGTGACTCAACCACTTCCCTGGGCAGCCCATTCCAATGCCTAACAACCCTTTCAGTAAAGAAGTTCTTCCTAATATCCAACCTAAACCTCCCCTGGCACAACCATAGCCCATTCCCCCTCATCTTGTCACTGGGCATGTGGGAGAATACACCAACCCCCACCTCTCTACAGCCTCCTTTAAGGTACCTATAGAGTGCAATAAGGTCGCCCCTGAGCCTCCTCTTCTCCAGGCTGAACAATCCCAGCTCCCTCAGCTGCTCCTCGGAAGACTTGTTCTCCGGATTGCTCACCAGCTTCGTCGCCCTTTTCTGGACTCGCTCAAGCACCTCCATGTCCTTCTTGTAGTGAGGGGCCCAAAACTGAACACAGTACTCGAGGTGTGGCTTCAGCAGAGCCGAGTACAGGGGGACAATCACTTCCCTAGACCTGCTGGCCACACTGCTTTTTACAAGCCAAGATGCTGTTGGCCTTCTTGGCCACCTGAGCACACTGCTGGCTCATATTCAGCCAACTATCAACCAATACTCCCAGGTCCTTCTCTGCCAGGCAGCTTTCCAGCCACTCATCTCCGAGCCTGTAGTGCTGCTTGGGGTTGTTGTGCCCCAGGTGCAGGACCTGGCACTTGGCCTTGTTGAACTTCATGCAGTTGGCCTCAGCCTATTGGTTCATCCTATCCGGATCCTCCTGCAGATAATTCCTACCCTCGAGCAGATCGACACACGCACCTAACTTGTTGTCGTCTGCAAACTTACTGAGGGTGCACTCAATCCCCTCATCCAGATCATCGATAAGGATATTAAAGAGAACTGGCCCCAGTACTGAGCCCTGGGGGACTCCACTAGTAACCGGCCTCCAACTGGATGTGACTCCATTCACCACGACTCTTTGGGCCCGGCTATCCAGCCAGTTTTTAACCCAACGAAGCGTACACCAGTTCAAGCCATGAGCAGCTAGTTTCTTGAGGAGAATGTTGTGGGAAACGGTGTCAAAAGCCTTACTGAAGTCAAGATAGACCACATCCACAAACTTTCCCTCATCCACTAGGTGCGTCACTTGGTCATAGAAGGAGATCAGGTTCGTCAAGCAGGACCTGCCTTTCATAAACCCATGCTGACTGGGCCTGATCGCCTGGTTGCCCTGTAAGTGCTGCGTGACGACACTCAAGATAATCTGCTCCATGAGCTTCCATGGCACTAAGGTCAAACTAACGGGCCTATAGTTCCCCGGTCTACCCTTCAGCCCTTCTTGTAGATGCACGTCACATTTGCTAGCCACCAGTCGACTGGGACCTCCCCTGATAGCCAGGACTGGCGATAAATGATGGAAAGCAGCTTGGCCAGCCCCTCCGCCAGTTCTCTCAGTACCCTCGGGTGGATCCCATCTGGCCCCATTGACTTGTGTACATCTAAGTGCTGTAGCAGGTCACCAACCATTTCCTCATGGATAGTGAGGGCCACATCCTGCTCCCAATCCCCTTCCAACAGCTCAGGGTAGTGGGTATCCAGAGAACAACTGGTTTTGCCGCTAAAGACTGAGGCAAAGAAGGCATTAAGCACCTCAGCCTTTTCCTCATCTTTTGTAACTAAGTTTCCCCCCGCATCCAGTAAAGGATGGAGATTCTCCTTAGTCCTCCTTTTTGTGTTGATGTATTTGTAAAAACATTTTTTGTTATCTTTAATGGCAGTAGCCAGATTGAGCTCCAGATGAGCTTTGGCCTTTCTAATTTTGTCCCTGCATAGCCTCGCAACATCCTTATAGTGCTCCTGAGTGGCCTGCCCTCTTTTCCAAATATTATAAACACTCTTTTTTCTCCTAAGCCCGAGCCACAACTCTCTGTTCAGCCAGGCCGGTGTTCTTCTGCGCCAGCTCGTCTTTGGGCACGTGGGGACAGACCACTCCTTAGCCATTAAGATTTTCTTCTTGAAGAGAGCCCAGTCTTCCTGGACTCCTCTGCCCTTCAGAACCACCTCCCAAGGGACTCTGCCAACCAGTGTCCTGAACAGCTCCAAGTCAGCCCTCTGGAGGTCCAAGACAGCGGTTTTACTGGTCCCCTTCCTGACTTCGCCAAGAACAGAGAACTCTACCATTTCGTGGTCACTCTGCCCAAGACAGCTCCTGACCACCACATCTCCCACCAGTCCATCACTGTTTGTGAACAGAAGATCTAGCGGGGCACCTCCCCTGGTAGGCTCTCTAACCAGCTGCGTCAGGAAGCTATCTTCCATGCTCTCCAGAAACCTCCTAGACTGGTTTCTCTGGGCTGTGTTATGCTTCCAGGATATGTCTGGGAAGTTGAAGTCCCCCACAAGAACAAGCGCTTACGATTTTGCAACTTCTGCCAGCTGCCTGTAGAACTCCTCATCCGTCTCCTCATCCTGGTTCGGCGGTCTGTAACAGACCCCCACCAGGATGCTTGCCTTGTTGGCCTTCCCGCTGATCCTAACCCATAGGGACTCAACCTTATCATTCCCAGCCTCAAGTTCCACAACATCAAAACACTCTCTAATATAGAAAGCCACACCACCACCCCTTCTGTGCTGCCTGTCCCTTCTGAAGAGCCTATAGCCAGACATTGCAGCACTTCAGTCATGAGAGTGGTCCAATTGGACCAGTGGTCCGAGTGGACCATTTCAGCATGTTGGTCTTCCATTGCTATCTTAGCCCTAGGCAGACATGACGTTCAAGCTTAAGACCAAACCCTCTCAATTCCTTTCCCCATTTTAAGATGGCAACTGTGTAGAGAATGGAGCTTACACAAGTGGAAATACGGAATGATCTAATTCCAAGACCTTGAAGGTACCAATGCCCTTAGAATCACTGCCATTACCTTTGAAATGTTAGTTCACCAAATATTCTGGGAAATCCATTAACAGAGACCATTAGATACTTGTATCCTCAAAAACCATAAACTTTGTTAGGCACCTACTATTCTTATAGATGGTTTATTTGTTAAAAGGAACATAACGCATAGTCATGAAATTTGTATTAAAAAACAGGAAAACAAAAAATGAACTTACCGTTCTGTGTAGGCAAAATTTCCCCTTTTCACATTTACTTAATTTTGTTTAACTTCTGTCTTTCGTGTCATTATTTTTTTAAACTTTTATTCCTTAGTAATTCCGTAGTAATTCCTTTAATTCCGTAGTAATTAACTACAGTAAAAAAAAAAAAAAAAAAAGTAGATGTAGATCTTGGAAATGACGCTTGTGGGATCATGTCACATATTAAAGTATTTACCACAAACGATAAAGATTTTTCCTTTGCTTGTTTAATTAAGCTTTTGTTCTGAAATTGTCATAGTTATGTAAATAGACAAATTAAGATTTTTAATCTGTTTTGTTTGTACTTCTCACCATATCATATATATCATATCATTTTGTTTAAGCTTTGAAGTATATGACCTGGGAGTATTGGTTGATAGTCGGCTGAATATGAGCCAGCAGTGTGCTCAGGTGGCCAAGAAGGCCAACAGCATCCTGGCTTGTAAAAGAAGCAGTGTGGCCAGCAGGTCTAGGGAAGTGATTGTCCCCCTGTACTCGGCTCTGCTGAGGCCGCACCTCGAGTACTGTGTTCAGGTTTGGGCCCCTCGCTACAAGAAGGACATGGAGGTGCTTGAGTGAGTCCAACGAAGCTGGTGAGCAATCCGGAGAACAAGTCTTCCGAGGAGCAGCTGAGGGAGCTGGGATTGTTCAGCCTGGAGAAGAGGAGGCTCAGGGGCGACCTTATCACACTCTATAGGTACCTTAAAGGAGGCTGTAGCGAGGTGGGGGTTGGTGTATTCTCCCACATGCCCAGTGACAGGACGAGGGGGAATGGGCTAAAGTTGCACCAGGGGAGGTTTAGGTTGGATATTAGGAAGAACTTCTTTACTGAAAGGGTTTTTAGGCATAGGAATGGGCTGCCCAGGGAAGTGGTTGAGTCACCATCCCTGGAATTCTTTAAGAGACGTTTAGATGTAGCCCTTAGTGATATGGTTCAGCAGAGGACTTGTTAGTGTTAGGTCAGAGGTTGGACTAGGTAATTTTGGAGGTCTCTTCCAACCTAGATGATTCTGTGATTCTGTGATTCTGTGATTTTGTGTGACATTACAGGCAGGTGTATTTATTTAATAGTATTTATTTACTTGGATTATTTTAAACAATTATTAGCCTGAAAGATAGCTTGCATGAATCTGATGTGGGTTTCCTTTTATGGAAATGGCTCTAAGATGGAAAGTCCTTTCAATCCCCTCCTACAGTAAGAGTTTTGTCTATCAGTTTTCATTTTCGGATTTTTTTTTAGTTCTTTCCAGAATGTATGAAGAGACCCAACTTCATAATATGAGATGGGGGGATGACTTCAGATTGTCTTTCTGAAATCTTTGTGTTGATAATAGTCCTCTGAACTTAACAGTTACCCTCTAACTAAAAAAGGCCTTACACTTAAAGAAAAGAGAATTTTAAGAGTTGTTACAAGGGCTTGCATTTCATTTCCAATGTCTATACTCGTCCGTGTAAGTTGCACAGAATTCATAAGTGGGCCTTCAATATAATACAGAACTGTTTCGTGTCATGACGAACTGATGGCTAGGAAAAGATATTCCTTATTTTTATAATGTAGGAGTACTCATACCACAGTGATGATAATATTTTAAAAGTAATTGTAAAAATGACGAAATATCACTCCTTTTTTAGTAAGGATGATATTACATGTAGTTGTGACCCTAGAACAATGAGTAAGATTCTAAGAAGTTATAATACTGCAAAGGTTTGATTGAGTGAGTTTGAAGTTCATTTCTAACAGGAGCCTGAGGAAAAGAGTGTTTTGTGGAAAATAAATCCTTAAACTCACATGCCAGTAAAGATAAATACCTAGATAAACTCAGTATAGTATTCAAACTGTAGTTGTTAGTCATTATTGCTATACCAAAACCAACTGCAAATGAAACTGAAGTTATATTATACCACTTCACAGAAACATGTTACCCTGTCCTTATAAGTGATTCAGATATCTTGTACATTACGTCTTTGAAACACCAGCCTAAAATCCAGTGCACCCTGTAGGCAGGAGAGTGGTTAGTGAAACCATGAAACTTTTTCATACTGTGATGCATATCAAAATGTCTTGACTTCGTGTAACGTCTGAGAAGAATTTTACATGAGAGATACTGTTTGACTTGATATATAAAATTTTATAGCAGGAGCAATGTTAAAGCTTTAGTAACACATTCTAACACAACTATGAGTAGAAACAATTCAGCCCATTCATCACAACTTTTATCTCATTAGGGCCCACGTCATTGTAAATTCCAAGTGGACTCTGACCTAAGCAGGAGTATAATTGCTTTCATTTTGGTTAATATTCATTTGTACAACATATATATATATATATATATATATCTTTATTCTGTAGCACATAAAATGATCGTATTTTATTTAACTTAAAGGAATGCTCACCTGAAAATAGCCTGATCATAAAATATGCAGTGCCTTAAGTGGGTAATTTGTATTCTGTTGAAAAAGACATTTTGGAAAAGAGTTTTGTTTATATAGTATGTGCATTAGATAAGAACTGGTTTACAACATGGAAAATCAAATATAACATTTTATTTAGTGTATCATCTCCCAGGATCACGGAAGAATTTTGATTGCGTCCTATCTGTTTTATCATTCAGCAATCGGTTAATTGTATTTTGCCCTCAAATAAATTAGTAGGAATTGGTTAGTGGTGGAGAAAAGATACTGAATGAGATGGTCATTTTCTAATGCTATGAAGCATAACAGTTCTTATATACTATTGCTGAAATTAACACTAGCATTTAATATAGTTCGTGTTTGAAGTAGTATGGTAACTTTACTTTCAACTAGGTAACTTTATTTATATATTTTTAAATTGCTTGTTTTAGGCATTTGGACTTTTCAGTTTTGAACTAAAGACGGTATTTGATATACTGGCTTATACTTAGTTACTGAAGCAAATGAATGATGTTTGAGCAGGAGAAAGAAATTGGAGAGAATATTTATTTGGATTCGCTAAGGATTTTCATGATTACTTTTAACTAACTCATAGAACATAATGCAGCAGCCTGTACATCATGATGAGCACTTCATCCTGATGTTTCATTTGAATTAGTTTAATGTTTTCAAATAATGCTATACCTGAGAAGTCTATTTTTTCTGCAGGTATTATAAAGACTTTTATACTGTTTTTCAAAAGGAATGAAAGAGGACAATAAACTCTATTCTGTTCTCCCGCTTGCTTTTTTTTTTCTCCTGACAAATTTTTACTCCTATAAAAAAGAAGAGATTGTGAGAGAGAGATTTGCCAATTTGTTACTGTTTGGAATTTATTTGGGGGCAGTAGTTATATTTTGGCTATATGTTTCAAAAAGGTTTCTCCTAAACTCTAGCTTTTGGCCTACAACAAATCCTGGTCTAGGCAAGCAGCTGTGGTTTCTACTGTCAGTAGAATTAAAACAGAATGGACTGGTGTTGGGTAAATGGATATATATTAAAAATTGTATATATTTAAAAAAAAATGGGTATTTATACTAAAAATAGGCCCAAGTGTATGTGCTTTGGTTTTTGGTAAAAGTCTAATTATCACACTTTTGCCTCGATTTGAGGATGAATTTGTGGATAAATTTTAGAATACTGTCTACCTAAAACAACTTGCAGAAGCGCAGGATAAATTTTTTGAACATCTGTATCTTTAGTCCAATTGCAATTATATTTTCTGATATTTAAACTTTTCAGGTTGAACAGTACAGTTTTTCAGTCTCTAGTCTGTATTCAGTGATGCTGTTCTCTAGAGTTCCCACAGTACATGTAGAATGTTATTAATTATGTTCCAGGACTACCTAATTATACAAAGGAACAAGACTTTTAGCATTGTGGGAATTTTTCTGAACTTGTTATACAAACCAAATCTGACCATTGTTAAAGCATATAGTAGAGTAAATAAGATGTGTATTCCCCTGAGGATACTCAAGAAGTTCTTATTATGATGTTTGAATGTAGTTTCAGTTTAGTGTCTTCCAAAATTATTCTAATGTAGGAAACTGAAAATTCAAGTGTTCTCTTCATCCAAGCTCAAACAAGGGTTTGGACTAATTCACTTAGGTTTATTTTGTTTTGATGAAATTCCAGTTTATAAAATGAAGATGGACTAACTTTTAATCTTTCTGGCAGACCAATTTAAAAATATTTTGTACTGTCATTTAAATGTGTGAGGGTTTTGATGATATTTTGGAGAAAGAATGGTTTGTGTGATGTTTATAACCAGTCATACATAAAGCTAAAACGGATATGAAGACACTTTGGAGAACATGTTCTTAAGGGGTTTCATTCTTTTTATGTCAGAAGTCACCAGACATTTTTGGTTAGTGAAGAAAAAGCAGGATCAATTATCTGGTAGCTTTTTTGGGGGTTAGGAGAGTGATAAGAAAGAAGGGAAGACACAAGATTGTTAGAATGGTTTAGAAAGTTTCTGATAGCTTAAGCTTCAGAAGAATACTTGCTTTGCTGTCATTGTCATCATACAAATCTTGTAATTTGTAATATTCATATGTTGCTTACACAGCCATACTGTGCCTAGTTAGTTATATGCGGGAATTGTCCATTAACAATGTGATTATTTTTTTTGTTTAAAAACACACTTAAAGTTGTTCATGTACTTATGGCCAGAGCAAATGAATGGGAAATATAAAACATTTTGGTGATGGAATATGATCTGCATCAGTCATGTGATTTATTTATGTGTCAAAGTAACAAGTAGAAGATATCAATTGTCTGAAATGAATAATGAATGCTAACATTTAAACTATCTTATCATACACTTAAACCATATAGTTTACAGACACCAGAACCTCTCCTCCACTCTGCAAATAAGAATCCCCAATGTTCTAGCACATTCTACTATGACTTTTTTTTATCCCTCATACATACTTTACTGCCAAGAATTCAGAAATATGGGTGTTAGAATAAGAACTACCATCATTAACAAGTTCTTGAAATTTTAGAACTTAAAAAAAAAGACTTAATCTGTAGTGGTTCAAGAGCAGCTACCCTATTCTTCAGGAAAGGAAAATCAGGACTGAGGCACAATACAGACTCCTAATTTTCCTTTTTGGTTGAAATTCACTGTTTACTCCTGATGATATGAAAGAGCATGTAATGATTTCTTTCATTTGTTTCTGGAAGGATGAATATAAAACATCAGACTCTAATCCACCTGATACCCAATAGATTTTGGAAAAAGACCTAAAGGTTTGCTATTTCAAAGGTTTGCTACTTTCCACTCCAGGGTTTGGTTTGCTTTTAGAACCTTTGTGGATGGAATATACGCTGGGGGATAGAATAAGCAATGCTGTAACAGCTGTGCTGTCAGCTTATTATATATATTTTTCATCCATGTAACTTTAATTCATAGGACTTGTATACTCTAAATCCAGAGGAATGTATGCATCAACAGTCAGTTTTCATAATCATGCATCTAACGATGAACTGAAGCATATATTAAAAATATAATCTGGTTCTTCTAATGAAGTACTGTAGAGAGTTTGAAAGGATGACATTTGCAGTCATGGGAAGTGTTTAAAATATTAACATGTTGCTCACCTTTTGGTGACTTTCTCATGGAAAACATCTGGTTGATTTTCTGAAAAAGAATGTGTTAGTGTTTTTTGTTTGTTTTTGCCTTTATCGGTCAATGAGGTGATCTCTTTTCATCTGTCATGAAACAACATAATTTGTAAAGATACTAGAATTCTCAGCTCACTCAATGTCGTTCTATTCTTAAAAGGGACTTTTACATGTGACATTTTGATTTGGCTTATTCAAAGGCCTTGTTATGTCTAACTTGACGTATTTATGAGGATGGATGTGATGGTGCTCATAAGAGCCAAGTTCACAGGCAGTCAGAGTAAAAAAATAAACCTCTGTAACTGAAGGAGACAAATGGCTAAGTCTCATTCTCCAGTGGACTCCATGTTGTCAGTAATTAACTTTTTCAGTCCAGAGGGATTCAGATATCCAGTAGCTGAAAACTCTGGAACAGTCGTGACTTATTTGGCAGCAGCCATCTTGGCAAAGTACCAACCTTTCTATTGCCTTCCAGAGTGTCACTGTAGATCATGCATACTCAAAGTTGTATGTTGTATTGGTTACAGACTACTCTTCCTGTTGGCCCTTTTGACATGTTTGGGTTTGGGTGATCATTTTGGTTTGGTTTTGTTTGTTTTGTTTTGGTGTGGTTTGTTTCTTTGTTGTTTTGGCATGGTGGTCTTCATCCTGATTGTGTTGTTTAATTGCTATGCTAATACTTATCACAGGAGTTTCAAACCCTTTTCATCACCTGTAATACTGAAGAACCTTGAGAATTTTTCTCCCTTCCCAGACTATCATCTTATTATCATCAGATGAGACCCTGCATCAACTACAGCAAATGTGAATTTGAAAAGTATGGAAAATAATGTATTAAAATCTAGAAAAATTGCAGTTTAACAAAGATAATCACCATCATATATTGTAATAATTCTCCATGCATAAATATTCCTTGGACTGAGGTCTACTGCTCAAATTTCTCTCCAGGTGCAGTATTGGTATATAAATAGTTCAGAATACCCAAATTCACATATTTGAAACAGCTTATGTCATCTGTACTGGCCAAAAACCTTAAAATGCTTGGGTAACAGGCAGAGGGAGGGAGAAGAAGGCAAAACTCTTTAGAAGCAGCACCTGTGGAGGACATTGCCTGTTGAGAAAAAAATTTCCTGTAGTATTTGGAAGCCAAGGCAGTAAGATTAATATAGAAGTAGTCATTTATAATGTTAAAACTTCACTAGGAAGATCACAAAAAAATCACAAAATATTCTTGTTTTTTTTTATGTGAGTTCTTTCTGTCTCTTTCCATTTTTCTTACATTAAAAAAAAAATAGTAAAATTTAGAGGCTAAAAACTGAGGAGAAGCAAAACAAATGTCACATTTTTTTTCTAAATTTAGCAAATTCTATTTTGACAGTAATTTTTCCATCAAAATTACAAGAATTTACAACAAAATTTGCATATATAATACCCTGGGTTTTGTATTCAACATGTACCCTTTTGTATTGTGTATTCCTGGTGTACTTTCTATTGATTTTAAAATTATAACTTTGTGTTGTTTTTCAAGCTGTAGATAAAAATCTCTCTTTTTTTTCTTACCCCCCAAGTTAGTTCAAGGAAAGATAGTGGATACAAGTACCCACTTAAATACATTTTATATTTCATTGAATAAACTGGAATGTTAATCAGAGTTCTCTTTAAGGAGAAAAAAAACAAACAAACAAACAAACAAACAAACAAAAACCCTTACCACAAATCAAACCATTGTTTGCTTTTTCAGATCTACAAGCCTAAGCAGCTATAGACTGAAGTCTGAGACTGAAAACTTGATTCAATTACAGCTTTGACTAGGTTAGAAGTTCATGCCAAATTGCAAATGAATTATAGCTGAACCAAAACTATTAAAACAATATCAGTGTAGACACTAATTCTTGGTTTTCTTGGTTAATGTTTTTTGCCCAGTTTAGTCATGGTAAAAAATGTAATATGATACTGGGAAGAAGAAAATATTAAAAAGCCAAGAGTATGTTTGCCTGATTACTTGGTGCTGTGGTGTTGTTGTTGTTGTTTTTTTTTTTTTTTTTCTTTCCAGAAGTCTGAGGAAAGATGCTACTTTTTACATTTTAAGACAGCTACATATAAGTTGATTATTTGTTATATAAGACTTGTAAATTCTGCCTTTGATTACTGGAAAGGCATCAGTTTAAATGATGATGATGTACTTATGGTCACAACTGTTTCTGTTGTGGATGTAGTTCATTCTTAAGTTAATGCATGACTTTCTGTTTGAATTTTAAGCAAACTGCTGTAAGTAGTTGTTTATCTAAGTTAAGACAATCCTTGATAATCCTTTTATCCCTGATAAAATATCTTATGTGGTGGGAGGTGGAAGATTTTTGAAAGCCAAGGAAATTCCAAATAGGAAAAGACGATCCATTTAACTCCTCCAAAAAGATGACTGTTTATACTAAAGACCTAAAGGACAACCTCAATTTTGGCTAAAGGTAGATGTATTTAGGGCTTCTGAATTGTTTTGTATTGAGGAAGGAGGAAAAAAAAAAAAAAAGGAAGCAACTAGTTAGAGACTAGTTGATAGATGCAAAGAGATTCTGAAAATCTCAAGTGACCACTTTCTCTAGAACTGTACAAAGTGTAGACTGAGGTAACAAATGTGGTAAGAATGTAGAAATAGATCCACATCAAGTCTGATGCCATCTGCAGTTACAGTTCTGAAACTGGCTGTTGGAACAGAATGACCCTTTCCACCCTGTGTCAAGTTCATTGCACAATATATAGGAGGAGAAATGAGTTACCAAGACCATCCATGTTGAAATCCTACCCTTTACCTTATGCTACAGATACCCTAGGCTAGTTTCTGCTGTAATCTTATTTGAACTGATTCATTGAGCTATTGAAAGAAGGAATATTGCTTCAAGAATTGCTTGATACTGTCAGTGGCCACAGCTCTATGGAGCATCAACAGCTCTATGGAGCAGAATAACAGTGTAATCAATTAAGAATGAAAATGGCGTTTCAGCAGTGGTAAATAGTTGCCCAGAGTAGCAATTTGTCAAACTTTTAGTGTTGTTCTGAAGGAAGGAAGGAACTATAAGAATTAGACACTTATCAACAAACAGCCAAATGTATGTGCTAATTTAGTATATTAGTTATTTAGTAAAATAGTATTTTTAATTAGTGATTTAAGTAGTTGATTATCTATAAATTTGCATAAGCTTTGCATGGATATCATTCATCTCTGCTTTATTTACCAATCAAGACATCCTAAATGGTTGTTGTGAGCAAACAGTTTTTTAACTGCAGATTTATTTTCGTCTTTTTTTTTTTTTTTTTACAATCATGTGCGGAGACATTGTTTTTTGACATCTTTATGCTCACCTCTATGTTTATGGTCATCTGCAGCCAGGCAAACGTAGCATATCAGCAAAGAACATAATACTGTCATGGGCAACAGGTACATGTTAAATGAGAATTAAAGAAAATTATCTCAAGTTCATCTTTTAATTTATTTTGAAAATTGTCTTCTCTCTGGTAATTTTTTTAATACAGAACATGAATTTTATGTGGCACACCCCATTTTCTTTTAAATGACTTGAAAAATTGGGTTTGAATTAAAATATTTTATTTTGATTTTAAAGGCCTGTTTGGCTGGATCCATCTCTCATAGAAAAAAGATTTTTTGTATGGACAGTTCTTATGACACAATATGGAAGCTGTCTCTGAAGCAGTGTTTCACAGATCTGTGTGTCTCCTAACTTAGCCAACTAGTGGAACAGTCGAATACAGGATCATCTCTGTGGTACTATTTAAAATGTATAAATGTGTTAGAAGTGTAAACAATAGAAGAGGAAGGCTTTAGTTTCTGAATGTGGAATTTTCTGCATTTTATACAGAAAAGAATAATTATAAAATTCAGAAAATCTTAATCTCTTTATTCCATCTAATGGACAATAATTTTTTCCCTCAAAAAAAAAAAAAATTCTCTCTACCATTTAATAGGAATTTAACAGTCACCAGTTAAGTTTGCATAGTAAGGTGTATAAAGTGGCTCAGTCTTTGGCCTAAGAAGAAACTGAGAAATGACATTACATTGTAACGACTATTCTGCTACTGTTTTCCATACAATCAGAATTTTTTTTTTAATTTTTTTTTTCTTTTATGCCAGTTATACAAAACAATTCTTGTCACAATGGTTTAGGAGAAAAAAAAAAAAAAACCAAAAAAGTACAGACTTAATTTTTGCAAGTGATATGTGGCAATTTCAGTTTATACACAGTAGGATTTAGCATATAAAGTTTCATATACAAAAGTTATACTTCTTTGAGAGCTACATTTTTTGTGATTGCCTGAATTTATACCAATACAAGAACTGAATGTAGCTGGAAAGAAATTTGCTTTTATGAAAGTAAACTTATGACTAGCCTGACTAGCTAAATCCCATGCAAATACCAGTAACTGTAGTCTTACACTTTAATCAAAGTATATGTCAAGTGCCATCTACCATTTGTTACCTCTTAAACTTTTCTGAACCTTTGCTAAAGGTACTACTATACTATAGAATTACTGATATCCTGAAGAACAATTTTGGCATAAAGAGGCTAATTAGTGAAAAACATAGTTTAAAAAAATTGCTATGTCTTTATAACATGTTTTTTATTGGTTTGGGCTTTTTTGAAAAGGCTTTCAATACCATATTGAACGTGTGTTTTATGTTCCATAAAGTAAATACATCTCTAAAACAAAAGTCGTTTGAAAGATGGTACTTTTTTTCCTTTGTCTGCATTTGGGCCAAATGTCTGTTTTCTATAGAACTTACATCTGTTTTAACTTACACAGTAATTTCAACTAGTTTACTATATTGATTACTAGTTAAAAATAGTTTCATCTAATGTGTATAAATAGCCCAATGAATATTTGGAAAGTGACATAAATATTTTATAATATTAGGGAAAAAGACTTTCATAGCACACGAATTAAGTAAATCCTGAGTAAAAATACTAGCCTTGTTTAAGGAAGTTTCAGTATAATTCCTTCAAAATTCACTTTTTCATACATCTGTTTTTTTTTTTTCTTTTTCTTTTTCTTTCTGCATTCAGGTGTTGGAAATTCTTCAGAGTTCAGTCAAGTGCATGTGAATACATGTGTGCATGCATGCAGAGTTCCTAATTTTATTATCTTTTTGTTACTGTCTTCGTACTTTGGCTTTCCACACTTTGACTTCCACTGCTTCACATTTGAGTGTGAACTTCCTGGGGGGGCGTTCTTTTATGTTTTAAATTACTCAGAATTTCCATCTGCTTTTACTTGACTTGTGGTTGTGAAGATCATGCTTGGCCCATGGGATCTTACACTGTGCCGAGAGGATGTGGAGTTTTGTCAGCCAGTGAAATATGTCTGGCTTTTTTTCCTTTTTTTTTTTTTTTTTTTTCTTCAGCAGCTTTCATATGCTTCTCTTCATGTGTGGTCCCACTCTACCGGCTGTATTTAACAGAAATACTCTCTCTATATATCTTCTGTGTGCTGCTCTCTTTTAAGCAGCCTGTGTATAAGAAACCTGAGATCCAAAAAATTTTAGTCTTGACTAAAAAGAAGGTAGTGTTACATAAAAGTACTTTAGTAGTTGCACATTCCAAAATTTATAACAGCATTCTGTGTTCTGGTTATGCAAAAGTATTAGTTGATTTGCAGTTACCAATAAACATCCCTGTTATAACTTTGTTGAATATTCTCTGCTTTTTTTTTTTTTTTTTTTTTCAGGCACTGCTACAATCTACAATTCAACGGCAAGAAGCAGCTATTGAAAAACAGTACATACTGGCAATTGAAAAACAGTCCCACAAATGTGAAGAACTTCTTAATGCTCAGGTATGGGTGTGGACATACTGAAACCTTCATGATTATCTTTTAGCTTCAGCTCTTCTGTGTTTGAAAAAATATGTTTTTTGGATATCACCAATGAAAATAATCACTCTTTCATTTTGTATCCCCAGCGTAATAGTAAACAGAGTTACTTAAAAATGCAAAGTAAATAATGACTCTCCATCTGTTGGTATCAAAGGTATTTCATGGCATTTAAATCTGCTTAGAACAAATTCAGGAGTATAGCACTGAGAAGTAGTCTCAGTGCAACTTAGTATTTAATCCTTTAAGAACTGTCATTTTCTGTAGTCTTGGAGACAAGCATACAGCTACTTTTAATTTACATAGTTAAATACAGGATTTGATTGCAAGGGATTTGCACAAATTTTTGGTACTTTTTTTTTTTTTGGTTTTGCCTAGACAGTAAGCACAAATATCTGTTGTCCAAACCTCTCTTTATTTCATAGAAATCTTATATAAACATTAAAAAGTAAGTATGAGGAGTTACATAAATAATATATAGAGACTTATTTAAATAAATGAATATATATATATATATAAATTTAACATGACTTGATTAAAGGTACACTGCATAGCAAGTGTGCCTTTAATGTGTAGAATCACGTCAATTACTGATGAGCTTCTGAACATTGTAAACCTGGCTTGTTATTGAAAATGTTATGGTTTGTCCTCTTGAATCAAAACAATAACAAACATTAGTTTATATTAAAAAACAAAAACAAAAACAAAAAACTGTTTTGCTAATAGTATCCTATAGTTGTTTACATTACAATTAACAGTTAACTTTTTAAGTAGTTAGCAACAATTCTACCAAAAATGCAAAGCATAATGGTTTATTAATATAAACTTCTTGGGGTAAATTAGACCTAAATTCATCAAAAGGCCATTTGAAGTATTCCACCATTTTCAACATTATTTTATGGCAACTTGTATGTTCTGACTTTATCAATTAACGCTTACTGAAAATATATTAAACGTGTAAGCATCTGTATAAACAGGGTAAAGGAAGGAGACATAACAGTGGAGAAATGGATTCCATCTTGACTAAGGTGTATATTGCACAGAACTATAGTTACTTATCATATGCTTACCATATAGCTCTGTATAATAAAAGAAGTAAAAATGAATTCTAATAAAATGCTTTGTCTTTCTGAAATGAAAATATCGTGCATGACAGTATAATTTTCTGAATGTTAAAAAGGAATGTATCTCTTGAAATCTGGAAGAATTATATGAAGATTATTGGAGGGTGTACTTACAGATTGAGCAACAGTATTGCTCCCATGATATGTTACAT
This sequence comes from Anser cygnoides, assembly GCF_040182565.1. NCBI lineage: Eukaryota > Metazoa > Chordata > Aves > Anseriformes > Anatidae > Anser > Anser cygnoides. The sequence goes on along the minus strand of NC_089873.1, from coordinate 70,964,647 downwards.
TTGCATCTCAAGCCAAATGGTGGGGACAGAAATTTAAAAATATCTTCAAGAAGTTCAAATTTATCTGGAGATCTATGTAAGAAAGCTTTTTGTTGGTGGTGCTTTTATTTGTTTTCTCAAGTAGAACCTGACAACATAAGGGTCATAGAGTTACATAACACAGTGCCCATTTCAAATTATACCTCCATTTAATGCAACTTAAGACCACTTTTGGATCCCGGAAAAGGTGCCATCTTTAGATATAAGACTGGAATTTTGAAGACTAGTCAAACAGGCAAAAGTTGTGAGTTCTGTGTGGTAGAGCTACCAGGTTTAATAAAATAAAATTTATTCTTGCAAGTTTTGTTCACTCATCAATCTGTTGGAAGATGTCTCAGAAATGTATACCATATTTTTATTTTTTAATATATCTGTTCTTAAATATATGCTTCAGTGTTTGTTTTAGTATTTGTTTTTGTTCAATTCATTTTGTTCTGTGCTAACAACATTGCTGAAATTATAAGTTGATTAAAATGATGTGTTATGGCATTGTGCGTGTATATTCACCTTTACAAGTAGAGTTATGAGTATCTGTTACTTGAAAGAATTATTTATTTTTGTCATGGCAGTAAACATATAGTGCAAGCATGTTCTATACACAAGCATAGCTTCTGTTTCTGTTTTCCTTCTAAAATTCTTGTCTTACAAGTAGTAATTTGTTTTCAAATTTTCACCCCACTTAAAACTTTGTCAACGCACTCAATTTTTGTCCTCATTTCCTCCAAATTTTCTGATCTTTTATTTCCAGTTCCACAAAATCAAGGTAATGTATTGACTCCTTCCTCATACTTTCTCCTAATTGTATTCACCCCCTTAACTCTCCTAGTCTTCCCTCCCAAAAATGTCCCTTTGGGAAGAAGAAAAGGCTGTTTTTCTCTGCTTGGCTTTAACCTGAGATAAGAATTTATTGCAGTTTCAGATTTTGAACCTGTCTATTACCAGGGTGATGTGCCTGTGATGGAGATGCATGTTAAAAATCTGCCTGGAGAGGTACCATACTGCTAATACAGTCCATGTAAAATGCTGTATCTTTAAGGCTAGGGAAGGTGTGAAAGGCCTAGTTCTATCTCAGTTTCCTGCTAGACAAATTTATGTAATTCATCTTTGATTATGACATGCAAGGTTTTGCAGCATACCGGCTACCTATATGTAGCATCATCATCGCCTTCTCTGGAAAAGAACCATCATCCCATCAACACAAATTGTCCTTGATTCTGTATCTTGTTTCAGGTCTGTCAGACCTTTTCACTGCACTTTTCTCCTAGTTCTGTTTCTAGAGGTCTTCAATTTAAAATTGCAAAAACTTCTTAAAAGTAAAATAGTTAGCCATTTTCTATCGTGGCCCTTCTGATAGATACCTTTCCCACAGAAGCTAAAGTCAGAAAGTTCTGGTCTGTTTTATAGTTTAGTTTTGTTTGCTTGAAGTTTCTGCTTGTGCAGTATATAATACTTTTTCTTCTGTTAAGTGGAAGAAGCCTCAGATTTTCAATTTTAAGGCTTTCAAAACCTGGGATTATTTTGCACTGTTAAAAGATCTGCTTGAGTTGTTTTGATGAATGTACTCTGAATACTGAACTGCCTCTCAGTGAAGCATTCCTCTGTATTGATTGTTATGACTATATATTGCCTTTGAGACAACTACTTGAGTTATGAACTGGTGACATCAGTTACTATCCAGTTATGGTCCACAGATGCTGGGTAATTCTACATCTACCCTTTTCTTAGAATATTCAGGACAAGTGACTGATATTAATGGACAATCTCACATATTTCCTAGGTATGGAGGTCCCCTTTTTGGGTCCCCTTATGGGTCCCCTTTTAAGTCCTATTCTGGAATGTGTTCAAAGAAGTAGCTCCCTCAAACTCATTGATGACCACTGTAATGGAAGCTTCCTGGGGAAAAGTCTAGTGTTGCTGGTGATTTTTTGTTTGTTTGTTTGTTTTTCCAAGGCAATATTCTCTCAGATCTACATTTCAAAAAGCAAACCAGGCATTTTTTGTGGCATATTCAGGGGCACCAGGTTTGTGATGTCCTTTGTCAGTGAACAGGAAAATAGGAACTTCTTTACTACTGTATTCCAAGATGCAGTTGGGTTAGATAGATAGTATTTAGGGAAGCAATGCGTGTCAGTTGTACATGTCTACCATTTGAGGATAACAGAGGAAATGATACTGGCAAACAAGTCCGTTTTTTATAAGTGGGGGAGATTATAAATTTTATCTTTACCTTTTTCTGATGCACACATTTGATGTTGCATCCTGAAAATGAACACCAACTTTGATCTTGTGTTTGAAGTCATGTGTTATATGAAGATATGTACTACTGAAAAACTTTATAAACAAAATAGGCTGCTTTTGGACAAACAGCAGAAGTCACTGACAACAGAACCATCTGTGGTGGTTTTACTGGGGTGGGCAGCTGAGCTCCACCACAACCGCTCTCTCACTCCCCCCTCTCCTCAAAGGGGAAAGGGGAGAAAATACAACACAAAGAGTTTGAGGTTTGAGATGAGAATGATTTAATTAAAGGGAAAGGGAATGGGGAGAAAAAGAAACAAACAATAAGGCCGCGTGGAAGCACAGAGAGAAAGAAAAAAAAAATTATTCTCTACTTCCCATCAACGAGCGATGTTCAGCCATGTCCTGGGAAGCAGGGCCTCAAAACGCGTAGCAGTTGTTCAGGAGGACAGCCCCCTCCCCCACGAGAGCCCCCCTTTTTATTGCTGAGTGTGACATCAGGTGTTATGGAATATCCCTTTGGTTGGTTTAGGTCAGCTGCCTGGCGATGTCCCATCCCCATTACTTGCCCACCCCCAGCCTGCTGGCTCTTGGGGGCTTGAAGGGAGTCCTGATGCTGTGCCAGCACTATGCAGCAATAGACACAACACTGGAGTGATACCAGTGCTGTTCCAGCTACGAGTGCAGAGCACAGCACTGTGTGCGCTGCTGCAGGGAAAGGTGACTCCATCCTAGACAGACCCAACACACACCATGCAAAAAGTTCTGTGTGGGGAATGGAGAGTTTCATCAGTTCTGATTTCACTGGATTCTGAGTTCACTGTTGATATCTCTGAAAAATAACTGATTAAGATAATTATTTTGATCCCACTTTGAAAAAAATGAAATAAAAGCAAACCAAAACAACAACAAAACGTTTCAAATAGAATTTTCAGTACTCAGAAAAAATTAAGATGTATATAAAAGTAAGTTGATAGAAGTGCTTCAGTATAGGTCAGCACTAGAATAGAGATGCCACATAGGGTAGAACAATAGTATGATCTCATAAAGAGTGTGTGTGTATATAAATAAATTAGACATAGTAAGTTTATCTCTCTTACTGACAAATTTGAATTATAGTACTACCTTTTTTAGTAAGTGCTAGCAATCTTTTATGGAAAAATAAGTCATGGAAAAGATCTACACTATGGGCTATGAACACTTTGGTTTTTAGTCAGTGGGGGGAAATGACATTTTTTATATATATAATTTAAACTAAATATATCTAATACAACGAAATGTGGTCTCATCACTGAGACTTTATAGCTTGGCAATTGTTTGGGCTGGATGCTGGAACTGCAGTTCACAGAGCCAGGTATCACTGGCAATACTCTGCCAGGTAAAATTATCTGTTAAATACCTGTAACAAATCACTTGTCATGTGTGAGAGTCATTTTCTCTCTATTTATCTTGCACTTTTCTTTCCTTACCTTGATGGTCTCCTTCCTTACCGTCTTCTAAACAGTGTGAAGTGAAGCAGGCTTTCATGGAGGAAGAGGGATTAAAGTGTATATTAAGTTACGTTCAGATCACGCATTCCTATTTCGAAGTTATGATTTAACAATATTCCTCTTTTTCTCTATGTCTTCCTGAGGAAGCAGTATAAACTAGAGATACAACTGGATTATGAAGTGCTTTCATGTTTGGATGTTGTTGAAGTGGATATATTTTACTGTGGTCCTTAATTATGTTAATTGGGATATTTTCCATTTTGATTCATGTAGAAGAAGAATAAAGAAACAAGGAATATAAGTCTTTAATTTTGTACCTCAGTTGCATGTATATTCCTTTACTGTACTGGGCTACTTTTCTCCTACACTGTTAAAGATCCTGCAGTTTTCCTTTATGCAGAGTATATGATGCTGATTTTTTTGTTTGTTTGTTTTCCATACTAGCCAAAGGAGCTACTAGTGTAATTACTGAGACAAAGCAGTACAATAAGGGTCAAACATAATGGAAAGACCTCAGTTAAATATTTCTGCTGCTGGTTTCATCTGCAACTATGAAACAAATCTTAGATTTGTAGATGCAACAACACTTAAGAAGAATTAGCTCCATGTTCTTAATTCTTGTTTTCAGTCCACTGTATCAGGATGTTGGCTGTCAGTTGCATTCATGTTTGTAGCTTGATAAATAGTAGTTCAAAATCTGTTTGCTGCATAAAATATTTTGGTGGAGGATGGGGTGGCTGGGGCATGCTCAGGAAAATACTGGTTTAGCTTCAGCTTGAAAAGAAATGCTGAAAGTTCTGTCAGAATAGAAGTTCCATTTCTAGAACTCCGTTTTTTAGAGTATGAGAGTGGTCCCAAGAACAGCTTGTGGACAGGCAGAAAAATGGTGTATCAGTGGTAATGAGCTGCTAGATCGTAATAGATTCCTTACCTTCTCTAGGATGATGCATTTTGATGTGCTTTGCATAACTGTCTAGGAAGATTACCAGTAACCCCCAACTCAACAAGTTCTAAAATGTCAAGTGTAAGAACTACATGTGTTGTATAGAAAATGAACATTTGTATGCCAGAGAAAATGTTTATTTGGTTCAGCAATATAGTTCCACAATCAGAAAGTATCATTTCAAATTATTTCAAATCTTATTTTTATATCTACTAACAATATGTAGCATGTTTTTATAATAATGGATATCAATAGACTTTGTGAACAAAAGAGGTTTTGTGCTTCTTTCCAATCAAGTGGCAGTAATTTTCAAATTTACTTCACACCTGATTTTGAAAGGCATATATGCAAATTGGTATTCAGAGAATTTTGAATGTTTTAATTTTAAAGGGACCAGTAGTCATTTTTTGCAGTGAGAACAGTAGGTACTTGAATAATGCAGAAAACATGCAGACTGAAAAAATAAAGTGTGCAGTAGGCAACATCTAACTTGTTCATAAATTCCAATTATGATAGGTTTGGAAATTCTTGAGAGTGTTTTTCACATCCCCATCATTGGACATTTCTTTCAGTTCTCAGAAAGTTTATGATTTGCTGGTGTTGGAACAATCTGGAAAAGTATCAGTCATTTCCATTATGTTTTCCTCTAATTCACTTTACTCGTAACGTCTCATCCTTAAACACAGATCATCTAGGTGTATCTTTTTAGGTCTGTTTTCCCCTCATCAAGAGGGAATTTAGACTTTCTCAGAACTTTGTTTGCTGGTAATTCTTGACTATTTAAATAACAAGAGATATTTGTTAGAATCGTATTGTCAACTTGAGGTATTTACTCCTCCTGGATTATTATAATACCTTCATGATTTCTGCTTATATATATTAAAAAAAAAAAAAAAAGTGGAAAGAGTGAAAAGATCAAGAGTTTACTATTTTTGTGCTTATGTAGAGAGAATTAGATGAAAAGATCAGTAATCTGCTATTCACCGCGATGGGAAGAATTATTATTATTTTTTTTAATTTCTGAAAAAGTTTAATTTATCCTTTTTCTGTATTTTATTTTTCTAAGGCTATTGCTTAGTGTCTACCTCTGCAAAGAAAAATTATTGCTAAGATGCAAAAAAGCATATTTACTTTTTTCAAAAATTAAAATCTTTACTAGTTCTAAACTAACTTCCTTTGAATCTACCCACTGTCACAATTTAGTTAAAAGATGATTTTTCAGTCCCTTTGTACTGTTAATTCATCCAAGATACTGTTAGTCTCATCCAGAAATCTTATACAGACATTATATTCGCTAATCCAAGTTTTCAAAGCTTCCTTGGATTCATCAAATTTCAGTTGAAAGCAGCTTTTTAGGGTAATTTTTACTGTCTGCCTTTTGCTTATATGACAATTTTCCTTAAAATCTCCTCTGCTTTTTATGAATTTATCATCTACTTTTGTCAATACTGAAAAAATAGGTATTATAGTATGATTTTTCTCCTCTGTCAGCTGTAGTTTAATTTTTTTCCCCTCCCTTGCTATCTTCCATTTTTGAACATTAGTTTGATTTTTTTCCCTCCCTTGCTATCTTCCATTTTCGAACATTTTGCTGTTTATAGTGTTTGTATTTGCTGTTTGTATATTTGCTGTGTATAGTGTTTGTATTTTGTCCTCTTTTTTTTTTTTTTTTTTTATTTCCTGGTAGAGTAATTCTGCAATAACATGTACAGGCTGCAAAATGAATTGGATCACAAAAACAGAAGGGTTAGCCCTTCTAAACACTTCTCTTTCATATTTTTACAGAAGTCTCTTATCTTTGTATTCCTAGGATCCCAAGGTTTCAGGGCTTTTTAAATAGTCTATTGCTGTGCATGCTTTTTGAGAACAGTGTTTTCGGTATTAGATGAGTCTGGATAGCTTCTTTATTTATAAACAGTAAAACAGAGATGCAGCAAAAGGTTTTAAACCTGACAGTGTTGTCTTGCAGTAATTTCAGCCTCTGACGTGCGTTGCTATTCAGCAAAGTGCAGAAAAATCTTAATGGAACCCTAAGTAGGAATATTAGGCTTCGTTATTTTATTATCACTGTTATAATTTTTCTTTATAATGTCATTGTTTTAACTTTTAGTAATGTTTTGCTGGTTCCTGAGCTTCCTCTTAGAAAAGTTTTGCTGCTTTGCTAGCCACTTGGACCTCAAACTGGCAAAAAGATACAGTTCAACCATCCAGTAATAAGTTATAATTTGAGGAAGTGGAAATATGTAACAGATGTTGGAATTCTTCAGACAGATTTTCCACCTTGTGCTGCCAAACACTTGGATGCCACAGATAGCGAGGACAGTGTAAGAAACCAGTTATGATTACCAGATCTTGTCATTTGATTTGGGTTTAGCTTAGCAGCAGTGAAGAAAAGGTACAATATAAAAGAATATGCTGGTAAATATGGCTGGTCTTTCTAAAAGAGCAGCAAGCTACTATTCCTGTTTTGATACAGTTGCCTTTTTCTTCAGGATAGTATTTTGAATAGGGGGTAGCAATGGATGTATTTTGATAACATTATAAAATCATGATGCTACAGCTCTGTATTTTTATGTCATCTCCCTCAAGTAGAGATAAAGGCATTTTCCCACAACCTGTGTTATTTTTTTCCTACTGCTAGATTCCTTCATGAGACTGAAATAAAATAATTTTGTGGGTTATGATGGTTTCTTGTTAAAACAGATTAACAAATCTGAATTGCTGAATTCTTAAAAAGCCCAGTCCAGTGGTTTATTATTCCCGAGGATGAATAAAGTATTGGAATGTTTGCTGTTTCTGTAGATTTTTCCCAGATCTTGAGGAACAGGAATTGTTCTATGTCCATATGTAATGAAGGTGGAAAAAAATATTAACTGTATTGGAGATGAGAGATTAAATCTTACTATGCTTGTGCTTTTTCTGTTAAACTATGACTAGAACGCACTTTCATTCAATTAAAAATTTTGGTAGTTTTTTTTTTTTTTAAACAAGAAAAATCAGTCATTCACTGTAGTGTGAATTAGTAATATGTAATTTAATAACTTAATATACTGTTTTTCAAAGTGATGTTATTACAGGAAGATTCCAAGTGTCATTTCATTACTATGTGATTTTTTTTTCATCAGATCAAAGATTTGTGAATCATAGAAGGTATAAAATATCATTGTTTTCTGCAGTGATACTGCAAACAACATAAACTTATTTATTCTCTTTCTATTCTCTTGTAATTCTATTTAGCATTTGAGTATTCACATGAACTTAAGTTGTTCTATGATTTGTTTGCAGTTTTGTTTTTGAATGGTTCCTTTCCAGAACTGGGAAAGTCATTGTACACAGATCGCCAAGTTCAGTATGGATAAATTCACTTTGTTAGCCACTATTCGTAGTTTATGTAAAAGTAGTCAGTTGAATAATCAATCTGCAGGAACATAAACTGGATGCCTACCAGTTATAGCTAAAGTATTGTGTCCTCATTGGATGAATTCCTGTGCTCCTTTCCTTTTCGATGAAAGTGTACAGAACCCAGAAAGTAACTATCCATATTTTTAGAAAACATTTCAATTAATACAAGGCACCCTATTTTCTATTTTTTCTATAATGTTGCAGTTTAGGTTTAATGGGACTATGCAGGGATCATAACTGTACCAAATTAGAATTATTTATTAATAGCATTAATGCAGAATTTTAAGTGTAAAACAACTAAAATCCTGCATTATTTCACTCACTATACACATTTATCATAATATTTACTATGTATATATTATATACCATAACACATTAGATATGTACCTGAAAGGAGAACTTCATGATTCCTGAGAAATAAATTTAGTATATAAAAATAACAAAAAAAAACCCTGACTACTTGCTATTGTGGTTAAATCTGTTTACAATGTCTTGTGACTCACATTCCAGGAAAAAAAAAAAATTTGATTTCTTTTTTACAGGAATCAAGAAAAACCACAGGACCTCTGTATATTTGAATCTACATCAAACAATTTTCATTTGGAAGTATTGCCCAGAGAACTTATTTCAGGGAGGAAAAACATAACCTATTTTTGAATGCCTTTTGTCTCAAGTTGATTTTCAAAGACTTTTCTTGACCTCTCCCTACTTTCTAGAGAGTAGGGTAGAAATGGTAGTATTTCTCTCCACTTTGGAATACCACTTTTCTAAAAGTGGTATTTTTTATTTTTATTTTTTTTTTAATTGGAAAACACTATTATATGTTGGGCCATCACATCCCACTAAAATTCTAGTCTTAAGAATTTTTGCACATCAGAATTTTACACTCTGAACCCTGTAACTCCCAGCTAAGGAATAAAAGGATGCAAATGATAGCTTTGTCAGAAAAGGGACTAGATAAGGTGACTGGGCTTTTCAGGCAAAGTGGTGCATTAATCGGCTATACTATTTGAGGTACCTAGGTTTAAGGTTTTTAGAGTTGGCTCAGTGTCTCTGCATAGCATACTGTATAGCTTACACGCACAATGTGAACATGCAACCTAGGAAACTTAGACTGTCTGAAAACTTTCATTCCATTAAAGGGGAGTTTTCATTGACATTTCTTTTGGCCTCAGTAATTCATCCACTATATTCCGAGTTCAGGACACACTCACACCCTTTTTTCCCCTCCTTTCTTCTCTATAGATGTAGCCATTACTTTTCTTCAATTTCTATTTCTGCAGTTTTCTCAGAGAATCAATAAGATATATTTCTTTAATAACAGATGGTTAATTGGATTGAAAACGCAAACATATGTAGTATTTTCTTACCTATTTTCTGGTCCATGGATTGTTGATAAACAAAGGAAAAACCTCACTTTGACTTCCGTTTAAAAACTCTAGACAGTCTCACAGTCTAGACAGATTAGGTAGTGTGTTTTTTTGTTTTGTTTTGTTTTGTTTCCCCAAAGGTAAGGCTCCATAAGTGCATATCCGTCATAACTTTACCAGGAAATCTGGAATAGAACAGATTGTTTTTCATAGGAATGTTAGTTCTGATGTGCTCATTAGCCTACTTACAGGAGACTGATCACTGTTTCTCAAATGGTTTTATTAGTTTTGTTTATTACCATTTATTACAAGTACCAGTAGACTTCCTCTTAACAGGTATGATTGCTAGGAGATCTCCAACTTAACATACAGGTAAGCCTAAGAGAAAGTGTCCTTTACAATGCCTGGAAATCCATATTCAATTAATAGCTCGGATTCGTGTCTTAGGTCGCAGTGATCTTCCTTTATTCATCTAATGTTGTCTAACAGAGAGGGGAACATGCCCGTAATTCTTAGCTGTGGAAACAAGGAAATGTTGAATGAGATTCATTCAACTTGCATCCTTCTATAGCTTTTATTCCTTATGAGAAGAGAAGGGAGTTATGAGACAAATTTGCTTAGCTACAGGCATTTATTTCAGTAATCTTTAATGCACCAATGGTCTTTATTGTTAACAGGCCTTTACTGTATTTGAACAAAAATCTACAAGCCAACTGAATGAATCTTGAACATTGTTATTTCCTGTTAGCTAAAAATACAAGAGTGTGTACAAGCTCTCAGCTGTGTATGTGCTGAAATGAAACTCACAGTTTGTGTTTTTTAACCTTCAACTCCCTTTAATAATTTCATTTGAAAGAAGATCGAGTTAGGAAGCACTGACTGTATAAAACGTTCAGTGTGGCCTTTTAGTACCAGAGTCCAAAGTCATTCTGCACACATCTAGAAAATTAATGTAATTAATGTTTCTATATAATAAGTTCTGCTTGGAAAGTATATGGATTATTTTAAAATCTTAGGTAGGAAACTAGTTGTCCGAATTTAGTGACAAGTAGTAGAGAGTTACTTATGGTAGCTTTCTCATAGCTCAGACATATTTAAAATATCAGCTTGGAATTCTATTCATACATTCATTAATCATTTACCTTGTATTACTGCTTTTTTCAAAGTCTGAAAGAATAGTGTCGTGATTCAGAGATAATTAAAATTTCCTTGATCACTGTCAGAAAAAGGAATGCATAGAAAACTTTGTTAACTATAACTTCACACACTTTCTGCTTGAGGGTCATGCATAATATAAGGAATTGTTTAAATTATTGAAAAATACCTACATACCCAAATGTGCTTCAGTAAAAAGGATTTTAGGGTGGTGCATTCTTTTATATATAATGGGTTAATAATATCACTGAGGTCATTTTACCTCATTTTAATAGGCACAGCTTTCAAGGAGATTCCATGGCTCTGTGTAAGGGTTAATACTACTGTGGGGCACAGCACTGGGAAAAAGTTCTTGATAAGTAATTAAATTACTTAGTAAATGCAAAATGGCAACTTTAATTTTGTTGTGCCTGTGCTAACTATGCTATATGGATTTTCTGGACTCTAGGCCTGTTTCAGGGAAAAGAGGTTCAAACTATTTTATTCTATGTTGTCTATTTCCAGTTACCTATTTCTTTTCATATAATTTATGTAATGTAATAGCTGAAAGTATGTTTCTCTCTGAAAAATAAAACTGGTAGGCCAAATACAAATTTTGAGGCCAAGTAACCATTTCTTCAAGATATTTCTTCAGCTCTAGTACAACAGAATTTGCTTTACTGGGTTGTATGGACAGCTGTTGCAACATTTATAATGATACATGAACTTCTGGAAGTTAAGATATGAAGGTAACCATTTATGGAGGGATTATTCCACATGAATAAACATTTACCTTATAATAGGAAAGGACATGCCAAGCTATTCACAACAGGCTTGCAATCTTGATCAAATTATAATCTACATTTCCATGAGATATAGGGAAGCTAAGTAATGTAAAAGAAGTTGCACTGAAATATGCCAGAAGTCATTATCTTATAGCATTATAAACGTACTTATAAATTGTAATACTTACCTGTAACATCTTGAAACATGAACATGAGCCGGCAGTCTGAGTATGAGCCAGCAGTGTACCCAGGTGGCCAAGAAGGCCAACGGCATCCTGGCTTGTATCAGGAATAGTGTAGCCAGCAGGATCAGGGAGGTGATCGTCCTCCTGTACTCAGCTTTGGTGAGGCCACACCTCGAGTACTGTGTTCAGTTTTGGGCCTCTCTGTACAAGAAGGGCAGTGAGGCCCTGGAACATGTCCAGAGAAGGGCTACGAAGCTGGTGAAGGGCCTGGAACACAAGTCCTGTGAGGAGCGGCTGAGGGAACTGGGGTTGTTTAGTCTGGAGAAGAGGAGGCTCAGGGGAGATCTCATTGCTCTCTATGGGTACCTGAAAGGAAGGTGTGGGGAGCTGGGGGGGCCTCTTCTCACAGATAACTAGCAACAGGACAAGAGGGAATGAACTCAAGTTGCACCAGGGGAGTTTTAGGTTGGAATTTTGAAGACATTTATTCTCAGAAAGAGTAGTCAGGCATTGAAACGGGTTGCCCAGGGGTGGAGTCACTGTCCCTGGGGGTGTCTAATGAAAGAATGGACCTGGTCCTTAGGGACATGATTTAGTGGGTGACATTGGTGGCAGGGAGATGATTGGACCAGATGATCATGGAGGTCTTTTCCAACATTAATGATTCTATTATTCTATGAAAAAACATGTCTATTTTTATACACAGATACCATTCTTAAAAAATTTCTGTGAATTCCATAAAGCTCAAAATACAATGCATGTAGATTTTCTAATCTACTAAGGAAATAGGAGATCCTAAACTAAAAGTGATTATACTGTAAATGGCAGTTACAGCAGCTTTGTTATTTATTTTATCCTTACTCATTAGGCAACCTTTTTTTTTTGTAGATGTTGGTGAGGAAAAGTGGTATATTGTATTTCCCTTTCTACTTCCAAAAGAAGCATAATGATTTACATTATACTGCTGTCAACCTCTCCTTTTGCTTGGTGCACTGTTTCTCCACGGAACTGATCGAATTTGACAGATACATCCATGTAGTGTTCAACTCCTCCTTGCTATAGCAGCTGGCTGGTGTAACATTTTGCTGTTTTGTACAGATAATCTCTGGATATAGTTGTTCAACCTTCTTTGCAGCAAAGCAGATAAATTATTCCTTCAGAGATGTATTAAATATCATAACATTTGAAATTTCCATATAATAAAAGCGTTGATCCCAAATTCTGTATTTTTCAGGATTGTGGTCTACCATAGGGTTATGAAAAGTAAACTTGTGTGTAGTTAGGTTAGAGTCACACAGAAGACTGTTATAGTGAAGGTCTCTACTCCATCTGCAAGGAGAATAGACGTTAGTTGTCTCCACTCTCTGTGTAGACATCACAGAATCACAGAATCATCTAGGTTGGAAGAGACCTCCAAGATCATCTAGTCCAACCTCTGACCTAACACTAACAAGTCCTCTACTAAACCATATCACTTATCTCTAAATCTAAGTGTCTTTTAAAGACCTCCAGGGATGGTGACTCAACCACTTCCCTGGGCAGCCCATTCCAATGCCTAACAACCCTTTCAGTAAAGAAGTTCTTGCTAATATCCAACCTAAAATGTTCTATATAGTATCAGTGCAAATCTCTGCATGTCGATCTGCTAGAGGGTAGGAAGGCTCTGCAGGAGGATCTGGATAGGCTAGACCAATGGGCTGAGGACAACAGTATGAAGTTCAAGGCCAAGTGCCGGGTCCTGCACCTGGGGCACAACAACCCCAAGCAGCACTACAGGCTGGGAGATGAGTGATTAGAAAGCTGCCTGGCAGAGAAGGACCTGGGAGTATTGGTTGGTAGTCGGCTGAACATGAGCCAGCAGTGTGCTTAGGTGGCCAAGAAGGCCAACAGCATCCTGGCTTGTAAAAGAAGCAGTGTGGCCAGCAGGTCTAGGGAAGTGATTGTCCCCCTGTACTCGGCTCTGCTGAGGCCGCACCTCAAGTACTGTGTTCAGTTTTGGGCCCCTCGCTACAAGAAGGACATGGAGGTGCTTGAGCGAGTCCAGAAAAGGGCAACGAAGCTGGTGAGCAATCCGGAGAACAAGTCTTCCGAGGAGCAGCTGAGGGAGCTGGGATTGTTCAGCCTGGAGAAGAGGAGGCTCAGGGGCGACCTTATTGCACTCTATAGGTACCTTAAAGGAGGCTGTAGCGAGGTGGGGGTTGGTGTATTCTCCCACATGCCCAGTGACAGGACGAGGGGGAATGGGCTAAAGTTGCACCAGGGGAGGTTTAGGTTGGATATTAGGAAGAACTTCTTTACTGAAAGGGTCGTTAGGCATTGGAATGGGCTGCCCAGGGAAGTGGTTGAGTCACCATCCCTGGAGGTCTTTAAAAGACGTTTAGATGTAGAGCTTAGCGATATGGTTTAGTGTAGGACTTGTTAGTGTTAGGTCAGAGGTTGGACTAGGTGATCTTGGAGGTCTCTTCCAACCTAGATGATTCTGTGATTCTGTGATTGTCTCAGAACTTCCAGGTTGTATGTTTTCTTATACATACGTAAATAAAATTTCTAAAACTGCACTGAAGTTTAAAGGCTGAAAATTGTGTTCCCATGGAGAATGTTGTAAAATACACACGGAAGTTGGTCCATTATGGCAAATTGAAATAGTCTTCATATGTAACTTCAAACTCTGATGATCAATTAAGTTGAAATTAATCACTAACATGTGTTGCATTAGGAATTCTAATCTTGCTGAAAGTGTTGACTGCTGTTCTCTTTTAGGAATTTTTAAAATAGGTGTGATTTTCTCTAGCAAGCACTCCTTAAAGAATCTTTCTATGATTCTTAACTGAAACCAATAAAATTTAACTCTTTTAATTAACACCAGCGAACTTCGATTTGTGGCAAGTATCTGATTCAATATTTGCATGTGTTTGTCTTCTGTTATGTCATTCTTTTAAATTAATGTGAAGTAACAGATCTGTCATCTGCACAGTCAAGTGAAGAACAACAGAGATCATCTAGCTAATAAAATTAATCATTTATTTTTTCACCTTTGAGTTACTGGAAAAAAAAGTTTGTGTAAGTGCTCTGATAATTAAATATAATGTCTGAAGTCCACAAGAAAAGTTAGTTACACGTTATTTAGTATAACCAGTGAATTTCACTGCTTCTTAGACAGATGTTTTCCATTAGAATGTGTCTGCTCCATTCAGACCAATTTTAAGTAAATTCATAAGGAAATGCCTCTTTACATGTTTATCCTGGAAAGGCAGATAGGTGTTTTATTTTATAAAGCAGTCTAAAAGTTTTATATTCTATTCTTCAAATGTAAAAATATTTTCCAGAACATATTATTGCAGTTCAGTAATGTATTTCTAAGTGCCCTTAGAGACACTTAAAATTAGAAAGGAATAAAATTAATGAAACTGAAATGGCAGGTTTTTAGTAATGCTGGTGAAAGGGGTATTTGCCTTCAAAAGTGTTTATGTAGAAGTGTTATGTTCTATGCATACAATTTTATTCATATATATAAATGTTACACTTTATTTTTCGTGATCTTGTAAAATATTGTGTTTTATTGATGCTATACTTTCATTTTAAAGTTATAATCATCTCTTAAATAACATGTAATAAAATACACTGATTTGCTGTTAATTATCTTTTGAGAAATACATAACATCAATAATTTCCAGTAATACTTTTTAGCTCTGGAAAACAGCTTAGTTCTTATAGACGAAATGCATGTATTTCAGTTGCTTTACTTGGTTTACTGAAAAGCAGATAAATGGATTGTGTTTAGAAACAGTGACAGACTATACAGCTACATATAGACTACTGAATCACTTTATTTCAGTACTCATTCTCTCCCTGAAACCTGTTTCAGATTACAGGAAAACTAGAAGCAGCATTCACATGTGCTGTCATCCCCTGGCTTTTAAAGTACATGGTATCATGAATGGCTAAAAATATATATATATTTGATTTCTGCTATATTTATATATGAGAGGTGTAGTACAAACATAATTTAAGTTCTGCAGCTGTTTAAATGAACTGTTTCAATCGTAGGATCATAGAATGGCTTGGGTTGGAAGAGACCTCAAAGACCATCCAGTTTCAACCCCACTGCCATAGGCAGGGATGTCACCCACTAGATCAGGTTGCTCAGGGCCTCATTCAGCCTGGTCTTGAACACCTCCAGGGATGGGGCATCCACAACTTCTCTGGGCAACCTGTTCCAGTGTCTCACCACCCTCTGAGTAAAGAACTTCTTCCTAACATCCAATCTAAATCTTTCAGTTTAAAACCATTCCCCCTTGTCCTATCATTATCTACACGAGTAGAGAGTCCTTCTCCATCCTTTTTATAAGAACCCTTTAAGTATTGAAAGGCTGCAATGAGGTCTCCCCGGAGCCTTCTCTTCTCCACACTGAACATCCCCAGGTCTTACAGCCTTTCTTCATAGGAGAGGTGCTCCACTTCTCTGATCATCTTTGTAGCCCTTCTCTGGACTCGCTCTAACATGTGCACTTCTTCTTGTACTGGGGGCCCCAGAGCTAGATGCAGTACTCTAAGTGGGGCCTCATAAGGGCAGAGTAGAGGGGGACAATCACCTCCCTTGACCTGCTGGCCACCCCTCTGTTGATGCAGCCCAGAATGCAGTTGGCCTTCTGGGCTGCAAGTGCACACTGCTGGCTCTTGTTGAGCTTCTCATCTACCGGAACCCCCAGATCCCTCTCCGCAGGGCTGCTCTCAGTAGGTTCTTCTCCCAGTCTATACTCATGCCTGGGATTGCCCCATCCCAGGTGCAGCACCCTGCACTTAGACTTGTTGAATCTCATTCAGTTCATGTGGGCCCACTTCTCCAGCTTGTCCAGATCCCTTTGGATGGCATCCCTTCCTTCTGTTGTATTATCTGCCCCACTCAGCTTGGTGTCACCTGCAGACTTGCTGAGGGTGCACTCAATCCCATCATCTATGTCATTGATGAAGATATTGAAAAGCACTGGTCCCAAGACAGACCCCTGAGGAACACTGCTTGTCACCAGCCTTCACCTGGACATAGAGCCATTGACCACTACTCTCTGGGTGCGACCTTCAACCTTATCCACCGAATGGTCCACCCTTCAAATCCATATCTCTCCAATTTAGAAATCAGGATGTCATGTGGGACTGTGTCAAAAGCCTTACAGAAGTCCAGATAGATGACATTGGTCAGTCTTCACTAGTCAACTTATCCAGTCACTCAATCATAGAAGGCCACCAGATTGGTCAGGCATCATTTACCCTTGTTGAAGCGATACTGGCTGTCTCAGATCACCTCCTGGTCTTGCATGTGCCTTAACATTGCTTCCAGGAGGATCTGTTCCATGATCTTGCCAGGAACAGAGGTGAGGCTCACCGGTCTGTAGTTCTCCAGGTCTTCCTTTCCACCCTTTTTAAAAATGGGAGTGATGTTTCCATTTTTCAGTCACTGGGGACTTCATCTGACTGCCATGACTTTTCAAATATGATGGAGAGTGGTTTGGCAGCTACATCAACCAATTCCCTCAGAACCCTGGGATGAATGTCATCTGGCCCCATAGACTTGTAGCTGTTCAGTTGCATCAGGAGGTCCTGAATCTGCTCTTTGCTTACAGCCCCCGCCTAGAAGTTCGGGTACTCGAGGGATGTGGGAAGCCTGACTGCCAGTGAAGTCTGAGGCAAAGAAGTTGTTAAGTACCACATCTTTCTCCATTTCTGTTTTTACCAGTCCTCCATCTACATTTTTCAGAGGTGGTACACTCTCCATTTTTAAATTTAAAATGTGTGATTGTTTAGACCATCCTTATAAATTTTGTAAGAAGTGTGGCTTTATGTAGCGGTTTTTTTTCAACTTCATTTCTAAGGAAATACTAGATAATCAGGAAACTAATTATCATGAGTTTCTGTTGTCATCAGATCAATTAAACTAGCACTGTATATTTCATTTAATTGAATCTAAATTTTGATATTTTTTTATAAGCAACCAGTAAACCTATGTCTCTTGGATTAATTCTTCTCATCTGTTTTTCTAGCAGACTATTGTTAAAATAATATGGATGTTTTCTCCCAGTAGCATCAGAGACTTCTTGACATTTTGGAAGCAGAGAAGGAAGTCTTATCAGAAAAGATAGAAGAAGCTTTGATGCAACAGTCGGAAAAACATAAGGTACTGCTTTTATTTACAAAAAAAGGAATCTGGTCTGCTCTGTAGAATTTGTGGGGAATGATCCTGTCACAGTTATTGACAGGAAAAGGAAGCTTTCTCAAGCAATAGACTGAAATGATTTTTAGCCACTCCTCTATTATGCATTGCAGTTTAATTTTTCATAATATTCACAGGAAGTGCTGGACAAATGTTTGGATGAAGAAAGAGAAAGAAGTAAGGAAGCTGTGGCAGCTGCTATGAAGGTATCTCTTGTTAAGTAGTAAATGTTCATTTCATTGAAGATCACATATGTGTCATAAATGCCAAGTTCAGCAAGTCATTTCATAACCAGATTTGTCAAATGTTATGTTCTCATCTGTGTTTAAATGAAAGTGTAGATCTAGAAAGGATTAATACATCTGCTGTATATTATGCTTTCATAGAGATAGTCTATGTAACCTACTTTCTTCTATTTAAGTTAGCCTCTGAATTTATTTATTACAAGTCAGAATGTTGCAGTTCAGTTGTTGGTGTTACCTAAATATCTGTTTTCATGGTCTTTCAATTAACAACATCAATATCTCTTCATTTGAAGAACTAGGTGGAAGAGTCAATTGATGATCTTAAGACAGTTAGCATTGTGCCTTATTTAACTTCTGTTAAATATGGTGATTTTCAATGAGGATAGATATTTAAAATCACCTGGAAATATGAACATTTCAACAAACTATGTTTAATTTCTAATACTGGTATAGAATCCAGTATAAAATTTCGGTTGTTTGTAATGATCTGGGAAAATGAGCAATGTATGTTAGCTAGCACAGTTGGTTAGGCTATAGTAAAATGTCATGTGTATCTTCATATGTGGTATACACACGCTGTCTGAGCACCTCTCTGAATAACATTCAGTAACACAAAAACCATATATTAGGTGATTGATATCTAGGGGAAAAATGTGTGTATAATAAAATATCTTAATAGGGCCTTTTTATTTTTGCTTACATTTTTATTATATTTTATAAATGTCAAATAAAAAAAAAAACAGGTTCCAATGAACTACAAGAAACCATTTTATTAGTAAGTGTAGGTATTTGAGGAACCCAATATTTATTGCCATTTATAACTTTACTTGAGTAGTTCCAAGATCACCACCAAAGGACATTGCACTGACCTATAAGCTCATTAAAATGTGGAAGGGGGTTTCCAGCCAATGTTTGTTTTGACCTTCAGCCTGACATTATTTATTTGTAGATGTTATGCAATGACATATTGTCTTTCTGATAAATATATTTGCGAATGGTTCAGCACATATAGAGCTGTGCATTGTCCTTGTTACTTCAGATTCAATATGCTTCTTCTGAAGATTTCATGTAATGTTTGAATATAAACATTGGAAAAAAAAAAAAAAGATGAACAGTGTTTCTTTTAGCTTGTGTAGCTAAGGAGCTTTGGGATGGAAGACATATTTAAGTATGTTTTGGATACTTTGACAAAGACAGTGTTCAGGCTGCGTTTGGACTTCGTTAAATACTTGGAGATAAGAGCCTCCTGTAGGAGGTCCATGACGTGCGATTAAATATCACCTACACTAACATGGTTTCTGCTCCATGATTTTTGTGTTCACATTAATCAAGCTAATTATGATACAGTGTATTCACTAGGTGGGGATTTAAGATCTGTGCTTGCAACTCTTTAATTCCGTAACTGCCAAGTCATTGTCCAGTGGTAATACCTGCTTAGTAGCACTGTAAGATAGACATAAGTTCATAGTTTAGAAGTATAAATATTTGTCTCATGTCTTGCCAACTCATTAATCTCACTAAAAGAAGTCATACATATGAGTTTTGCACCCATGTTGGCTATTTTCATCATTTATTTCTGCTTCTTTTGAAGGCTGAAAAAAAAATAGTGCAGGAGGCTGTTCTGAAAGCAGTAGAGGAGGAAAGGAGAAATATGGAGAAGATTCATGAAGAAGAAAGAAAAATGTGGGAAACAGAACGCGACAGACATAAAGAGAAAATTGCCCAGGCTGTTCGAGAAGCAATGCAAGAGCAAAGAAAACATAATCAAGTTAGTACATTTTGGACCTGTTCAGTGTGCTTAATGTCTTTGTAATGTTGTGGTAGTATTTCTTGATAAGTTATTTATCACTGCACCTTTGTGATATTTGAAATGCACTGCAATCTTCTTGGTTTACCTTCATCTAGACTGTGTATGGAGAGAATTTGGCACATTCAGAAAATTAACTACTGTGACCTTTTCAGGCGTGTGTATTGAAATGAGATTAATTGTGCACTGTAAATGCCTGTTCTTCTCCACTGACTTCAAAAAGAGCTCAAGACAACTAGCTCAGATACTGGCACCTACATTGTAGATGGTTTATGTGACTTTTGTATATATATGGAAAAGAAGTTACGTCTATTCCTTATTATCATGGAATTCCATTGTCTCAGAAAAAGAAGTTTTTCTAAGACAAAAAAATTGAGCAGGTACAAAATAAAGAGGGTTATCAAAATTGGAAACCTAAAACATTAACGAGCCAGAAGTGTTTCTAGAGTTATTTCTTAGAGAGGTGCTACTATAGGGACAATTGTATATCACAACACAAATTAAGAAAGACATTCCCTCTCAATTGCCAGTATTGTATTTAACTGGACATCAGGAATTACAAATTAAGTATATTACAATAGCAGCTAAATTACTCTTCCAAAAGTTAATTTTGTAGTCTCTGCTGTTGGAAATATTTGGGGGAACAGTGTGTTTTGTTGGTGGCCTACTTGTTGAAAATTCTTCAGACATACTGAAGATATTGAAACATATTAAAGATATGTTTCATCCAGATGTTAGAATTATATGTTGCTGTATTTTTTAATTAACAAGGTCTCCTGAATAACAACAACAACAACTAGTTTTGAATTTGAAGTAAATAGAAGTAAAATAGCATATCATACTCTTTGGAAACAGATTCCTTTCCAGTATTTAACAGAACTTTACATTTCCCTTTCAAGTATTTAACAGAAATATTCATCTCATACCTAACTAAATTCAGCAAGTTATCCTTTGGTGCAAAGCTGTTATTATACTCTGCATCTGTGTTGCTTACATTTCTAGTGTAAATAAAATTACTTTGTATGTAGCCGGTTTAGTTTTTTGCATGTAAAGTTATCAACAGATAAGATGTCAGTTTTCAAGGTAGTAATTTAGCTATAATGATAATCCTTCAAGCACTCAAGCTCTTTACAACAAAAAGATAAGCAGGTGACTTCAAAGCTAAATTTAAACTAAGAAACATTGCTCATGGTTTTGTTACAATAGGAATCCTTTAGACTACCCAGAATAAGAATCGTTAACAGTAGTGTAGAGGAGCTGTTAACAGAAAGTCTCCCTTATGAGCAATAAAGTAGTTGTGTACTACAGTAAAGAAAAAGACTGCAGTTTTATAGCATGTGGAACTTGAAGAGATTAATTAAGAATGTGCTATTAATTTCATGTGCTGTTTAGTGATGTCCCTAAGGCAGATAATTCTGTGTCCTGTAATTTACTGTGGAAATCTGTGTGTCTTGAACAAAACCCACTGTCTATAGAATAAGAAGTTTAAGGAGAGTTCTGAGGTATCCTGAACATTTTTGGGTGAATGGGTCCCATGGCTGGTTGTGTGAGGTCAGCCAAGGATCTATTTTTATGGATTTGGGGAGCATGTAAAATGTCTTGAGGATGGGAGAGTGGAGGAATAAGTTAATGTAGTGACTCAGGCTAGGTTTATATTCCCTGTGGAATGTTCTGCTGGACTTTCTTCTTGTTTTTGATATGCCTTTAAAGTTATCACAGGGCAGGATAATGTTAGTAATTTAGTATGGATTAATGCATTCTTTCAGATAAAATCTTAAGTATACTGTGATAACACTGCTTTTCTGAGGAAGAAATTCAGGCCCTCAAAAGGGCAGTTTTTTTCAGATTAGGATGCTAGCTGATCAAATGATTGATGGTATTGGAGTATTGGAGTATAATGTTCTTATTATGATGCTGAGTTATTGGAGAATGTTGTGATTAATTCTCCCTTACTAAATATCTTGCTCTTGATGTAGCATTAGTTAATTCAATTTTTTAATACTGAGTAGCTCTGACAACTTTGACAGTAACAGGAATGATTTCTCTTAGTTACAATATATGATTATTTCTCCTTTGAACTAGGTTCATTTTTCAAATACCTGATCTGAATACATTAACTTAAGTAAAATGCAGATTTTTCTTGAGATTTCCAAAGTTCTCTCATATAAAAATACAGTGTGTTTGAAGGTAAGCTCTTTAATCTCTGATTAATGAGTGCAAGTTCTTTAGGGAGGATGGTCTTTCACATAGAATGTTGTTTTTTACAAAAATTTTCTTGTTACCTCTACCAAGAAATGGCTTGCCTTCTTCTGTCATTACTCTTATAAACATACTACAGCTACTAGAGATCTGTAAATCTGACAACAAATGTCCTACAAAGCTAATGTGAAAAATCCTAAGGTGTCAGATGTGACTTTGGTTTAGTGCTGAAAAACACTTGGAACTACAGACAAGCAGTTTGTCTGCTGACATTTTCTTTTTAAGCCTTGTACTCAACATATTTACACTTTTTCCTTAAGATTTTTCTTTCAAGAGGTATAACTGAGCTATTCACTTTCTTGCAATTATTGTTTAAAAAACATAATCTGTCAAGTCAGCTCTGTAATTGCCAGGAGTAAAACATAGTCTAACATTTTGGACAATGAAATGTAAAATTGTGGTAATATAACACTTGCCTCATTTGATTCTTCATGCTCTGTTGTATAATTCTTTGTGCTTCCTGCTTCAGATTTGTCACCAGATACTATTATTATGTTTAGTACCAAGTAATGAAACAATTGAGTTTAGATGAATGCAAGTGAACATGCAAAACAATCTCTCCTTTTGGTATTAAGCATGTAAAAATAGCTTTAGGAACATTACTGTTATTTCAAGAAAGAAAATGTTTTCTCACCAATGCATGAGTTTGGAACTCTGGAGAAATCGAGCAAGAAAAGAGAAGTCTGACTTGTTTTTAAGAAAACCATCTCCTCTTAGTTTATCTTTTTTCAAATTATCACCAAAGGGAAGAATCTATATGTGAGAAAGAAAAGATATATTTATATTTACAAGTCTGTCTTTTTCTTTTTTTTTTTTTTTTTTTTTGGTTTTATATCACATTAATACTTTTGTCACAGAAACCTAGATTAAAATTGAATTTTATTCTGTTGCAAGTTGGCTTTACTGATTTGAACAGCAACAACAAAAATATTAATCAAGCATAGTATTAAAGAAGAGGAATTTTCCTTTGCTAATGCTGTATGTCTGCAAAATTGAAAGAGAAAGACCAGAAAGGGTCATGTAGGCTTCTGCAAATAAGTGAGACAGAATAGCTTCCAGTCATGACAGACACAAGTAACTCTAGGAATGCATAATGAAAAAAATCGAGGGCATGCAAAATTTGATAGTTATCTTCGAAAATAAAACCCATGTTAGAATCTGTGTGGTCAAATTATATCAATATTAAGTGTTTTGTTACCAAATATGCAAAGTAAAGGTAAAATTACAGTGAAAATAGCAACTAAGACATTCTTAGTTAACATTTCAGATTGATAGAACAACTTTGGCATAATGTCTTCTCCTTTTTAAAAGAAATTAGAGGATTAAAATTTCATGAATATATTAGTTTTTATGAAAGCTTTGACTGTTTCAGTGGCTTGAGGTCTTTATTTGGAGATCTGGTGTTTTTATAATAAATTGAAGATACTATTCCTTGAAGCCTTGTAACTCTGAAGGGATAAATGAGAATATTACATCACCAAGGAAATGGACAAAGTTTTTTCTAGAATACTGTCTCCAGAGGCTGTAAGGAAAGTCCGTAAACCTGTTTCCTTTTGGTTGAGATTGGCAGCACCTGCAGGTTTTATACATGTGTTATCCAGGTGCTTAGTGCTTTTAGAAAAGATATCTTGTTTTTATTCAGAAGATGGTTCTCAGGTTTGAGGAGGGTGGGATTACATTTTAAATTGGGGAGAATAAGCTTTCATTGTTGAGAGAAGCAAGTAGTCTTTTAATTAAAGATAACATGCATTTGCACAGTTACTTCATGATCCTTTTACAGCACATTAGAAATCATTACAGGTGAGAAGTACATATGTTTAGCAGACTAAATGTAGGCTGGAATGTCTTCAGTATTTTTATTCTATTTTTGATATGTTGTACATTTGTTTTTTTTTTTTTTTTGGTTGGTTGGTTGGTTGGTTTGGGGGTTTTTGTTTTGTTTTGTTTTTCCAATGGTAACTTCCCTGCAGGGAGGGTTTAATCTATCTAGTTGTTCTCTGTGTCAAGAGGAATGCTTGAAATAGAAAATTCTCCCACTAGAATATATTATCTAGAATACTTTTTTGAATAAAGCAGTGGTTGCCCTGTAGATATAGAGAATCTATAAATTTGATTGAAGCTGAAGCTTTTCCTATAGAATTTAAAATTGCAATGAAGCTCCAAGTGAAAGAGACAATGATCAAAGATTATTTTCCTCCTACTTAGTTTTACTCTTTGGAAAAAAAAAAAATTAAAAAAAGCCCAAAAATCTTTGGGGATGTAATATGAGAAGATCAATACAAATTTCAATGAAGTAGGAAGGCCATGTTCAATTTATAATTAGAGGTTAATGCAGAGTAGCTATAACAGTAGCTACAGTAGCCATAACACTACCTTGCAGAGAGCTGTCTGTAGCTTTCTGTATAGTAGTGCTAAAATTTCACAGAGCTAAGTACTTAATCACATAAATGGGGTGAAATCTGGAAGAAAAAAAGTTAAGATGCTAAAGACAATTGATGCATCACAATTTTGGTCTTTAAAAAATTCATTAAAAGTGAAATGAAAGCTAGCAGCTGAGGGGTGAGCCTTGGATTTTCAAGTCCATGACATAGCTTGAAATTAATAACTCTCCAAAAAGCACTCAAAACAAAGAATCACCTTAGTCATTTCCTGAAGGCTTATATTTAAGATGTTATTTATAATCTACTGCAGTTTACACTGATCCTCAAGGGAAAACGAGCCTGAATTCATCGTTTCCATAATCCATGCAGGAGATATGCAATAGACTAAAGTGTTTTGAAGACTGTAAATAATTAGAAAGGAGGAAAAAAAAAAACTTTATTAAAGGAAGTAACATAAAATCTGCTTCCTCTTGGACATGAGCAAAAGCACTAAGGCAAAATGATCTTACCAGTGGGAAAGTATTTCAGGAAAACTTAGGCTGTAGTTTCATTCAGCCAAGCCACAACTGAGATATACCGATATATGAAGAAAAAATATTTTTGCATGAAATGTTAACTAAAAAGCTTGAGAAAAAAAAAAAAAAAGAAAAAGCTCCCAGTAGTCTTTGATGAGCAAATCTGCAAACATTCAAGACATTCACACTCCTGAGGGTTTCTGTGTTGTTGTTCTGTGCAAAACTATAATTTCTATTTTATTATCATGGAATGTCTAATATAATTTTACTGGCAAACATCCAAATAACTGAAAAAACTTGATTAGTTAAAAATTATTTTGTACTGTATGGACTTTAAAGTATGTTTAATGTTTTTCCATGGGTTTATGAGTACTAGTATAATGTCATTTCTCAGAAGGTAAAAACAGAAAATCTAGAACACACAAATTATGAAAAATTAGTGGTTGCTTACCTGCTACGTTATTAAAACTTTTTTTGGTATTCATGCTCATGTGCTTAAGGTAGTGCTTCTGTTAATAGTTTTGACAAGTCTGAATCAATTTTGTATTGAATGTCTTAGGGATTTCCACACACAGTCATATGTAAGTGAAAACATGAAAGTGCTGGCTCTATGATTAAAGAACAGGCTTTCTTTTCTATAATTGCTTAACTTAAATTATAAATAGTTGAAAATTATTGTCTGTCTAAATACTTTTCTTCTCATATACTCTGCATTTGAGAAGTTTGGAAAAAAAGTAATAAACTATTTTGTCTATAAAAGTTATTTCCCACTTTAGCGTATTTTTTTATATGTGTGTGGGGGAGTTGATTAGCTGTAGAATGGCCTTTCCTTAGCTGTATAATCTTAAAAACAAAACAAACCACAAATATGTTGGTGTGTGAAATCAGGACATGCATAATAAATATTTTGGAAGATAATATGAGGAAAGAAGAAAATATGTGGGGATTATGCATTCATTTTATTCTCTTTATTGTCAAGACATACTACTTTTTTGCATATAGATTCCTCAACATATTTTTTTAGGTGTCAAAACTATGGGAGTTTGCTCATTGGCACCACAGTTTCCTTATAATTTTATTTATTTATTTATTTATTTATTCATTTTTAAAGAAGGTTTTAAGATATTGTGTATTGTGATTGTGGTGGTTTCATCCTGATGGGTAGCTAAACTTCGTCACACCACTCTCTCACTCCTCCTCCTCAAAGGAAGAGGGGGAGAAAATATCATGGACAAGGGCTTACAGGTTGAGATAAGAACAGGGAAGTCATTCACCAATTACCATCAATATACTGGTAAAGTCTGGAAAAGTCTTCTGCATGCTGACTTTAACCATGTCTGACTTAAGAAGTACTTTCTAATAGTTATAACCACAGACATTATAATTTGAGGGTAACTATTTTCTGAAAAACCACTAACGTTGCAGTCTGTGGTTGCATTTCCTAGATAAAATTTAGTACTGCCACCTGATCCTTGTGTGGAAACAAAAGAATTTTCCTATAAAATTGCAAACCATTATGTGTTTTCCGTTGTTTTTTTGTAATACTGATTGAGTGCTGGTATATAAAGTACACTGTTTCTTTCTGTCTTCCTGCAGATATATGTATAGATTCTAGTTATGTGGTTGTGATTCCTAACATACGTTTGAATATGATTTGTCAATTGAGTATTTTTAAAATTTTTATTAGTTACTCTAATCTTCTAACTGATGTCAAGCATGTGTATATGAAAAGTCTTGTAAAGAAGCTACTTTTAGCTATAATTAATAATGTGGCCTTTGATCAGATATTAAAAAAAAATATTAAAAAAAATGAAGTGCAGTTTGTGGAGTGTTCACCCTCAGCTTCTCCTGAGAAACTGGGCTTTTTCTTTTTCTTGAATAAATTAAAATAATATTAAAAACCTCAAATAGTGCTATACCCTTTTTAGCTGAAGATGAAATAGGGGCAAATTTTTACCATTGCAACAAAAATCTAATTTAGGAAAAAGTTTAAGTGTGGATATAGCATAACAGGGAAGAGCAAAAAAATAAAAATAAAGGAAAATTAAGCACATACACTGAGAGGATGTACATGCAGTTAAGACTTTGTTGAATAGTAGCGATAGGTAATACCAGAATTTAAATCATTGTCTTATCGGTTGATAATTTAGTGTAATGAATAACAGAAAAAGAGCAAAGAAAGATGATGGCTTTGAATGCTTAGAGGGTTTTGTTTGTTTGTTTGTGAAAGGTAGTATAGAAGAAGGAAAAACGATCACTGATTAACTCAAAGGGTAGGGCAAAAATATGTGTGTTGGCTAGGTGACTGCATGAATTATTTATCTTACAGCAACTCATGTCTACTTCAGTTCTCCTTCTCCAAGTGTCCTGAATGACAAATACAATATATATGCTGTGTTCAGCTGAGATAGAGGTGTACTGCATAATCACCTACTTTGGTGCCCACTGCCACCTTACAAAAATGACAGGATTGGTATTGCACAAACTGCTAATGACAACGTATATCCTGCCACTTTGAGTGTCTCAAGAAACAATATGTGTTGAATGTTTGCTGAATACTTGTGTGCTTATTTTCCTGATTTACAATCTCTCTCATTAACAAATAAACTTCCTTATTGAAGCCTACATTTTGCCTTAGATGAAGTCTTGGAGATCTGTTGCTCTTTAAACCTTTCTGAAAATTAAATGGAAAAGGTAAAAGAATTTACTTTCCAGTTTGTCAATACCACAGCAAAGCTGTCTTTTGATATCCTTGAGCCTTCTGGCGTTTTCACAGAGGCCTATGTTTGCTGCTTGTGAGCTGCAAGTAAAAGAAAGTACAAACTGAATCATCTAGTTCGGTATTGTTGTTAGTGGTTGTAGTGGCTGGTTTTTAAGACAAAAGCCTAGGAAGAAAACTGTGTTTTCTTGTATTGCTTGAATATCCTTGCCACTAAATTCAGGAGAGATGGGTAAACTCCATCGAGAAACAGACATTCAAATCATAGAGAAACAAAACCCTGTAATTCATGCTAGAGTATGGTCGGCAAAGCTTAAACTCCCAAAATGAAAAGTGTTTTGGAATATAGTCCGGTAAATGCAATTCTTGGTATGAAACCCACTTACCCACTTAGGTAGGAGTCTTTGTCAACAACCATGTGAGGCTATCTAGTCTGATGGCTGCATGATCTGCCTATTGAGTTACCATTGCCATGACTGACTGTTGAGATAATTTTCAGGTGATAAATATACTGAATATGTATTTGAAATAATAAGGTGTCAGTTTCAGCTTCATTATGTGCCCTATATTAATTTCTATTATGAAGTAATAGATGTTGATATAGCTGGAAGGTAGATCTACTCCTGTTGGTCAACTAGAATGTGAGAGATGAAGCAGTGTTTACTACGTGCACTTAAAATTAAATATAGTCTGTGGTATGGTAATTGATGTTACTCAAATTTTGAGGCATCCATTGTGCAATTAGGAAACCTATATAAGACTTAAGAAAGCACAGAGATTGAAGAGCTGGTAATAGCTGTTTAAGGTATTGGTTATTCCCAGAACCTGTTGGAATATGAATTCGCTTTTTGAAATATTGGGATTTGGGGATATCTTCTGGTTCAGGATTATTCAAAACTTTCTGAACTTCCAGATGCTGGGAATGATGGACTAAAGACTATGATGGACTAAAGAACAATGATGGACTTGTCTGAATTCTTGTCTTTCACTTTTTGGAATTTATAGGGAAGCAAAGAGGATCCTTTATATCAACACCAAGTTGGTCATGAGTGTTGATCTGCTTGAGGTAGGAAGGATTTGCAGAGGGATTTGGACAGACTGGACTGATGGGCCAAGGGCAAAAATATGAGGTTCAACAAAGCTAAGTGCTGGGTCCTGCACTTGGTGCACAACAACCCTGTGCAACAAAACAGGCCGGGGGAAGAGTGATTGAAAGCTGTATGGCAGACAGGGACCTCGGGGTATTTGTCAATAGCTGGCTGAACATGAGCCAGCAGCATGCCCAGATGGCCAGGAAGGCCAGCCATCCCAGCTTGTATCAGAAATAGCATGGCCAGCAGGACTAGAGAATGATTGTCCCCCTGTACTTGGCTCTCGTGGGGCTGCAACTCAAATACTGTGTTCAGTTTGGAACCCCTCACTGCAAGAGGTGCTGGAGCATGACCAAAGAAGGGCAATGAAGCTGGTGAATGGTCTAGGAAACATGTCTTATGAGGAGTGGCCGATGGAGGTGGGGTTGTTTATCATAGAGAAAAGGAGTCTCGCGGGAGACCTTATCACCCTCTACAATTACCTTAAAGGGGCCTATAGCGAGGTGGGGGTTAGTCTTTTCTCCCAAGCACCAAGTGATAAGATGAGGAAACAGCCTTAAGTTACTCCAGGAGAGGTTTAGGTTGGATATTAGGAAAAAATTGTTCACTGAAAGGGTTGTGAAGTATTGGAACAGGCTGCCCAGAGAAGTGTTTGAGTCACCATCCCTGGAGGTCTTCAAAGATGTGTGGATGTAGAGCTTAGGTTTAATGGTTTTGGTTTAATGGTGGACTTGACAGTGCTAGGTTAAAGGTTGGACTAGGTAAGTGTCTGTGATGTTAAAAAATAGTATTTTGTATCACCTTTTTTCTCTTGAATTAAGTCTTGATAATGAGTAAAAACTAGCATAATTATGGTATGCTTTGTTTATTGCCTCAACAGGACTTTATACAACTTTGCTTTCACTTTTATACATAACTTCATAGACATCAGAGGCTGTTCTTAATTTTTGGAAATTGTCACTGTAAATGGAAAACAATTATTTACTTTTTTTTTAATCTTTTAATATTGCTGTAATAGAATAATATTTCATAAATGTATCTATAGTGGTTTCTTTTTTCTTGAGATTTCTTCTTTTAACAGACCTTAAGAATTTCATTGTATTTTTTATTTGGACCTTCATTCAAATATTGTTTTTTTTTTAAGTTTCAAGTAGCCTGATATTAAGGAAAGTTAACATACATTCATTGTTTGTAAGTATTTTATTAATGTAGGACTTTCTGCATAATAATATATAACACCTTATCAGGTCTCTAATTTGTCTTTGAGTTTAATGGAGTAAATGACTGCATTAGTTTCCATTATAATATGAAACAGAGTCTTTGGGACCTTTTGACAAATTAAGCTGGCATGAGAATATAAGAACAGAATGTTTCTATAATGTGTAACGTTCTGCTACTTTTTTCTGTTAGTCATGCCAGAGTTCTTTAGTGAAAGAGACCCTTGTCTCAGGATTTTTCTTTGTAAAGTGTATTAAAATATATAAATAAAAAGATAATAATCTTAGTAATCTTTCACAACTATGATTTTCAATATTTGTTGTGTTTCTGAACAGTGAGGGGTATATAGCTGCACAGTTCAAATTTGGGATTTTAGACTCTTATATGCAGCAAAAATATAGTTCTGCAGATACTATTCAGTTTGGGTTTAAAAGGAGTAAAAGGATAAATATCTTATACCTCTAAAGCCTTAGCATTCCACCTGTTCTTCCAAGTGAATCCTTTCAATACCATTGAGTTCCTGCAAAAATATTTTCTGCGAAGAATTGTAAAACACCAAGAATGTGTAAGTTAGCATTCTGAGATTCTGTATTTAAAGGTGTCACTGCAGTTTGACAAATGTTTCTTAAACCAATAAAGTAAACAAAGCAATAAAATGCTTGTCATGTAAGCTCTCAAACATTTATCGTTATGTATTTCTCCTTATTTTAGCCATTATCCCTGTATAAATAAGTATCATGTTTTAACTGAATACTTTAAATCAAATACTGTAAGTTTTGCAGCAAAGTATTTTTTTTTCTTCTGAACCAGACAATGTATGTACAAGGTAGACTCAGTCATTCTGACAAGAGCTTGAAGCCTGTTAATAATTAAATTAAAAAATAAATTAATCCATCATTGATTTTTATGTTTTTATTGAAGTGATAAAAAATGTGGGGGTTGTGTTTTTTGTTTGTTTTTAACAGTTTTTAGCTTTGCTTTCTGTGTACAAACTGTGTTGCTTAGTAAGCATTATTCTGGTAGAAGATTTAGTTGATAATGGATCATATCTGATATGAATTGAGGATATGAATTGTGGTTTGTAGAAGAAAAAAATGTGATAACCTTATAATTTCTATGAGTATTTGAAACAGCTTTCAATTTTTTTTCACCTCTGTATTTTTAAGGACTAGAACTTCATGCAAAAAAAAATGCAACTAAAGTAATATTTCTGAATAGTTATATTGTTATATGTTATGTTTCTGTTCTATAAAAACAAAAAATAAATTCCATCCTATTAAATTTTGATTGCAGCTTACTATTTATTCACTAACAGTGAATGCAGTAAGCAAGCTTAAGTCTGTTGATACTGATTAGTGGAAGTACATCACATCCCTGCTTCGTTCTGCAGGTGCGCTGATAGTATTTCTGCTACATCCACTTTTGAATGTCTAGCGTAAAAGCATAGGAATTACAAATGCCATTATTTGACTTCTGAGAAATGAAAATTGCTTCAAACAATCAAACATCGGAATTCTACTTTAATTAACTACCTGTTCCCAAGGCCCTATGTCAGACATGAAATTTCAGCTGAGGTCCACTATTTATTCAATCTATTATTCTGTATCCACTTTCAAAGATAATGTATGGTGAATCCCGTGACTTTTCTGATTAGTCTTAAAAATAAATAAATAAATAATCCTCTCTTTCTTTTCCCTTTTTCCTTTCCCCTCTCTCTTTCCTCATCCAAATAATTTAACACATACTGTGCCATTATTTTTACTGGATGTTGTGTAATTTTCTTATAATATTAATTTTTTTTATGTTTCAGGAATTTTGGTTGTCATCTCATGTTCCTGAATTTTGAAAACAGAACTCTTGGCTAAATATTGTTGTTACTTATTTCATGAGTGACTTTGAGACGCTGGGACTTAAAGTTTAGGACAGTGAGTTTAGTCCAGGAAGATTCTTCCTTAGCTGATAACTTATGCAAATAAGTTGTACTGGAGGTGATTTAAGTTTTTTTATGGTTTTTTTTTTTTTTAAATTTTTTGTGTTTTAAGTTGTTCCCAGCTTTCTCTATTATATTGTACTTCTAGTACTCAATCAGAATTGATTTAGGGTCATGCTAATTTGGGGCAGGGAAGTAACTATTATAGTTAAAAAAAAAAAAAAAAAAAGTCCTGATAAACTTCTACTAGGAAAGAAAAGGATGAGCTGAATTACATTTGTGAAATATTTGTAATATTTACACTTAACATGTTTTCCTTTTACAAAGGAAATTGTCAAGGAAGCATTAATGGAGGAGCAAAAACGAAGTGAAAAGGCAATCGAAGAAGCTGTGAAAAGGATGAGGGAGGACCTGGTGGAATATATTAAAGAACAGAAAAGGGTAAGTTACCAGTGGCTAAAGGGTTTTATTTCCTGGAGTGAAAAATTGATGAAGTTTATTAATCCTGAAGCCTGTCTTGAAATACACAGAAAAAACATCCTGGGGATGTTCAAGCAAAGGTTGGACCTGGTGTTTAGGGACATGGTTTAGTGGGTGACATTGGTGGTTGGGGGATGGTTGGACCAGATGATCGTGGAGGTCTTTTCCAACCTTAATGATTCTATGTTTCTCTTCACTGTTGATATATAGATCACACAATTTTGAATAGACAGTGAGATTGTCTAGATTTCCCAAATCAGATTATTTCAGCTGTATCTGGGAGAAAAATAAATAGGATTTTGGTTACAATAAACCTATATTTTGTTTGAAATGACAGAAGAAAAAGTCTTCAGTTGCCTGCTACAGAGTTTCTGTAAATTTTCCTTTGTATATAAATGGACTTGCACATCATTTATTACTCCTTCGCGGGTACACCATACTTTATAATCTTGTTTATATTAAAAGTATGTGAGGTCAAAGCCTGGAAAAAAACAAACAAACAAACAAAAAAACTCCCCTTTTGCAGCTTCTGCCATTTCCTCGGGTCCTGTCACTGTCCCCAGAGAGCAGAGCTCAGCGCCTGCCCCTCTGCTCCCCTCGTGAAGGAGCTGCAGGCCGCCATGAGGCCTCCCCTCAGCCTGCTCTGTTCTGGGCTGAACAAACCGAATGATTTCAGCCGCTACTCATACTTCCTGCTCTCTAGACCCTTCACCATCTTTGTAGCCCTCCTTTGGACACTCTCTAATAGTTTTATTTCATTTTTATACTGTTGTGCCTAAAATCACACACAGTACTCAAGTTGAGGCTGCACCAGTGCAGTGTAGAGCAGACAATCACTTCCCTTGACTGGCTGGCAATACTGTGTCTGATGCACCCCAGGATGCAGTTGATCCTCTTGGCTGCCAGAGCACACTGTTGGCTCGTATTCCACTTGCTGTTGACCAAAAGCCCCAGATCCCTTTCTGCAGGGCTGCTGTCCAGCATCGTCCCCCGGTCTGTACGTATAGCCAGGGTTGTCCCTTCCCAAGTGCAGAATCCGACACTTGCTCTTGTTAAACCTCATATTGTTGGTGATTGCCCAGCTTTCTGATTTGTCAAGATCTCTCTGCAAGACCTCTCCACCTTTGATGGAGTCAACAGCTCCTCCCACTTTTTCATCTGCAAACAAAAACACCTAGTCCTACATCCAAGTCATTTTTCTAGTTGTATGCTGGACATTTTGTCCAGAAGGATATTGTGAGAAACAGTATCGAAGGCTTTACAGAAATCCAAAATGATAACATCAACTGGCTTCCCTTGGTCAGCTAGATGGAAAGGAAATTAGGTTTGTTAAGTAGCACCTTTGCCTCATGAACCCATGTTGGCTGTGACCAATGACCTCATTGTCCTTCAGGTGTTTTTCAGTAACTCCCACAATAATTTTCTCCATAATTTTACCAGGCACTGAAGTGAGTCTGACAGGCCTGTAATTACCAGGGTCTTCTTTCTTTCCCTTCTTGAAAATTGGAATAATTTTTGCCAGCTTCCAGTCAGCTAGGACATCCCCAGATTCCAAAGACATTTGAAAAATAATTGAGAGAGGTTTTGCAATTACATCAGCCAGCTCCCTGAGTATCCTGGGATGAATCCCTTCAGGCCCCATAGACTTATATGCATCCAGGTGGTGACGAGTTTGGGATTGGCTGGGCTGGGAGTTTATCATTCATACAGTCACAGTTCTCCAAAAAGAGTAAAAAGTAAGAGACAGAGTAAATGGACCTTGATCAAAGCCCATGTACCTATCAGAGTATAAAATATACCTTATGAACTATATTAAAAAGCAGCAGCCTTTGGAAGGAATTTCTAGAAAGAACTCAGGGAACACACCTTTCTTCCTTGGCTGAGATTTAATGATTTTTTTTTATTATTATTATTATTTTATTTTTTTTACTGAATGATGGGGAGAGTTCCAGTTATGCTCTTGCAAAAGTAGCATACACATTGTACATTTCATCATTGTTTTGAAAACAAATTTTCAGAATCCTTCAAACATGGCTACAATGATATTAGAACCTGCTTAGCAGTGGTTAAGCGTTTTAAGAAAAGACTTATGAACAAATTCATATTCAAAAACTTTTACCTCATGGTAAATGTATTAAATATCAGTTTCCAAAGTAGCTTTTAACTCATTTAGTCATTTATTGTATTAGATTTTCTTTTACTAAATGTTTAGCAGTTGTGATATCAGTTTTAGGAAATCAGTTACATGCTTGGCTAGTTATATATCTGTTACAAATATTTTCAAGTAATAATGAGCTTTTACTATGCTTGGTTTCTTAGAAGAATTTCTATAGCAATTTATAAAAGTCAGATCTGTCAATCCCACAAGTTTTGCAGTACATTATACATGTAGTCCAACATTATACTACACTATGTGTAACAGTAAATATTTACTTAGTTTGAATCTTTGTGTTAGAAGGAATTGACTGTGAATGAATCTTTTTAAAAATAGATTGATAATTATTTGTAGAGATCATTCATGTCAACATAACATATATACAAGGAAAACAAACTAAAAATCTCCTGATGCAGTTCCAGAACTGACCTCAGTTGTAGTCCAGCTATGCTACTTCTATAATAGTGGTTACTTTTGAAGGCCAAGGCACCATATGATTTACAAGTTCGGAGATTTCACAAATCCAGCTTCTCAGCATCCAATGTACACTTTAACAGTCACTTAATATATAGTATGTATGTGTGGGATTCTTTGAAGTAGTAGTAAGTTACTTTAAAAAAAAATAAAAAAATGATCTTCCTTTATTCTTACACAGTACTTTTCAACCCTTTCTTTCCTGATCAGTATGCTTTTAACAGAAGTTCTTTGAGGAAACTAAATGTCCTAGGTTTCATAAAATTTCTGAGTAATTTAATGTCATATACATAAAATTTATTCGTACCTATAGTGGATCTATAAAGACCCTATTTCAAAACCTTTCATAGGTAAATAATTCAGTTAATCTAATTAGTTTTACATTATTTAATTAGTTTTTGTATATTTAATTAGTTTTACACATAATATGTTTGACACCATTGCCCACAAATGAGTCACATCAGTGAAAACAAAAGTGACTTGTCTCTTTGACTGTATTTTCTCATGGGCAAATGAACAAGCGACAAGTGTGTGTGTGGGGGGGGGAGGGTTATACGAAAAATGAGAGATTGGGAGCATAAAAGTTAGTTAGGAGAGGGAAATGGAAGATAAAGCGACAATATCATCATGCTAAAATGCCTAAGATAATAAAAAATGTTATTTACTCTGAATTCAAGACAGAGTGTCTATATCAAGCGGAGAATGTCAGTAATTCTTCATCTCTCATTAAAGGACACTGCAAACTAAAAACAAAAAAAGGAAGGAAATTCTGAAGGCAACATATAGTTTGAGACAATAAATGAAAGATGGACAATACATTGTCATTGTGCTTTTTTATATTTAAAATAAAATCCCAAGTTTTTAAAGATATATGGAACTATATTGACAATGGTTCGATTTATATACTTCAGTCTTAGTTTTAGTTTCTTTATGGCATTTTCAATGAAGAATATTATACTAGAAAAATGTTTTCTATGTTGCCACAAGTAACATCTTAAGAATCTGGATATCTTAGATGTGAAGGAATTTTCACAGGAATTTGTCCCTTTATTTTGCAATTACTTCATAACCACAATTGTTCTCAAGTGTGCTTCACACCTGAAAAAAAAGTAAGACTGACATATCTGTTGAAAGACATCTTTGAAAGGTATCAGACTTGTAGAGGTTTATATAAACCTTAACACCTTGAAGAACTCTTCTAAGTCAAATTTGAATACACTTGCTACTGCTAATAGCCAGGCATGCTTTTTTCAGCAAAAGCACACACGCATTATGTCCAGAAAATTATCTTTGTTAATTTCCTGAAAGTTTATTTGACCCTTTAGTACATAGGTCCTTTTTTGAACATAAATATCAGGAAGGCAAAACAACGTTTCACCTTCCTGATGATGTAAGGGAAAATGGGGTGGCGGTGGTGAACACGGATACACACATATAAAAAAGAAGACAGGCACTGAAGTAGGATTAAATAGCAATCCACTATGTTCACTTTTAATTATCATAAAAATAAATGTTATTCTTAGATTATATCCAGTTCATAGTTACAGCATGCTATTGGGTGCCACCTATATCCATGGATGACTTAGATGCAGGGGGAAGCAATATCTTGCAGTTTGGTTAGAGAGTGAAGTAACAGTAGGCAAGCACTCGTCCATGAGTATCAACATTCTGTCCCATTTGACATAAGCCCAAGATTTGCTAACTCATTTGCCAGTGTTGTCTTTTGTGGCTTGATGTTCATAAACCTACCACCTCTGGGCTTGCATTGTGGTCCTTGCTCATCTGACTGCTTTGAAAATAGCCAGTACAGTGACAGGCACCCACATCTTAAGTGCCCCAAGATATAATAAATCACATAGGCCAGCCATTCAGACTCATTGTGCCTGTGTTATTGATTGGAGTGAGAAGCCTTTTACATTTTTGCATTGTCTTTAAAAATTCTAGTGTTTGTTTTCATACTGAATATATCTGAAGGGGTTTCAGGGTGTAATAGCTATTTGTTTTTTCCTCAGTGATGCTGATGTGATATTATACATTTGCATGTCTGTATGTAGGCACTCACATGTGTGTGTATGTAGACATACATATTTATTTACTCTTTGGAGAACATGACAAGAAGTAAAGCCCTAGTGGCAAGAAATCGAGATTAATGGTAGAGTTTAACTACAGCCTAATATTGCAGTTCCAAAAATTTTATCCATGGACTAAGTCACAAAGGCATGGCAGGTGACCTGACGCTGACCTGTAGAACTGTATTACTTTAATATTTTTGATTAAAGATTTGATTAGTGAGTACATGGTGCTCTTTTAGGAACATATGTTAAAAAAAAAAAAAAAGGCTTCTTGTATGAACTTCATGTGGGGCTTTGGCCCATTACATGAACACTCTGGTTCAGTTTGATAGCCATGAAGTATGTGAACAAAAACATATCTTTGTCCCACAGTGCAAGTTTTATAAGGAATTCCAAGGAACATTCACATTTGTTTGCTCCTGTGTGCAGTGTAATTATGTGACAGACTTTATGGAGGTATGTTGAAAGCATTCTAATTTTGTGGCTAGAAGAATAAGACAAGTATGTTAGGATTGTGTGTAAAGTAATGTTTGGAAAACACCTTTGTCATAGTCTTTTGCTTGCACTGTCTCCTTTCACTGATCCAAGTTGTGAAAAAAACACACTAGGTGTAACCTACACCAGATACAACAACCTATGAAACTGTAGAGTAGCAGACAGGCATTGTTGTAAGGCAGACAAGTGAATTATCAGATTCCACCGGTCTGAGAGAAGTCAAGTCAGCTGATTAACAGGAGTAAGAGTTAATTTCTGAACAGGGAAAAAGCTTGAAAACAAGTTGTAAAACAGCAAGAAAGCAGTATCTGAATAAATAAATAAATAAAAATCAATGTTGAAGTATATTAAGGTCCTATGCATCTTAGTCTTATTTTGAAGCAATGAAACCATTCCTAAAGAAATTCGCAGTATGGAACTACACATTTTTCTTTTTATGTAGAGAGTTTAGTGCCTGCTGTTCCACAAAGACAGTTCCTGAAAGAGTTGCCTTATATGACTAGCTGAGATGATTTTTTATTAAATTGCAGACAAAAAGCAAGAAAAACAGCTTAATAAAAACAATATTGCAATATTAAAATACTCCAAAAAGCCTTCAAAATTGACATAAGGGAATTTTCTATCCAGTGTTTAGTGAAATAGTTGAGATTTTCAATATCAAAACTAGTAAGTTAGTTCAGGGATATTTTGAGAAGTAATGTAGCTAGGTAGTCACACAGCATATTCTGTTTCTAACCGGTGAAATGGTGCAGGGATCCAGATGCATTCTAGCAGTAAAACATACTGGCAAGTAAATATTTTTATATAAATTATACATTCCTTTAATAATTTCTGTGAGACTTTATATACTTAAACTGCATGTAGAATGAAGAAAACGATAGGAATTGAGTTTATTGTTAACATATATGCTTAATTAGCTTCTATGATTTTTTGGGTTTTCTTTCCTGTCGATTGCAAATGCTAGCATCACTAAACTTCTCATGCACAAAAAGACTGCTCTACAGTAGTCAGCAAAAAAAATCGTATGCTGTAGTCACCTGCAATAAATTTGAAGGGAAAAGTAACTCACCTGTGACCTTTTGGGCTAGATGTCCAAGTGGTTTATCCAGCAGAAAATATCCTGATAGTCCTGATCCTGAAAAAAAATATGCTTACATGCTTTATTTTATGCTCTGATCTTGTTTACATTAGGTATCATGATCTGTAAAATGTTGGCAGAAAGGTGAATTTGGTGTCAGGCAAAGAACATGAAGAACATAGAAGTGCTATTACACTCAGTTCACTGCTGTATTTTCAATGTTCAGAATGCCATTATGAGCCTCAAACTGTGGATGTGAACTTGCTGAGATCGTTTATATTTCTGTATACGTGTAGGTTCTAATTATTTTAAATGTATTAATTTCAAAGAGGGTGTATCACATTTTAATATTAAACAACTGAAATGCAAGTGGATTTCACTTTTCTGGAGGTATTTTATACTTAAAAAATAAAAAATCAATTGTTTCCCAACATCAGGAAGCACCAAATTAGTACAGTGAAAAGTTTGAGGTAATACTATTGTCAGTATAAGCCTACTGATTTCTTCCATTTTTCTTCTTTTCTTTATATTATGATCATTCCTGATGGAGATTTTTAAAAGTAAGTTCTTGTAGGGAAGTGGAAGAACAGTAGGAAATGTAACATTTGATTTTAAATTGATTTTAAACGTGTTTTTAAGGTCAAATTCAAACCTTCTTTGTTCTGACAGGTATAAATTACATGTCCTGAAACAGTCTAACCTGCTGCATCTCAGGATTCAAAAGTGAACTTAAGGTTTCTATCACAGTCTCCCATTAGTCTTTCACCAGTGAAAATTGAAGCAAGAATGCATAGCTTAGCCATATACCACAAAAATTGCCTTAACAGTGTAGTAATTGCTAACTAAAATATGATATTTCACAAGTCCAGGGATTGTTTAAAATCATGAAGCAATGGCTTTGTGGGTTCTCTTCATTCTGGGTCAGATACTCTGATTTTGCATTCAGATTGGCTCCTGAGTGCACTTCTATTTATAACCAAATTTTCTATTTAAAAGATTGGAATGGACTTCATGGGTTTTCAAACCAATATTTTGCCATTATATATAATTCCTTTCCAAAGTAGTCACAGAAGTGTTATCTTGAAACACTTACCGTAATCTTTTTCCAATTCATAGCAAGAGCAGCAGTAGGAAATTGTCATTTTATGAATTCATCATTCAAATAAGGATGTTTTAGGGGTCAGGCTTGTACTTGGTTGAGTGCACTTTGCTTTTGCCTAATGTGTTTTATAGCCTAATCCTCTGATCACAAATTCAAGCAATCACTTCCCACCTCTGCTTCTTTACTGTTTGCTTTAGTAAAGGGTCATCAAGTCCTGCAGTGCTGTTATTACTTTCCCAATAGTTGTTAATTCTGTACATTTTATATATCTGTAAAAGTACCAGGAGACAAAATAATACTGTAATAATTTTTTGTTAAGTTTGTGTGTATCTGTACAGAACCATTAAAAATGTGGTCATGAAGTAGAGAGCTTTTTGGCTTTCTACATGTTGTGCTCTTATGTAATGGGGTGTTAGTGTAATAGTTTATAATTGCGTAAGAGTTTGGTGGGGGGTTTTTGTTTGTTTGTTTGTTTTTGAAACTTTGTTTAATCATCACTGAAGCATTTTATGATTCTTTTTGCATAAGGGACTTTTTTGAGTATCCCTATTTAAATAAATGCTAAAGGTCCAGTTTGATTTTAGTATGAATACAAAGGCTTCAAAAATGTCAGCTTTATCCTGAAGCATAGAAAATTAATTGGATTTTCCTAGTTTTTACACAGGAATTCATACTCTTAGAATTATCCATCTTGAGGATTTGACTGTTGGGATATTTGACATTTTAAAAAATTGAATTACTTGGATTATTTTTTTTTTGTCTTTGCGATTACTTGTTTATACAAGATTTTGTGAGACATTTATGCACTGTTTTCCCTTTGTCCTTAATTTCTTTTTCCATTCCTGTGGTTGAGTTTTTAATGTCTACAGTACTTGTATGGTGTGTTCTAAAATAATTATTTCCAGTACTATCAAATAAATAATTGAACTGAGTTCTGAAAGGGTGACTTCACATTAATATGGAATAAATTAGATCCAGTGTTTCAGTGATATGAAATAAGATTTTGGTGCAGAAACCTTTATTACCTATATTTTTCAGATTTCTTTATTGGCACCTTTTCTACCAATGTTTTATGCTTGCCTGAATCATTTTGAACTAAGCCCCCAGGAAGAGGAGAGTGTAGCTTACATTCTGCCTACATTCAAATAGAAGAAAACTAGTGAAAAAATATATTTAGCCTAGGAATTTCTGTTCTAATATGTGAATTCTAAGGTCAAGTTTTGCTTGAGAGAATTTTGACTAATTTGAATAGTTATATAGATTTACTGTCTTAAAAATTAAAGGCCTAAATAAGTAGATGCAGAAGCATAAAGAGCATTTATGTCCATTGAGCATTTGTCAATCACATACTTAGTTTCACCTTAGTTCTGCTGAGGTGAGAGCACATCTTGCTTGATTTTTTTCTAATGTTGAAGATAAATTAAAAATTGTTTTCCACCTGTCATCTGAGATGCCCAGCAATTTTTGGTATTTCTATCTGTACATCATTATTCTGTCTTAATTCTTTTATGTTTAAAAAAACACCTTTCAACAGGAACCAGGTAGTCCTCTGTAGGTAACTTTGGATCACAACTTCTTTTACAATGCCATTTTAACCTTTGGTTGGTATGTAGTTGTTCACAGTTAAGATTTGAAATACAAATGGTTAAGCTTTAACCAGAACCATAAAGCGCTAGTTTTATAAACACTGAACCATGCACTAGGGCAAAAGTGCTAAATATTTAATGTTACTGAAGCCAATATAAAAAATATTAACAAATGCTCTTCTTCAATGCATTTTATTCCCCAACAGTTGTTTAGTTCCAAATATTGTTTAGTCCCTCAGTTTTACCCCCCAACTTAATGGATAAAGCTACTTTCTGAGAATATTCAAGTAGAAAACTCATGAAATTACATTTTGGGAATAAGTTAACCATGAATGATTTTTAATCTTTTTCAGTGCCTTCA
Organism: Anser cygnoides; assembly: GCF_040182565.1. Taxonomy (NCBI): domain Eukaryota; kingdom Metazoa; phylum Chordata; class Aves; order Anseriformes; family Anatidae; genus Anser; species Anser cygnoides. The sequence continues at coordinate 70,922,888 of NC_089873.1, read as the reverse complement.
GCATACCAACCATGTATAAAGGAACCTAAATAGTACTATGTACAAAATTGCAACATATCTTTGTTTTGGACACTTTACCATATTTCCTCTTTTTATAGAAAACTTGATTTTGTTCTATTTAATATTTGGCATACTGTAATTTCTCATTCACTTTCTTTTGGTACCAGTTGGATCATTTAAATCAACATGGCTTCTGCAAAGAAGAATAAACACAAGCATGAGGGATTCAGTACAAAAAGAAAAAAAAACTACTCAGGCTAGAATACGATTATGTTTAAGACAGGCTGAAAGGTAATTTCTATCCTTTCTGTTTCTTAAAGTATGGAAATACCAGATGTGTCAGGAATACATTCTTAAATGAAACATACATCTTGTTAGGCAATGTAAACGAGATTTCCTTTGAAAGAGGTGATAACATGTCTGGCCGTCTTTATGAACCAGTGTTCAGGAGAATTACCACAAGTGTTCCTATGAATTCGATAATTTTACTCCATATGTACTCTGTGTATTTTCCGTGGAAGATAGAGAGCTGTAGAAAGATTAGATGAACAAATGGAGTTGGTATTATTTCAAGCTGTCAGCCTCACCATGCATCTTGCATGTCTTCTTTTTATGGTCAGGGACTGCAGCAGCAAGTAGAGCTTTGCTGTAGTTATCCCAGTTTGGTTCTCTATCCATCCTCTACCATGCTGTGGATCCCACAAGCTACGCAGCTGTAATCTGTTTACACCAGTTTTATTAGTGGAAAATAGTGAGGATTTTTTCAGAGAAAAAAAACCCTCCCAGGAGCCACTTCCAAAATTATTTTCATTAGAAGATTAGTGCTACAACCAACAAAATACTTCCTTTCTGAGATTCATATGTTGCACAAAAGACAACCTTACTTTGACGAAAGCATAAAGTGCTGCCTTGATCTTTCTTTAAAAAGAACAACAGCAGCAACAACAAAGCATTCAATTATTTTATTGAGACAGCAGGAGACAGACTTGAGAGACTACTGGAATATTTAGGATATCTTCCTAGTGGTATTCCTTGCACTCACTCATTCAAAGAACCTGTTCTTCTAGGCTCCTAACTCACGACATCAGATCACTTCAATTGCTTTGTAATACCAATTTAAACAAGTATGTCTATTTGTCAGATGAGACATCTATACAGACTAGAATGGCACCCAGAGAGTTCAGACCAAGTTTTAATTTTTCCTGGTATCTACAACTCTCCGTTGTAAGGAAGAGTTCAAGAAAGTCCCCATCACATTTGCTTCCTACTTGTTTTGTGTTTGCTGGCCTCTCTGCCAGTGGCTACCTCAGAGTGAGTAAGGTCTCATAACTTCTAAAATATTTGTCTTATCAAATATGTAGAGCTGGGAAAGGCAGAATTTAACTCATTTATTGTGCAACAGTTAGCCCATGTTCTGACTCATGCTGAACAGAGGAAACAAAGACATCTTCATCTTTCATCATTCCTTCACCCATGTTTGGTAAGTTAAAAGTAGGCAAAATAAGAGAAATAGCACAGTGCTTTGTGTTGTTTTCACAATACTCTTTATTTTCAGTCATCTTAGGGGTTACTTACAAGTAGCTATGAAGTTTTCAGATGGCAGTGTGATTTTCCATGTTGATGGTGTCCTTGTAAATTACCCAGAAACTGAGTCAGGCTGAATTCAATAAAAAACAAAATATTTCCAAATGTCTTATAAAAACTTCAGTCATCAAAGCAGATAATTGGTCACTACTGTGCTTCAAACTAAGATCTGCTTCCAACTATTTGTTGCTAGAAAGGTCAGGAAATTCCTTGCTCTGCTTCATATTTATTTATTTATTTATTTTAATACATGGACAGTGTTACAGATTGTGTAGAAGAAACCTGAAATGTTATTTGCCTTTTGTTCAAAACCAGGCATTTTCAACTCTTAAAATCACACAAATGTTAGGAAGTTTTATGGAATGGAGAGCTACAAAATTATTCTGTTTTTCTGTTCCACTACTTTTATTGTCAGTGCTACTGATTTAAAGTTGTGTATAAATCTCATAGTTCAGTAATTTACTGCCTATTCATTGCTACTGAGTGCTTTATAAAAAACTCATTCAATGTTATAGTTTGCATGTTTATAGCAGACCAAAATGCAATGGTCAAATATCGTGCATTTTGTTTATGTATGTCTTAATTTTTGTGACCATTAGCTATGCATACAGAAAGAATGAATTCTTGTAGTTGGCATACACAGGAGAAAGTAAGAAAGAGTTTTTACCAAATGAATTTTCTTCTAATGAATAGGTTATTTAAAGAAGTGTTCTAAATGACAAAGGTTTACTTCATGAGAGAAATACTTAGGGTAAGCATTTCCTATAGTTGTAGATCCTAAACTACACCAACATAGCCAGTCAGCAAGCAAATTTTATTTTTTCCTATTTGAATGACATTCATCTTCCTTCAGGAAAGTTTACTGTTTTCTGATAACAAATTATATTAAGCAGTCAAATTGTCTCTGTTATGTGTATGCAGCTTTCATTAACTTCAGAGGGCATATTTGGCTTACAGGGGAAAGAAATAAGTTTACATGTTATGACTTGAGTAATCATTTGAATGACAGACTTATCTTTCTTCAGTTCACAGACTCTTGTCACATGCACTCCCATCTCAATTTAAGTGACAGAAACTGGGAGCAAAGATATAGCCATTGTAAGAGAAATTCACTGTAGTGCTGTGTGTTCCCATATGATTTGTGCAGCTGTGCCTCATAACCTTTAGAAGCAGCATAACTAAACATTGCATTTCTCTGACTAATATTTACCAAAATATAAGTGCACACTTAAGAATTGCAGATATCCAAGTTAGATATTTGAGGGTGTAGTATTTTATAGATCATTTTTTCCAATATTATAGAAACTAAGGACCTATTTCAGCAACAGTATTTTATTTGTATTTAAAAATCACTGGCAACCTGGTATAAACTACATCTGTCTTATTGCAAAGTGAAGAAAAATCCGGAAAATTTCTCTCCTGGCTTTGTATGAAGAAATAATTAGTTTGGTAATGCTACGGTTACTTCTGGAAACTAGAGTCCCACTTCCTCTTTCCCTGAGCAGGTGCTTTCTGTGCAGTTCTGTCCAGCCAGAAGGGTGCGTGGGAGCTTACCTCTGTGGGGACTTGGTATGTGCTAGGACAGTCAGCTTAGGTATTTACCGTGTAACTAGAGGAACTAGAAATATTTTTTCTCGTCTGTGCAAAAGACTTGGAATGTTTGGAAAATACTACAGTTTACCTTAATGCACATTTACAGATGTTCCCTAAAGTGCAAGTAGTCATAAGGTCCTCAGTGCCATAAGGTTCATTATTCACGGAAAGCTGCCTGGTGGAAAAGAACCTGGGGGTGTTGGTTGATAGCTGGCTGAATATGAGCCAGCAGTGTGCTCAGGTGGCCAAGAAGGCCAACAGCATCCTGGCTTGTATCAGAAATAGTGTGGGCAGCAGGACTAGGGGAGTGATTCTCCCCCTGTACTTGGCTCTGGTGAGGCCTCATCTCAAACACTATGTTCAGTATTGGGCCCCTCAGTACAAGAAGGACATTGAGGCCCTGGAGCATGTCCAAAGAAGGGCAGTGAACCTGGTGAAGTGTCTAGAGAGCAAGTCTTATGAGGAGCTGTAGTGGGTTTACGTGGTAAGGTTTTGGTAGCAGGGGGCCATAGGGGTGCCTTCTGTTAGAAGAATCTAGAAGCTGCCCCATGTTAGATAAGGGCCCCGCTGCTGACCAGAGCTGAGCTAATAAGCGATGTTGTTTGCACCTTTGTGAGAGCATATTTAAGAAAGGGGAAAAAAAAAACACCACCAACAACAACAACAAAAAAGCTGGCCACACAGCAACTAGGAGAGAGAGAGGAGTGAGAAACAGCCTTGCAGGTGCCATGTCAGTGAAGAAGGAGGGGGAGAGGTGCTCCAGGTGCCAGAGCAGAAGTCCCCTGTGGCCTGTGGTGAGGACCATGGTGGAGCTTGTTGTCCCCCTGCAGCCCATGGGTCCCACAGTGGAGCAGGGTTCCACGCTACAGCCCATGGAGGAGACCACGGTGGAGCAGGTGGACCTGCACTGAAGGAGGCTGCGGCCTGTGGAAGACTCCCACTGGAGCAGATTCAGGGCCGGAGCTGTAGCCCATGGAGAGGAGACCACGCAGGAGCAAGTGACCTGGCAGGAACTGCTGCTCGTGGGGGACCCAGACTGGAGCAGTTCGCTCCTGAGGGACGGACCCTGTGGTACAGACCCACATCTGGAGCAGTTCTTGAAGAGCTGCTGCCTGTGGGAAGCCCACGCAGGATCAGTTTGGGAAGGGTGGCATCCAGTGGGAGGGACCCCACAGCACAGGGGAAGAGAGTGACCAATAAGGAGCGGTGGAGATGAAGCACTATAGACTGACCACAGCCCCCATTCCCCCGTTCCCTTGCGCCACTTGGGGGGAGGAGGTGGAAGAGTGCGGATGGCGGGAAGGCGTTTTTATTTTCTTTCTTTTGTTCCTCACTTCTCTAGCTTGTTAGTAACAGGCAATAAATCTTACTGTCTCCCTATGCTGAGTCTGTTTTGCCTGTCACAATAATTATTTAACAATTTCTCCATCCTTATCTCAACCTTTGAGTACTTTGCATCCTATTTTCTCCCCCTTTCCCTTTGAGGAGGGGGAGTGAGAGAGCGGCTGAGGTGGAGCTTGGCTGCCCACCCAGCTGAAACCACCACAGGAGCAGGACTACAAACTGAAGTTACATAGCCTAGAGAAAAGGAGTCTCAGAGGAGACCTTATCTGTCTCTACAACTGCCTTAAAGGAGGTTGTAGTGACATTGAGGTTGGTCTCTTCTCCCAAGCACCAAGTGATAAGAAGAAATGGCCTCAAGTTGCATCAGGGGAGGTTTAGATTGGATATTAGGAAAAAATTGTTCACTGAAAGGGTTGTAAAGTATTGGAACAGGCTGCCCTGGGAAACAGTTGAGTGACCATCCTTGGAAGTATTCAAAAGATGTATGGATGTGGTGATTAGGGACATGGTTTAGAGATAGACTTGGCAGTGCTAGGTTAACAGTTACACTTGATGATATTGGAGGTCTTTTCCAACCTGAGTGATTCTATGATTCTTTAGCATTTTAGGAGGAGATTTTTTGATAGAAAATGGTATCTTGCATTTAGAATTATTCAAGGTAAAGATTGCAAGAGAATGCTTGAAGTTCAGTGTAAAAGTTTACTTTAATTAGATTTATCCACCCTGTTGAGGAGAGGCAGCAAATTCCTTCTGCTTGTTGAAATTCTGAAGAACTGCCTTTAATTCACCTTTTCATTTGGCCAGCCTTCAGGAGAGTCTGTACCTGTACAAAATTGCTCTGCTTGTTATTCATAAATCAAAATCATCATGGACAATGGTCAGTAACATAATTCTTAAATGAGGGTAAAAGTTTCCCCTTTACATATTTTAGTATTGCAATTAAAATAGTATTTTAGTTCTTTACATTATTGGCAAAAATAAGAAAAATGTCTTAGTATGCAATAGGTCATATATTCTTCATAAGGACCATATAGTTCATAACACTTTTTACATTGAGAGTTGGATCAAAGTAATGGGGAAAATCAGCAGAATAGAAGAGAAATAAGGTGTCTGGTAGCTGAAACTGTCTGTAATTGCATATAGTTATCTGCAAACAAAATTAATATCAGTAAACATATTCAAACATCCCATTAAGAGAAAATAAAAATGTCTTACTGAAGCCAATTTTTAGACATACAAATGTCTGTGAAAGATTTTTAACTTCCTGCTTTGGAAGATTACATTATCTCTATAGAAAATTCTATGTGTAGTTGTTGTTTATTCCACTGTGGAAATGTCACAAGTTTTGGAACCATTTTCATCTTATCCATACATTAGTCTTTAAGCTTATTGTCATATTTGTGGCACAATGTAATTCAAGCGATTATTATAGTATATTGGTTTTCTGTCTAACTAAAAGTTGACACAGAGTTCAGCCAGAACTTAATGTGCATTTGTCTTTTCTGAAATTACTTGGTTGCTTTCTAGACATTTATTGTGTAGTTAACTTCTCCCAGCTAAATTTGGCTGAGAATTCCTTGATCTTCTTTCACTGACTGCATCTTTGCTTTGTCCTCTGTGCTTCTGTACATGATGTATCCTTTTTTTTTTTTTTTTTTTGATGCATCTATTGGAGTAACCATTGAAATTCAGTAAAATCTCCTCTTGAATCTTGAATCCTAATATAACTTTAAATCCATGATAATTACAATATAACAGCATGGATTCTTGGAGTGATGATCATGTTTAGATTATGATTTTTTTTTTTTTACTTTATTTATATTGTCTAAACTTTTCAGCTCTGCCCATCCAGTCCCAGTCTTTTTTCTACTCTTAAGTAAACTTGCAAAATTATTTACCATCTCTTGTAAAATATATATTTATAAAACTGTCATGACAATGAAAAAGAAGAAACACTAGAGGACACTAGAAACACTAGAGAAAAAGAAGAAAAACTGTCTTTCAGAAATGTACTGCATGTGAGTGATAAATTATGTGCCTCTAAAGTCTTCTAAAATACATTAATGTCTTAGACTGAAAATATCTGTTGCAATAAACTACTACAGTAACTTTAGTAGCTAGACTGTACACATATAATTGGCAGTTTCTAAAATAGTCAACTTTATGGTTCCAAGAAGACTGCTGATGTGGTTCATTGTGCTTGCATTGTTAAAAATTATTTGCTCCCAACCCTTTTCAGCTATAGTTTAGAACAGTATTAAGGATCCAGTACTCTGCCTTCTTCTCAGTTATTTGCATGATGCACGGCAAACACACAGCATCTGTTTATCCAGTGCATTCAGACTGAAATACATGTAGTCTGCAAATAAAAGTGAAGTGTTTCTGCACAGTGATGCAGGCTAGGCTGTGAATTGTACACCTGTTTGGTAGTAGTTTGTCATCCATATTGCAAATTGATTGCTCTTAAAAAAAATTAAAAAAAAAGGAGGGGAAAGCTTGTCATTCACTTGGTATATTGGATAGAAGTCTACAGCATATCATAAAGTCATATTCTTCAGCTGACTGCTGTGCGTTAGCAGTAGAATGTTTCCTAATACTTTCTGTTAGAAGTCCTGCCTCACTATCGTCTGTCTTGTTGGTAAACTGATTACTTCACATTTTTCAGGTTTTCATTTTCTCCAGTGTCAGGTTAAGGGATCTCTAATCAGTGCTTTGAGTCAGTTAGAGTCAAGAGTTGAGTCAACTCTTACAGTCAGATTACCTTGCAACCCAGATTTCCATCCCTGAAAAGAATATTAGGGCAGTGGTTACATAAGATACTCTATATCTCCCATGTAGATAAAGACTGTAATTTTTATAGAGGACATTGTCTGTGTACCATATGGCATTACAGAAGCTGGAGGTAGGACAGGCAGGAGTGATTATTCCCTTATTGGGTCTGAGATAACAGTTCCTTAGTTGGAAGAAAGAACATATCATGCATTTTATCTGATACTTTCAATCCACCTCCATTGTGAGATTACAGAAGGCTACTGCTATAGCCCCAGGAGAGAGAGAAAAAAGATAATAGCTGCAGCAGCGCACTATCACCTTGTAGGCAAGGTATTTAAGAAAAGAAGGTTTTAAAATCCAGGTTTAAAATGTTTCTGTAAGAGTTATGATATTAGTACATCCCATCCCTGGGAATATGAAGGACCTTATTGAAGAACTTGTGTTACAGACTGGTGGCTTTCATTTACTGATCCTTTTGTATTGTCAACTGCAAAATCATGCATCAAAATCAGACAACTTATTTTTGAATTTCTGTAGGTAAAACTCATACTCTTCAGTGATAGTTGCTGATTATCAGTATTTTGATAAGTGTTTTCTGTTTGACTTCAAGAATCAAGCATGGCTTTCTTCTGAAGATGTATTATTTGAAGGCAAGTGCAAGTGGGAGAGGTTATGAAAATCAGTTTCTCCTATGTTATTAGTCTCAAATGAGTGATTTTTTTATTTTTTATTTTTTTAATACTTTCTGTATTTTAATATGACTTAGAACAAAATAGGGTGTCATTACTATTCTTGTTCCTGAATGTTTGGTTTGGCATTTGACGCAAGGCCTCAATTGCAGGCTGAAGTGCCAGCAGCCAAAGCTGAAAACAAGACTGCGGTGGGCAAACTCAAGGTTTAATTTCAGAAAGAGTGTTTATATTTTCCCTGGGGCCACATTAATGGGAGTCCAAACCCTAAATGTTACCACCAACACATTTTAACAGACCAGTTTCCCAGTTTTTAAAGTGTGGTGTCACCTTGAATATTTTTATTTTAACTTTTCCCCATCCTCCAACTCTAAAAGAAAAGCAATAAAGTTATATCATTTTTGGTGGAATTCAATGTCATGTTTGGGGAACACAAAATTCTGTGTAATGCAACAAAGATGCTTTTAAAACTATTTATTCACATCATCTATTTTTGTATCAACTATTAATAATTCAGCTATAAGTTACCAGTCCAAAGCTTTATATTACTACAAAACATGCCACCATCTGGTATGTACGTATGTATTATAAGGGCCCACATACTGATGTTCTGAATCAGCCTGATGTCAGAACATCTGTGCCATGCCCAGGATGAACTTGTGACCAACAGGTCAGTGCCAAGAGAGACAGTAGTATGATGGGGTCACTGAGAGTTCCTTAGCTCAGTTTCCTGCTCATTCAGCGGGGCCTATTTTGTGGCTTTAATAGGATTAACGAAACATTTACATTGAGGCTTTAGGAGCATTTTCACACCGCTCCTTTACCAAACTCAAAGAGCAGTATAAATCCAAAGGATTAAGTAAGGGATTTATGTAAAGTTGTAGTGTAAGATGAGTTGGTGCACCTGGCTGTCCATTTTTTTCCTTTGTGAATAAGGCATCTTGAAGCAGCGTACTGCATGTGGTACAGAAATGAGCTTTATATTTTGTTTCCTGAATTCTTAAGTCTTTATATCATTTGAAAATATCGTTTCTAAATATTAAAATGAAATGGTGGTTTCCGATCAAGGAATACAGTATTTTGTTCAATAGGTCCTATTAGACAATTTTCATCAGAGGATCTTAGGACATTTTTCTGCCACTTGTCAATACTGAAGCATCATGCATTTAGGAAAAATTTTAATTTCCTGTAAATTATACTACTCTGTCTTTAAAAATGCAAAGAAAAACAAAATAAAACAAAACAAGAAAAAGTTCTTTGCCACTTACTTAGGTTCATTAAAATCCAAAGGAAATTATTAAATAAAATTATAATTTTGAAACTCCTTGAGTAATCATTTATACTGATGAAAGTGATTTAGTTGAAACTACATACATAACCTATTGTATGTATCTTGCAATTGCTGTGGAGTAAAATTGCAAGTGTTTGAAATTCTTTACTTAGAACTGTTTCATATATCCTTTTGTGCCTCACTGTGTAAGTCTTCAAAGACTGAAATTATGCCTGTGCTCTTTACTCAGGCAAAATTCCAGCTGAAATCAAATTCAAGTGGTAATACAGCTGAGAAAAGACTGTGATATCAAAGCCAAATGGGAAAAAAATGACAGGATGAATTATAATGTCCAACAGCGAGATGACTGGTTATTACACTATTTCAAAATATGCTTGTGATTTAGACATGCTGTTTTTAATCCAGCATACACTGATATAATTACTGTAAGAGATATATCAACTTTGGATTTGGTTTGCAATCACGTAATCAGTAAAATTTCTCTATGGGGTAGACTGTTCACATTAATAAAGGTTTGCAGTACTAATATCACCCAGATGTATCCATCAGTGGGTAGTGGTTAATCATCATTAGGTGATTAAGCAAAACCTGAGGTCCAGGGAAATATAACATCTGACATTCAAGGTCCCTCTATTATGCAAATATTTGATGAGGAAGTGGAAGAGACTTCCATATTTCTTTCTGTTGTCCATCAGGAAAGCTGTGTGTGATGGTAGGAAGTAAGGCATCCTTACACACCTCCTGTCCTCTGTAAGTGAGGCTCTCCAGTATTATTCCAGATTCATCCTTCTTCTGTTATAATTGAACAGTACTTTAAATTGTGTTTCTGGAAATCAGAAAGTTATAACCAGATCGTTGGTTTTGAGAGTGGTTCTTTTGTGTTCTGCACATATTCCTTGAAATCTGTTTTGAAATTAAGTAGAGTAAAAATTCAAAGTTCTTAATTAGATTTGTGGAATTATGCATTTTAAATGCAACTTGTGGCTCTTGTCCTTAGTCATTCAGAAGAGAACTTTAGATTGACTAAAAGCTGCTAATAACAAATAAAATAAAAAGTAAACAAACAAAACCACAACACAAAGACTGTGGATCTTTGTGTGTGAATGAACATAAATACCCATATTTTACCATCCTAATGAGAAATTTAGAAAGTAAAATTGAATTTTGAAGGTTATCCATTTAATATTATATTAGAATAAGTAAATGGATATTTTGAGGCGAAGGACTTTCATATTCCTAGTAAAATAAAATCATTATTAATTTGTTGTCTTTTTCTTTCAAACTCATATACATGCTTGTAACCAAATTTCTATTCTAATGATTTGTATTCCACTGATATTTCTTAATTCAGAATTTTTGCATATATGTATTAAGGTATACTGGTAGCACAGCACCAGTTAGAAATTTTATTACTGTAAGTGTAATCCACATTACTTTATACTAGACATGACATTTAATCAGTTCAATATGATCAACTTGGATTAATTAAAGTTAAAATTAAATCATCTGCTATTTTGTTTTTGTTGTCATAAGCCAACTTGTTGGCTTTTTTTTTAGTCCTGGTTGTATCATTTTGTTGGCACCAAGGGGATCCTAATGAGTCTTGGAGCAATAATGATGAACATGCTTAGCAAAGGCATTTTGGCAGGTACCTGCAAGACTGCCAAATTGCAGAAGTTCCACACTGATTGACCTTGTTGTAAATTCTCAATGCAAAGATCAGAAGGTCTCTTCCATCCTTGCAATTTCTGTGATATCATTTTAATTAAATTAAAATTTGGCCCCAAAGAGGCAAGAACAGAGTACAGAAGGCCTTTTTATCTATTGTGTTTCCATGTCATGCAAGGTCACAATTGTGGTCTCTTGTTTCATGATGCAAAACTCCAGAACTCACACACATCTTAATTAAAAAAAAAAAAAAATGTCTTCTGCAGAATTTCTCTCTTCATGCACAAGCATAGGATAGGGCTACAGTAAGTGTGGGCCTACCACAAAGGCCCATTACTTAACAGATTCTCTTGGCCATACAGTTTTGAAAGAGAATTAATTTCTTCTTTTGTTCATTTCACAAATAAAATGGGTAGATAACTTTGTGCATAAGGATAGTTTATTCTGATTCTAAATGCCTTCCACATGAGCTGAGGAATATTCTGAACTCTGTGTGTTTGCTTGTGTTGTTGTTGTTGTTATTGTTGTTGTTGTTTTCATTTGTTTGTTTTAACTGATTCTCATTTACAGCCAAGGCCTTTTGTATGGAGATTCTTGAACCTCAGTATTTTTAACTGCTTCTTTTTTTTTGGGGGGGGGGTGGGGGGGAGTTAGCTGAGGAATTGTTAGAAGCTTTTCAGAACTGGTTATATGCAGAAATTTTCAAGCTATTTTTATCCCAAATCTTGCAGCTTCATTGCTCTAATCTAATCTTTCTTATTTTCTTTCTTTTTTTTGTTGTTTTGTTTTACTTTTCTACTGAATTTTTATTTGAAAAAAATGATTGAGAAATTGGCCTTACCATGTGTCTTCTGATTAATCTTTCCTGATTATTTCCTGCAGTTGTATTCCTGCAACAAATCCAGAGGGATCAAAATCTGAGATTTTAGTTGTCTATTAAACTATAGAGAGATGTAAAAAAGTAAGTGTTCTTATCTACAGCAGTAATAAGATAGATGAAGAAGCACTATGTGGTTTCCCGTATACTTTTTGTATTGAAGTCAGCTTTAATAACAACACAAAACAACAAACAAACAAACAAAACACTAGGATGTGTTTTCTAATTTGTTAGAATTTTAGCAAGACGTTTCAGTGTCTTAACTGTGGATATTGTTAACATATGCATATGCGTATGTATGCTGTTTTTCTGCCTTGGCTGCAAACTATTGACTCATTTTGTGGTCAAGGTTGCTTTTCCCTTTCTTCCCCACCCCCTGCAGCTTACAAGGTATTTCTATTTTGCCTATTTTTATGTAAAATAAGGAATACCAAGGTTAAAAACAAACAAAAACAAAACAGAAACAACAACAAAGAAGCCTGTCAAGCTATTTGAAGTTGTATGTACCTGATGTTGTTTTTTCAGTATAAAGCCTTAATCCGTAAATCTGCATCTGGAAAAGAAGCAAAGCAGCTTGTCTAGTAAACAAGGAAAGCTGCTTTGGGGAATATGCTTTACTTGTGTTGTTGAGAAGTTTCTGCTGGCTAGCAGTTGCAAAAGTAATTCGTGGTTTGATAGAGCATAGAGCCTGCAGATATTTATCTTTCGCTGTTGTTTCTTTCCTTCTTCTTTAGAATCTTCTCCTTGTGGTGTTTAAGTGATGACCTGCTGAGAGCTGTGGGTACTCAATCTGTGTATGTTTTGAAATAAGGAGGTCTTTTCTTTGATGATGCTGTTGCAGCTGCAACTTTATGAAGTGCTTCTCCAGCAGCTGCCCTGAATTTTGCTGCAGTATTTTGGCTTCAAATTTCAAACTGAGATTTCCAGTAAAATGGGTCTGACAGTAAAAAGCATTAGCAAAAGCTGCAGTCCTATCAATACTGAAGAAGTCCTTTACGTGTGGTCTCAGAAATGCCTGTCTGGATTGTAGAAAATTAATTTTCTGTTTCCCAAACCTTAAAGCTTGATTACTTATTTTAATACATATATGATTACCACTGACTTAAAGCTGAATTTACCACAGATCTACTGCAGGATAATTTTGCTTATTGAATTTCTTCATGTGAATCCATCAACTTTAATCTACAATGGTAACATAATTTTAGAAAGATATAGGTATTTCATATGATATCATCTTTGCTTCTGCTTTCAAGTATATGCTGTTTCATCCTATCACATCTTATAATCAAAGTCTCATTAAAATGAAAACTGTAAACCTAACAGTTAAATCAAGCAGTCATCAAGATTAAGAGGTAGGACTATTTATTTCCTACTACTTTAGTATGCACTAAACTCCAGAGTGTTGTTGGGGATCACTTTGCTTTACAAGTAGCTATGTTTTAGTGGCATATAGTATCACAATTTCACAGGAAACTTCAGATAATCATGATATAGTCTTCTTGATCCCTAAGTAGAATCTAAATAAATCCCTAAGTAGAATAACTACATTCTGCCTTGTGATGTTATCTGTAGTTTCAGCATTGTATATAGCATCATTTTTCACATCCCAGTCTAAAACGGTGATTTTCTTTTGCTGTCTGTTGTTAACCACCTGTTACATTCCTTCTTGGAAACAAAGGAATTGTGGTCCTGGTGAATGCCTTATTAATGAAGAATCACATTTGATACAGTATTTAGAAAGCCCTCATGGCAGTGGAATAGCAGTGGGGAGATTTACCCTCTGGTTGCCCAGTCATGCACCTTATTAGGGTAGGTTTTTCAGTTTGAATCTGCTACAAACACTAATGATGCAATGATTGTTTCTATTTTGCTTATATATGCCCTGATAGTGTAAAATTCATTCTCTCAGTAATAAAAAATATTGTACTTATTATTATTTTTTCTGTCTCTTTTCAGATAGGCAGGATGATTCCAGTTCTGTAGATACCATCTTAATACTGCAAGGCAATTCTCTTTGTGACTTACCATGAGCCTTTCGGATAACATGTTTTTCATTTGATTTGATAACAGTAGCAATTTATATATACGTAGGAAAATTGTTGTTGCTTTTAACTGAACATGCTTACCCTAGGTTAATTTGGAATGTTTGTGCATATTGACAGATGAAGCAGATCTTTGGTACCAGATCTAGAGCTCAACCCTGTACTGCACTCATTGCTTTACAGTAAGGATAGTCTGATAGTCTTCAGGCACTTTCCTGGAGAGATGGAAATCTGTGGTTATAATGCTTCATAGAAGCCATCTGTAATCTCTGCCAAGTCATTTGTAGCCTTATTAAAACAGGATGTGATGGTGTTTAAGACTGATTTGGGTACTTAAAATGGCTCAAGATTGAAAACTGTTAAGGACTTCTACCATCCATAAGGACCCAGGATCTGACAAGCCTGGATAGAAAGCAGTATGAATTATTTACATATCCTTAATTTAAGTTCTGTTATATATCTTTAGTTCCTTCTTCCATATCAGAGAAGGTGATCTGATGAATCTGCCCCTTAGTTACTTTGTTATTAGTCTTCTGCTTTGTGCCTATCTTGCAGGGACTGTAATCTAGTATATACTAAGATCTATACAGACAGCTCCCAAACATATTTCTTTCAGAGGTTTTGCAGACTTTGTTGAATTCTATGCTGTGTATAATCATATGTAGTTTAGGAACATATATAGCATAAGTTCACTTTCATGGCTTCCCTTGTGAAACAGTCGTAACGATGTACCCAGAGCTATCATACAAGTTTAGCTGCATAGTATCAATGAGGATAACGTAAAAGTATTTAGAGGATGATCGGTATCTATGTGATTTGTATCCATCACAGATAATTTCTTGCCTTACAAGTAGAAGAAAATATAGTGCTCAGAAGAAAACACGAATCTGTCTTATGTGGCATAACATATGGGAAGTAGGGTTTATTTGAAACCAGCCCAGTCTAAGCCAGTGTTACTCAGCCTGTACACTATAAAACATCAGAAGCAGTCTGCAAAATAATTCCCCATTCTACTGTTTTATTAATTCAAATATATGCATTTTTCACATAGTATAGAGGTGCCAAACTTAATTGTTTTGCTATTTAATTAGTAGAACTGATCTATGCTTTCCTAATTTTAAGTAGTCTGTTTGACACCCTGCAGTAACTCAAGCAGAGAAAAACAGCAGATGATGATATAGGGATATTTTTCTTTAGAAATAGAAGCAGGAGATATTGACACTGAAGATCATTGTGTGCGTTTTAGTACAGGGCACTAGAAATGGCAGAGCACACTTTGTTTTCAATGTCTATAAATAGAAGGGAATTGTAAGAACTTCACTATTCCTAGTAGCTATTATGTCAGCATTACAAAATCCTGTGTTCTTGGAAAGATTGTATAAGCAGTCAAAGACTATACATATTGATAGATTCACAATGGAATGTCACTCCTCAACAATGAAGAGAGAACAGAAAGATCATTATTTAAAAAATAATAATCTGACTTCCTTCATATAATCAGCATTTTCATGCATCAGATAGTAAGCTGTAAGGAACATGCTTGCTTTCTACATGTTCAACAAGTTTCTCTAAAAGCTTTTGTTTTGGAAACCTTTAAAAATCAATGAGGTGCATATCCACATAATATACATGAGTGAATATACAGGAGAGTCCCTACTGTGGTCAAAATTTTACAAGCACATGGAAGTTTGCAGCTTCAGGGCCTAAATTTGTAAGATTATACAAGTGCATTTCATTGTATAAGATATCCAGATACTTAAGTACTGTTTGAATACATTTCTGTATGTTTGTATTAGGTATGTAGAATCTGATTGCTATTCCCATCAGCAATTATAGTAGCAATTTTGGTAGCTCTCTATATTTAGCGTATGGCAATAGTCTTTAAATAGCTCAGTAAAGAAATCCTATGCTCCTAATCTATTAAGTAGGTAGGTCAAACCAGAGGTTTATCATGCATTTCTACACATTAATATTTCTATTATTGTCTTTTTAGATAATGCCTATTTTTCACCTTTTACAGTAGTCCAAGCAGGTGCTGCAACCATTTTAGTTCCTTTATGCACTGAGTCTAGCTTCCTTAATTGAAAGCAAATTTCTTTCTCTGATTTATATGAAAGAAAGTTGGTATTTTCTTACATTCTTGTGTCCAGCTGGGAGACAGTGGAGAGAGCCTGAGAGGGTTGACAGGGTGTTTTCTCACCACCTTCAGCAGACTAGGCAAATCTGTTTTAAAGATGTCTCCAACATATGGTATTATTTTAATGGTTTCACTGATCAAGTTTAGAGTATAAAATCCTTAAGGTTTAGAAGTTCCAGCATTATTTATTTAAGGAAGAAGAAACATTCTCACATGGCAATGTAATTTGTTAAACATCACTCTTTCTAGAGGTTCTGTCTGGAACACTGATAGCATTCTAATGTGTAGCAGATACTGTATAAATTACAGCCATGAAGCACCTTGTTTTTATATACTTAGTACATGTTATCAATAGTAGAAATTCACAGGTGGACAGACAAAAAATGTCCTGTTCTGGGATTAACTCTAAAATAAGCTCTGCTGCACATATGTACCATATGGATCTGTTTTCCTTCTCATCCAGTAAAGGAATTAGAGGAAGTAGTTCATTGTTTCCTCATCCAACTCACAGATTTGCAGGTTCCTCAAGGTAATAAATTTTTATATGGTATTTTTAATGTGCTAGGGAAATTTTTAAAGCCTTCTGTTGAACCTATGGGGAGAAGTTCATGTTAGTGCACTGGGAAAGCTTTCTGAGCCCATAGTTTTACTAGAAAATATAATCACATAGCTGAACTTCTGTAACCATGGAATTTTTCAGAATCATGTCAGGCTAATTCACTAGTGTGGGCTAGTTGTGGAAAAAAAATCATAAAAATTGCACCAAACAAACTTTTCATTTTTCTTCAAGGAGAAATGTCGGCAGATACAATTGTGAGAAGACATTTATGAGCCTGTAATTACAGTGTAATATTCTGCTGAACTCTAGGTTTGTTAGTCAACATACAGTACCGCATATGCAAAGAATCTTTGCACTAAGTTTAAGTAGTCCATTTCAATGTTGTTTTTTTTGTTTGTTTGTTTGTTTGTTTTTCTCACTGTGAATGGGGGCAGGATGAAACTGTAAAACCTAAGGTTTTAATTATACAAGAAAACCCATAATGTTTCAGAAATTATTTGTTCTCATTCATAAAAAGTAGCTACAGTTAAAATGGATTTAAAATACAGGTCTTCATCCACTTCTCACTGAAGTTTGGACCATTCTTTAGAAAGTCCATTACCCGTATTTCATAATGCAGATTATTGTTAAAATGCTTTAATGAAGACATTACATATTATTACAGATGTACATATAATTAGGCATAAGAAAAATACCTAAATTTTAATTTGATCACAACACCAACAGTTGATTACAACCAAGAATTTGCGTTACATCTGGAATAACTGCTCCATGTACAACCCAGCCAATATTACATTAAAAATGCATTGTATAGAATGGGTCACTAAATTATATTCCTGATTCTTATGGGACTAGATTTTTTTTCCTTTGGACCTTAATTGTTAAGTACATAAATATTTAGAAGAAATATTCTTTCATCATGAGCACATTTCACTAATATTGTATTGTTCATGGAGATATCCCTCGAAGTGTTGAGTAAACAATATTATGGTAAAACTACAGAATTAAAAAAAAAAAATCCAATCTTTTAATGAAAAATATTAGTTCAATTTATTGTTAGTTTAGGCTTGTATTAGCTTTCTGCAAAGAAAAGGACATTTAATGAAATTATCAAAAAATTGTAATCAGAAATAAGTTAATCCTCATTAATTGTTTTATAGTTATTGCTTTTTTAAGTTCTTTATTTAGTAAATACATATAATACAAAACCATATACAAAACAGGAAATAGAAGTTATAGTTCACAATCAGTGAATAGACAAAGCTTTTTTATATTATCAATAACGAAAATATGTAGAGAAATCAGGACTAAATAAAAGCAGATAAACTTGCAAGAAATACTACACCAAGATCTTGATTGCTTTTACCTACAATGTTGAAATGTCCTCTTTCTACTGAATATTACTTAGAAAGAGGAAAGGAAGATGCTGAAATATGTAGTTCATATTACTAGTCACTTTTAAAAAAATGTGTGTAATGATGCCACGATGGTGTCTATAAATAATTACTTGTGGCTAATCAGTTGCAAAGAATCACCTTGGCAATGAATTCTATTCAACAACTAATAAGCAGCTACTAGTAAAACTAAATGAACTGAAAGCCTTTATGTCACCCCCATTAATCTAGACCTGCCAAGCTTGATCTTCAGAACGCATTCTCTTACACATCAATCTTAGTGTTTTCAGTTCCCCAAAACATTTATTTAACATTTGAAATTTGCATGGACATAATTTTCTTTGGGTGACAAGAGTACTTTTCAGGATTTTAAGTGTGTTTTTTTTTTTCTCCTCTATGGATTAATAACAACGTGTATATCACCGTACTAAAATGATTTCTTTATGTTTGCAATACTTTGTATGACTTGTATCATATTATTAATGAGTTTCTTAAAAAATTATCAGGACTAAAAAGCTGATTTCTGATTTTATGATGTTTAAGAGAAGCTGCTATGCTTCATTGAAATTGTAACATAATGATTATTCTTTATATTTAATGATTATTCTTTATATTTATAATGTACGTGTGATCAACTATAAAAAATACCAGTTATAAATAAGAAATTAACAACTTTGTACTCAATAATCTTCATTCTTTTTAAATCTCTGGTCATGGTACATGTTGAATCTTATGATAAAAAGAAGATTGCAACTTCAGGGAGTTTGTTAGTATTACAAAGCCAGAATAATGAGTGGAATTGCATTTGGCTATCATTTGAGTACAGATAAATTATTCAATACACTTTTTTTTTTTTTTTTTAGAAAGGTGTCTACCATTTTCTACAGATACAAAGATATTTGGTGTTGGAAAAAGATAAAGCTTGAGAAATAGTTTTGAAAAATATTCTTGTAAACATCTTAATATTTATACCAAAGGGAAAAGTGAAGGATCTATTTGTAAAAAATTTGCTTTCTTCACTTTTCTGGGTGAACTTAGAGCTACTGTGAGAATAATAATAAAATATGTCTTTACTATGATGAAATTAGAATTTTATCCTTAAATCTTCATCTTGCACTTTCCAGAAAATATTTTATTATTTACTAGTAATGATAATATAATTCTGATATATAGTAATTATTTATAGAGTTCTGACTGTGTTTCTCTTCTAGCAATTCGAAATGTTTAAATGGTTGGAGAATAGTTGATAGAGGAAGCTAAAAACTTATGCCATAAAAGTCTCTTTCTTTGTGGGTTATTATATTAGGGAAATTAAGTGAATGCTCTTTTTTTGTTTGTTTGTTTGTTTTTGTTTTTTTGCTTTTTGTGTGTGTGTGTGTGTAAGAAACAGTATTTTTTACTTAAGGCATCAGACACACAGATTTTCTTTCAGAAAATTTGAACTTCATGACAAAGGCTAAGAAAATGTGGAGCCAAGAATAATTCTTAACTTTGGTTTGAGCTATGTATTTATGAAGTGATTCAGGGCAAGGTGGATTGACTTAAAATAAAATAGAGCAGTCCAGAATGAAAGCAGTCACCTGGTGGCAGTATTCTTCACATCTGCATATGAGCCTTTAGTTTAATTTCCCAAATTCTCGCTTCCATTGATATATGAGTACTGTTGAGGCCTATGCCTCCCTTCAGGGCATGCCTTGTGTGGCTCAAGGCACATCATTCTGGGTGGTCTAAGGATATGACTGAGGTGGAACCCCACATGGAGTCTCACAGTCTCATCCAGTCACCTTTTGGCCAGAAAGATGGTGGAATAACACCAAAGACCTCGAAAGTGGACTAAAGGTGTTTTATTCTAGGCAAATGAATGTGTCTTAATGATTGTGGGATTTTCGGGAGTGGTATAGACTCTGTGGAGTTGAGGAACTCCTTTTCCAAACTATATATAGCCAATTTGTCAGTAGGTTCCATATGAGTACATAGCCAGGCAAATTCTGGTTCTTTTTTTCTCCTTTCTCTTTCTTTCTCTTTCTTTCTCTTTCTTTCTCTTTCTTTCTCTTTCTTTCTCTTTCTTTCTCTTTCTTTCTCTTTCTTTCTCTTTTTCTCTCTTTCTTTCTTTCTCTTTCTTTCTTCCTTTCTCTTTCTTTCTTCCTTTCTCTTTCTTTCTTCCTTTCTCTTTCTTTCTTCCTTTCTCTTTCTTTCTTCCTTTCTCTTTCTTTCTTCCTTTCTCTTTCTTTCTTCCTTTCTTCCTTTCTCTTTCTTTCTTCCTTTCTCTTTCTTTCTTCCTTTCTTCCTTTCTTCCTTTCTTCCTTTCTTCCTTTCTTCCTTTCTTCCTTTCTTCCTTTCTTCCTTTCTTCCTTTCTTTCTGAATAATAATAATAATAATAATAAAACTGTAAAAAGATAAGAATATAGTATTGAGTATCTTAAACTAAAGAAGTTCAGATAGACCTTTAATGCCAGGGGCATTAAAACTTTTTTAATAAAGTTATGCCAATGGGACAAAACATACAGAATTGGGAACTTTGAACTGGATAGATTTCATATGATGGAAGAAAAACATTTATTAATACTTAAAACAGCGATGGTGTGATGTAGAAAATCTCTTGTGTGGTGGATCTGGACCAACAGTAAATTTTTAAGTGTCTACAGAATTAAAACATTTGAGTTGGTTTGGTTGTGTGAATGCTCCATCCCTAATACGTTATTCACACTGATTACATTTGCATATGAGTCACATTTAGTTTGAATTTGCCAGATGTCCATTTATGTTTATTTAAATAGAGATCATTCTATGAAGTGAACAGGACCTAAAAATATAGAGGGAAGACTGTTTAGAAAAACAAAAATGTCTTACATACTTCCACATCTAATGGTATGTTATGCAAGCAGCAACACATTAGTGTTAAGGCACTGTTCAAAAAAATTGTCTGTTCCAAACACTTCATTAAACAATATATTATATAATGAAGCTTCACTGGATTTTTTCAGTTTCTCAGTCAATTTCTCCATGAATGGGAATGTTCTCCTTCTGAACACATTTAAATGTACTATTTTCAAAGCCAGCATCATTTCACTGTTTTTTGTTGTTGTTGTTGTGTCATGTGAAGATCCTGTCTTTTAGAGTGTTTTGTCATTTCCATTTTGTCATGGAAGAGTTTTAAAATGTACTGTCAAGGTAAAGCTTAAGGGGTGACTGAGTTCTGAACTTTTATGTTATTGAATTTACATAGACTTCTAACAAGCCATAAACTTTTCTAATGGACAAAGGGAGACTACCAACTAACCACTTGAGCTCAACAAAGACTACCCAAACGTGTTCTTAATTCATATGAGACTTTTAAAATCTCTCTCTAGCTTCATGAAATTGTTTTGTTCATATTGTAGCCAATTGCTATTCACATTAAAAGTACATTAGTATTTGGTGAAATAAATGTAACAGCATACAGTTGGAGATTGATGCCTTGGTAAAGTTATAAACGCCATATCAGAACACACATCAGGTGAGCTACTTTGATCTCTTTAAAGCAGAATCTGCAGGGAAAGGCTACACGAAAAGAAAATGGACGGCTTAGACAAAACTCTTGGTCAAAGCTTAATAAAGAACTCTTATCTAAGGATACAGATGATTAAATATGCCATAAAAGGAAGACCTTTGAAAGTCACTTTCATGCTAAGCTTGTCCAACTGATATATCTACAAAAAGTAATAGAGTTTGATGACATAATATGTTTAGAGAAGTAGGTTTCCCATGTTCTTTCTTAAGACATAACATGCTTTTATGTGAATTGGACTATATCTACCCATTCCCAAAGAAATATAGGTCATAAGCACAAAAACATCTACAAGCTTCTCTATGCAAAATGCTCTTTATATTTTGGACCAGAGAGGAGGAAAGTGGTAAGATACCTTTCAAAACAGAAGAGATGCACCGTCACAATAGTGTGTTAATATTGTTCTTTGTTCCTGACTGTCTTTTCTAGATACATCTTTTTTAGAGTTTGGTTTGTTGTTTCCAAATCTGTCATGTTCTTTTCAATAGCAACTATTACTTAAGTATATCAAGAGTAGACTTTCTGAAATTTATTTGAACTAGATCCACTTTAAAATCTGCTGTAAATCAGTGGGCTAGGTTCACATCAGACTAAGAGATGCAAAAATTTGAACAACAGCTGGAAATTTGTAGGACAATAAATAGAATATATATACAAGCAGATGTATATTACTAAACAAGAGTTTTATGGTTGTGTGGCTTCTAGAAAATAGGTGTGCATTGTGCTTGTGAGTGTAATTGACACATCCATCATCATTGAAAGAAAACGCCAAAATATTCAAACTACTTGAGCCTGGTTTTGCATTTCAGGGTAGCATAAAGAGCAGCGAAGCACAGGCTCATAACAATGTTTCCCTTTGTATATTCAGTCACACTGCTGCAGCTATGTCATAAAGACATCTTCAAAATGAAGCAGGAAGATATCGCTAACTTTGCCTTATAGTCTTATTAATTTTAAAAAGTGGATTTCTGTTCCAAAACAAAATGTCCATTCATACAACTAACTGTACTGCCAAGTAATGAGCTGCCTGCATACATATGCAGAGAGATACCATAGAATCTGAGTTTTTATTGAAAGCTATAATTAAAAATGTGAGTACAAAGCTTTATACCACTACCTTTTAGTTTCACCCTGTGTCAGTACTGTATAAGTATTTAGTTAAATTTGTAGCCAATTAAAGTGAGGTCATGTGGAAAACATTGCGCAGTTGCAATATTATTCATTTGATATTTGAACTGCTGTGCATTTTATTTACTATTGTTACACTATTTAGCAAATTCAAATACCTTTTGGTAAACCATATTTCTATCTAATTTGCATGTAACCCAGCAAATTTTGTCATTGTGTTCTTATCTTTTTTGGAGGGAAAGAAAGGAACATTTTCTGTACTGAAAGTAAGTATATAGTTTGTGTTTGTCTGACAGTATAGGATTCCAAAAAAAAAAAAAAAAAAGTTGGAATAAACAAAGTAGGCAGAAAATATTACTTTTCCTGTGGTAACTATTTAAACATGTTGCTATTTTAATTAAAAGTAGACTTTGAATTTTTGAAATATGCAGCCATATGTAGCATTTATTTTACAATAGAAGCAGTATCTTTTAACAGCAGCAATTTTAAAAGATGCTATGGGGATTTGTCTACTGTGGCAATTAGGCTGTTAAGGTTTCTCAAACTTCTTACCATTTAGGATTTGATAGCTGTTGGCAAGTTACTTTTAGACAATGTACATTTTATTTTGGAGAGGCACAAATACCTTGTGAAAAAGTTGTTACTAAATAGCATGCACAAAAGACTGCTTTGTTTTGTAGTGGTTGTTGAATTTGGTTGTTGAATTTTATTAATGAATACGGTTGAATTTTTGCTGATTAAACCCTAAATTTATTTCTAGGTTCTCTTATTCTTTCTTTCTTTTCTTATTTCAACAGCTTGATCAAGTTGTTCGTCAGAGGAATCTGTCTAGTTTGGAACTTTTCCTCTCATGTGCACAGAAACAGTTAAGCATTTTATTAAATGAAGATCCCACAGCTACAGAGGAAAAGAGAGACTGACAGTTGCTGTGCCACTGGTACAGTGTGATTTGTGAAGCTGCAAATCTTGGTCAGGCAAATAACAAACGTCTCCTAATCATTTGAATTTGTATCATTGGTTCAAGACTGATCTGAAACTATACTTGATAGAAGTATCTGTGTTTTTTTTTGTTTGTTTGTTTGTTTTTTGACTACTATTATCAGAGTGAAAAAAAATAGGAAGAAAAAAATCACATGAAAAATATTTTTTATTTGTGATTTTATTTTCATTGTGGTTTCTATTAGCCCATGACTGAAGTTCTAGGTAATGGCAGCAATGATGAAAAAGATTCCCTGTTATGCCTGGTTTAAAGGTGGTATCACGTCTTGATGTGATTGATTATTATTTTCATACTTAAAGAAATGGAGAAAAACAGTTAAATATAGGTACAAGTCCATCTCTGTTTCTCAAGGATATGCCCAAGTGCATTGCCTTGAGTGAGCCTGAGAAGCTTATCACTTCTCATTACTTTAGATGTGTAATAGAAGAATCAGTACTGAAACATAAGTTTTGACAGTCATTTCTTCAGGCATTTATAAACAACTCCAGCTCTAGTAATAGAAAAGTTTAAAAACTAAACAGTGCAATTTGTTAGTGTAGAGCATTGCTGTAACCAATGTATAGTATGTATTTTTATTTCTGTTCTACAAAGCTAGTCTGATTCCAAAATTCATTTTCTCATGAAAGTATGATTAAAGTGACTGACCTCAGTTTCAGGAAGAAGATGTATGTAATTATGTGGAGACTGATATTGCACTGCCTCAGTGGAATTTCTGACAATATAAGGAGTGCAGCATGCTGACCTCAGATGCCCTTTTCAAACCCATTGAAGGAAGTAGAAATACTGCCCACTGACATCTGTTTAGTGGGCTTTGGATCAAGTCACAGGTCTGTGACTGGGAAATTCTGTGCCTACACTCTTTTGATTGTAGATTTGGATCCTTAATTAAAAGAGTTCTGAATGAAATAAAGGAAAATAAAAATACTTTTATAATACTGAATATAAGTAAACAGAGAATGATACTTCTAATGCTGAGTTTGTGATTCAGTGGGGACTCATGGACATTGTTTAGTGTAGTTCTATTCTGTGGTGGTTGTGATTTTTTTTGTTCGGTTGTTTTTTTCCACTGGCAGTCACTTTTCATAAATCACTTTCTTATAGCAATAAAGAAACTCTAAATAGTTGCCTAAGTATTTGGCAGTATGAAATATGTATTGCAGAGTGTTTCCTTTCATTTATTTTTTTTCTATGCTCAATTTTTGTAATTAAACCATAGTTTTTGTCTTCTGTATGACTGCAGAGATTTACTGAAAAAGTAAATAATGCACTTTTTACTAGGTGATGATCTCTTCCTCCAAATGTATGAAAATCCAGGCATCTTGTTGATATTTCTTGACTGACCAGTTTCCTATTCATTTGGCAGACCAAAAGCTACTTTAGTGTTACTTAGTCCAATCTTTTTTACCTAGGTGAAATAAACAAATTATATGGTAATGAGAATTTTGTTTTGCTTTGTTTTGACCATCTGTCCTTGTCGTCAGTTTCGCTATGAAAGAGATTTGTTGCATTTCCACAGTGTGTGATTATGGAGAAGAAGAAATTTATGACTGGAGTCAGTAAGATTTCACTGGCAGCTATGGTGTGTCTTCCCCAGTGTAACATCATGTGTTAATCTCAGCTCTTGAATATTGTGATTACCACAGGGAACTGTAGGGTGGTGGTTTTTTTCTTCTTCTTACTTTTGACAGTTTTAGTCCACTAGGTTTTCTCTCTACCCTGCTACCCTGCTCTACCTCTCTATCTGTGAACAAAAGTGCAGAATTAGACCACAGACATATGAAATCATACTGGGAGCTTGGATTACATTCAAAACTAAAAGTCTCAGAGCAGAAGTTCAGATATCCAGCAGCAGAAGAGATATATAGTTTGCAAGCTTTGCAATATGCAATAAACTCCATCTTCTCCACATCACATCCAAAGCTTTAGAGATTATTTTTAGTTTTCATTATTTCTGCCTAATCATGTCTGCCTGTCATCAATAGTTTGTGGAAATTTGGGAAGAGGGAAGGCAGGGAGAAGTTTACAAAAGCCAGTCTAGCTCATGGCAGGTGACATCACAATTTTTTTTATTTTATTATATAAATAAATTTATTTATGATGAACTAAATAATGGAATTTAAGAGAAAATAATAAGTTTGAAAGCCTACAGGGTAGAACTTTGCCACTGAAGCATGGCATTTAATGTAATTTTTCACTTCTATAGTGAAGTATCGGTATTCTTTATATTCATGATAACATAAAATAATTTTGGCAAGACTGATATGTAATGGGAGAAACAAGAAGCCCTAGAACTAATCCTTAGACACAACAAACACAAAACTAAAATGTTCAAACTCATGAGTCTGCAGTCTAGAACATGAAAAGCTCATATAACATACATTATATATGATTATATGCTTTATATTAGAAATGAGCTATAAATCTTGTTACATAAACATATGACTTAATCAGTTGTGTATATTAAAAGCTACCTGAAAGGTGATAATAGATCCAGTGTACATAATTATATCTTTCATTAGCATCAGTAAGGCTCGCTCTATTTCACCACTTGATGACCTGATGATCTAAAGCAGAAAAGATCAGAACAGTGGGGTGTCTAAGCAATAATTTAATGTTAGTAATGGGTATTGTGGTATCATACTGTCCTACACGTTCTTGTTGTATTTCTCTATGTTTCTTTTGGCTCCCTGTCTGCTTCCATTACAGAATTCTAGATCAGCTCTGAGACTATGTATGTACAAGTCATTAGCAAAGAAGAAATCAATTTCCACGCATCTTTGTATACTATCAATAACTGAGATGAAAAAGTATTTCAAGTTTTGCCTTGCTCTAGGAAAGTCTTTGTTAAATAAAAATGTTATTTGTCTAAGCATTACATTCCTTCACTATATAGTACTATAACTATATAGTAGTTATTTCAGAGGCTGAGATTGCATTAGTGTTTTAAGATTTTTGTGCATCTTTACATTGGCTTTTGGTCAAAAGTTGCCTCATGTCCTGCCAGCTCAGTAAATGGCAGTTAATTCCTGACTGTCTGAAATTATCCACATAGACATGACCTTAAAGGGCCTAATTCCTATTCACACTGAAGCTCCCTTATAGTACACCAGACCCTCCTCTTCCACCGCGGATTTATGTGCACATATTTGGGATTGCAAAACTTTCCCCTCCCCTTGGATGGAGAGATTTCATCTTGTTTCCTAACGGGTAATAGCCACTGATTAGAAATTGTTCAAGTGAACACATATAATTTATACTCACTTTCAGATCACGTATAGTGTCAATGCAGTAACAAATGGACTTAGTGCAAATGTAAAATAAGCTTTGAAAGTCCATAGTGCAAGTATACCCAATCTAGCTTCCAGCCAGTTAGCCGTCTTGATGCCAGATGGGTAGGTGTTAAAACATGGTCTAATAGTCATTTACATCTTTCTGTCCCTAGCTGTATTGCAGCCAACGCTGATCTACCTGAAATACATAATTTGCTTTAACTAGTTTAGGTACTGTAAGTTTTGATGCAGGAGTGACTAACTTGTGGAAAACATTGTTTTGAAAAATGTTTCATGGCCATTCTGAATACTGTCTAGAAAGAGTTTATAACATCTGTTATTCCTTTATCAAAGAATTTTAAAAGTGACAAAGAAACATTGGTCTGGAAAACAGTTTTTACATGGGTATAATTTGGGCCATAAATATTTATATGCCTTCAGAAACAGTCTAAATGGATGTTTTCCTTTTCTTTGATCTGTCAAAAAATATTGTTCTAAGGATTCAAGAATTAGTCACCTATCTGCTAGTATAGCTTAACCACAGTTTAATTATTTTAAACCCCACATAAAATTAATAACAATGCTGCTAAATCAGGGTCATACTTGGACAATTCGCTATCCATGAGGAAATGGTTGGCGACCTGCTACGGAGCTTGGATGTGCGCAAGTCGATGGGGCCGGATGGGATGCACCTGAGGGTACTGAAAGAACTGGCGGAGGAGCTGGCCGAGCCGCTTTCCATCATTTATCGGCAGTCCTGGCTATCGGGGGAGGTCCCAGTTGACTGGCGGCTAGCCAATGTGACGCCCATCTATAAGAAGGGCCGGAGGGCAGACCCGGGGAACTATAGGCCTGTCAGTTTGACCTCAGTGCCAGGAAAGCTCATGGAGCAGATTATCTTGAGGGTCATCACGCGGCACTTGCAGGGCAAGCAGGCGATCAGGCCCAGTCAGCATGGGTTTATGAAAGGCAGGTCCTGCTTGATGAACCTGATCTCCTTCTATGACAAAGTGACGCGCTTGGTGGATGAGGGAAAGGCTGTGGATGTGGTTTACCTTGACCTCAGTAAGGCTTTTGACACAGTTCCCCACAACATTCTCCTCAAGAAGCTGGCTGCTCGTGGCTTGGACTGGCGTACGCTTCGCTGGGTTAAAAACTGGCTGGATAGCCGGGCCCAGAGAGTTGTGGTGAATGGAGTCAAATCTGGTTGGAGGCTGGTCACTAGTGGTGTCCCCCAGGGCTCGGTACTGGGGCCGGTCCTCTTTAATATCTTTATCGATGATCTGGATGAGGGCGTCCAGTGCACCCTCAGTAGGTTTGCAGATGACACCAAGCTAAGTGCGTGTGTCGATCTGCTCGAGGGCAGGAAGGCTCTGCAGGAGGATCTGGATAGGCTGGAGCGATGGGCTGAGGTCAACTGTATGAAGTTCAACAAGGACAAGTGCCGGGTCCTGCACCTGGGGCGCAACAACCCCAAGCAGAGCTACAGGCTGGGAGATGAGTGGCTGGAAAGCTGCCTGGCCGAGAAGGACCTGGGAGTATTGGTTGATAGTTGGCTGAATATGAGCCAGCAGTGTGCCCAGGTGGCCAAGAAAGCCAACAGCATCCTGGCCTGTATAAGAAGCAGTGTGGCCAGCAGGTCTAGGGAAGTGATTGTGCCCCTGTACTCGGCTCTGGTGAGGCCGCACCTTGAGTACTGTGTTCAGTTTTGGGCCCCTCGCTACAGGAAGGACATGGAGGTGCTTGAGAGAGTCCAGAGAAGGGCGACCAAGCTGGTGAGGGGTCTGGAGAACAAGTCTTACGAGGAACGGCTGAGGGAGCTGGGCTTGTTCAGCCTGGAGAAGAGGAGGCTCAGGGGTGACCTTATCGCTCTCTACAGTTACCTTAAAGGAGGCTGTAGAGAGGTGGGGATTGGTCTGTTCTCCCACGTGCCTGGTGACAGGACGAGGGGGAATGGGCTAAAGTTGCGACAGGGGAGTTTTAGGTTGGATGTTAGGAAGTACTTCTTTACCGAAAGGGTTATTAAGCATTGGAACGGGCTGCCCAGGGAGGTGGTGGAGTCACCATCCCTGGAGGTCTTTAAAAGACATTTAGATGTAGAGCTTAGCAATATGGTTTAGTGGAGTACTTAGTGTTAGGTCGGAGGTTGGACTCGATGATCTTGAGGTCTCTTCCAACCTAGAAATCTGTGATACTGTGATACTGTGTAATTGAACTTGATGGAGAAACTGACAGAGTTGCTGAACTGCTCAGGGTTTGTGTTTGCATTTGAAAGTATTTGCCTTGTTAGCTGAAGGACAGGACTGAAATGTGTAGACTTCTCATTGTAGACATTACCTAAGCAGTTCACTTGCCATGGTGATGGAGTAGGTAAAAATGCCCTCATCAGGCTCCGTTGTATGAGGAGCATAAGGTCAATCTTACTTTATACCATTTACAACAGACACTCATGGTAGGTTATGATGATTACATATCTATGGGAGGCATTACTAGCATTATATTTATTATAAAGACTTACAGTAATCTTCTGGAAGTGCTAAGAGTTAACACTAGGTGCTGGTGGCAGCACAGTATTTAGTAACACAAAATAAATGTGATTTTTTTTTTCTTCTGATCTCATTTTTTTGTACAGTGTGTGTTTTACATTTTTTCTATCACCTTTTAGGACAATCATTTCCTGTAATAGATGTGATATCGGGATTTTATCCATGTCCTTCACACTGTGTAATTTCAACTATTTTAATATGCGTCAGAGATTCACATTCATTTATGTTGACTTTAATTCCTTGCATTTCAGAGTTACAAAACCAGCATTTTTCAGATGCTTCCCATTGTCCAGTATGGGTAGACAAAAGATGGATAGACAAAGAAGGTATTATTGAATAAACACTCAGGGCCTTCTACTTTTTTCCAGTGGTATTTCTAAGCAGTTTGACAGGAAATGCTGGGGAAAAATAAACTTAAAAAAAAAAAAAGGTTGATTAATACACATTATCATAAAAATACAATTATCAAAAAAAAAGTTATAAATTTATCTTTTTTTTTTTTTTTTCCACATTTGGTAATAAATCTGTATCAGTGGATAAACATCACCATCAGATGGCAAGTCATGGATATTCATTCTCTTTCTTTAAATTAAAATATTTTCTCTTCTCACAAGAGTCATAGGGATTTGCACCTCTCTGGATTTAAAAATAAGCTTCATGGATCGCCTCTACATTACAATGGTAGGAGGCCCTTTAGCCAAAGGAGAAACAGAATTGTTTTTGCTGAGTGAACTTTGAAGGATGTTTCTGTTCCTGTACTACTACCATATTAGGGCAGCACTTGAGACTTCACATCAATCTTTCTACATAAATTTTCTGAAAAATAACTGGTCACCATGGTACACGGCCAGTCTCTATTTCTGTGGCAATAATTTTAAAAATTCAATTATTTAAACATCCCACTTTTTTATTTTGAACATAGATTACATGCTTAGAGAGTGATAGTGAAGTTTTGGCTCCCAGGAATTCAGCAAGAATTCTGCTGTTTGCTATTTCCAGCTTGGAATGTCATCCTTCTTCATATTTTTTTGCATCTGCAATGAACATTATGCAAACAGCTTTAGGGTCTGGAATGGGTCTGTATGGGTCTGGAAACATACTGAGAAGTTGTTTCAAGAGCACATTTCATGACTGATTCTTTGAGGAAAATGTCAGTATTTGTTCTGCTCATAGTGAGGAAGAGGAGCTGCCGGCTGAGACTTTGGTGAGCGGGTGCATCTTATTTTTACTACTAAGAAGAATATATCTCCATATTCTTATTGAAATAGTTTGTTTCTCCCTTGGTACTTCAGAACTAATAGCATACTAGCTAGAATACTCTCGTATTCCCTACTAAAAAGCCTACCAAAAAAACCCCGCGTTGAGGTATATCAACAAAGTCCCTATCACAAAGGCATAAATCAAGGTATTGTAGCATGAGGCTTGACAGTAGTAGAAAACATGAAGGTAAATGTAAGGTGCTGCTATTTGTTATATATCCCTATTATTACTACTTTTACTTGGAAGAGAAAATGGGGACATTCTGAAATGCTATATCACCTGCAAATATAACAAGCCTATGATGTATACAGCTAGATGGGTTTTTTGATAAAAATCTCAGTTGAACCAGGATGAGTCTTAATAACTTTGTCAGGGTCAAAAAGTCATATAAATGACAACATCTTGCTTTAATTTATGGATTATTGCTAGAATAGGTCCAAATCTGTCCTGGAGTGTCAGTGGCCAAGGATTTCAGCAGGTGCTGTGCCTGAAGACAATAAAACTACAAAACTGCATTTGGTCTGTTTGAAACAATAACATTAACATTGGAAAGCATAATTATTTCAGAAACCTGCCTGTATGCAATTTTCCAACTTGTGTCTTTAAGGTTCTTTTTTGTGTTTTTGTTTGTTTGTTTGTTTGTTTGTTTTTGTGTATATGTCAAATGTTCCATGAAAACAGGGCAAAAGAAGCAGTGTTTTCATAAATGTTTATGAACATGATGATGGAACAAAATGAGAAGCTGTAAGCTAGGTGGAATGTATTTTCTGCATACTCTTTTGATACTGAGGAAAACTCAGATGTATTCAAGAAAATGAAGAAAAAAGGTGAAGATTCATGAGTTTCCTGTGCAGTTTGCAGAATGAATCGTAGAATCATATGTTCGTAGAATCATAGGTTCATAGAATCATAGAATATCCTGAGTTGGAAGGGACCCATAAGAATCATCGAGTCCAGCTCCTGGCTCCACAAAAATTCAGACCCAAAAAATCAGACCATATGACTAAGTGCAGAGTCCAAATGCTTCTTAAACTCTGACAGGCTTGATGCCATGACTATGTCCCTGGGGAGCTTGTTCCAGCGTGTGACCACCCTCTCAGTGAAGAACCTATGTGGTTCCCAAGCCACCTGAGCAGTTTCTGTCAGGACTTGCCATTTTAACCAGGAGATCTCATCTCTTAAAAAATGGTACTAGATGAGAACCTGTACTTCAAAACAACATTAAAAAACAAAACAAAACAAAGCAAAAAAAAAAAAAAACTTTGCAAAACTTAAAAGCATTTCAATGCTAACACGTAGAGATTCAAATATGTTAGTCATATGTTAGTCTGAGAAATGTCAAGAGGGATTCCTAAACAGAATGTTTTGGAGGAATGATGCTTGCTGGGCGTACAACTGTATCAGGATGATGAAGATACTCTTGTTTAGTTTTTATGCTAATATTAAAAACCAAATTATATAAACAACAGAGATGTCTTTAAATGTCTGCTAGATAAAATGGAAAGAAATCCAGACATTGTGTTACAAGTTTATATATTATCTATTCATCTTTTTGGGAATGTGTTTAGGTCTCTCTCAGGTGAAATACTTTTTGATTTGAACATGTTACAGATATTGGAATAAAAAAAGCATGTTAGCTCAAGACAACAATGAATAATGTCTGCAAAAGACTAGTAGCTACACAGTTCATGAATGACAAGACTACTCTGAAGAATACAAATAACTGATTGTGGGATCAGAATTAAATTGCACTTAATTTGATTTCATCAATATATAATACAAATATCATGGTTACAGTGTGTCTACCTAGTTTTCAAGACGTTTTTTTCTTCAGCACATTCTCAGGCATTTTTAAAGAACAAATGAGTTCAAGGAGGTGATGACAAGTCCTTGAGTGTTTTTAAGAAGGACCCAAGTGTTTGATTGGTTTATTAGATTTTTTGAGCCAATTGTTAATACCTATTCTAATGCATAAGCATCCAGAAGTGCGTGTTGGTTTTCACAAAGCAATCATATATCACAGTAGTCTAGACCAATGAGGTATCTTAATTATATTTTTCCTGTTGGTTACACTTCAAGAAGTCAAGCTGGAAGGTGGATTAAAGTTATTTATGTGCTGTATATACTATTAGTGTCATGAATGATTTCACTGCTGCTGCCTCCAGAACAAAGCTCAGAAATTAACAAGCTTAAAATAGATTTTGTACATTATAGTAAGAATTGATTCGCACTTTCTAGACTTTTTGTTGTTGAGCTCAGTGAGATGGATACTGTTTTCCTTTAAAACAGACAAAATTGGGGTGGCACATTCGCTTTTTTTTTTTTTTTTTTTAATTAAGAGAGGCTGTTTGTCAGTAATGGTTTCTATAGTGATCAGCAAAATATATACAATTAAAGTTTCCAGAAATCAGCAAAACCAGATATATTCTTTGGTGACTTGCAAATCAAGTAAGTTTTTTATTGGATTTCACTCTTAATTTAATCCTTTAGAGACAGAAGAGTTTAGGTAGAGTGAGCTATATTTTATTTTGTCTCCCCATCAGTGATATTAGTGAAGTGAGTAACACCATCTCATGCAGCAACCTTAGGGCAGAAACTAAAAGGGAAATTATCTGTGCACCATTCTGTTGTTATCAACATATTGAGAATTTGGATGATGAACATATTGAGGATTTGGATGAAATTTTTTTCTTCTTGAATTAAAAGAGAATGTTCAGTGAAGCCAGAATTTTAGTCTCTATTTCTTACATATATCTTGCCTTCTTGGCAATGAAGCTTTGAGGGAACATCAGCAATGCCACAGTCAGAAAGGACTCTCTGACAAGGAAAGAGACCCTGAAAAGCATTCCAGGCTGGAGTCCAGCTGGGAATATAGTGCATCCATCTCCAAAGACCTCTTCCTGCCGATTTCTCTCACCTAATCTGTCAGCCTGCTCAACGTTTTGGGGGAGACCTCTTCTACTTGTAACAATGACAATGTGTTCTGAGTCTTGGAGGAAAACGTTACCACACTTTCATAGTGACAGAACATCTTGTGCCCAGAATGGTTTCCTGAGATGCTCTGCTAGTGCATTGGCAAATTAGTCTCAAACTATATGTAGCTGCCTGTTATGGATTATATCACAGACACTTACAATACTGTACTGAAAAGAAAATGACTATGTTACAAGATCTTGAATATTATTTTCTGTTGCATCAGTGAAAACTATTGATATGTCTCTGCATAAAAAAAGGAGATGGCTAGCACAAGAAGATTTTCAGTATTGTTTTAATGAAAGGTATTCTTTTTATCTAACTGTGGCTTTAATCAAGAGTCCAGTGACCTTAACACTTAAGATTGGCTGATGAGACAGAATTACTCGGAAGAATGGTTTTCATCATCCTCTTTAAGATAGGTGTTTGTTTCATTTCAAATCAAGCTGATTACCTCCAAAGCATGTGAAACAACTACCTGTTAAAAACAGCAAAAAGGATTCTCCATCCACAACCACTTCAATGTTCACACAGAGGAGATAATGAAGTAAACTCATTCTGTTCTTTATGGAAGTCCTATGGATCTGTTTCCACCTAATCCATGAGTGTAAGAAAAACAAAGGCCTTTGCTTGCCTTTGCATAGGCAGATACAATGCCTATATAATCCAGTTCTCCTCCTTTCATACTTTCCTATGCCATATTGTCCTATGTTGCTACAAAGTGGGAGCAGATTGTTAACAAGGTATAAACATGTATCAGCAAATGAGCTAAATGCTAGTTGCCATCATTGCTGCCAAGCTTTGGTCACAGCCGACATCAACATATCCTACAGAAATAGTATTGTATCATTTTGTTTTAGGCTCTGGTTTGGTACAGAGCTGATGAATACAGCTCTCTTTACATGTTTTAGGAATTGACTACTTTCTAATGTTTCTCATTAGAGAGCCAATATACTCATGCCTATATATGTAATTGCTTGACATTGCTATAAAATTCTAAATATTCAGACATTATGGTCAAGTATTCCAAGATCTTCAGATGTTTTTGATAGTCATAAAGTGTTTGTCTTCAATCGTCTTTTAATACTAAATTATTAATCTTTTTAATGTGCCTTATAGTTTTGAACCCTTAACATTCTTAACATACTTATTTCTAAGCTCTCCACTGTAAATGCAGGTGCTAGGAAGTCTTCACACACACACACCCTTTATGAGATGTACGTGATCCTAGGAGATGAAGTGTTAAGGAAAACATCCATTATTATATAACCTCTGATCAAATCACCAGAGGAGCAGCCCTACCTAGGATGGATCAGTGGTTCACATGAAGTTATGTTACCCTTCTGCCCTGCTTCTCCCATCTTGCTGTTAACCTCAGTTACATAGTCATAACTTCACTTGCACCCCAGGGTGAAGGTTTGTGTTTAGATTTCAGGTTGACTTTACACTAATGTTGGTTTCATTTGTAATCCTGCGGTCTTCTGCTACAAATGAGAAAAAGCATCATGCTGTTCTGTCAAGTTTTCCTACGTTATATAAACTCTAACCTCTTGATAAACATTTTTCATTAAGATTATTCAGGAACAAAAGGATCTATCTCCTTCCTTGAACAAATGTCACCACTGTGGGACGTGCTAGAAAACAGAGGGACTTAATCTTGTGTTTGGAACTGTAAATCCCAATGCATCTGAATTGGTAGACTGCTTCTGATGCCTCTGTGTTACTTGCTCACCCACTGGAGCAGTAGCCTCTGTGTTTAAAGAGAGTATATAGTTCTCACTAGTTCCCGTTGACAGTCTGCCACAGTGCATAAAGTCATACAGACCCCAGAATAATCACTCCCACATTATTTGGCTTATTACATACCAAACTGACAGGCTGCTAGGCAGCTTGGACACAGATAAGGCAAAAATATGGAAACCAACAACTGTGCTCAATGTGTCCGAATTATGTCGATCATCCTATTTAAAGGAAAAAATTCTTCACATTATAAAGGCTAAGTTTTACATCATTTTAATACAAAATTAACATAGTAACAATGTGCAGATACAATCAAAACATATTTGCAGCACCTGTGATTCGAATCTTGGCAATTATATTTTAAATATGATTGGCAACAACTAGAGAAGAACTTGATAACAATGAGGAAAGAAAGTAATTATATCCCCTGTTGACCATCCTGTGGATACATCTAAATTAAATTAAAAATAAAGAACATAAATAAAAATGGTGAATCAGAGGTTCACAGCAAGATTAAAATATTACAAGTGCATTATTATGGATCTTGTAAATGTTAAATAAAGCAAAGACAATACAATGCACTTTGACCTACCCAAACAGTATTTAAAAGCATAGCGTATACAATGTCTTTTACTTAACTGGAAACAAGTAAAAAATTAATGGTTCTTATCATTCCCCTTTGTGAGATCTTAGATCATGGAAGAGTAATGATCCAATGACATTATAAGAAGTCCCCATTTAGTGTAGCAAATAAATAATGGTTTAATACTGAAATAAGACTAAGTTGTTTATTAAGTATGGAGGCTCTTTTTTCCAACCTTAAAATATTTGACACATAAGACATTGCAAATTAGTAAATCACTGTACCATACCTTGTCACTTTTATTGCAATGTCAAAAAGCTTTGCTGCTGTGGGTTTCCCAAAAGAAGAAGCATAGCAGATATCAGGAAGCAGATGGAGAAAATGGCCCAGCATCATTAGTGATCTTACAGGGAAATAAAATATACTAGATATATTTGTTTAGAACAATTAGGTTTTTAGTTTCCCTTGGAAAAGTTGTGTCTTCACAATTTCCAGATAAGACTCTGGACTGGCATAATAATTCTAATCCATGTGAATTTTGCACACATGTGTGGTCCAATCATAGAACGGAATAGAACAATAGAACAGAACAGAACAGAATAGTTCAGTTGGAAGGCACCTACAATGATCATCAAGTCCAACTTCCTGACCACTTCAGGGCTAGCCAAAAGTTAAAGCATGTTACTGAGGTCATTATCCAAATGCTTTTTGAACACTGACAGGCATGGGAGCATCAACCACCTCACCTGGAAGCCTGTCCCAGTGTTTGACCACCCTCACGGTAAATAATTTTTTTCTAATGTCCAGTCTGATCCTCCCCTGGCACAGCTTTGTGCTGTTCCTTCACATCCTGTCATCAGTTACCAGGAGCAGAGACCAGCACCTCCCTCTGCACTCCCCTCCTCTGGGAGCTGCAGGGAGCAGGGAGGTCGCCTCTCAGCTCCTTTTCTCCGGACTAGGCAACCCAAGTGTCCTCAGCCTCTCCTGATAGGACATGTCTGCCAGCCCTCATACCAGCTTTGTTGCCCTCCCCTGGGTGCTATCAAGTAACTTAGCGCCCTTTTTGTATAGTGGAGACCAGAACTGCACACAATAATTGAGGT
Organism: Anser cygnoides; assembly: GCF_040182565.1. NCBI lineage: Eukaryota > Metazoa > Chordata > Aves > Anseriformes > Anatidae > Anser > Anser cygnoides. Next base: position 70,885,788 of record NC_089873.1, on the reverse strand, counting down.
GACACTGCACCAATGCTAAATTTAGTGGGAGAATCCTTTTTACTGGATGGCTATGCTGAGTTTAATGCACCCCAAAACGTAGTTTGCCCTCTCTGTTACCAAGGTACGCTGGTGCCTCATATTGAGCCTACAAACAGAACAGGATAATACTGTTTGCAATGAACATATGTTATACAACTGTAGCCAAAATAAGAAATATGCTTCTAGGCTTCCCAAATAAATAAATAAATAAAATAAAGCCCTTGATATTTTGCAAGCTTATTATTTATTCTTTTGATCTCATCCAGAGAAATAGATCAGTGCATCCACCTGTAGAAGATATAGCTAACTGTAGTGATTCAGGAAAAAAAAATGCACTTCAAGATGCTGGAGTTAGGGCTAGTAATGGTAGTAAGTGCATGCTCTACTAGATGTAGGAGTCAAGGTGTTGGCAGTGGGGTGGCTGCAGGGGTTGCCTCTGTGAGAAGAGGCCAGGATCTGCTTTGTGCTTATGCTGAACACAGCTGATTCCAGTGGAGCCATTGCAGGACACAGCTGAAGCCATCAGCCAAGCTGGTGGCACGCTGGGAAAACATCTCTCTTCAACACTAGTGATGGGCCCTGAGGCCCCAGCTGCCCTGAGTTGGAGGACCATGACTGAAGGAATGATAAACTCCCAGTTAACCCCAGACTTGTGCAGGATTTGCTGCTCCACCTGGACTCATGTAAGTCCATTGGTCCTGATGGGATTCATCCCAGAGTACTCAGAGAGCTGTCTGATGTCATCATGGGACTCCTCTCAATTATTTTTCAATGGTCTTGGGAATCCAGAGAGGTCCCAGTTGAGTGGAAGCTGGAAAATTTGGTCCCAATTTTCAAGAAGTGCAAGAAGAAGATCCTGGCAATTACAGGCCTGTCAGTCTCACTTCAGTGCCTGATAAAATTATGGAGAAGATTATTCTGGGAGTTATTGAAAAACACCTGAATGCAGTCATTGTTCAGAGCCAACATGGGTTCACTAAAGGAAGGTTATGTCTAAAAAACTTAATTTCCTTTTATGACAAGATCACCCAGCTAGTTGACCAAAGGAAGCCAGTTGATGTAATCTTTCTGGATTTCAGTAAAGCTTTCAATACTGTCTCTCACAGTATCCTTCTGGACAAAATGACAAGAATACAGTTGGATAAATAAGATGGCTGAACAGCTGGTTGACAGGTCGGGCCCAGAGGGTTCTTGTAACTGGGGTAATATCAGGCTGGTGAACTCTCACTAGTGGGGTTCCCTGGGGCTCCATTTTAAGGCCAGTCCTCTTCAATGTTTTCATAAACAATTTGGATGAAGGAACTTGAAAGGTTTTTGAGCAAGTTTGCAGACAATGCCAAATCGGGTGGAGCTGTTGACTCTGTCAAGGGTGGTTAAGCCTTGCAGAGAGATCTTGACCAATTAGAGAGCTGAGTAGTCATCAACAATATGAAGTTTAACAAGAGCAAGTGTCAGATTCTGCACCTGGGAAGGGACAACCCTGGCTATACATACAGACCAGGGGATGAGATGCTGGAGAGCAGCCCCACAGAAAGGGGTCTGGGGGGTTTGGTCAACAACAAGTTGAATGTGAGCCAGCAGTGTGCCTTGGCAGCCAAAAGGGCCAAGAGTATCCTGGGTTGCATCAAGTACGGCATTGCTAGTTGGTCGAGGGAAGGGATTGTCCCGCTCTACTCTCTGCTGGCATGGCCTCACCTTCAGTACTGTGTGTGGTTTTGGCACCACAATATAAGAAAGATATAAAGCTGTTAGAGAGTATCCAAAGGAGGGTAACAAAGATGGTAAAGGGTTTAGAGGGGAAGACATGAGGAGTGGCTGATGTCCCTTGGTTTGTTCAGCCCTGAGCAGAACAGGCTGAGGGGAGGCCTCGTGGCAGCCTGCAGCTCCCTCACGAGGGGAGTGGAGGGGCAGGCGCTGAGCTCTGCTCTCTGGGGACAGCGACAGGACCCGAGGGAATGGCATGGATCTGGGACAGGGGAGGGTCAGGCTGGGTGTAAGGGAAAGGTTCTGTACCCAGAGGGTGGTCGGGCACTGGGGTAGGCTCCCCAAGGCAGTGGTCACAGCACTAAGACTGCCAGAGTTCAAGAAGCATTGGTACAACGCTCTCAGACACATGATCTGTTTTTTTTTGGGTGGTCCTTTGGAGACCCAGGAGTTGGATTCAATGATCCATGTGGGTCCCTTCCAACTCGGATATTCTACAATTCAATGATAAGGAGTAGGACAGTATGTTCCAGGTGCCAGAGAAGATATTTCTCCATAGAGAGGATAATGTTGGAGTATACAGCCACACTGAAGCCTGTGGAGTATCCCCATGCCAGAGGTATTTGCTATATGGGTATTTGCTGAAGGAATTGTCATCCATGAACCCGCAGTGGAGCAGGTTTGTCTTGAAGGACTGCAGACCATAGAAGGACCCACACTGCAGCAGAGGAAAGTCTAAAGAGGGAGAGGCAGAAAGGAGCTATTAGAGAATCAAGGCACAACACCTAAACCCATACCCCTGCTCTCTTTAGTGGAGGAGGAAATGAAAGAGTGAAACAGCTTGGGAAGGAGGTGGTGGTGTGGAAGATGTTTTATTTTTTGTCTCTGTTTCTCAACATTGAAAGCAATTTTAATTTGCAATAATTTATTTCCCAGGTCAAGTCTGGCTTGCTCATGACAGTACCTGTCTTTATCTTGGCACACAGATTTTTTCATTTTTTTTTTCTACCTCCATTCTGTTCAGGAGAGGGAGTGAGAGAGTAACTTGGTGGTAATCTGGCAGCTAGCCGGGATCAACCCATCAGAGAGAAAATCTGTAGAGAGAGTTCAGCACTGAATTTGGAGCCTCTTTGACAGAACTTGTTTAAGTGGATGCCCACTCCAGTCATGTCAGTGGAGCTGGAAAATCAATGCAGGTCTCCCACGCACTTTCCTCATCTCAAAACTTTGTTATTGTCAGCAAGACCGAGAAGCATAAGAATGGAAGGAAGGGGGAGATGAGAGAAAGACCATAGTCTAGAGGAAGAGGTTGGTGTGTAGTTGCAGTGGTGAGGAAAGACTGCTCTCAGGATGCACATACTTTGCTTATGAGAGTTCCAGCAGTGTGAGAGAATGGCAAACTTACAGAAAATGGAGTGAACTCAACTAGCTTTCAGATACTGCAATGTTAGAAGACTGCATGAGAGAGCACAGAAAAAGGGGGTAGCAAAGCAGCTGCTAAGAGAGGAATGAGTAACATTGGGAGCTGGTACCACAGAAATCAGAAAAGTAGGGACTGAACTAAACACAGGAGTGCAAGGGTGTGATAATGAAGATCAGAAACAGAGATATAGGAATAAGGAACACTGAAAAGAACAAAAATGATGGCTAGTGAAATAAAATCTTGAGAAGACTTATCAGAAAGAAAACACAAGTAGGGACCATTCGTGTGTAGAGCTAGGGCTCAGGAGGGGAGGACAAACTTCCATGTAACATTTGTTTCAACACACACTCTATTAAAGTTGGAGAGTGGTGCTGAAAGAGATTTAAATAGAGTTGATTTCCTGAGCTTGTAATGAGCCCATGCACTTTGGGTTTGGCTGATTTTTTTTTTATTTTTTTATTTTTTAAGTTTAGTTTAGTTTAGTTTTGTTTTGTTTTTCCACAGGAAGAAGTAATAACATTTTTCAAACCAACTGTAGTTCTAGTCCAAATCAGTTTTAAGATTCTAGTTTGGAAATTACAGGATCAAATTCTCACAAGCCTTCTCAAGAGATTATGGCCCAGCAAAGATTAAGGTATTTCTGCTGTCTTGATCTGGATCCAGAAATTCCTTCCACTTTTTAGTCTTCTTTCCAACCAGTGCTGTTAAGGTGCATTTGAATCAGAAGATTAGACTCGCAGCAGTTGTTTTTCTCTCTCCTTTGTCCTCTTCTCTCCTCCCATGTCTTAACCCCCACAACTTGCCAAGGTTTCACTCCGTCCAGTCTATAACTCACTGCCAAAAAAAAAAAAAAAAAAAAGAGAGAGAGAAAAGAAACAGTTCACCCTTCTGGTTTTTAATAAGATCAGATTTTGAGGCTTTAGTTTTGACTCAAGTATATTTGAGGTAAAAACCACTCCACTTTTTTTTTTCTTTTTTTTCTTCCTCAGTCTTAAAAAAATGATGTTGCTTTGGTTTTGTGGTAAAAAGGAGATTAATGTCCTTGTGTATTCTCAATAACAAACATTTTCTTTTCTTTTTCTGTTGCATTCAGTTTTTGCATTGATTCTGGCCACTGTTAGACTAAATCTACCGGGCTAGATTGATAGCTGGTCTTAAGCCAGCATGTTTTTTTCCTATGTTTTGAAGTGTTCCTGCTGACTTCTGTTTTGTGACATGTTTTTGGATTGCTATGGTACAATGCTGTCAAGCAAAAATATAATTGTTTGATTTTATTTCCATATACTGTCAAAAAACTTCACAAGGTGGCCCTGAGCTTTAAACACAGGAAGCACAAATATATACACACACGCAGAGATACACATTCATCTGTCATAGTTGTTGTCACATTGAGCTAATCATGCAGTCCATTCAGAAAGCCGTAGTTGAAGACAGAGGAGGAGTTTTGCAAATCAAAGCTTCTCTGTAGACTCACTTGAGCAGTGACTCAGTGGGTAGTCATTGTAAACAGACTAATTTGTGCCTCAGTTTACTCTGCTGTAAAAGTAGAAGTTCATTCAAGTGTTTAGAAGCTGAAACGGTATTCTGAGAACATAATGAGGTGCTTTCTAATTTAGGTGACTATTGATAATCATCATTTTGACTGTCTCCCCTGAGAAATAAACTAATTCATGTTTGGGAAGCTGCCACTCCCACCAACAGTACCCTTCTTCTCCACCATCTTAGGTTGTTTTTAAGGGACTTTCTTGTTTTGTTTAAACTGTAAAATATGAAGTACAAAACACCATTGAAGCAAGATAATTTGTTAGTGAGTGTTAAGAAAGGTAAAACTGTCCAAGTCTTCTTTGGGAAACATTTTCTCCATCAAAAATTTTGCGTCTTCTTTTTACTGGGGAAGGTAAAAAGCAAGGGATTTAAGGGGTAGGTTGTATGTGGATGTAATTATTAAACTTTAGTTTCATGTCTATTTTTGACCTGCTCAGAGCTACTCCGTGGTGATACATAAACAAGAAGTGACCAATTATTCATGTGAAAAGAGGTTTCATGAATCACAGGAAAACTGTAAATTATGTGGAAAAAAACATTTTGCACTCTTTTAAGGATATAATTATGACAGCATGGAATGGTTGTAAGAACGTTGGAGATTCTTTTTGATAAGATTTGGAGTGGAGTGGGAGAAAGGGTTCTGATAGTCCTGAAACTTCTGTCTAGATGTAGACTTCTGTTTTTAAGGAGAAAAAAAAAAAAAAGCACAGAAAATAAACAAACAAACAAACAAATTTAGCTGCCTGCTCCGGTATGGCTCATTGAAGTATGTGCCAAGTATGTAAATGAAACCCTGGCAGAACTGGCAAGCCTGCAGAAGGTCAAACCCTGAAATGTATGTTGTTTGTTAGCAGTGTCTCTAGCAGAACACCAGGAGAATGGTGTGTGCAGTGCCATCAGTTGTTACAAGATGAAATAACTTTAAGCAGTACCACATCTCTGTCCCCAGGAACATATTTTTGCTTCTTTGGTGGTACGTTGTAGAGGAGGATGGTTTTTTTCAAGTACAGAGGAGGAAGCTATTCGTAAAAGACAACCTGCATTGTTTGGATTGTTCCTTGCTTGATGGACTTAAGTTCCACCCTCCTGCACTGAAGCCAATTGGCATAAGCATCCTTCCCCTCTTTTGGCCGGACCTTGCAATTGCCTCTGCCCAAGGATAGATTTGTACTGAAGCAGGGTGCCATTGACTTCACTCAACGTCCAAGATGGCACATATATATCCACTAGCCCTAGAAAAGACAGTAGGGCTGGGAAATTAATGCTGGCAAATAGCTTTTAGGTAAAAAGTGACTGTTTTTTCCCTTCTGCTTTTAATGAAATCACGTCAACAAAAGTCAGCACTTGCCTTCATTGCCTAGATCTCGTTGGCTTCATGATCTGCCACAGAAATCCATCATCTGTTTTATTCCCTGTATTCATCTAGAGAATAATATCATGTAGCCCCACCGAACTACGCAACAGAAGGAAGAACACAGCATCTCTAACACTGTCAAAGCTGTTTGGTTCTCAGACACTTTGCTGGTTCGTACTGTTGTGTTAGCCACCGAGACTGTGGTGCCTGCCTGAAATGCTGTTACAGAATGCACTATCCAAGGAACAGCCTCTATCTGCTGCTTAGAAAGCTGAGTGGCAAATCTGACACAGCAGTGTGTGATTCTGGAAATGTCACTCTATTGACTTTATGAGAAAAAACAGACACCCTGTAGAAAGAGCTTTCATAATAGCCTTCCTCAGGCACCTAGAATCCACAAGGATGAGGTCAGAATGGACAGGGAATATGTAAGACTTGAATCCCACCACTTGGCATGAAGTGGTGAAGAGAGAAGGAATGACTTTAGTCTTAAACTGGGACTTGGTAACACCCAATTTCTGGATTTGAAAGAAAAATTCTTGTGCAGAAAGCAAGGCGTGAAGAACTACACCTAAACAGGACAGTCAAAAAGTTGCCAAAGTTCATGTGGTCTGCTGCTTTACGCCTGTCTTCAGAAGCTGCACTTTTTTCTTCTCATTGCTTTGTGCATTGGATGGCTCACCATAATTTTGAACAGAGGGTGTAAAGTTCCTCCTATCAAAGTAAATTAAATATTTCATTGATTTTGTTTTATAGCCTGAGGTGGGATGACTGCACAGGGTGCTGGTGGCTAGACAAGCAGACCCATTCTGTGAACTCCTTTTTGCAGAGAGTGGTGACGGGGAATGAGAGGAGGGGCTGGCTCATGCTGGATGGGTGGAGTCCTGCTGCTAAAAATTACCCCTTACATAAGTGGTACCAGCCTTTATGTCATGTCACAAGTAGGGTGCAAAAGAGCCAAGATGCGCACCAGTCCCCGCTTTACTTTTTGTTCATTATCATCATTCATCAGGTGCCGTGTCACACTTAATATTTTCCATCTGCTTTTGGCCATATGGTCTGGTACTGCTCAACAGCAGAAACCTGTTGATTCGGGACTGTTAACTACTACTGGCTGGCACACCAAACTAGAGGGTGACTTAACTGTGGTAGAAGACAGACAGAATTGTTTCCAATGTACACCTAAGGAGGCCCTCAGTAAAACAAACATTGATTTTGGAGTGTTTTTTTGTTTGTTTGTGTTTTTTTTTTTCTTTTTTTTTCTTACCTGCCTGCTGCCAATAGGCTGTAAATAGGATCCTTATATTTTTCCTTGTTGATACTAACACATTTTGGAGCTCATTGGCAACCTTTAAGCCAACAGAAGTTGCTGAGTATTGCTAGAAACCACACAATCTTAAGAACAAATGAGGTCCATACCAGTTGTTGCAGACTGGTTAGTATGAATAAAGGTACTACAGGCAATGCTGACATCCATGGGTGGCCTGTAACTTCTAATCTACCAGGTTCATCTTGCCTTCATGGACTAAATCCCAATATTATAAATCATATAGGTATGACTTGCTTCCTGGAGCAACTTGTTTGCTTTATTTATTTGGAAAATATCAGTAACAGCACTCACTCACCACAGTTTCTTTTTCTGCCGCTGAATTTGCCATAGCTGAGGCTCACTCAAGAATGTTTAGTCTTAACAGGATGTGATTTCCCCTTGTGATTTGTGAACCACATTCTGAATAGATGTGCTGGTACTAAAGCGTGGTAAATACATTTCCAGATAAAATGTTGGTATCTCAGAAATGACCTACTTCTCTACAGACTGAATGCCACAGGTTTGAGGCAGTCAATCTGAAAGAGTCTGGATATCCTGTCCCCTCCTCACCTCCCCCCAGTTTTAAGATCAGCAAAACATTTAGAACAGAAAACACCCTATTTTTAGAACAATAACACAGTCTGGGTATTATTTATATTTAAATTAAAACCAGCTTTTAGGCCTTCAACTAAACCAGAACATTACTGTTATTTAAGGAGGAAAAAAATAGAAAAAGGTTTAAAATATCTTAATTAATTTGAACCTGACATGGCATGCTCAGAGGAAAAACATCAGCACCCTGAAATGGCTACTCACTGTAGGAAGCTGGAGAAAAAAATGGTGAGGTGCACTATGCATTTATTCAAAAGTAGCTGCCAGGGCAAGGTTTACAGAAGTCACGTGTACTCTTCGTGGCAAGGCAATAGTTAAACATTGCTTGGGCTGAGTCAAATGCCCAGTGGTGCCTGTTTGGAAGATTTTCCTTTGAGTCACTTTGTTTGAAATGTAATAAATGGCTGGTCAGTCTGTTGTTAGAGCCTCTGTAGTTGCTGCCTGGAATACTAGTCCAAAATGTTTACTCCACAGAGGTGTCTCATACGTGGTATCTCTTACTCATATCTGTCATTTTTTTAAGAGGGGTAATTTGAACTTTCTCTGTTGTTTTGCTCACATTTAGCAGATGTTCAGACAAGCAGGGGTGTTTCCTTCATTCCCCCTGCATATTCTTCCAAGGTGAACTTGGGGCCAGATTCAATGGCAACTGAAGTGAATGTAAAGACAAATTCAAGACAGGAATATTCAGAACAAGAGGACATTTCCAGTACATCCAAAGGCCCTATGAAAAAGTGAACAGATCAATGTTTCTGCTGACTGGTCACAGGAAAGGGTCAGTGAGAGGTCCAGATCTACTTTAGGAGATGCTGTCAAGGAAGTCAGTAAGTAAAAGGCATGACATAACAATCCCTGATATTTTCAAAATCCCAGATTCATGAGGTGTAAATATACTTTAGTGGAGTTTTTGAAAAGCCTGGGACATACTGGAGGCAGAGGAGGCTCAATACGATTTATCATTTGCTAGATCCTTAAACAGCCATCCAGCTGTGGTCCTTCAACAGCCAAAACTCCTGCCAAAATACTCCTGCCAAAAACTCTGTGCAGTCCGAAAATGAAGGAGGGTTGGAAGAAACATGGGGCTGGTGTGTCTGACCTAAAACTCCATAGTATCCAAACTGCCAGATCCTTTTGGTTAACAAATCCTGGAGTGATGGTGAATTGGGGTTTGTGCTGGTCCATGGTGCCTATTTGAACGGAGGAAGAGGAGAGCTCCAACAGCACGGGAGGCATCAAGGCCTGGGATGCTCTTTAGCATGCACAGAAATAGGTATCACCTTGAGTCAGCTTCTTAGACTCAGACCCCTCCTACATCTAACTACATGCCTGACTGCCTGCTGGACAGGCTTTAGGACTAAACAGCAGACTATTGTAGTCCTACTAGGCCTCTGCTACCTCTGCTTCCAGATAGGAAATCTTCTGACTCCACAATAGCATCACACAACATCTAATCTAGTTGGATTGATTTAGATCAGGTGGTCCTCAAATTAGTTTATGTTATTTCTATTTACCTGCTGGCTTAAACAGTTTTCACTGAGAGGTTATTTCAGGTTATCGTTCATATTGAGTTGCTCTTATAGGCATTGTTTTCAGAGAAGCTTCGATTTTTACATTATTCCAGGAAGTGTATTTTGATTAACTGTCCTTTTCAGGTGATAAAGTACTGGGGAAAGAACCACTCCATTTTCCAGTGAAAATAGTGCATATTTTTCGAAAGGATTAATTTTTCTTTTGTCTTTTAAAAATGCTATTTCTTCTTTATGCTGTTGACTAGGACTAATCTTTATGGTTTTGATTACTTAAAACATTGTGACAAACTTTGCAGGTGTAGCAGATGCCAGTATTGCACTTAACCTGGTCTGGCAGTTACAGCATGGGCTTGACATTAGATATCAGCTGGTTCAGATGGCAAATGCTCTCCTAATGCTCATTCCAAGACCTGTTAGAGTTATGACCTGCCAGGGTTACAAGAGATCATGAGTTAGTGTTGGTTTACATAAGGACTCCAGAGATAAACAGAAAGTCTTCATGTGAAAAGATCTTGGAAAGTATCGGTGGGAAAACGCTGGGGTCTCTCCTGCTGTCCGCTCTGAGAATAATGGGGTGCTGCAGTCTTGCTGAGAGGGAGATTGGAGACCCCTGGCAGTATCCCAGGGTCATACCCTGAGGGCATACTAGCACCACAAGATTACAATTTTTCTCTAGTACTTTGTCCCTGGAATAAAGCTGGAATTATATCCTGTTAAATACTGGGCAAAGAACTTGTGTGAAACCTGTACTGTGGGGTAAGGGCTGTCATTGGTGATAAAGCACCCTGACATCCTGAAAAACCCTCATTTGACATAAAATGGTAGTTTGTTTGGGAGGATGGAGTGACTGAAAATATCTTCTGTTGGAAGGTTTGCTTAGAGGATGCAAATTTCTCTGTCGTCTCATGATCATGCCCCAATAGCTTCTCCTCTTCCCCACACACTTCTTTTTAAATCAACCAACCAACCAAATGACAGAAAATACGTATCCTGTCAATTCTGCATTTTAGTAAAACTTCTATCAATTAACAGGATGCAGTTGTGACTTCATCTGGCAAAGTATAAAAGACGATTCAAAAAATGATATTTAAAACAGTGACATTTAATTGGTAGCTGCCAGAGGAGAACACACACAAACTTTGTTTAAATATGATCTGATTTCCAGCATGAAGGAATCTAGAGATGTTTTGACATATTTACATTATGTAATGGAAGTGAAATAATAGGAAGTGAAAGTCATTTAAAAAACAAAACAAAACAAAACACCCATTTTTGTTTATACTAACCAGACAAAATTTAACACTGCATTAATGCTATATTCCTCTTTTCATTTCCATAGTTCTGTCCTATGCTTCTGTGTTTACATTCCAGTTAATTTGGGTTAGCTTGTGGTGAAAGTCAATTGCCTCATTGTCCTTTTAGTCTAAAAACAGCAGTATAATTATAAAATACTGATTTATTAATGAAACATCTTAAACTTCCAAGAGTCATTACCAGGCATCCTACGCATGCTGCAGGATTGCTTACCATCTTGTGTATACATAGAGAAAAACATCAGAAAATATGGTTGCATAAATCTGACATTCTGGAAGAATATGCAATGGGGATAACAGCTCTAGGGTTGGCTGAGCTATACTTAAGGACAAACTTGAGATACTAGAGTGGGAAGAAGGAGGCTCTCCATCTTCATGTACCCCCAGCTTTAAGTGATACTTATGTGGGGGTAGGAATGAGTTTGTATGACATTTAGAGCAGCTTAAAAGTTTTGTTGAATTATTTTGGTGCAAATGCCCTTTTTGGTGTCTGCTGAGGATAGTCAGAAGGCAATGTGCTTTAATGCCCTTCTATTTCTAGTCTCATCCACTGCTGTATCCACATGACTCCACCTAGCTGGCAAGTCTGATAGGTTCTCCATTAATGACTTTGTTTGTGGGAAGGCCTTAGCTTTCCTTAGAGCAACTACTGTCCATCTTGTTCCACGAAGGGCAACATTGAAAAGGGGACTGTTCTAGCATGTTGGTCGGGGTCTGATATGTTAAGTTTGAAACCAGCAAGGGTAGAGAGCAATAATGAAAGCTTACTTACGTTTCATAGTCAGCCATACTTCACTAATACCTCAATAACATATAATATTTGTATTGTTAACACTGGGAATCTAAAGAATGATCTCATGCCCAGAGAGGAATTCAGATCTCTCTGACCAATGGTTTACAAATATTTGTCAAGTGTTGATTCAAAGGACCATAGAAAGTGCATGAAACGATCATTGCCTTTATGCTGCAGGAAATAGGGTAACAAAGGAAGGGTTGGTTGAGGCAGTTTCATGGTCAAACCCCCTGTTGGAAGCAGAGAAAAAATGCTTAGCATGCAAGGTAGTGAGGTAAGGGAAAAAAAAAAAGGGAATGAAAAGGGAATGGTGGAACTCCCATCACTTCTTGGGAATTGGTTTTAATCTCTGACCTTCTAAGAATTTGAAGTAATCCCCCAAAATTTAAATTAGAGAAGATATACTCCTACTTATGGGGAACATTTGATTACAAAGTTTGATTCTAATGACTTCTGCTGTGGTCCATAGATTTTTGCTCACTTTCAATGTTGAACATGATTATAAGTTTATAAAACAGTTTCTAAAGGCACTCCCTATTTCACTGAATCTCTGTTTCTTGGTTTCGTTCTAATTTTTCACTTTTGAACGTTGTCTTTGGTTACAATTTCTAAAATCCAGTAGATATTTGTCAGGAATTGCCATGGAGAGGTATTCTGGTGTTTTTGGTTTGTTTGTGTGTTTGTCGTTGTTGTTGTTTGTTTTTGAAAGAAGGGGTGGGTGTTGAGGAAGAGTCATAAATTTACCCTTAACATTGGTGAAGGAAGTATCAAGTGTGCAAATCTCTCTCTCTCCCTCTCCTTTTGTGGTGGTTTTACTCGGGTGGGCGGCTGAGCTCCACCACAACCGCTCTCTCACTCCCCCTCCTCAAAGAGGAACGGGGAGAAAATACGATGAAAAGGGCTGAAGGGTTGAGATAAGGATGAGGAGATCGCACAGTAATTATCGTGATGGGCAAAACAGACTCAGCATAGGGAGATAGTAAGATTTATTGCCTATTACTAACAAGCTAGAGAAATGAGAAACAAAGGAAAGAAACCAAAAGCACCTTCCCCCCCATCTGCCCTCTTCCGCCTCCTCCCCCCAAGTGGCGCAGGGGAACGGGGGAATGGGGGTTATGGTCAGTCTATAGCGCTTCTTCGCCGCTGCTCCTTCTTGATCACTCTCGTCCCCTGTGCTGTGGGGTCCCTCCCACGGGATGCAGTCCTTGCCAAACTGATCCGGCATGGGCTTCCCACAGGCAGCAGCTCTTCAAGAACTGCTCTAGATATGGGTCCGTACTACAGGGTCCATCCCTCAGCAGCGAATTGCTCCAACCTGGGTCCCCCACGGGCCGCAGTTCCTGCCAGGTCACCTGCTCCTGCGTGGTCTCCTCTCCACGGGCTACAGCTCTAGCCTGGAATCTGCTCCAGCAGGGGTCCTCCACAGGCCGCAGTCTCCTTCAGTGCAGGTCCACCTGCTCCACCGTGGTCTCCTCCACGGGCTGCAGTGTGGAAACCTGCTCCACTGTGGTACTCCATGGGCTGCAGGGGGAGAACCTGCTTCACCATGGTCCTCCCCACAGGCTGCAGGGGACTTCTGCTCTGGCACATGGAGCACCTCTCCCCCTCCTTCTTCACTGACCTTGGTGCCTGCAAGGTTGTTCCTCACTCCTCTTACTCTCCCAGCTGCTGTGTGTCACAGCAGTTTGGGTTTTTTTTTGTTTGTTTGTTTGTTTGTTTTTCCCTGTATTAAATGTGCTCTCACAGAGGCGCAAAACAACATCATTTATTGGCTCAGCTCTGGTCAACAGTGGGGCCTTTACCAAGCATGGGGCAGCTTCTAGATTCTTCTCACAGAAGCCACCCCTATGGCGCCCTGCTACCAAAACCTTGCCATGTAAACCCACTACACTTTTTTTTTTTTTTTTTTTCTTTTCTCTCTCCAGAAGACTAGAGTCTTTGAAAGGAATGAGAATCTCCTAATAATATCAGCAGAGTATAAATGTCCAGTACCGGCATTACACACACTCAGAAATGAATGCTGTCCTCTATGACCCACAGTTTATTTTCTGCAGAGCTGTTTCATAATAGTCAGTCCATATCATTGCATGAGGTTGTTCTGTCCCCGGTGCAATATTTTGTGCTTGTTCTTGCTGAACCTTGTGAGTATTTCATCAACCCAATTCATCAGCCTGTCCCTGCTGTTTAATCACAGATGCCCTTTGAGTAGCATCTCTGCCCTCAGTACATATAGTGTCTGATACAAACTACTCCTCTCGGTCTGGCCGCTAGCTGGACTTTGCAACATTATCACAACTCCTTGAGCCTGACAAGCCAGACAATTTTTCACCGCACTCAACCAATACATATCTCACCAATGTGATGATTAGGAGATTGTCTAAAAGATCTTACAGAAATGAAGGTATTTAACATTCACCACCCTCTCCTTGCCCCCAGTTTCAAGCACATCATCATAGAAAGCAATGAAGTTGGTCAGGTGTGATTTTTCCCTTGATAAATCCATCCTGGTTCCCACTAATCACCTTCTTAACCTTCATGTGTTTAGAAGAGTGGAGTCTGAGAAGATCTGTAACCTTCTCAAGGAGTGAGAAGGACTGAGGTTATGCTGCCTATGGCAGGGGGGTTGGAACTAGATAATCTAATATGCTGTCACTTCCAACCCGAGCCATTCTATGATTCTATGACCAGCTTGTTCCCTGGATCCTTCTTACACTTGGAGATAGGTGCAACAACTGTTTTTTTAACTGTTTTTTTTTGTTTGTTTTGTTTTGGTTTGGTTTGGTTTTTTCAGGCATTAGGAACCTTCCCTAATTGCCATAACATTTCAAAGGTAACAGAATTCAGCCTTGCAATGACATCAGTTAGCTCCTTTAGTATCCTTGGATGTCCTATCTAATCTGATGAATTTGTGCATGTCCAAGTGGGTTAAGTGATCCCTAACCCTTTTTCCTCTGCTGTGGGTACTGCTTCATGACAACAGACTGTATTAGGATGCTCTTATATTGTACCTGGGAGGCCTAAGAACAAGTCCTCAATGTGAAACCTAAGCCACAACATGCACTGAATGCCTCATCTTTTTGCCTACAGCTTATCAGTGAGTCCCTTGATCCACTGAGCAATGGACCCACACTGTTTTTGGCCTTTATTCCACCAACGCACAGATAGGAATAGCTGTCTTTTATCTTCCTTGTTGGTTGCAACTTCAGGTAGGCTTTGCCTGTGGCATGACTCCATTCCTATTCGTAAAGCTGATGCACACAGTGCATGTGTAATCGTACCTTTTTGCCATCTACCATTTACATTTTTTTTTGCTGTTTATGTTATCAAACCACACTGAGTCTCCAGAAAAAGAAGACAAAATAAAAAAAAAGAAGGTTTGTTGTGATTCAGTTAGTTCATTGATGGTTAAATGGCAGACCAGACTATAAACTATTTTTATCAGCTTTAGTGTCACTTCCTCCACCTCCAGGAATTCAATATATTCACCAGTTGAGCCACAGAGAGTTTTTTTTCTCTGTGTGACTGGTGACAGCCAGTAACACACAGACTCTAGCTGATGCTGTCAAAATGTTTTAATTTGCATGAGATGCTGTGAGACTGTGGCTGTACTGATTAGGCCCCTGAACCAGCTGGGTAAAGCCTGAAGTGGTTCTGAGCATACAGAAGCTGACCACCTTTAGCAAAATCCACCCTCTGGCCTTCAGTCCATAATCCAGTGTCCTTTGCAGTCCAGTTCTGACTCTGTCCAAAAATGAAGTTTTCCCTGGTGTAATGGAAGTCCTTTGAAACAGCTCAGTAAAATCTTAGAAAGGAAGAGGAATCATCATGGTCTCTCTTAGAGGGAGTGAACTGCTTGACAAAACAAGGAACTGTCTTGAAATAGCAGATTAAAGGATATTATGATGTGTCAGTAAGGCAAAGGAGACCCCAGGCAGCTCTGATTTAGGCTCAGCTGTTAATCAAAAATTCTGGGAGGAATCCAAGCCTCCAGAGCTTGAACAGAAATAGAAAAGGCTGTTTTGTATTATACAAGCACATAAAGTTGTGCTAAAGGGGAAATCCAACCAGAAAAGGGCTTTTCTCCCTAACCAGTTTGTACCTTGTGCTGGACCAGTAAGAGGCAGAGTGCTGGGCACTTTTCTGGAGTAGATGACGTATTAACCTGCAGTATGTGTAGAGATACAGACATATTCCATGAATATTCTATTGAAAATCCTTTTATATGATAGTCAGTTTCTAATGACTTTCTCTCAGTCTTACACAGGCTAATTGTCACTTAGGACCTCTCTGTATCTATAGGTCTCATCCAAAACCCATCAAAGCCAATGTAAAGATTCTCTTTGACTTTACTGGACTTTGAATCAAGCCTATAAAACAACCTGACATCTGCAGTACATACTTAGGCCTTCATGAACCTTTTTTCCTTTTTTCCCTGAGGCTCCAGAACACCATTCTAACATCTGGAAACCTTCTCTTTCTTGGTGTTTCCCATTTGATATATGTTTTTTAACAGATTAAAAAGCATAAGCCTCAGGCCAATTGGGTCCTCTCTTGCTGTGTTAGTTCAGGTTCTGCTGCAAATCAGAACAGCAAATAACTCTTTTCAGACCTTACTCTAGTGCTGAGAAACTGGGACAGACTGCGTAGCAAAGGATAAGTTAGGTCTTTAGAGTCTAAGGAAGCAATATTGGATAGTCCAGAGAACAGAGGAAGAAAGAAATATATCATTGTCATCTCTCAAAGGATAGTTGAAGCTAATCTTTTCGAGCAAGTAAGAAAAAAGGTCTGTTGCTGAGTCAATGCACCTGACTCCAACAAAAGAATTGAGATGGTTTGCCTAGCATAAACATTGCTTGTCATTTTGGGCTTTCATCCTTTTTACTCTTCACTCCAACAGCTCTGAGAATAGGAAACCACCACTTCTGTCCACAAAAGCCTGACCACACATGTTCACAGCAGGAATTTTACAGGGTTTGTTTTTCAGGAAAGCAGCAAATGCTGCCTCCTTACATAACAGCAGTGGTGAAAGGGAAAAGGAAAGACTCTAAACCACTTGGACAAGACTGGGCTGAATTTCACATATTGAAAGTGGCCGTTGAAACATAAAATTTCCATTTGGAGAAGAAGATGGGAGCCTGATGATGTTGTCAGTAGGAGCAGGGAGGGGGCAGAGGGAGGGAGATATAGAGTGATTGATACACAGAATTTCCCCACCCCCAAAAATGGAGTGGTTAAGGATGAGGAGAACTGAAAAAAAAAATTGCAGGGAAAGCTTAAAGCTTAGGGAGAGGATAATACTTCTATAGTCCTTTCCTTTACTACTACTGTGGTCTTCATGCTATATATCTTTTGGTGAAGTGTGACTGGCTTGTCCTGAAGGCATGGTTTTGATCTAATGGCACTCACAAGTCTTGAGAGGGAAATAACTTACAGGTTGGAAAATGGGATCACTATCATGAAATAACAACCAGCCCCAAAATGATTGGTCCTTAAGTTTCCATTCATGGTCTCTAAGACAGCGCTCAGGCCACAGCAAAAAAGATCTGAGGCATGGCTTGCCACAAACACTCATTGAAATCCCAGCTAGCAGTCTGGCACTTTCTCTAGCTCACTTCTCCTGTCTCCAAGCCACTCAGCTATCTGCTGATCATGTTAGGCATGAACAGCATCCTGAACTCTCTCCATCTGGATTCTTGCATATGATTTTTAGAAAGACTCCAACACAGACTCTGTTCCTTTTCTTTGTTTTTGTTTCTGCTTTGTTATTTTTTCCATATCCAAATTCAGGGCTTAGATGTCACTGTGGTTGCCTTTCTCACAATGACACTCTCATAATTAATCCCTACACTTTAGAAGCATCAGTGCCTGGTTTAGGATACATCAAGATCTTAGAATATTTATGAGCAAAACTGTGCCTGCAGTTAAGGAGGCAGCATAGAAATCCTTGCCCTAAACTTCTCTTTATGCAGGGATTTGCAGAGAGGACCAAGCCAGAGTCAAATGAGTATTTCTAAGACTTAGATTTTCCCATGTTTTCTGTAACTGAAAGGTCATGCTGTTTTTTAAAGGTCTCTGCTGTTCCTGAGCTAGTCTCTTCTTCTCCAGCAACCTGTAGGGAAGTCATAATGTGTTTATGATGACATCCTTTTTGTGCTGTGGAAAGAATTTGAATGTCATGATTTCCACCTTATGACTGAAAAGATGGGCTTGGACTGGATTCTCACAATAACACAACCCTAAACTAGGTGGAATTTGAATCCCCAGATGAACTTACATATTAGGAGCCAAAGCTCTGTTTTCATCTTATATCTTAAAGTTTTTGAAAAAGTTCGGATCTAGGATTCTTTGGCTAAAATTCATGTCTAATGGTGGCTTCAATGACAGAAAGATGAGGTAGGAGATAAATAGAAACCCTAATTGGAACAAGTGGTAAGAAAACCTGCTAAATAACTATCTGCAATGAAGGAGCTAGCTTTTTGTCTGTCCAATCTGTCCAAACAACTCCCTCTGCAAAATTCACTAGCAAATAATTTATTTTCTATGTAGACTGTCGTTTTGCCTACCTACACAGGTCATTCAAGTGGCACAGCTTTTAACATCTCACCCTGTCATTTTTTAGGCTCAGAAAAAGCCCTCTGAATGAAAGAAGGACTTTAACTATTCCCTTTACAAATGGGAAAACCATTGTGGAGAAATTAAACAACAGACCTAAGTCACACTAGAAGACTGTGGCAGAATAGGAATTCACTATCCCTGTCCCTCTATACAAATGTCTGAGTGATGGTGTCAATCTGAGTGATGGTGCAAATGTTTCTGATGTTGTATGCCCAATGCTCATCTCAAGAGGGACATATGACCTGGTTGTAGCTTTTTCATTTTAGGGTCCACTTGACAGTGTTCAGCTTGCCTAGTAATGTTCATCATCCAAGATCTGTTTATATTAGAAGTTGGTACTTACCAAGATCCAACAGATTACATGTTTAGTCACACTCTTCTGGGTACAGTTCTCTACATCCCTTCTTTTACAGTCTTTCACTAAAGTTCATGGTCAAGTTCTTTACTTATTCAGTTCTTCAGAAAATCAAGCACTGGAATGATTTATATTAGATTTTGACGTTGTTAAAGAAGATAGATGCCCTGCTACCCATAGGGAGAGTAGATTTTGCTTTTCACTATTAGTAGTGCCAGGTAATCCTGAGAGCAAGTCAAGACATCTCATAATGGAGAATTATGGTGTACCACACTGAGAGAGAAAATATTTTTCCTGGCTTTAGGCAGCTAAAGGTCAACCTTTACACCTGGAATACAGAGAATCCATAGTCTTAATACCTTTTTCTCTTTATTTTTAGCTTTTCAGTAACTGCTTATCCTCAATAATACACTGTGGTTCTGAGCTCCCCAAGGTAGTGCGTTGTGTGTAGCAACAAAAGGTTTCATTTCATATCCAATAGATGGATTCCCATATTCTGAGGAAAGATCAGCGTTATTCTTGCCCATTCAATTTATGACTGCATCCATGTGTGCCCACCCTGTCTTTACAGACCTATTGTCTAGACTTGCAACACCCACAGTCCACCTAGCAGCTGGTCCTGTCCCTGGCAATCCTCTCACTGGCTGCCTTCTGCACAGAGACATGTGTACACACGGGTGGGATTTTCTGACAGACAACTGTTCAAGGTGCCTCTTCCTATCACCTCAGAGAAACATGCACACACACCGCTGGCTCCCAGGCCACTTCACCCACTCTCTGGTTAATCTAACTTGTATTATTCACTAGTGATCACACACTACCACATGAACCCTGACTTGCTTTAGTTGCCAGCACCACTGACACACAGACCTTCTGACATGTTGTCCCCTCCCCAGTGGCTGGCATGCGGACCTCCATACACAAACATGCACGCAAAATACAAAGTGTGTCACCCCTAAGTGGAGTTATGAAGAAGGTAAGACAGACTGTACTGATTAAGTACAGGGAATGGCTGGACAAGTGTACTGACATGCAATTGTTACACGATGAGTCGCTTTTATCTCCTTTTTCCTCTATTTTCCATACTACTCCCCCCCCAAGCCACCTTGACCTCTCCCTTTCTCAGCCTTTGTTTCCTCCATTAAACGTTCTATGGTAAATTTGTGCAATCCAAAGAAACTCTTCCCCTGCTTCTGTAATACGCGCTGTACTTCCAGTCTGTGAGGTGATCCAGAAAGACGTTTCCATTGACACACATTAATGAGTATCAGTGCTGGACCGTATGGCTGATGCTTTCCTGTGACAGCCCCGGGATGAGGGCTTCTTTTTCTGATTGTTCTTTTTGGGGTGTCTCCACCTGCCACTGTGCCTCTCTGCTCCTTCATGCATGTGGGCATGAGCCCCTGATGGGCTGATGACTCCAGATATGGGCCTGGGAGCAGCCATGTCAGTGTGTTAGTTGGGTTTCCCCACAGTTCTTTGCCTCTTTGTGCATCTTCATGTCTGTGGAGAAGAGCTTTTATCACATAACCTGGCAACAGGAATAAAACATTTTTAGTGCTACTACTTGTTTTAAAGGAGCTAACAGATGTAACATATGAAATAATGCTCTGTCTTGAGATCCTGTTCTCTCTTCCAAGGCACTTTGTTTCTTTGCCCAGTGTTATGGAGGCCTTCATACTGTACATAGATAAACTATTGATTACTTGTGCCAAAAGAAGACCATTACAGAGAGGCATTGCGCTGCCTCTCTTATGTTTCTCTGCTGAAACCAAATGATGTCTCTCCAGCCCAGACATTATTAGTAGTGTTATGTCATACCTCTGAATTAGTTAATTACAGCTTGGCCATACAGCTGGGACAAGGTGAAGGGTGTGCAGTGTTTGCACCTCACATGGCTCCTTGGGGTACGTGTTGCTTCAAGGTCAAAGATATTAGTCTAGATTCTTATTCTAACAACATAGTACATCATTCTCACAATGAAAATATGTTTTAGTATACATATTGTTTTTATCCCAAGTCTTTTATGTTGCAGGAAAAGGAACCTGGACCCTATTCTTTATCTAAAGTTTCACTCTTTGAATGACTCTACACTGTAGTGTACTTTTATAATTCCTAGATACTAAAGATAGTTAAAACAGGGGTCAATTTTCAACTTTCCTGTTTGAATTTTGCCTTCCCTATTTTTTTTCTAAAAGATGTAATTTGTATAGGACACAAGTGATCTTATTTATTTGTTTATTTTTATTGGGATACTTTTTTTCTGTAAAATATCACACACATTTCTGGCTTATTCAACTTTCTATAAGAAAAATATGTAATATATTCTGGTGTCCCTGACATGTTATGTAAGTTTAAGATCTGAGCACAAAGACTCCATTTTGCAAAAATAAATGCATTCTCTTTCAACTCACGTCTGTAGGATATCCCAAATGTACAGTACTGTCTTTACTGTGCACTAATATGCAGCTGTGCAAGCCATGAACATATTAAGAAAACATTAATGCTCAACACACATCGTTGATGCATCAATTAACTTCTTTAGAGTTGGCCCCTCAAATGATTGTGAGTGCTTCCTTGTACAGAATGTTCCTTGCTTGCGTTTGGTGAGGGAGGCCAGCCAGAGGAACTTGCTGTTTATTTTTGAACCAATATAAAAGTAGACCAAGAGCAGACACCTCCTGCTGCAGGCTAGACCTTACAAAGAGGTCATCTTTGTTGCACATGGCTAAGGAATCATATCCTCTGCTGAAGATCAGGGCTATTTTTAGAAATAAGCTAGAACTCTTCATTCTTGAAATCGTTTTAATTTCCATCTGAAGAGTCAGACTGCATGGTTAGGGAAAAGAAGAAAGTCTAGCAGGCTGCAAAGCCACTGTGAGCTGTGTAAAAGGAAACCTGATGAAATTGCTTCTTGTGGTGCTGACAGAATTTTGTCCTGGCAGCACCAATGTGCTAATCACTATAGGCTGACAAAGAGCCATTGCCCAAGAGCAGCTCATAATAATCATGTAAATTTTACTTAAGTACATATGATTACAAGAAATTGCCCAGAATTTTAACAGACATTATGCTGCCCTGTTTATAGAACAGTATAGGTTTACTGGCTCCATTTCTCTACTGTAAATGAAAGCCTGAGGTCTAGTGAGTTGGGAGGGGGAGGAAAGGAAATGTTTTGGCTTCACAGTATATAACTGCCTATGGAATAATTTTAATGTACATTAAAACCTCATTCAGGTCTGCCACAGATGTAGTGAGTATAAACAATCCAGTGGAGCACCCTTTTCATCTAACTATTTCACATCTCTTAGTCTGCAGATTGCACTTCAGTGGACGGCCATCAATCTGGAGACACAAGAACTCTGATCTTGTTTTCTATGAGTAAAGTCAGTTTTTCACAGATTTCTAAAAACACTTGGGACAATTAATCTGACTCTTACATAATGCAGGCTATAGCACCTCACCCAGAAATTTCTGCTTCAAGCTTGGAGCTCTAGCTGACTGATGCCATATGTCCAGATCTGGGTTGGATTTCAAGTTCTAGCTGAGAAAGAAAGCACCTTAATCCCAATGGATGATTTAATTCCCTGTTCAAAAGACTCACAGCCTGCACTATGTCTAAATGCAGCTTCTGGTCACTGAATCTTATTTCTGTCTTATTCTGTTAGATTAGAAAGCTATCTCTGATCTGAAATTTAGTCTGTGATATTTCCAAACTAGTCTCAGACTGTGAGACATGTACTAGTAATATCAGGTCATTCTCTCGTCTCTTTCTAAACAGCTTCTAATCCTTCTATATTCTTTTGTCATTAATTTGGATAGAAGATTCCAAGAAAACTCTCCTTGGTGTGAGATAGAAAAGTAATATTCCTTTTCTTTTTTTTTCTACTCAATAGTCTCCTCCTTTTTTAACCAAAAATTATACCTACCTTGACAATCGCATCTCACCAGAATTTACAAATGATCATTTGCTTCAATCATCATGTTTTTCAGAGCTACTACTTTGCGGTACTTGTTTGCTCATTTTAAAGTCATGATCTCCATTCTTTGTTCACAGGTTTTAAAATTCATATGTCTTAAGTGAGCCCACTTTATCTTTTGATCTCTGCTATTTTTTCTTTGGGTTAATATGATCTTCCTCTGACATTGTTTGTAGTTCTAATAACTTTATATATATAATAACATTATTTATCATTGTTTTATATATATTATATATATGTATATAATA
Source organism: Anser cygnoides (assembly GCF_040182565.1). Taxonomy (NCBI): domain Eukaryota; kingdom Metazoa; phylum Chordata; class Aves; order Anseriformes; family Anatidae; genus Anser; species Anser cygnoides. The sequence continues at coordinate 70,862,987 of NC_089873.1, read as the reverse complement.
TTCTTTGAGATCAGTAATAAAGATATTAACATTCATCCAGAAAAGAGAGACCACAGAACAGTGGTAGAAACAACACTTGGTGATGATCTCCTTTTTTACAATTAAATATTCTAATCTGTTAACCTTTGATATGTTTAACATGAAGTACACAGATACTTTTACTACCAGTATTTACTCATTTTTTAGCTGACAATGTAGTAGCTCAAGGCTCTTCCAAATGCTTTAGACAGTACTAAAATATTATGTCTTCCCAATATTTTTAACCGTCACATCTGTAGTCTTTAATAGAAAGGAAATCATCAGAAAACAAACCTAAGCCTTTTACAGAATGATAGAATAATAGAATTATTTGGGTTGGAAAAGACCTCTAAGATCATCTGGTCCTTTAACCTAGCGCTGCTAAGTCCACCATTAAACCATGTCCCTAAACTCTAAATCTATGTGTTTTTTGAAGACCTCCAGGGATGGTGACTCAACTTCTTCCCTGGGCAGCCTGTTGCTTTCTTAATGAATAAAAGACAGATACATTGTATGCATTATACACATCTGCTTTTTCTTCACCGGGCTTGATAATTTACCAGCCCCTTTCAGCATTATAATGTTTCAGTTTAATCTCTGAAAGATCTAATTTGCTGCAGAGCAAATAACTGAGTGTTATTTCTTCCAAATGACCCCACAATGGAATAAGTGCCTTCATATAGTTCTATGAGTGCTATACTGAATTAGCAGGGAGTAGATGGGACTTGGGAGACAGCCAGGACAGGAACAGCAGACAGACAGTATGAGCTGGGGCTGAGGTATGTTGCAAAGACTATAGCAGACATGGTAAAAGTAAAACACAGAGAGGCATTAGAGAATGAATGGAAGGTCAGAGTCTGAAGTAGCTCCATACTGGGTTACCCTGGCACTGTCCAGGGGAAGTTAATGATCACCAGCAAGCTCTAATCACTTTATGACTTTAATTGGACACCTAAGCCATCACTGTTACTGGCACAAGTTTGACCTAGTTAAAAATAAAACCCCAGACAATCTATATGTCATCATCTACTATTTTAAGCAAGAATCCTGCTTTGGTCTTTGCCCAATGACATGAGTTCAGCTCTTGTACTGCCAGAAGGGAATCCTGAGGCTGGAGAATGTTTGGGGGTCGGCACTTTGGCTGGTGAGTTCATCAGAGGCAGCATGGATGTCCGGATGGCTTCTAGTGCTGCTGATAGAGCAGTTAAGATAGGAAGTTTGAAAACTATAAGCAATATTAAATAATAAATAAATAAAAGTAGAAAGAGCTCTTTAGGAGCACAGAAAAGGGTTGCTGCAAAATAAACAACTAGTAGCAAAGAATATGATTATTATACAGCTACACAATTCTGTGAAAATTCAGTTGTTTTTTTGTTTTTCAGTTCTCTCCAGAATTTAAACTGGAGGAATCCTATTCTTCTTCAGTATCTTTCTGCAGGAATATTTTGAAAGGTTACTTTAATTTTGAATCCCTAAAAAAAACATTCAAACTTTCAAACAGGGGCTAGATCTGTAGTGCCACAAGATACAAATTAGCTTTTGATGTTGCAAAAGTTAGGTTCTTGTCTTGCAGGTACAGTTATCAGTTAGGCTTGTTACTTGCTTTATGTCTAGAGACTCTATTCTTTTTCTACATGTGCACATGCATGTATGTGTATGAACTGTGTATACTCAAATTCACAGCCTTGTTTTCTTGGATCATACATGCACCCATGTAATGATAATCATTTGATTGGAAAGATTTCTATTCTAGGCAGGAACTTTAACTCAGAGAGAGAAGCAGATTTTTATTTTCCTATTGTTATTTTACTAAATTATGTGAATGTAGCACTCAGAAATAGCCAGACACTGTCTTGTTAGATGTTAGAGAGTGTTAGAAAGTGTTAGAATGAAAGAAAGATAGAAAAAAAAAGGTTCTGACATTAAAAACCTCTTAATTGGACAACTTATAAAACATGTTTTTGGGAGAAAGATGACCTGAGGATAAAAGAAAGGAAAGAGGAAGGAAATTAAATGCCACTGCTCCTTTCATTTTCAGATCATGTTAAAACAACTCTTTTACCTTAGGCAGCAGAAGCAGCTGGACACTGGTCAGAGGATGCAATAACTGATCTGTTATTCTTTTGTTGTTCTTTCTCCGTGTTGACAAGTGACAAGCAGGGATCTCTGGAGAAGAAAAAATATTTTATGCACTGTCTTTTCAAGGAAGGTTTGTGTTTGACTTCATGTTTATAATTTTCCTTCATTATTTGACTGATAGTGTTCTCGGGACCAGCCTGAAGAAGAAATACAAATAAATGATTCAAAAGATTTCATTTTTATCAGGAATTTTAGCTGTACATAGATTCAAGAAGTTATCTTTAAGTATAGGAAAATGTTTGCTTCCTGCTTGCTTTAGAGTGTATGGAAGCTCCCTTGTGATCTTGTTTTGCAGTATCTTAAGCAATATATGGAGATGGATATGTGATTGGAGCAAATAAATAAGGAGATGCCTTAGCTGCTCTACCTACATGTCTTAAGAATAGCTTTGCAACTTACATATACATAAGAGATGTAATGTTTAAGTTTCCTCTCAAATACCTTCATTCATCAGTCTTGTATCCACTATAAGCGCCTCAAAAGTCAGTGGAGGGAAACAGGAGATGCTAGAAAATGACTCATCACACTGGTTTTAGAAACCTCTCTCAGGAGGACTGAATCAGCATCTGGAAGGATCTACTTCTCCCCTTTGTTCATAGAGAGCATAGAGGAAAAAAAAATTTATTCATTAATATATATCCAATTGATGATTTCTTGCCAAAACTGAGTTATTTGCACTATTTGCTTCGTTTTTCTGACTTTCCTTTTCATTAATTTGATATCAACTCCTCCTTCCTTGTATTGGCCAAGATAATTCACAGGCACACAAGACACTAACTGTTGCAGTTGGCTTCTTGTGTGTTGTTTTGGAAGGTGCAACAATTATATTCTGAAAATAAAGAAGACAGGCTTTATAAACCAGAACACACAAGGAAAAACCACTTTTCTTGAAAGGCTTGGCCACTGTCTATGTTGCCTCTTGACATAGTTACATAAAAGACATACTTTATTTTTCCACTTTCCGAGTCAGAAGAGCTTTGGAGAAATTCTGCAGTGGGCCTACTAAATGTATGGAGCTGGATTTCCAGTGAGACTTGAAATGTACCCAGAAATTTAAATTCTAACCTAAGATTTGTTTTGCAGAAAAGAAGTGGCTAAGATGGTAGCCAAGGAATCAGAAGACCTGGGTTCATTTCTTTGCTCTGTCACAGACTTCTATATGATTTTGCAAAAATTATTTGATCTCTGCATATCAGTTTCCTGTAGTAAAACCTTCTGGTTGCTTGTGAAGATAATCAGATCAAGAGGGATGCTCTGAAGCCAGAGCCCCTATGTCTGCTCAAGAAAAGTAGTTAGTTTTTAATCAAATGCTCTTTACATACACTGAAATTTGATCTTTGACAGCTTGGCTTGAAAGGATATCTCTCCTAAACTGCCAATGCCATTGTAAAGATTGAAATCTCAGTTGAGATTTCTTCTTGCACACTGACAGTTCCAGCTGCCACAGATCACTAGAACCATTTAGTAAACCTTCACTCTTTCTCACCTTCTCCCCAACTGAGAAAACCTAATTATCTCACTTGTATCCTGTGACCAATATCCTGTCACCCTGAAAATCTTTCTTAAAGGATGGTCATTGCAATAAGTCCAGTAGGCAGACATACAAATTGCTATGATACTTTCACAGTTTTTGTTAGATGAAGTTTCAATCAAACTTGAAGGTTGAGCTGCCTCTGTGTCTCTCCTCCTATCATGAGACTGTTTTTTCTTTCCTCAGTAAAAGGCAGAGGTGGGAGATTATAAAGGGAAAACCCAGAACAATCCGGACCCTGATGGAAAAGCTATTCTGTGACAAATTTTGAATATATGAAGAAGATCAACACTAAAGAAGAGAATCTTCTCTCAAGAAAATGTATAGAATTGAAGGGTGCAATATCAAGGGAAAATCAACAGGTTAGAGTATGGCAGGAGTGAGAGAAGTTTGATTAAAAATCAGGGGCTGTGTATCTATACACAGAAGGGTCAGGGAGAGGGGAACTGACTGCTTCACTTCCAACAGAGCATGGATAAATTTGGAGTTAAAAAAAAACTGTCCAAAAACTGGGTCTGTTATATGCTTTGGCTCAGACTCTGTGTATAGTTTATAGAATGTCATATTTTCATTTTATGCTATTTTTGTAAATGGGGGTTAGTTATGTTTTGCTACTTTAGAGAGATGGAATAGGCTATATCCACTGAAGATCGGAAGGGGTTCAGAGGAGTAACTAGATTAAACAATAATCAGACTTACATGAAGGGGGTGAAATGAACTAATATTGCTATATACCAGGAAAAAAAAATCAAGGCAATATGAACTATTAGTTATGGCAAGGTTCCCAAGAGAAGCAATTAGGATTCTATTAACTGGTAAATTAACTTTTTGTTCCACCTGGTTTGGAGGCTACAGAATGTGAGAAAAGCACTTAACTGGCAAATAGAAAAGCCTGAGATATTTTAGTGTCTCTTTAGATGTCTAACTTTGTTGACTAATCCTGTAATTTATGGTGCATGGAAGAATGGATCTGGATACAATAAGGACTGACCTTCCCATAACTTCTGGTGAATCCAAACCCTTTTCACAGAATTTTGGTTAACTGTTTCTACTCTTATTTTAATTTCCCACGCCTCTTGACTTCCAGGCTATGCTTGTGACCGGAAGCCAAAATGCCATGAGAAAAAGCTCTTCCTGTGGTAATTTTAACACTGCCAAGCATAAGGCCTACAAACCACACAGGAAAGCTTTTTCACATTACGATTCACTGCCCAAAAATATCCAAAAAGTTTGGGATAAGAATCCAACCTTTAAACATTAATACAAACCAAACTTCTCAAATATTTCAGAGTCAGCCCTTTTAGTAGTTTTTATCCAGAAGTAAAAAGCACTTCCATTAACCATTTTAAATGTTTACTGGGGATGCCAAAGCCATGATTCAAATAATCTATTAAATATATTCATCTGCTTAGTGTAGTTCAGAACATTAAGTGTTTTAAGCAGTATATTTTTACCTATTTTACACAAGACTGTGGTAAACTACTGAAGCTCCTTCATGTCATTGAGATCCTGAAGATTTACACCTGGTGAGGATTGTTTCTGCATGAACTACACTCAGTCTCAAGTCAAACCCTGCTTCCCTAAGCACTGTCTGTACAGTAATCTTTTTTTTTTTTCTTTTTTTCCCCCAGATAATTCAAGTTGCTTTTCAAGTTTGTCTAACAACGTCAGAACGTCATCTGAGACAGTCTAACAAAGACCCAGTCTCCAGTATGGCCATAAGCAGAAACCAAACTGTAGCCAAGCCAAGACTGAATTGTGCTATACTTTCTCCAAATCCTCTCCCAGTTTCTGACTATTTTCAGCTTAAGATAGATCCTGACCCTTATGTGTTTTTTCCATTTAGTAAAGGAGTTCTCCTCTGTACACTTTATCAGGTTTCCTTTGAACCCCTGAACTTTGAGTTCATTTGAACTCTGCATGAGCAACCCTGTCTGACAAGGATTTCTACATATCTGCTATACACTGTAAGGACTAGCAGAGAGAAAGATGCTGAGTCTTCACAGGAACTGGCTACACTGAGTTCCTCCAAACTGTTGCCTGCTCTTTATTCTTCCTGTGCATTTCTAGCCATTTTCAAAGTCTTGAGCATCTGAGGGAAGAGCTAAACAACGTTCACTTCAAATAATGTACTTACTGTAGGTGTACTTTAATTACATTAAAGTCAGCATGTATGCTGTTACCAGGGCATGAGCAAGAGCAAGGATTTTAGCAAAGGCTGGGAAAAATAACAAACAAACAAACCCCAACGTGTTTAAGCAACCTGCTGATAATTTATCTGGAGATCTGGGGTGCCAAACCTGTATGAATAGCTCTTCTCAAGCAAACTAGTTAAAGCTAGGTTGCATGTATATCAGAAACCATTCTGCTCTGAAACAGCAGAACTAGCTTGGTTTAAGCAAGACATAGAGCTTTCTTGGAACCTACCCCAAGACAGTGAGTTAAACATCAGATGGACTGAAGAACATCAACTTATCATCAACATAATTATATTCTGCTTCAAGTGCAAAGTCCATTGCTTTCACCTTCCTTCTCTAACAACATCTCTGTATTGAAAACAAAGGCATAGAAAGTCCATGAATTACTTCAGCATTGCTCCTTGCTGGAGGAGCACTGAGTAATGCTCTTCAAGGGATTCAGTAGAACTTCCCCATTACTTTGCATAGGAAGATGTTAGACCCTATCAGATCTTTTTTAGAATCCTATGAAATCAGTCTCAGGTATCTTTATTCCCTAACTTGGTTAGGAAATCCCCGTGTACCTAACTAGGTTGCATAAACAGAAGTTTCTCTTTCACACACATTTACTTGGATTTCTGTGAAGGTGATGTGCTTTGACTTCTGTTTGCATTGGTTCACTGTTCTAAGCAGTGTGTTGCTATTCCAACGTGATGACTAGTTTGGGAAAGCTACTAATGGCATTGCTGAGATACTCCCCTTCTTCTGCTGTGGATTTCCTTCCTTTTTTTCTCTTCCCACTCCGTCACTTCCCTATTTCCTCCACATTCTTTTACCAAAGTGATTCCACCTTTAGTATCATGGAGAATTTATACCAATTGTGACTGTGTGGATTTAGCTTTTTATTTCCTAGTTCTCTGTAAACATGGTTTTCATTCTTCCCCAAAGCCACTTCCTGGGAATGTCCAGAATGTTAACTCCCACTCCATTCCTTAATCAATATATTTTTTCTGGTTCAACCTCTTCCAGTTTTTACCATACTTTAAAAGGCATTTAACATTTTCATTATTCATATTGTTGTACTCTTAATTTTCAGCCTTTCACAGGAAGCCTTCTGCAGGGAAAACAAATAACTTATTTGGTATCTACAGTACTTCTAAATACTTTCACCCTTCTCGTTCCCTTCTCTCCACTACCACCTTGTGTCAGGTTTTGGTGAGTATGTGTGTGGCAGTCATGAGGGATGGCGACTATAGGAAGAACAAGAAAGTACATTTTTTAAAAAAAACTGATTCACTTTGTTACTGAAATCAGTGGATTTTGAAGAAGAGTCTATTGAACTGCAGTGATCATGAATGCAACATCTGGAAGCATACAGCAAAGAACAGCTTATACAGTTAACAGCATGCTATGACACAACCAAGAAGTCAGGGCAAATAAACCTACCTGTGACCTTTAACAATTAGGAGCCACAAACTAGGACATGTGTCTGTAGAGAGAGTAATCTACCTTTTGCCAAAGACAACAACAATAACAAATTTGCTTTTCCAAATAGTGAGGTCTCTAGGTTTCATATTCACAGTTTACAAAGGAAAGAAACAACATCAACAATAAAAATGACATAAAGGAAAAAGTAAAGTCTGGATTGGCTTTTATCATGCCAACTGTTAATGGGAAAGGAAGACGTTCCTGGGAGACAGTGACCATGAAGAAGCCTGTTTAGTCAAGCTTTCAGTGTTCTTTAATGATAGGAGTTACCTAATCACTTATTATGACTTTATCAGCAAGTAAGATTAGAAAGGGAAGCAGATCCCGACATCATTATTCATGATCTCTGTGTGCTTTTAAAACATCTAACACCATGTCTTGTAGACTGACAACACCACACCTACAAGGCTGTTGAGGACCAAAAAAAAGAGGGAAAGGGTGCCACCTGCTGAATGGTTAACCTTATTCCTTTCCTCATCTTACCACATCTGTTTTATGAAGGTCAAGTATCAACCAAATGGAACTATGTTGTACATCTCTGAAAAAGATCCCTGAAGCTGAATGTGTGAAACAAGAGAAATCCTGTAATTTCTAACAGCTTCATTTCATAGAGAGCAGGGAAGGGAGACAGGTCAATAGCAGATCCCAGACACATCTGTTCCAATGGAGCATTTGAAGATTCTTATTTGTCTCTGGTCTTTCTGTAGGTGCGGTTTGTATAGTCTGGGAGTTCTGGACAATCTGTGATGCATTTCTGGTTGTATCAACCTTTGTAGTAAAGGATAGTTGTGTTTTTGTTTGAGAAATGGAATATGAGGCTCTCAAGACCTGGACTGAAGGGCAAGCTACTGCCTTGGTCTTCTAACACCTCCATGACAACTGTCTTCAGGGAAGAGTCCTGCTCAGTAAGCAACGACTATGCCAAAAATTAAACCTAAGCCTGCCTGATCCTGCTCCACATTACTATTTTTTTATTATTTATTTTTAAATTCTTGGACTCATAGTAAATGTGGACTTAGGACTGAGGGATAAGGGTTAATTGCTACAGCAATGACAGGTCCTTCCTGCCTTTTTTTTTTTTTTTTTTTTTTTGGACACTGCTCGGGACTTTCTTTTTTACTCTACTTTCTAGAATGTCTAGTGCTGAGAGATGTATTTATCCATAATGACGAACACATGGTGTATGCTGCCTAGGTATTATATATCTGTACATTTCACAGGGACATATTGTTTTAAGTAAGTAAGTGATGCAGCTTTTTTAAAAACTTTGAGGGAGTTTCCTGAATCAAAAACCCATATCCCCAAGGGTTTCTGCTCATAGCTACATGCATTAAATGAAGGCCACATATCTGAAAGGATTCCTGGCTATATGCCCTCTAACTGTATCTTTGTAAGAGCTCCATTTGGAGTTACAATTTTTTTTAATTTTTAATCGTAGTGTGCCACCCTTTGTGACTCAACCTTCATTTTAAACATGTTCCAGGTTTTTCCTGTTCTGCCCTTGGACCACTTCTCAGCCTTGCAAAAAGAGTCAACCAGCATCACACCTAAATTTTCTGGTAGAATATTCTGGATTGGTGCAAGAAAAAATATTCTCAAAATGATCTGTAACCTGGAAAGACGGGTGATTCAAACTATTTGGGTGATTTCATATTGTCATTATTTGATGTACTGCAAACATAAGAATGGTACAAGGAAGCCCTTGAAAGCAAGAATTTTGGTTGATCAATTCAGTAACTTGTATATTTTTTGCAGAACCTATTAAGTATTTTCATAGGCCACTATCTGAATGTAATTGTATCTTTCAAAACACTCCACATTCTGTTAAAGTCTCATCAGCAAAAGTGTGGATTTGGTGGTGACAAGTGAAGGAAAACTAGCAATTTGTAAATGGCAAAATGAGCATTCCAACTCAGAGTACCATGAAGTCCCTTCATCCAACTAAGAGGAAAAAAGCCCATGCTTCAATGAAATAAATATCCTTGGTAAATTCAGCAAGCACAGAATAATTATAAGTGAGGGAAAGCTTTACTCTTCTGGGTTGTCAGGTCTGTTTTGAGAAGGTGTTAAGAAGGTATCGGTCTAAATTACTTGGCAGCTGTCAAAAGTATTCTTGAATAATTTGGACTGGCATTTAAAAGGGAGTGTTTCATTCTGTGTAGGTAAGCGTGGAAAAATAAATGAAAAGCTTAACAGTGATACCGCAGAGTATATCTCCAAGCCCACATCAGAGGAGAGAAAGAACTGCTAAGGTGGGAAAAAATCCACTATGGATATTGCTGACTGTGATTTTTGTCATGTATTTGAATGGCTTAGAGCTGTAGAACAAGGCTGCAGTTGTCAGGGTATGAGGTCCTGCTGCTTCAGAGGTGTCAAAATTATTACTCCTCAGCTGGAAGAAACAGAGCCGCAGTGCCAGAAGCCTGTAGACTTTGGCTGGTGTCTTATCCACTGCTGGCATGTGTTCTTTGTTGTTCTAAAAAATATATTAATAATAAAGGTTTTAATTCTGCTTTAAGGAGGGGAATACGTTGTTGATGTTGCTAATATCAAAGGGGCAAAAAACAAAAGTCATCAGAGGAGCCATGAAGTAAGGAACTTTTTACTGCCTGGTTTAAATGTGGTTCAGGAGAGAGCAACTGAAAGGTGCTTCCATCTGATGGATGGGGTTGGCCTACCATCTTTGAAACTTCACCATTCAGGTCATCAGTAAAAAAAAAAACAAAAAAAACTAGAGATGATTTGCACAAGTGTTGTCCCAGATTTGTCAGTTCTATAGGTAAGAAGAGGACATGGCTATCCTGTTCAGCAAGGTGTACATTCATGTTGAAAGACTCAGCTCAGTACTGGAATTGTCACTGTTTTAAACCTGTGATGAAAGGAAGATTTCTGCACTGAATGTTGTCATTCCTGAGCCAGCCCCAGAGGTCATCTAGCTGTCTAGCAATAGTAATAACAATGACATCTACTGAAATTATTCCTAATCATCCTTAAAATTGCACAGGCAAGTGAACCTCTGCTGAAATGAGTTCAGGTACTGTTAAAACACTACTCACCTTGTGATCTGTGCAATTTGGCTTACTGCCTAACCTAACCTTAAATCAATAAGAGGCCAGATAAACATTGTTTTGCACACCCAAATCATTTAGTACTGTTAAAAGAAGCTTTTATGAATTTTCAGCTTTGTGATGGGTTGACCCTGTCTGGCAGGTAAACACCCACCCAACTGCTCACTCACTTCCCCACAGTAGGATGAGGGAACTGCAAGGGAAAAAGCAAGAAAAAGAACCCACGTACTGAGATGAAGAGTTTAATAAGTGAAGGGGAAAAAATGGAAGAAGAAACAAGTAGTGCAAAAGCAATCACACACCAGCAACAGCCTATTGCCCAGTCAATCTCCAAGCAACAGCTACTTTGGAGAAACTGCCGCCCCCCACGTTCTATTGTTCATGACATAATACCCCTGTTGGTTTTGCACCCTTACGGGGCTTGCCTGCAACCAGGCTACTCACTAGGGGACAAAGAGAGAACCAGAAGGCCTTGATGTTGGGCAAGTGCTGTTCAGGAACAGCTAAAACACCAGTATTATCAACATTGTTTTGGTCATCAAGCTAAAACAGAGCACTATATGAACTGTTATGAAAAAAATTAACTCCATCCCAACCAGACCCAGTACACATTTCTAAAAACAGAGATCACCTGAGAGCACCCTAATTGTCTGGCAAATTTACATTGGCTGTCCTGGTTCCTGCTGGGATAGAGTTAATTTTCTTCCTAGTAGCTGGAATGTTGCTGTGTTTTGCTGCTCTTTTGGATTTAGGATGAAAATAATCTTGATAACACACTGGTGTTCTAGTTGTTGTTGAGCAGTGCTTACACCAAGTCAAGGATTTTTCAGCTTCTCATGCTGCCCTGCTAGCAAGGAAGCTGGGGGTGCACAAGAAGCTGGAAGGGGACGGAACCAGGACAGCTGACCCAAACCAACCAAAAGGATATTCCATACCATATGACATCATGCTGAACAACACAGCTCTGGGGAACAGTTTGGGCCTGCCATTGCTTGGGGACTGGCTGGTCATCGGTCAGCTGGTAGTGAGCAATTACATTGTGCATCACTTGTTTTGTTTATTGTGTTGTGTTTTGTTTTTTTTCTGTATCTTTTTTTTTTTTTTTTTTTTTTCCCCCTTATTAAGTTGTCCTTTTCTCAGCCTGTGAGTTCTTGCATTTTTCTTTTTTGATTGTATCCCCCACCCCACTGAGTGGAAGTGGGGAGTAGGTAAATGGTTGTGTGTTGTTTAGCTGCCTGCTGGGTTATACCACAACAATGGTTTACTCTCACTGAGCTTTCAACATAAAGAGCTTTCCAAAGAAGGGATTTGTCTGAGAGGTTTTCACTTTAGCTTCTTACTTCAGCCAGGAAGTTCAGAGATACCACAGTAATATGGATTCTGATTTTTAAGCTGAGATTCAGGCCTATACTTTTCTTAATCAGACTACCTTACTCACTCCCAGCTACCCTGAATAAAACAAGGCGGCTTTCTTTTATCCAAATGCAAGGGCCAAAAAGCAGCACTCTCTCTCTGAAATCTTTGCCATTTAGGCCTTTATGGCACATACCCCCTCTTAAAAAGTTGCTTTGTCACAGCAGCTGCAGAAAAGGCAGGGAATTCTCCACTTGAAAGCATTGATTTTACTGAAAGGAATACAAATTAAATTAAGCTTCCTTTGAGGTAAGTCTGCTAGAGTCATGAAGATAATATTCTTTTAATATAGTGCGTTTTTTGAGACTTTTGCCTAAATTTAACTCAGCATGCCCTGTTCCAGTTCTTACTGCTCTAAACTTGTCCAAGAGGACCTATATTCCAGGAGTGAAGGTAAGGAGAACTGCAGCATTTGATTTGACTTCATCTGAGCCGAAGTTTTACTTAGAGAGCTTTGCCTTCCTACGCTTGTCTTTGAAAGTGTTGCAATGAATAAGATTTTCTCTGATTCTTGCATCTCTTCCCCCTAGCTTCCATTCTTAATGAGATTTGGGCTTAAAAGCAGGTGTTTAGGTCATACTTCTATTTTCCAAAGTTAAGCTCCCTGTTTCTGACAGCTATGAATTCATTCCTCCTCACTCAGAAGATTCTTTGCTGCTTCCATTCATCCATTTCATTCTGGAAAACAGCCAGAGGGACCCTAATTGTTCTCATTGTTGGCATTCCACTGCTAGAAGACAGACAAGTACATTTGTAATGAAAAAGAGATTTTTCACATCTTGAACTTCACTTACAGGTTTCCTGTGCCAGCATTATTTTATGCTCAGAATAAGCCATATATCCAGAGGAAAGCCTTTTCCAGATGATAACCAACTGTGTTTTGCATTTACTTGGAAATATTTTACTATTTTGGAAATTGGAGTGTAAGAAATGCAGATAGTAGAGTCAGTGTTTCACTTGAAGTTACACAGAGCACAGCTTCTACAGCTCCAAGTGATAGACTTATAGCTACTGAAGTGACATTAATAAATAAAAAACACAGACAAGGTAAAGCTTATTAAAAATTACATCTTCCACTGTCTAAACATGAGTTTAATATGAATCAATGATGTTTTCACAGCTTGCTTCATAGCTTAACCATGGTGGTAGTACATTAAGGAAAGATATAAATAATTAACATGTCCCTCTAGGTTGCAAAAAGAAGGTCTGCTTTGTGTCATTCTATGGTTCTGTGGCCAAGGAAAGAGACCAACTGAGTGTGCTCTATAAGCAGGAATATCTAGCTATGCAGCCCTATATGTCTGCAGGCCCAACTCTTTTGTCTATAAGAAATCATTAGTTTAGGAAAACTTTAAAGAAATTCTTCATTAGGTTCACAGCCAAGATAGACAAGATTTTATCTATTTTTATATTTTTATTTTTAATATACACAACCAAAAAATGCAGCTCCGAAAGAAAATATTTCTGAATTCATTATTCACATTTGGACTACTCTTATATGAAGTATGTTTCTTGCTGCCAGACTGAATTGGATAGCAATTGAGCAAAGGATTGTGAGATTTTAAAAATTATTTTATTTCTTAAAGCAATTATACTGAAAGTGGGAGCAGGGGAGGTTGAGAAGGATTGTTTCAGGAATAATCCACATATCTCCAACTGTATAAGTAAAATTGTGAGTCTGCATGCTGATGGCTGTAGAATGAGAGTCGGTTTCCTAGGATACCGTGTTAGATATCCCTAACAGCTCACTTAAATGGTTGGCTTCAGCTCTCTAAGCATCCACTTCAAAATAAAAAGTTGCTTGGAAGAAATAGGTGCCAATCCCACCAGGGTTGTTTCAGCCTTTCATCTTTAACAGTGAGAGAGAATGTGAGAGAAAAAGAAGTAATCCATCCACTTGGCCACACAGTCTGAATTTATTTTTTAATGAAGTACAGAGAGCAATAGGAATCCAATAAGAATCTATACAAGGATTTAAAATCTTTGCATACCAACAGCTTCACTACGGTGTCTGTATCAAAAATCTTAACAACTAATACAGGTAATTCATCAACTTGTTGTTTTTTTCTTTGTTGCTTTCCCATCCCAGAAGCTGTTGCATTTCAACAGACAATATTATTGTATAAGTACTATCTGGAATAAGGAAACTTTTTTCCCTGGAGACCTTATAACCCCCGTGATAAGGACATCATTCCTACATACAAGTACCCAAGCAATCTCATGCAAATGTGACATGAGATACATAGTACTTGATGCCTGCTGGGAGTGAGGCAGAATGCTCTATATTGCCCCATAGCTATGTAAACTCAATGTACTCGACTACTTGAGGCATGGCACAGGTTGTCTGCGCAATACATATGTGTTGTAGCATTCTTTGGCTGAAAGAGTATTATTTTACATGAAGAAACATTGGTGGAGTACTAGCACAGAAATATGTAGGCTGATTTTGATAATGAACTATCCATAACTGACTATTTAATTATTACAGCTGATAACCTATACTTATGCCATTCTTATTATGGCCTATTTGGTAATAAGATACAATATAACTTGCCCCTAAACTATTGGGAGAAATGAGTGGTAGTTCTACATTAAATATATCACTCCTTTACAATAAATAGTGATTTTCTTCTTGGAGATGTGAAAAGTGATCATACTTGATCCAAGATAGCCCATCTTGTCTTTGGTGCACAAATAAGGTGCACGTCTACTTGGTGTCAGGCTAAGTAGAAAGATAATTCATTTAACATAGATCTGTGCAAATGCTCAGTGTTAATTTCATTTTTATTATAAAAATTGGGATTTAGACCTTGTTTATGATGTGAATGAGTGAGAAGTTATTATCAGTGTGAGTCAGAGGCATTGGTTTTATGTTGAACAGAACACAGATGAAACAGGATCCATGTGTGGCTGTGATTTGACCCATGCCTTCTTACATGTTCATAGCCGTACAGGAAAAAAAAAAAAAAAAAAGGCACAGATCTGTGTTTATCACTGCGAAGTCCTAGCCATGCTGCTGCTCACTCTTTTTTATTGTTTGTCTATTTATTTTTAAATATTTTTTCTTCCTTTTTATGTCTGCATAGATTTGAGTGAGAAAAAAATCAACCCAATTTGTAGTAGCTTGAGGCTATTTCACTTTGATTCCTCAGTGCTTCAAGTTCTGGATTTCAGATTTCAGGAGGCAATGCTTGGAGGCAATTTTTTTAATGATTATTGGAGTAAAATCAAAATCATGTAAATACTCCATTAGCTTGTGGGTAAAAAATCTTTACAAAAACTTAGACTTTTGTCATGTTTAAGGCCAACAGTCTCTAGTTCTGATTGTTCACTGTGCAGTCATATGTCAGTCCACAGTGAAACCTGAAGGAATTGACATTGAATTGTTTCAAATGAAACCGTCTGTTTACCAGCTGGATTGACAGTCCTTGATGTGTTATCACTTCCCTTCCCCAAAAAAGGCATTGAGGGATCTGAAATTGTAAATGTAACATTAATAATGTAAGACAAATCATATTATGATGAGGTAATAAATATTCCTTAATTAGACACATGAACACAGGAAATTCAAGCTGCACATTAACCTTGAAAGGTAGCCAAACAGATTATATTACAGAAATGCCAGGAATAGCCTCCAAACAGCTCTGTGCTGGGATTAGAGCACTCAATGATGATATTAGGATTATAACACTGGAATGATTGTTTTCAAGATTTATTTAAACTGGTACTCTCTCAGTATCTCAGACTCTCATTTTTGCTTTTCCTTGCCCCACTTCACTATGTCTATACAGAAAGCAGTTGAACTTTGAGTGTCCCAGTGCATTTCCATATTTTAATGCATTTCAATATCTAAGTCTGTACAGTACTTAAGAACTGGCCCTTAAATAATTAAGAAAGAAAAACTGAAGAAACGCAAACAATTTATTGGTGACTATGTAAACTATTCTCAGCAGATCTTTAAGGTTTGAATCCAAACCATTCTTTAATTCTATGATTCTATGTTTTTATCATTTTTTTTCTTAGACTTTTAGTATTGTTACCTTCAAATAATGGAGTAGGAGAGCAGGAGTGTGTGTAATGTTCACAAAAAATCTGTCATACCTCCAGGAGCTAAGGCACATCATAAAATCAGGTACCATTTTACGTTCCTCAGCTTCAGCCACAATTAAAAACAATAGGAACACTAAGCACCTATTTATCCATGCCTATATGATGACACTAATGCATTGTGTAAGACCTAGCAACACAATCATTTAATTTCTGTTTTTAAAATCTATTTTAGTGCTTTTCCAATATATTTTGATGAGAAAAGATGTAGAACATGGACTCCCGTCATTCCGTGGGCTCAGGATTATACTGCTCTGGAAATTCTTGTTTTAGTTTGAAGAACTGGCACAGATTATCAACCATATACAATCAGCAACACTTTTTTTCAGAAGAAAACAAGACACAAATATTTTTTCTTGAATAGTATAAGTAGAATATGCCGATATGTTACTGTTTACCTCCCTGTTTGTACAGCTCCTCACACAATGGCACTCCCATACCAATTAAATCCTTTTTATACTACATAATCCAAATCTGATCACTGCTCATTCAATTATTTCCACCAGTAATCAGAGAAGTATTATATTGTGGACTCTTATTATATTGTAAGCTCTTCAATTCCAACCATTTTAATATTAATATCTGGCTTATTTTAGATTGTAACTTTTTTTGTTGTTGTTTGTATAATGAAATTGAAATTTTGGCAAATAGTTTGTTGGACTCCAGTGTTAACCAGTAAATTTTCAGCTAATTTAGTCTTTCAATCCTTTCTGATTTATTTCTCTATCCTGTCAAATGGGGGCATTGGAGAAGAGAAGGAAACCACAAATTGGATCCATGAGCTTCCAAGTAAATAACAGCAGTGCTCCAACCTCTTAGGCCTCGTGCTCAGTGGCAGACCTCTTAGACACTTATCATATCTGCTGAACAGAGCTGTGAATTTTACAATGAAGTGTATGAAATGTGCTTTCTGTTTTGGAGTTTGCTTCTTCCTTTGCAAATCGCTCCTTTGTGAAAATCACTAAACACCAAAGCAAACAAACAGCTGTAGTGTTTGAATCCACCTTGTATCTATTGCTGCATTTACCACTAGCTCCTTCTTTTAAGAATAAGTCAGGTACTTCCTAACTTTTCTCATATTTTATTCCTTCTTTCCAAGATAGCTGAATAATGTGTAGTTACAAGATACAGGAAAAACAACAAAAAAAGAAGGGAATGACGGACGGACGGACGGACGGAAGGAAGGAAGGAAGGAAGGAAGGAAGGTGTGCAGCAAATCTCATAATGCTGTTGACAATCAGGAATTTTATGTATTTAAATCAGGACCATCACTAAAAAGTGGACTAACTTTGAAATGATTCTTAAATTATTTTAAATTCTTAAATTTTAAATTCTTAAATTATTTTAAAATATAAATATTATAAAGAAAACATCTCTGTTTCCCTGAGGTTTCTCAGTAGGTTAGACTTGCTATTAAGTTTAAATAACCAGCAAACATTTTAATGCATAGGACATATACTCAACCAACTGAATAGTGATTTATAACATCTGGTAAGAATATTAAGCAACTTTAAAAGCAATGGGTTTTAAACCATAAGAATCAAGAGACTAGGATAGAAAGAAGAATTATCCCTAAATATATTATTAGGTTTTATATTTTGGAAATGAGAGCAAAAGAGGATAAATTCATTGCATCATACTTCTTTACTGTACCTGTTATGTATATGAGACATAAATTTCAAATATAAGATTGAAATATTTGGGATCAAAAACCTGCAGTCAACTAAGAAAAAAAAAAAAAAAACAACAACATGTACCAATAAAATATGAACTAATATAGAAACTAAGAGTCGATTTGAGGCTTGTTTTTCTAATCCACATTCACAGTAAATTCATGTTTACCATCACTTTGTTAGGAAGACTCATCAAAGCTGTGTTGAGATCATGTATGTAGACTTTTTTGACATAGGAAATTAAACTGTAATGCAATTAAAATATTTCTTTGACCTTGCTAAGTTTTTACATTTAAAATCATATTATGGATGGTGTACAAGTTTCAGTGTACTATAGAATTCTAAATAAATTATCTACCTTTCTGAAAATTCCAAGCAAAATTAAGATGTTTTGAAAAGTGAGAGGACACTGTAAATATGCAGGGGAATTACCTGAACATTGAATAAGCTTATTGTACAGATCAGGGTATTATGTTTCTGTCTTGCTCACTGTTTCCAAAAGCATAATTTCTTTTTTCAGTATTCTGATATTTTTCACCATGTTTGATATAATATAGTCAAGAATAAAAAACCTTTAGCAAGCTCCTTCCCCCCAGAAGAAGTCTGAACTGAAAGGAAGCTTACCTATATAGTTTATACTCTGACATTTCTTGTTTATTTTTTAGCATATTCCATGTTCCAGTGAAATTAATATATCTCCACAAGGATCTTGTTTTTAAAGTGTAATAAATTACACATTAATGTGCCTGCCTCATTAACATGTAGTTAGACAAAGTGTAATCAATGATGCAGATAATACTTTCTTGTGAAGACGGATATTAAATACAGACCATTGACTTCTGGTCATTCAACACTGACTTCTCTGTAGCAATAATCTCTTTATTTATTTCATATGAATACTGGACCAGTTTGCATGGATGGTGGAAAGTATGTAAAGGACCTGGAATCCCTGAGTGCCTAGAAGTGAGGAAAATTCTTTACATGTTATGATATTTGAGATATCAGTCATTCTTCCAAAGAAGCAGGGCTAGAAATCCCATATAAATGGAGTCTAACAATATTTGCCAAAGCTGAGCAAAGTATTTTGGTTACAAACAGGCTGAATATTTCAAGATAGGAAAGTGTTAATGGGATTTAATAAATCTTAGAATTAACCAGTACACATATTTTTGTCTATTTTTATTCAGTTTTGTAAACATGAGCATACTCAGATTTAACTTAAAATCGTGTTAACTGAGTTTAAAACGGAGGTGAAAATATCTTTTCCTAATGCAATTGTATTACACCCACTGATATCATGGGCTCTCAACATATTTGTAAATAAATTAGCTTCTGTCTTTTCCACTTTTGACCAGAGCCCCTGTGTGAGACAATGCTCTCTTGGCACTGCAGTATTCCAGTTATTACTGTAAAATGACTGTAAAAGTTCATTTATGTGAAAAGAGAAAAAAGAGAGATAATTGGTTCAACTTTCTGCTGCAAATTGGTAAGGGCTTGGGGAGGGCAGCAGAGGTTTCTCTGTGAACTGGAAGAGACATCCTGAAAACCTGTCAAAATAAACTGAATAGTTTGCAGTTCATAGAGCACTATTAGCATTCCTCTGAAGGGAGGTGACCTGCATTCATTACAGTAGAGTTAACGAAAGCCTGGTTTACTTCACAAGAAACTGAATAAACTACAGTGAAACCTTTCTATTCCTAAACACAGAATATGGCTCCAAAGAGCAGTTCTAATGTGGATTTCTGATTATACTTACTTTTCTGACTGATAGGAGTACTTTTGCTGTTGTCCCATTACCTGCTCCAAAAAGCATCTCCCAATATATTCTGTGTTTGCCAATGACAGGGAGACAAAGCAATAGGTTGCAAAAAGCTAGCGATTTGTTTTTCCTTAGCCCAGCAAACAGGGCTGCAGAAAAACAAAAGAGACCTTGCTTCCATCTGAGTTGAACTTTCCTCTTCCCTTGGGACTACCTGTCCTATGATACATAATCTTCAGTATCTTCATGTAAAGCTTTTGCTCCATTTCCAACCAGGTATTCTTAATTTTTGTGTAAATACGATACAGCCCAGTTCCAGTATCACTGTGCTCTTTAAAAGTAAATATGAGCACAAATTTAAAGCTTAAATAAATACAATTTTTCATGAAGGACAAGAGTCCCATTGTCTGGGTTGGCAAATTTACATGAAGCTGGTTTTTTTTTGTTTGTTTGTTTTGTTTTTTTTTTTGTTGTTGTTTGTTTGTTTTTTGTTTTTTTTGATCCTTAATTGAAAAACTGAGCCTCTAGTGGCCAAAACATACACTGAAATGCTAAAGACATTGAGGCATTGGCATCTTCAGGAACCTGGCAAATGTTACTCCAGCCATGACTTTCTTTGCTGAAAGTCTGCTTTTGATTTATTTCCATAATAAAGAGCAAAGAGCTGTAGCATCATAATGATTTGAGATATGTTTCTAGCTAACAGGCCTCTGGTGGCCTTATAAATGTTATGGAAGCACATATTAAAGAAAATGGAACCTGACATTGGAAAAGACAGGATACCCCAGCATGACTCTGGTAGGTGTTATAAAGCATACTTCTAACCACCTTCAAGAGCAAAACTGCTCTACCATACCTCTCCCGCTCCTGAGACATCATGCCTGCTCTTCTCTATGTTTTTACATAAAAATATGTGAATTCCATGACTTTTCCTCTGGTAACACCCAAGCAGAGCATCCTGGCTGGCTGGAGACAGCTCTACAGGAGGCTAAGAGGAAGAGAGGGAACATGGAAGTGAGGGAGGGATTAACTGTCCTCCCAAGAAGTAACAAACCTAATGAATAACTATGAAAGACTCTGCTGCCTGGAGCATAAATGCTTAGAAATACCTAACAGAAAATCAACAGTGTCTCACTCCCAAGTAGTAATATCTCATTCCCAGACTTGTGGTCATACCAGCTCAGAGTTCAGATCCATAAATTTACCTAAAGTACATGTTTGTTTGTTTGTTTTTAGATGTATTTTATTGTTATTGTTGTTTTTTACACCTTAGTTCATCTCCTTCTTATTCCTTTAGAATGAATTGTACTTCTCAAAAAGTATGGAAGGTTCATGTATTACTGTGTGTCAGCACAAATAAGATCTGTGTCAAGCAAATGCAAGGCATCTGAAGTCTGCCTTGACCCGAGGTATCCCTGGGAGGGATATCACTTAAACCAGGTCTCTCCTATGCTTTGCGCTATTCATTGGTGCACTGGAGTCCAGCTTCAAAAGTATAGATTTGTTTACCCCCGTTACATTCCCAGTGCTCTTTTAATTTAGTTAAGAAGTCTTCTTACGAAGTCAGAGCAGACACAGACTAGCAGTAGATGCATTGTGAGCTCCTCCCTTTTCAAACACCAAGGAATTCAACCATGAGACACAAGGCTGCAGGAAACTGGGCTTTCCTTGTTTCTCTCCACACAAATCTACATTTTTCTCAACCTCCAATTCTATTTATCTGAAACAACATCTTGCTGTAAACTGGTTTATTATTCTTATGTAAAAAATCTCTAATGGACTAATTTTGTCTCTCTTAATGTTTATGGCTCATCCATGGGAAACTTTGAATGTTCTTCATTTAATTTGATGTTTAGTAAATTTATAAAGCTACATCTATAAATGGATCTTGTTAAAACTAGAAATTTGATCTGTGTTGTTCAGTTTTATCTGGGTGCATGAGTCACATGGCATTATATGGCCTGGAGTAGATCTGTACTGAGTGAGAATCCTGAATTCATTCTAAATTCATTCAGCAGTTTGCTTCTTACAAATACGGTCTTAGAGTTCCCTAAAATTTATTGAGAACATTCCTGGCAGAAAATTATGTTCATATGGACATTCATGTGAAAGAAAAAAATGAGCAGCACCACACCCAACACAAATAATTTTATATGCATAAATATTACTTATTTCAGATTTTGATTACCACTCTTTTATTCTGATCCAAATGCCTGTATTCCCCACTACTATATGATGTTAAACAATGAAAAGATTATTGCTGCCAAGATGTTTCACTGCAGAGATATTCATCAATCTGTTTTATTTATTTTAAACCATTGAGTCTCTACAGCTACACTGTTATAGCAGAACCAGGAATCAGGCCAAGAAAGTCTGAGATAAAGATCTTTGATAGTATATTGCATACTACAGACATTATTCTTATTTATGGAAGTGCTTATCTTCACAGGACATTGGCTGAAATAACAAAAACAGAAAAACTGTTTCTTCAATGACCATTTCTAAACCATTCTGGCTAAGAGGTCTTTCTTTCAAATAATTATTCTATTTTAGAAGCACATCAATTCTTAAGGGATATAGTGTCTTTTGTTTCAGAATGACATCTACTTTAAAATATTATGGTATCACAGAGTAATTTATGTCAAAGTAACTGCTAATTTTCCTCTGTAAACATGACTGCTTTGTTTGTGTCAAAAATCATGCACAAGACTTTAAACTATATAATTTTTCCTCTTCCTGTAAATAAAGAGCTGTGTTGTGGATTAAAGAATTGAGAATATGGGGAATAAGTTGGTAGAAGACCCAAATAAGGGTTAGATTCTGCAGCCAGTTATTCGTACTCTAACCCTGGTTGTTTCTGAGGAAGAAGTATTAGAGTAATGGATTAAGACTGGGTTCTAATGACCTTGTGACCTTTCCTCATATAAAATATTTGATGTGACCACAGAAGTGATAGACTACAATACTGTGTGATTTTTTTTCCCCAAGAAAGTAGCAAAGATCAAAATCAAAATGTCATGAGTACAGCTTTACCGTTAGATTCTTGAATGGATTTCAGGGTCTTTCATCATTATTTACTATCTTTCTCAATTTTGTCTGTCTTTGGCAAGTTACATCAAAACCAATGCTGAAGATAATTTCACTGCAAGCATAGACAAAGGCAAGCCATATTCAATGTTTAACTCAGAGTACAATAATAAATATTCTTTATTCTCATCAACACTTTCACCTGGATAGCAACTAACCATCAGTTATGTTCATTTTGAAGTAAAAAAAAGAAAAAGAAAAGAAAAAAAAGAAAAGAAAAGAGATCTTCAGAGTTGATTTAGGAAAGCTGTTGGCCTTAGCTGGGAACTTGGTGGCCTTTGTGTTAGTTCTTGTTTTTCTTGTTTGTTTGTTTGTTTGTTTTTGTGTCACTGTCCTACTATTATTTAAATGTAAAATAGATTTTTTTATTATTTTTTTTTTCATATTAAAGAAATAAGGGTTTTGATTGTCAGGCTTTTCATGTTGGTGTTTGGAACATGAAACAATTATTTTTCTCCTCTTTCTGCCAGCCTAGTATAGAAAAAGAACTAGGCTATGAGTACAGTATAACTGTTGGCAAAATACGTCAATAATATTAAATTAAGCTATCATTTCTTTTCTTAGTATTTTGCCTCAGCCCATAGAGTTCTATTTGTCCAGATGCAGGATATTAGAGAGTGGACTGTTAGACCAAGCATGGCTGCTAAAATGCTATCATGCTACACAATAAAATTCTGTGTCAACTCTACCGGTGAAATGCATTTTGCTATCAAACCACACAGCCCAAATGAGCATAATTGTCAATCTTACACACTGAAAGCATCATAGGTAACCAAATATTTTCAGTAACAGCACATCAGGGTAATTAAGGTTAATTATCTGCGACTACAAAGATCTACTATTGGCACAACAATCTGCTTCCATGACAACCTGAAATTTGTTTGATCTTTCTATGTTTTGAAAGCATGAGTAATTTAGCTTTTCTCAAGCCCAGACCTAGTGAAGTAAAAGATTGCGTGGTTTTCAATTAAATAAAAATTGTGAATACCTGGTGGGTTTGCATCAGAAGTCTTGCATTTGGACTGCCATAGCTCAAAAAGCTTCCTCAGATGGTAAAATTATTATTATTTCTCATTGTAAGAATTTTTGTGTGTTTCCTATTGTTCTGCAGAATAGCAATTAGCTCTATTCCACTCAGGGGAGGGATAACAGGGGGTCTTTGGGCTCCAGGCCAGGCATTCAATAGAATTACAGTCTTCAGTGAGACACAGCAACTGGCAACAAAGGAGGCAAATCAGTCTTGGTCATCATATCTGGCAAGGTCATATCAATGTTTTAAGCAAAACATTCCAGGTTCAAATCAAGGTGGGGAAATAAAACTGAGAGGGGTAAATGTAGTACAGAATAGAAAGTGGTATTCCTGACCTGGAAATATGCTTGAGATTTCCACAGTATTCCTGAGAGGGACAAAATCTTTTTCTATTTTTTACTTTCTTTAGATGTGAGAGCACAAAATCATAGTAATCAAGGGGATAAAGGAATCAACCAGGAGGTAAATTTCAGATAAAATGTCAATTCCACTCTAAAAACTTCTGCATGATAGATGTCTTGATCATCATAGAGGATGAACAGTTATTTATTCACTGGAGCACAAGTCTGGAACCAGCCTGCCCATACAGAAACTGATTTAATGAAGAGGTACTGTGCTATTGGATACTTGTGCATTTGGTTAGTCCTATCCGGAAAATTTACCCTTAATCTGAGAAATCTCCTCTTCCTAAACTTTGCATGAAAACGTTTGTTTTTGACGAGTCAACATCTTACAGAACACTTCAAAATAAAATGCTTATTAATTGGGTTGTGTGTGGGTGGTGGTGAGAACTAAATCCATAATGAAAAATGTTTCTTTGATTTCAGAAAATAGTGTACTTAAACAACAGAAAAAAATGTAATTTCTTCATCCTAATCCTGAGTATTGTCTCTCCTCCCCTCCTCTCCTCACTCAGTTTAGAAAGACAGAGCAAGAAAATTACTTTAGCACACCTCTTTCACATCGTATTCTTATTGGGTTTGTCTATATGACAGGGTGGCTCTGGTAGACAAGAGACCTCAGCTAGGCTTCAGCTGAATTTGTAGGTTTTCTAGCGTGTCTTCAGACAATTAGATCCTGAAATGCCAATAAACTGCTGTACAGAGATGAATACAAAAGGCAAGCATCTGGCCCACATAAAAGAGGGCCAGACGAAGAGTCCTGATCCCAAGATATATCTCTTGGCTATAAGGAGAGCAAATACACTTTTTCGTTTTCTTTGTTTTATTGTTGTCTTGTTTAGTTTTGTTTTCTTTCTCTCCATATTCTACTTCCTTGATAAGTTCATTTTTAACTGGTATCTCCCACACCTTTTCTCCCTTCATCTCTTCTTTGTATTTCTCTTCCTTGGCCTACATTGTCCATGAATCACATTTTCCTTTGATTTTCTCTTTATAAACTCATTTAATCCCTCATCATTTCTCTCAAAATCTGGTTTATCTTTTTCTTCTCCCATTGCAACTTTACAATATTTGAAGCAATTGTGCTTTGATCATGTCACAGGGACGACTATGTCCATCTACAAGTACAAAGTTATATAAATGCCTGTTAGGTAAGATCACTTTGGAAATGGAAAAATCTATCAGCATTTTATCCATAGTCAGTTCCTTTTCATAAATTGGAAAAAATGTCTAAGCTGGAGCAGTAGCTAAAGCAGGGTTCAGGAACTGGAGTTTCAGCTTAAAACCATCTTAAAACCACAGGAAAGGGATCAGCTCTGCTCCCTGCCAGCAAGGTCATCTGGGACCTGCTCCCATGTGTCACCCAGAGAAGACATTTAGCTGCATTGCCACCAGGTTGACCCTGAGCCCAAACAGCCCACCTTCTGGCAGGGGAGATGCTTTCTGGACCTCTGTCTTTCTGGTTTGACCACAAGCAGGAGACTTTCTCTTTTAATAGGAGTGGTGGATAAACAACCACTAATTGGAAGATTAGTAGGCCTTTTAGCATTTATTTTAGATTAATGTCAGAAGAGATTGAGAATCTTTTATTATTTATTTCATTTCATTTCATTTCATTTCATTTCATTTCATTTCATTTCATTTCATTTCATTTCATTTCATTTCATTTCATTTCATTTCATTTCATTATTTATTTTGTTATTTATCATTTCATTCCATTTCTTTTTTTATTACTTACTGATACCTAAATAAATATATAAATTACAATATCTGAAAGGAAGAGGGTAGCCTGCTGAAGAGAATGATTTCATACCAGTAACAGGAAAGACCTTTAGATTCCCATTTCCCCTTTAATATGGGGAATCTTGTTTGACATTGGAAGGATGGCATTCTGACTTTGCCCGAAGATAAAACCGAAATTTGGACTTTTGTCTCTTAAGTACTGGCTACTATCATGAAATAGCATTCAAGTTTTATTTCATAATAAATTAATTTATCACACATTTAAAAATAGTGATAATTAATTTACAGACCAATATTCTCTCATCTGAAGATATTGCCTATTCTTAAAATACCTATTCATAACTATGAGAAAATCTTCATTTTAAGATCTAAAGAATAGAAGTGGATGTCAAATTTCAACAAATTACTATCTCATTAGACTCTACTTGATTTTAATTAGATAAAAGAAAAAAGTGTCAAATCCTGGAAGCTCAGTGTAAATGCATAGACTGTCTGCTGCTCCATGCCGTTTATGTGCTGATTGACTAAGGTATGTGTTTCATGGCCTAAAACTAACATGGTTTTAGCTGTGGCTAAAATTTGCAAATGAATTACATTTTGTGTAACGCATTTCTAAACTCTGAAACTTACTTCATATATAGGAGCAGAACAGAGGATCATAGAATCATAGAATGGTTTTGTGTTTTTATAACTTTAATGTTTTTTCCTTAAGGAAGGGACCTTAAAAATCATCTAATTCCAGCCTCCCTGACATGGGCAGGGACACCTTCCAGACCAGGTTGCTCAAAGCCCCATCCAACCTGGCCTTGAACACCTCAAGGGATGGGGCAGCCTCAACTTCTCTGGGCAACCTATGCAAGTGCCTCACCACCCTCTGAGTGAAGAATTTCTTCCTAATATCTAATCTAAATCTACCCTCTTTTAGTTTAAAACCATTTCTCCTTGTCATATCACTTCACTCAATGGTGAAGAGTCCCTTCCCAGCTTTCCTGTAGGCCCCCTTTAGGTACTGGAAGGCCACTATAAGGTCTCCTTGGAGCCTTCTCTTTTCCAGGCTGAACAACCCCAACTCCCTCAGCCTGTCTTCATAGCAAAGGGGCTCCAGCCCTCTGATCATCTTTGTGGCCCTGCTCTAAATGTGCTCCAGCAGCTCCGTGTCCTTCTTGTGCCCAGAGCTGAATGCGGTACTCCAGGTGGGGTACTCATAAGAGCAGAGTAGAAGGGGAGAACCACCTCCATCGACCTGCTGGCCACACTTCTTTTCATGCTGCCCAGGATATGGTTGTCTTTCTGGGCTGCAAGTTCACATTGCCAGCTCATGTTGAGCTTCTCACCAACCAACATCCCCAGGTCCTTCTCACCAGTGCTGCTCTCAAACCATTCTCTTCCCAGCCCATATTTGTGTTTGGGATTGTCCTGACGCAGGTGCAGGACCTTGCACTTGATGTTGTTAAACTTCATGAGGTTCACACAGGCACACCTCTCAAATCTGTCCAGGTGCCTAAAGATGCCACCCCTCCAGTGTGTTGACTGCACCGCACACTGTGGTATCGTTGGCAAACTTGCTGAGGGTACACTCAATCCCACTGTGCATGTCACTGACAAAGATATTAAACAGCGCCAGTCCCAGTACTGACCCCTGAGGAACACCACTCATCACTGATCTCCACCTGGACATTGAGCCATTGACTGCAACACTTTGAGTGTGACCATCCTGCCAATTCCTAACCCACTGGGTGGTCCATCTGTCAAATCCATGTCTCTCCAAGTTAGAGACAAGGATGTTGTGTGGGACAGTGCCAAAGCTTTGAACAAGTCCAGGTAGATGATGTCAGCTGCTCTTTCCCTATCCACCAGTGCTGCAATCCTGCCGTAGAAGACCACCAGACTTGCTGGGCACAATCTGCCCTTAGTGAAGCCATGTTGGCTGTCAGCAAGCACCTCATTATTTTCCATATGCATTAACATAGTTTCCAGAAGGGTCTGCTCCATGATCTTGCCAAGCACAGAGGTGAGACTGACTGTCTTGTAGTTCCCCAGGGCTTCCTTTCTTCCCTTTGTAGAAATGGGGGTTATGTTTCCGGAACCTCTTCCAAGCAGTGGGAACCTTACCAGACTGCCACGACTTCTCCAGTATGATCGACAGTAGCTTAAAACTTCATCTGCAAGTTCACTCAGGACCCACAGATGTATTTCATCAGGTCCCATGGACTTGTGCACCTTAAAATTCCTTAGAAGTTCCCAAGCCTTATCTTCTCCTACAGTGTGCAAAAGTTACACTTTAATCTTTCTGGAGAAAGACATTTTCAGAATCATATTTTTGCTGGCTTGCTTTATGTTTGTGTCGAGTTTCAAATGAAGATTTCTTTACTGTTGTAAACTCAGTGTCTGTGCCTTGAGGGAACAAGTACACCTTAACCACCACGAACCATCTCATCAGCCCCCCACCTCCCCCATTCCACCTTCCTGCTGCCCATTACCCCAGGAGGTCCATTTAAATTAATTGTCCTTTGTGTCCTGTCCTGTCTGTGCTTGTTTACTCATGGGACTTTCTTGAAGGACTCTAGATGAAAGTTGTAGGTAGCTTCATTTTCACTCCTGTCTCTGGCCCTGTCATGCTATTTTTGACTGGAGTTCCTAGGTGGAACCTCATCTCCTGACCTTGCCTCAGGATGTCAGTGGACCCTGCTATCAGCATCCTGCTCCGCCTACCCTGTTCAGACACTCTGGGACTGTGCCTTGGTAGTGAGGACACCATCACTGGAGTCTTCTATGACTCTGGTTTTGTCCTCTCCTGCAGAGCTGCCTCAATCTTGCTGGCCTCTGACACTAATGGTTCTGCCTCTGTTTGATGGTACAGGAAGAAGAGCATACAGATGGCCCGTGGAAGTCTGTCCATCTTATTTATATGTATTTGCTAGCTGTTCACTAAACAGAGAGTTCCATTATTCATTGTAATGTGGTGTAACATGTCAGCTTGACCTTCTAGATCTTTTACTTTCTGCAACTGTGCCAACATATGTTCTCATGTTGTTAGTGGGTGTTCTTTAATGTACTTCAAAACTTACTGGACTGCACACCTGGTGTAAATCGGGTAGCTCCATCTTAATTACTGGGGCTGTGCCAGTCTGTGCCACTTAAGTGTATGACCCAATGAAAGGACAAATTATTTTTTTTCTTGTTCTTGTTCTTGTTCTTGTTCTTGTTCTTGTTCTTGTTCTTGTTCTTGTTCTTGTTCTTGTTCTTGTTCTTGTTCTTGTTCTTGTTCTTGTTCTTGTTCTTGTTCTTGTTCTTGTTCCTTTTCTTGTTCTTGTTCTTGTTCTTGTTCTTGTTCTTGTTCTTGTTCTTGTTCTTTTCTTGTTCTTGTTCTTGTTCTTGTTCTTGTTCCTTTTCTTGTTCCTTTTCTTGTTCTTGTTCTTGTTCTTGTTCCTTTTCCTTTTCCTTTTCCTTTTCTTTTTCCTTTTCCTTTTTCTTTTTCTTTTCCTTTTCCTTTTCCTTTTCCTTTTCCTTTTCCTTTTCCTTTTCCTTTTCCTTTTCCTTTTCCTTTTCCTTTTCCGTTTCCGTTTCCGTTTTTTCCGTTTCCGTTTCCTTTTCCTTTTCCTTTTCCTTTTTTCTTTCTTTTTCTTTTCTTCTTTTTTTCCTTTTTTTTTTTCTTTTTTCTTCTTCTTCTTCTTCTTCTTCTTCTTCTTTTTCTTTTTCTTTTTCTTTTTCTTTTTCTTTTTCTTTTTCTTTTTCTTTTTCTTTTTCTTTTTCTTTTTCTTTTTCTTTTTCTTTTTCTTTTTCTTTTTCTTTTTCTTTTTCTTTTTCTTTTTCTTTTTCTTTTTCTTTTTCTTTTTCTTTTTCTTTTTCTTTTTCTTTTTCTTTTTCTTTTTCTTTTTCTTTTTCTTTTTCTTTTTCTTTTTCTTTTTCCTTTCTTTTCCTTTTCCTGTTCCTGTTCCTGTTCCTGTTCCTTGTTCTTGTTCTTGTTCTTGTTCTTTTCTTTTTCTTTTTCTTGTCCTTTTCCTTTTCCTTTTCCTTTTCCTTTTCCTTTCCCTTTCCCTTTCCCTTTCCCTTTCCCTTTCCCTTTCCCTTTCCTTTTCCCTTTCCCTTTCCCTTTCTTTTTCTTTTTCTTTTTCCTTTTCCCTTTCCTTTTCCTTTTCCTTTTCCTTTTTCTTTTTTTTTTTTTCATTTTTATTTTTATTTTTATTTTTATTTTTATTTTTATTTTTATTTTTATTTTTATTTTTATTTTTATTTTTATTTTTATTTTTATTTTTATTTTTATTTTTATTTTTATTTTTATTTTTATTCTTTTTAGGTTACTAGATTGTGAGTTGACACTTTTGGACTCTGAGTATCCCTGTCCTGTAGTTCTTGTAATCATTTATACTCTATGCAGGACATGTATAAAATGGTATAAAAAGGAGAATGTATGTGTTTGAAGTTCCCTTTCCAGAAATATAAAATATTGTCTAAGAAAAAGAGCAATCAGGCTAATAAAATCAATGCTGGCATGATGAAGAATGTTAGAGGAGACAACAAACAAGAAGACTCATCTTCTGTAAGTGACTCATCTATTTTTGTTAAACATGAGTGACACAGGTCAGGAAAGCACTTGTAAACAGCTAAAACTACCACCCTGCTCTGAGTACACTCAGTGTGTTGAAGGTTGAAACATACCTCCTCACTGCCTTCTGGCTTTTCAATAGCTGCATTGTGGAGAGAACCTAACTATTCTCAAGCTTAACTGTTCTTGGATCTTTCTCTGGGGGAATCCTCTGTTGCATCTGCAAGTTTCTTCTGCTCCAACAACACACTCCAAATCCTCTTATATCATGCTTGGAATCAATACGGCCTGTCTGCCAGCATGACTCAGCTGTAAACACTATCCCTGTGCAATTTTGTGAGCCTCTGAGGAGAGGGTGGCATTCCATAAACCCTCTCTATCTGTGGTAGGGTCCCAGAAACTTGGAGGTTCTTGGAGGTTCAGTTAATTCTCGACAATATCTGGAACTTGTTATTGCTGTTTTTCATTTGCTTTGTACTTCTGGGTTGAGAAACTGCCAAAATACCATGAGTGGCAATCCTTGTAGTTCTTTTCTCATGAGATTTCCTTTTTTTTCTTCCCTGATCTCATGTAATTCTCCACCTAGTTTTTCAATGCCCAAAGGATCCAGATAATTTGGACAAGAACTGACAGTTCTGAGTGCTTATCCAGAATCACAAGGCAGTAATTTTCTTATTCATCCATTATTATAATATATGTTTACAGACCTACGTGAATAAAGCAAACAATTATCTTCCATGTAGCTATTCATTTAACTTCAAAAGTGTGTTTCATTTCACTCATTTTAGACTTTTAATGAATTGAGTTGTCTGAGCTTCTTAGAAGAGTTCTTGTGGAAAATGCATTAATTTTGTTTTAGTTTGAATTTCGAACTACCTTCCCAAAGCTTCAGATGAATTGTCAAAAGCAATGTGACTTTTCAATTTTACATTCAAATGTGCAGTTTGTACTGTGCACTGATGCTAATTAGGTATGTAACTGTACATGAAGGTGATGTATATTGCATACAGTACTTCACTGCAGTAATAGTCTATCAAAGACATTCACAAATGTTTTGAATTAAAGCAGAGATGAAGATTTTGTAAACTGTCCTCAGGCATGTTGAAAAATGGCAATAGGTAAATTGATTGTTTAATGGGTTTATTGCAATTTGCATAGGAAGCTCAAATATATATCTTTACTTCGGGGGGAGAGGGGGGGTGGTAATACATTTCAGACCCTATTAAGAAAATGAGGATCCATAGCTTTCTGTTGTCAAAAACAGTGCCTGAATTTGCAAGGCATGAAGAAGTAAATGATGTTTAGGTTGTGTCACAATTCCACAGGCATTTTTCTTAGTGACAAAATCAATTTAAGATGTCCCTTGCCCTTCCTTACACCACCAGCTGCTAATTTCTACTCCCTGACTGCCCTTTCAACTGTTCTGACACAACTAGTGATGCAGTTTCTTGATTAATCCTTTTCAGTCAACTCTTTTTATCCTGATGGAATATTTTTGATCTGCATCTTTTTCCTGATTTGATTCCTCTCTGTCTTTATGACCCTCCAGCAGTGGGAATTCTGTAGAAGCAGAGCTGAACAGGATCCTGGCTCTGCTGCAGAGAAGTTTGATTTGAACATGCCTTAAGGCACTAGAACTAGGCTTTGGTCATCCCTAGACCCTAAATTGGCAAAGGGAAATAAGGAGGTGCAATTTTGATATTCTTCTCTTTAAAATCAGTGCTGAACTTGTATTTCAGATTTGGATACCATGGCTCATCATAAACAGGACAGTGAAAAACTATGCTACATTGAGTGGCCTTTTTGTAGAACATAATCTTAAATATGAGTGCTTTGGATCTAACTCAGACATGGTCTGCTTCTGACACATAGCAAGTCTAATTCATGCCTGCTGCAAATGGCTTGTGGTACTCAATCCTGCACCTAGTGTTAAGATGTTAGATGACTGCTCTGGAATACTGGCAAGAATGAATTAGGAATTGCTGACAAGAACATACTGCTACACTCAACAGTTCTTAGTCAAGTCTAGGGCAAAATTCCTTTGGGCTTTTATATTAATGGAATGAAATCAGTATTGTTTTCTGTTGGTGTGTTTTTTGTGGTTTTCTTAATAGATTTTATTTCCTTCACTGACCTTGAGTGACAGCTCTTCCAGTATTTCCTCATCTGACCCAGCTTTCAGAGTCTTAAATTTCCTGCCCAGCACAACAGAATCTCTTTCAGGAATCTGAAGGACAAGTGTAATATTTCATGTGTACCTTGTGGAGGAATGGGGCAGGTGGGAGTAATTCATTTGAGGTGAAGATCAGAAGAAATGGCAGTAGATAAAAACCTAATACATTTTTCTGGTAGATTGCCGGTATGTGTATGTTTACTACTGAAACTTCTGTAACATTCAATTATTAAAGGTCACAGAATCCCACACACTTTCATAGCAGTTTTTTATAACCATGGTGACCAAAGCACAAAATGATGCAAAGCTTTAGGGAGCAGCAAGAACAGCCTCCTCTGTGAAGGGAAGGGGAGCCAAGGTGAGCCAAGAGTCAAGAGTCAAAGCAAGGCAGACAGGAACACTGATCTCACTGACCAGCAAGCTGCCCCACTGTTCCCAAGCAAGCCCAGCATTGGTAACCACAGGCAGACAACAGTCCTGATCAACAAGTCCATAGTGATGAGGAAGGTCTGAGATCAAATCAGAAAGTCAAGTCAGTGGGTTGAGATCACGGCCAGAATCAGTGAGTGGTAGACTGGACACAGGTGTACCAAAAACATAGCTCAGGTGAGCAGCAAGGGAAATGGCCTGATCCTAGAAGCAGCCCCCAAGCAAAGGAGAGGCAAGCCCTAATAAGGCTCCACAAGGCTAGACAGCTCCTTCTCTAAAGCTGTTCTTTCACAAGCCTGAACAAGTGGATTACATGGTTCTAATATATATCATGCATATATCTGACCTGCCTGTCAACCCAAGCAGTGAAACTCTTTGGGATGGGGAGATGTACTCAGGGTCCTGACACAAGGCTTTTAAGGAGCCACAGCCTTCATTTATCAAATCAAATCACATGATGATACAAACAGAAAAAAATGTACAAGCTTTCAGGTTCATCAACATTTCTGTCCACACACTGCATCTCACCTCACCTTGTCTCACTTCTTCCTACTCCTGTGATTAAGAATGGCAAAGTGAAATGCTGCTTCCCACAGTCAAAGAAGTGAGGGCTAGCAGATGTTGAACTTAAAAAAAAATAGGATCGTTGTTATGTTGCTTGTTGAATTCACTGAAACATTTCAGTTCCTTGGTGGTACTGAGGTTAAGATTATTATGATATAAGATTATTATGAATAGTGAGTGAAAATAATATTAAGATATTATAAGGTTTCACAACATTTTGTTTTGGAGTCTGTGTTTAGATCAAGAACCAAGGGATTCCTAATTCTCTAGAGGCTTTTTCATCTGAAAAGAATAAAGAAAATCATTCATCTCTCTCTTTTTCAATAAAAGGATGTAATCAATGGAGAACCTGCCAGTTGCCTGGTTGAAAGATATAACATTCCTGTTTATGATGGCAGGAGAGACATAAAATCTTCACAGTCCTTGGCATACCTTCCTTGTGGGTCTTGGCACCTGTGGCGATGTCATTTCACCCAGAAAACTGCCGTCTGCTTCAGTGTGGCAACCATGCACACTAGCCAGGGATAATTTTGAATTTGAAAAGGGATAATCTTTACTTTTTTTCTCTTAGGGAAAAAAAAAAAAAAAGCCTTTAAAAAGAGAGATAGATTTTTGTTTTAGTAAAATTAAAAAATGAAGGAGATGTACATATAGTGTAAATTCTTTGAGAAGCACAGAGTTCTAATTGTTGGAATGGAAAAATCAACTATTTAAGAAATGTAAAAACCCACTTTTTTATTTCAAGTTTGAAACATAGCGGCTCTCTGAGCCAGGACACACAAATTTTAGCTTTACCTTCTAGGGTTTGGCATCTCATGTATCCTGGCAATTAGTTTGGTCTGAACAGTAAAATTGTGGGCCTGAGCTTGATTAAGAGAACATTTATGAATAACATCCTCAGAAAAATTAAGGCCGTGGCCAGGACCAGGCCACAGTCACAGTGAAGTAGGTATGTTCTATGGCTAAACTGTTCCATAAAACAGAAGAACCAGGCAGCTCATAACTCTTTACATCGATAGCAGTCATCACTCTTCTTTCACAACTTGCTAAGCCCAATTGGAAATTCCTGAAATTTTCATTTCACTTCGTTCTAAGCACATTTGCCAATTTCAGTGGAAAACACCAGGCATGGTGGTATATTTATGAATATGATGCTATTGACATGATGGATGAATCATGGTTTTGCATGGGGAGGAAAAGACCAAACTATTTAGTCCTCTTTTAAAAAATGGAAATTAAAAAGGCTGTTACCTATGTAAGGCCAGATCCTGCAGCCCCTAGTCCCCCTGATATAACTGAGGAAAAAAGAGACCACCCACCTTGTAAGTATTTGGATCTTTTCAAATTTTGACAGCCCTTTATTGTAGATGTTTTTTTCAGTTACCAGTGCTCTTAATCATTTCACAGGTATGTGCTGGGATCAGTCTGGCTACTGAGCTGATTCTTTGACAGCAAGCAGATTGAACTGGCCTTGAGGAGCTGGCTTACCAGAAAAGTCTTCAGGGTGAGGTCTTCCCAGTGGGGCACTCCTTGCACCTTGTACCAGTCTTTGAATAGATCCAACCATAGGGGGCATAGTAAGGGTGTTGATGCTCACCAAATGCACATGCTTACAAAGTCATGTCACCTTAAATTAGGGACACTGTCAAAAACCTTTCAGAGAGGCAGTACTAAGTTTGCTATTTCCATCCATTAGTTTCTTCCTCCCATTGGAAGGACCTTTGCTGAATGAGAGGTGAAGGAGTACTTCTCAGGCACTACAGAATAATTAATTTTGATGATTGTTCTTACTCTGGGCCCTGTATAGCTGGTCCTTCTACCCTCTAGTCAGAGGTTCTCTGTCAAGAGGCAGAACAGATCTTGATAATGCCCTTCTAGCAAAAAAAATACACCCAGAGAGAAATTATGGTTGTGCAAAAAAAAAAAAAAAATGCCACAGCCTCTTCCGCTAGAAGATGAAATATATTGGTATAAGTAATGTGGAAACACACTTCAAGTCAAAGACATGGTTCATGTGGCCTAAACTTTGCCATTTTTATGTTAGGAATCTTTTCTAGATAAGTTGCCTGGAGTCTTTCTATGCTCAGTGAGGAGAAATTGTTATTCTCAGGAAGTACTTCTTCATGTCTTAGAATACTTCACTCAGCTAAAAGGGCTCTGGGACGTATAGGTCTGTTCTTTGACACAAAGTCATTGTGTTCCAGTGAGGCACCTTGCTTTTGAAGCCTGGTAAAAAGAATCCCACCCCTAGTATGAAAGATGGGATACAGTCAGAGGTATCAGAAAATAATCCTGCAATAAACTGTAGGGACTAGGTTTTTAAAAGGTGGGATTTATTGATTGATTGATTGATTGATTGATTGTCTATTGTTCCAGTGTCCCACCGAAAGGAAGGGTGACATCTCAGTATGCTATTATGCAGGAGGTCACAGATGTCACTGAGGATCCTCTGCCTTCCAACATGTCAAAGGTTCATTTTCATAACCAAAGGTTCAAAAGTATCTCAGGTCCATTCATGAGGTTTTACAAACTTACTCATACCAGAACCTTGTATGCCAGAACTGCTTCCCAGGTGTTCCCTTGTAGACTAAAAAGGATAGTTCCCACAATATTAATGTCAAGACATTAGTTACATCTATCTTTGTTCTGCAAACAAATTCAGGAAGAGCAAGAAGTTATTTTGCTCCAAGGGGCATATATCTCTGTCCTTGTCAGTAAGCCAAAACTTTCTAGAAACAGATGGAGTTCATAGCTTTCCACTAAGCGCTTCTAAGAAGTAGCTCAGTCTTGGTCTTGTGACTTTATTTAACTTTCTAGTGGCCACCAAATGAAAGCCAGTAAAAGAACTTTTCTGCACCAGATGGAAGAGTTGACAAAGCTAGGGCAGGCAGTATAGGCAGAGTATATCCAGAGTATATCCAGAAACAAGAGACATTTTCAAGATGTCTGAAAGACACATTTGCTAAGGGGCCCTATCCAAAGGTTACTACTAGGCTGTCCAACAGAATTTCAAGGGAACAACACAACCCTTGTACACCACAAAAAAAGTAATGCAGAGTCTCAGAGAAGGATCATTCCAGAGTGTCATGAAATCATAATGCACATCAAGGGGAAAATGGGGAAGCCTTGACACAAATCTTTTATTGCATACAATGAGGTAACAATACTTCTTCCCACACCATAGCAAGACTCTGGTCATCACAGAAAGAATGTTGCAAACACAGAGAAAATGGTTCAAATTTGAAAATCAAGTCTGCGTGGCTGAAACTGACACTTTTTTCACTCTGATATGTGAAAAATATTTGGCTCCTGCCTAACCATCATACTGCTACCTGTAAAGACATGCTAGAAGAAAACTGTTCTAGGCAGTGTAGTTAAAAGCATGCCATTTGCTTCAAAAGATGTGCATGCTGCATGAGCCATTGAGTCAACCTGGGGATTAACTGGTTCCATTATTTTCTCTTTCCTGTTTGTAAGAGTTTTGTACAAGTGTTCTAGCAAATATTTTCATGTATTTACTTGCATTTTATATGAGATTTTCTAATGAAGTAAATATTATTTTAATTATGTGGCACTTTTCAGTAATTACTTCTATAATGTTTCTTTTTATAATCCCAGACTCTAAGACTATAGCTATCTACACTGGTATAACTTGCAATATTCCATACCAAACAATAAAAACTGTGCCTTCAGGTCTTGAGTTAAAAGTCTGAATGCATTTTTCAAATACACTTGGGGTATTTAGATGCCTGGCTTCATAAAAATGAGTGTAAACTGTATGACAGCTTTCTGTGCAGCTTGCAAAACACTGTGTTTAAGTACACATACTTAATCTAGGAAAGATTTTTCAGAAAGTTTTTCCCTTATAAAACATTTCCACCTTCTTCAAAGAAGAAGTGTGAGATCAAAAATAGATGGTGCATCAGTTGTTGCCATCTATACGAAGGCTTGTTTGAATATAATTCTGGTGTAAAAATATTTGAAATGAAATATTTGATCTTCTAACTCTTAAGACCAATAAAAGAAGTTGTTTCACACAAAAGGTGTGTTTACCAAGATTTCTTTTGAACTTGCACTGATTATAACTCTTCACCAACATATAAGTTGCTGATAAACTGAGTGTTCAAATCACAACAAAAATCTTCTATAGAAAGATCATAGAACTGCATATACTTTACCAGCTTTCAAGGAAGACTGATAATTTTATTTTTTATTTTGAAAAATTTAATTGAAAACTGTTTTAAATCTTAGATATCATTTTCAATGGAAAAAGTGTTTTGAAGTTCTACAAAATTGTTTTCAAATGGGTGGATCTTGACAAATAAGGTATCTGACTTGTTTATTTAATGTAATACTTGACAGATATGAAGGACTTTGCTCAGTGAAGACAGTGTAGTGTCTTTCTGAGTGTCAGACAATTGTAGTTCTTGTTTTAGCAGAATTAGTTAAGAATACTCCTTCCAGCATCATCTGTTGTTTTTTTTTTCATATGAGTATATAAATAAGTACATATTTAATTTTCATCATCCAAAAATAGCTTGAAAAAAATATTTCAGAAAGATCAAACAGAAAAAGAAATATCCTTAATCCCCAAGCATAATACTTAAAAACTCTTGAAAGTGAACTGTTCCACAGACAGACTTTGGGATTTAGAAGTTTAGTGCATGATTATCAACCTTTGATATCAGAAATAGTGGTACGACACCTCCCAACATATTTCATATTTATTTGTTTACAAACCACTCCCTAACCTTGTTTGTGGTCTGAAGGTTGATAATAATTAGAAAACTCTAATGTTATCAAAACTCTGTTGTGCAATAAGGAAAAAGTAATAAAAAATAACTCACTATTATCTAAACTTTAAGAGCAACATATGGAATAAAATTTGTTTTGGTTAAAGCAACATCATCAAAGTGAAATATGTCACTTGTATGCTTGGAGGAAAAACCAGTTCCATAAAAGTGCCATTTTTGTCGGTTAGTGCAGGTCTATTTGCCTTCCTGTAATAAAGGCATACAAATACTCAGTAAATCAGATACAGTCCAACTCAGATATCTCCTGATAGTAAACATTGTGTCTTTTTTTGTCATAACTATGCTTTCCCTTCTGAGAGGTATGTACTCTGGATATGCCTACATGGGCACAGCTTTTGGTAAATTTGACCTGCATTTTAGCACTGGAGTAAGTGACACAAATTTGTAATATTTCTTATGAAAGACATTCAGATTGCAGACCATGCTCTAGTATTAACAATCCAGTTCCCCTCATGGCAATCTCCACAGAAAACTCTTCTTGAGTGTCATTTTTGTTGTTGCACCTTTTTTTTTTTTTTTTTAAGTAGAAGAGGGATAAAGGATATAAGAGTGCCTTACAAAGGGCTTAGAATAATTGGCTCAAAAAACCTTCAGCTCTTTTGTAGAACATGAATTTTATTCGTATGACACCATGACACTGAAAGCATTTTGCTCTGTCCCTGTAAGAGGCAGCTGGACCTTTTTCCAGGTTCTGAAGGACGATCACATGTAAACACTTGCTCACCACTTGCCCAGGGAAGAAAGGAGATGGATGGGAAGTAATGTTGGTAGAGGGGGTGGGTTGCTGTTTTCAAGAATTTGAATTTCCCACCTTTACAAAACCCGGGTGGGAGGGAGGGATGGGAATCTACTGTGTTCATGTACTTTAATTTCCATAGAATGTGAAATAACACAACCACAGAATAAGAAAAAAAAAGTGTTGTTTTCCCTTTTTTTCCCAGCCTCAGACTATATTTTTCATTTTCCTTCCTTTCTGTAAATTGAAAGATTTTGAGATTTGCTTCTCTGGCTACAGCTATGCTTCCAGAAAGCATACCATTTCACCTTCTACTCTGGGATAGGTCCTCTCCTTCAGAAATCAAGAAGAACCAGGACAGGTTTGGAAGGCTGGAAATTCAAATGAAAGTCTGAGTCAAGAATTCTGACAAAGTATGCTGGAAAATTGTTTGAATATCTTCTTTTACCGAAGTTGGTTCCCATTGCCATCCTCGTCATGAACACAGACTGATTAGATGTTTAGATGTTTTCTGCTTAGAGCTCATGATTTTGCCTATTCCATTTGTGTATTGCAGTCATAAACCCACAATCATTTAGAATGAAAAGAGAGTCATCTAATCCAACTTTCTTCAAGCAAAATCAACTCTGAATTCTAATGAGGTCGCTAAAGATTTTGTCTAGTTGGGTCCTGAAACCCTCCAAGGTCAGATATTCCACAACCTTGCTGGGCAGCTGTTCCAGTGATTGATTAATTGTCCTTACCATTAATATATACTTTTTTCTCATTACATCCATCTGAAACCTTATTTCCAATTTATGATCATAGTTTCTCATTTTTGAGCTATGCACCTCCATAAAGGCTTGGCTCTACTTTCCTAATAACTTGTAGTTATGGGGGTATTACGTCTTCCCCTCCCTGAACCAAGATTCTCTTCAGACTAAATAAGTCATGTTCTCTCATCCTCTCCTCATGGGTTCATGGGTCTCAGCTCTGTGATTATCTTGGTGGCCTTCTGGACTTACTCAAGTTTAGAATTATCTTTCTTGTTTGGGAGTCTATGAGTGGGGTAGGGAGATATGGGGAAAAACCCAGGTGCAGTATTTCAAATGTGGCCAAGGAAGTGCTGAGTACAGGGGAATAATTACTTCCCTTCATCAACTGGCTACACTCGTGTTGGTATCAGTCATGATAGTGTTAGCCTTCTTTGTTGCCAGGGTGTAATTCTGTTTCCTTCTTCTTTCCTGACCTTCAGTTCACCAGGACCACATGACTTCCAGGCCATTTTCAGCAGAGCTTCTACCCATGTAGTCCTTAGGCTTTATAAATGCATGGGGTTAGTCCATCCAAGTACAGGATTTTGCAATTGCCCTTCTTGAATTTCAGAAGGTTCCCATCAGCATTGCATAAGGACTGTATAATTTCATCAGCTTTGTGAGGCTGCATTTCCTCTTCTCCTCTAGGTCACTGATAAATGGTGAAATTATGGGATTCTAGTACCTACTATTTTATGGAAAAATGAGAATTTGTACAGTGGACTGAACTTTTATGGGAATTAGAAACCTTTACATGTGCATGCATACCAGTTGTAGAGGACAAATTGAGGCATACGTATAGACATTACCATTATGAAACCAAAGGTCCTTCACACAAAATTATTTGCCCTGATGATATTCTTTTTAAGAATCTTGGGGACTGAGTGTCATTGGAAGAATTATTTACAATGAGGTCTTGTTATTGCTATCCCTAAATGTCTGCATATAATAAGTTGTCCTGGTTCCAGTTAGGACAGAGTTAATTTTCCTCCTAGTAGCTGGTAGGGTGCTATGTTTTGGATTAGGATGAGAAGAGCGCTGATAACATGCTGATGTTTTAATTGTTGCAGAGCAGTGTTTACACCAGGCCAAGGACTTTTTGGCTTCTCGCTCTGTCCTGCCAGCGAGCAGGCTGGGGGTGCAGCAGGAGCTGGGAGGGGACAGACCCAGGACAGCTGACCCAAACTGGCCAAAGGGGTATTCCATACCATCTGACGTCATGCTAAACAATATATAGGGGTGGCTGGCCGGGGTGGGGGGGCCGGCTGCTCGGGAATAGGCTGGGCATCGGTCAGCGGGTGGTGAGCAATTGCATTGTGCATCACTTGTTTTCTTACACATTATTATTATTAATACTATTATTATTATTATTATTATTGTTATTATTATTTTCCTGTCTTAATAAACTGTCTTTATCTTGACTCACAGGCTTCACTTTCCCGTTTCTCTCCCCCATCCCAGAGAGGGAGGGGGGAAGGTGAGCGAATGGCTGTGTGGTGTTTAGCTGCCGGCCGGGTTAAACCACAACAGTCCTTTTGGCGCCCAATGTGGGGCCCGAAGGATTGAGATAACAACAGATTTGACCAGAGTGTGTTAAACTAAAATTGGTATAAGTGTTGGACCTGCTTAATAGTTGCTAGTCACGATGTTGATTGCCTTAATCTCCAGTCTGTTGTGCCTGTTTTCCAAATCGAGTTTTATAGCACGTTACTTTCTGTATGTGCTCCCTGTTGCACTGTTTATCCTTTCTGGGCCCTGGTTTAAGATTGTTATGGTACTGTGCGGTGTAACAATGGCTTATGAAATGATGAGATTTCTGGTCATGACTCTAACCTGGTATTTGTACTCAGCACTGTCGTCGACTCTATGCTTTGGAAACCATGTCTCGGAAACTATTAGCAATTACACCTATTGCCTTTTTTCATCAGGGAGCCAATCTGTGGAGGGGACAGGGGAAGACATTTTTCCCTACCTGTTCACTCTCCCTTTCTCCTTCACCACCCTCTTATCCCCCGAGCTAGTTACGGTGGTTCTCCGAGATGTTGAATATCCTTGGGATACTCAGACCAGCATGTTCTTGTTGTTACGTCTCCTGAATACGCTTCAGGTTTTGTTTAAGATTAAACAACTACTTAGGAATCTCATCCAGAGATCTGTCTTGAGGCGGGATAGTTGTGAGTGGCAGGGAGTGTGGGAGGATATGGGCAGGTTTCTAGAGCAGTGGTCACCTCCAGTGTTTTGGACATTCACCCCTGAACCTAAAAAGCTGGCAAAATCCTAAAAAGCTGGCAGAATGCTTGAAAAAAAGGTGTCATGACTCTGGCAGTTCCAAAGTGACACAAATCCCTGTAGCGTGCTGGGGTCTGGCTTGTGCCTATCGAGCTGCAACTGATGCTACTATCAACCTAGCGACAGACCCTGCAGCCGCTCCAGTTCCAGCTCCTGCAGCTGTTCCAGTTCCAGCTCCTGCAGCCGCTCCAGCTCCTGCAGCCGTCCCAGTTCCAGCTCCTGCAGCTGTTCCAGTTCCAGCTCCTGCAGCCGCTCCAGTTCCAGCTCCTGCAGCCGCTCCAGCTCCTGCAGCCGCTCCAGTTCCAGCTCCTGCAGCCACTCCAGTTCCAGCTCCTGCAGCTGTTCCAGTTCCAGATCCTGCAGCCGCTCCAGCTCCAGCTCCTGCAGCCGCTGCAGCTCCAGCTCCTGCAGCCGTTCCAATTCCAGCTCCCGCAGCCACTCCAGCCCCTGCAGCCGCTCCAGCTCCAGCTCCCGCAGCCACTCCAGCCCCTGCAGCAGCTCCAGCTCCTGCAGCTGCTCCTGCTCCTGTGGCTGGGTCAGAGAAGCGAGCTGTAGCAGTGCAAGTTGCCCTGTGGCTGCAGAGGGTATTCCAACCCCTGTGGCAGACCCTGTGGCTGGGTCAGAGAAACGAGCTGTAGCAGTGCAAGTTGCCCCTGTAGACAAGGTGAAAAAATGGTATAGAGATTGAGGTCATTTAGAATGCAGACAGTCTTCTGCTAGGTCTGGGTATAGAGAAGACGAGGCTGGGCCATCAGAGGTGCAGGAGGATGAAGATGAGGATGATGATGTCGAAAAATCAACAGTAACTACCCGAACCCTATACCAGAGTGAGCTACAAGATGTGCGAAACGATTTTGGTCGCTGTATAGGTGAGCAGCTTGTCACCTGGGTGCTCCGGTGCTGGGACACCAGAGCCAATTGTGTGGAATTAGAGGGCAGGGAAGCCAGGTGGCTGGGATCCCTTGCTAGGGATGCAGACATTGACAAAGCAATTGGAGATGGAGCACGATCTCACAGCCTCTGGAGGTGTCTCCAGTCAGCTCTGAAATAAGGGTATCCCTTCAAGCGATCAGGCCCAGTCAGCATGGGTTTATGAAAGGTAGGTCCTGCTTGACGAACCTGATCTCCTTCTATGACCAAGTGACGCGCTTGGTGGATGAGGGGAAGGCTGTGGATGTGATCTACCTTGACTTCAGTAAGGCTTTTGACACTGTTTCCCACAACATTCTCCTCAAGGAGCTGGCTGCTCGTGGCTTGGAATGGCGTACGCTCTGTTGGGTTAAAAACTGGCTGGATGGCCGGGCCCAAAGAGTTGTGGTGAATGGAGCCATATCCAGTTGGAGGCCGGTTACTAGTGGAGTCCCCCAGGGCTCAGTGCTGGGGCCGGTCC
The DNA here is from genome assembly GCF_040182565.1 of Anser cygnoides. NCBI lineage: Eukaryota > Metazoa > Chordata > Aves > Anseriformes > Anatidae > Anser > Anser cygnoides. The sequence continues at coordinate 70,819,618 of NC_089873.1, read as the reverse complement.
TCTTTAATATCTTTATCGATGACCTGGATGAGGGGATTGAGTGCACCCTCAGTAAGTTTGTAGATGATACCAAGTTAGGTGCGTGTGTCGATCTGCTCGAGGGTAGGAAGGCTCTGCAGGAGGATTTGGATAGGCTGGACCGATGGGCCGAGGTCAACTGTATGAAGTTCAACAAGGCCAAGTGCCGGGTCCTGCATCTGGGGCACAACAACCCCAAGCAGCACTACAGGCTCAGAGATGAGTGGTTAGAAAGCTGCCTGGCAGAGAAGGACCTGGGAGTACTGGTTGATAGTCAGCTGAATATGAGCCAGCAGTGTGCTCAGGTGGCCAAGAAGGCCAACAGCATCCTGGCTTGTATAAGAAGCAGTGTGGCCAGCAGGACTAGGGAGGTGATTGTCCTCCTGTACTCGGCTCTGGTGAGGCCGCACCTCGAGTACTGTGTTCAGTTTTGGGCCCCTCGCTACAAGAAGGACATGGAGGTGCTTGAGAGAGTCCAGAGAAGGGCAATGAAGCTGGTGAAGGGTATGGAGAACAAGTCTTATGAGGAGCGGCTGAGGGAGCTGGGGTTGTTTAGCCTCGAGAAGAGGAGGCTCAGGGGAGACCTCATTGCTCTCTATAGGTACCTTAAAGGAGGCTGTAGAGAGGTGGGGGTTGGTCTATTCTCCCACATGCCTGGTGACAGGACGAGGGGGAATGGGCTGAAGTTGCGCCAGGGGAGGTTTAGTTTGGATGTTAGGAAGAACTTCTTTACTGAAAGGGTTGTTAGGCATTGGAATGGGCTGCCCAGGGAAGTGGTTGAGTCACCATCCCTGGAGGTCTTTAAAAGACATTTAGATGTTGAGCTTAGTGATATGGTTTAGTGTAGGACTTGTTAGTGTTAGGACAGAGGTTGGACTAGATGATCTTGGATGTCTCTTCCAACCTAGATGATTCTGTGATTCTGTGATTCTGTGATTCAAGGAAGACCTTGTATGTCTACCAGGCAAGTGGACCACCATGGAGAAGGGAATTCAGTACCTGAGGGAATTAGCCGTACGGGAAGTAATTTATAAGGACCTAGACGACGCACAAACATCCACAGATCCAAATGAAGTCCAGTGTACACGACCCATGTGGCGGAAGTTTGTACGGAGTGCAGCATCATCATATGCCAGCTCATTGGCAATAATAACCTGGAAAGAGAATGAGGGACCCACAGTGGATGAATTGGTTAAACAACTCCAGCAGTACGAAGAAAGTCTCTCCTCTTCCCTACAGGCCTGCGTCTCGGCTGTGGAGAAACTCTCTGAGGAGTTCCACCAACTTAAAGAGAATTTATCTTCCCCTCCACCGGAACGAACCAGTGTCCACCAACTAAAAGAGAATACCTTGGAGAAACTTTCTGAAGAGGTCCCCCAACTTAAAGAAAGTTTATTTTCCTCCCCACCTGTACAAACCAGTGTCTCAGCTATTAGGGGTAAACGTTCATCTGTGCAAGGAAGACAATACGGTGGGCACACACCCCGCGCCACCCTGTGGTTTTACCTACGTGACCATGGAGAGGACATGAGAAAATGGGATGGAAAATCTACTGCGACCCTAGAGGCACGGGTACGTGAGTTGCAAAAGAAAACAATTGGGAAAAAGGGGTTCTCTGAAAAGTTTGCTGCTCCAACTTCCAGCAGGCAGTCCTTTAATCACAGAAACGAAGATTCTGACCAGGACTAGAGGGGCCCTGCCTCCAGCCAGGGGGAGGAAAGGGACAATCGAGTTTATTGGACTGTGTGGATTCGATGGCCTGGCACGTCAGATGCACAGAAGTAGAAGGCTTTATTAGACACTGGTGCACAATGTACCCTAATGCCATCAAGCTATAAAGGGCCAGAGCCCATCTGTATTTATGGCATGACGGGGGGATCCCAGAAGTTAACTGTATTGGAGGCTGAAGTGAGTCTAACCGGAAATGAGTGGCAAAAGCACCGTATTTTGACTGGCCCGGATGCCCTGTGCATCCTTGGCATAGACTATCTTAGAAGAGGATATTTCAAGGACTCAAAAGGGTTCCGGTGGGCTTTTGGCATAGGTGCCTTAGAGACAGAGGACATTAAACAGCTATCTACCTTGCCCGGTCTCTCAGAGGACCTTTCTGTTGTGGGGTTGCTGAGGGCTGAAGAACAGCAAGTGCCAATTGCTACCACAACTGTGCACCGGCGGCAATATTGCACCAACCGAGACTCCCTGAGTCCCATCCATAAGCTAATTCGTCAACTGGAGAGCCAAGGAGTGATCAGCAAGACTCATTCACCTTTTAATAGTCCCATATGGCCAGTGCGAAAGTCTAATGGTGACTGGAGACTAACAGTGGACTATCGTGGCCTGAATGAAGTCACACCACCACTGAGTGCTGCAGTGCCGGACATGCTAGAACTCCAGTATGAACTGGAATCAAAGGCAGCCAAGTGGTATGCCACAATTGATATCGCTAATGCATTTTTCTCCATCCCTCTAGCAGAAGAGTGCAGGCCACAGTTTGCTTTCACTTGGAGGGGAGTCCAATATACTTGGAATCGGCTGCCCCAGGGGTGGAAACATAGCCCTACCATTTGCCATGGACTGATCCAGTCTGCTCTGGAGCAGGGGGAAGCTCCTGAACACCTGCAGTACATCGATGAATATCATTGTGTGGGGTGACACTGCAGAGGAAGTTTTCGAGAAAGGGAAGAAGATAGTCCAAATCCTTCTGAAGGCCGGTTTTGCCATAAAACAAAATAAAGTTAAAGGACCTGCATGACAGATCCAGTTTTTAGGAATAAAATGGCAAGATGGACGTCGTCAAATCCCCATGGATGTGATCAACAAAATAACAGCTATGTCTCCACCAACTAGCAAAAAAGAAACACAAACTTCCCTAGGTGTCGTGGGGTTTTGGAGAATGCATATTCCAAATTACAGTCTGATTGTAAACCCACTCTACCAAGTAACCCGTAAGAAGAATGCTTTTGAATGGGGCCCTGAGCAACGACAAGCCTTTGAACAAGTTAAGCAGGAAATAGTTCATGCAGTAGCCCTTGGGCCAGTCCGAACAGGACCAGATGTAAAGAATGTGCTCTACACCGCAGCCGGGGAGAACGGTCCCACCTGGAGCCTCTGGCAGAAAGAACCTGGGGAAACTCGAGGTCGACCCCTGGGGTTTTGGAGTCAGGGATACAGAGGATCTGAGGCCCGCTATACTCCAACCGAAAAGGAGATATTAGCAGCATATGAAGGAGTTCGATCTGCTTCGGAAGTGGTCGGTACTGAAGCGCAGCTCCTCCTGGCACCCCGACTGCCGGTACTAGGCTGGATGTTCAAAGGAAGGGTCCCCTCTACACATCATGCAACTGATGCTACATGGAGCAAGTGGGTTGCACTGATTACTCAGCGGGCTCGAATAGGAAACCCCAGTCGCCCAGGAATCTTGGAGGTGATTATGGACTGGCCAGAAGGCAAATACTTTGGGATATCATCAGAGGAGGAGGTGGTCCGTGCTGAAGAAGCCCCACTGTACAACAAGCTACCAGAAAATGAAAAGAAATATGCCCTGTTCACTGATGGGTCCTGTCGTATTGTGGGAAAGCATCAGAGATGGAAAGCTGCTGTATGGAGTCCTACACGACGAGTTGCAGAAGCTGCTGAGGGAGAAGGTGAATCGAGTCAGTTTGCAGAAGTGAAAGCCATTCAGCTGGCTTTAGATATTGCTGAATGAGAAAAGTGGCCAGTTCTCTATCTCTACACTGATTCATGGATGGTAACAAATGCCCTGTGGGGGTGGTTACAGCAATGGAAGCAGAACAACTGCGAGCGCAGGGGCAAACCCATCTGGGCCGCTGCATTGTGGCAAGATATTGCTGCCCGGGTAGAGAACTTGGTTGTAAAGGTACGCCATGTAGATGCCCATGTGCCCAAGAATCGGGCTACTGAAGAACATCAAAACAACCAGCAGGTGGATCAGGCTGCTAAGATTGAAGTGGCTCAGGTGGACCTGGACTGGCAACATAAAGGTGAATTATCTATAGCCCGATGGGCCCATGACACCTCAGGCCATCAAGGTAGAGATGCAACATACAGATGGGCTCGTGATCTAGGGGTGGACCTGACCATGCACACTATAGCACAGGTTATTCATGACTGTGAAACATGTGCTGCAATCAAGCAAGCCAAACGGTCAAAGCCTCTTTGGTATGGAGGACGATGGCTGAAATATAAATATGGAGAGGCCTGGCAGATTGATTACATCACCCTCCCTCAAACCCGCAACGGCAAGCGCCATGTACTTACAATGGTGGAAGCAACCACCGGATGGCTGGAAAAATATCCGGTGCCCCATGCCACCGCCCGGAACACTATCCTGGGCCTTGAAAAGCAAGTCCTATGGTGACATGGCACCCCAGAGAGAACTGAGTCAGACAATGGGACTCGTTTCCGAAACAGCCTTATAGACACTTGGGCCAAAGAACATGGTATTGAGTGGGTGTATCACATCTCCTATCAGGCACCAGCCTCTGGGAAAGTTGAACGATACAATGGACTGTTAAAGACTACACTGAAAGCAATGGGTGCTGGGACATTCAAAAATTGGGATGCACATTTGGCAAAGGCCACCTGGTTAGTCAATACTAGGGGATCTGCCAACCGAGCTGGACCTGCCCAATCAAACCTGTTACGCACTGTAGAAGGGGATAAAGTTCCTGTAGTGCACGTAAGAAACATGCTGGGTAAAACAGTCTGGGCTACTCCTGCCTCAGGAAAAGGCAAACCCATTCGTGGAATTGCTTTTGCCCAGGGACCTGGATGCACTTGGTGGGTAATGCAAAAGAATGGGGAGGTCCGGTGTGTACCTCAAGGGGATTTAATACTGGGTGAGAATAGCCCATGAGTTGAATAGTAGTATGTTAATTATTATATAATACTGTATGTCATCACTACCATGATTGCTATATATCATAGGCGAAAATGGTGATTAATTAGAATGTATTGGAAAGAGTGTAACCTGAGCATGACATAAATGGTATGGAATAAGGGGTGGATATCTGTCCTGGTTCCAGAAAGGGGTGGGAAAGGTATTGTTTCTGGGTTAGATCCTCAACTCCCACATATCTGTGCAAACCCAAGGGAGCAGCTAGAGCTGTACTCACCCACTTGGGAGGCTAAATGCTTCATGGGTAGATCCTGCTTCCAAGAATATTTGCACCACCAGGCCTATAAGTGGTGTACTAACTGCACTGTAATGATCTCATTTGTGTCAAATGTGAGCGTATGCTCAATTGCATTGTCAAGCCACAGCAGAGTGCTAACGCCAGAGAGGAGTGAGCCCCAGAGAGGAGCTGATTGATGTTTGTCCTGGTTCCAGTTAGGACAGAGTTAATTTTCCTCCTAGTAGCTGGTAGGGTGCTATGTTTTGGATTAGGATGAGAAGAGCGCTGATAACATGCTGATGTTTTAATTGTTAAAGAGCAGTGTTTACACCAGGCCAAGGACTTTTCAGTTTCTCGCTCTGTCCTGCCAGCGAGCAGGCTAGGGGTGCAGCAGGAGCTGGGAGGGGACAGACCCAGGACAGCTGACCCAAACTGGCCAAAGGGGTATTCCATACCATCTGACGTCATGCTAAACAATATATAGGGGTGGCTAGCCGGGGTGGGGGGCCGGCTGCTCGGGGTTAGGCTGGGCATCGGTCAGCGCGTGGTGAGCAATTGCATTGTGCATCACTTGTTTCGTACACATTATTATTATTAATACTATTATCATTATTATTATTATTATTATTGTTATTATTATTTTCCTGTCTTAATAAACTGTCTTTATCTTGACTCGCAGGCTTCACTTTCCCGTTTCTCTCCCCCACCCCAGAGAGGGAGGGGGGAAGGTGAGCGAACGGCTGTGTGGTGTTTAGCTGCCAGCCGGGTTAAACCACAACATAAGTCAAGTCTCTTTGAAGCATTGGGATTTTCTTCAAGTTTTCGTCATTCAGTCTTGTAGAGGCCTTGGTGAGAGAATCATCTGTATTTCCCTTCAGAAGTCAAGCTGCTATAACTTATATACATTATTAAGTCTTTATTTGATCTAGGTCTTGCATACTTGCTTGATTGTAAGAATATGCCTGATTTATATACAATAGAAGTTTTACAGGTATTGTAATAAATCAATGCATGGAGGCACATCACCTTTTCCTTGACTGTTAGGCAGAAGTTTGCCCTGGAACAGTAAATGAACATAGGCATGCAAATCAGTGTTTGCACTGGTATGCTGTAACGTAAAAACATTCACAATTAGGAGAGCTTGTTTTTGAGTCCTCACTAAGCCACTTTTGCACCAGTACAGTAGCAGAAAAGACAAGGATTTAACTGACTTAAAGAGAATGATCAATGTGGTGGTTTCACACTGTTGGCTTGCTAAACTCCAGTACTCTGCTCTCTCACTTCTCACTTCCCCTCCTCAAAGAACAGGGGCACAAAATATGATTAAAAAAAAAAAAAAAAAAAAAAAAAAAGCTAATGGGTTGAGATAAGGATAGTTTAACTAAAGGAAAAGGGAAAAACAAGCAAAGGCCACACAGAAGCAAAGAGAGAGAAAACAATTATTCTGTATTTCTTATCACCAAGTGATATTCAGCCATGTCTTGGGAATCAAGGCCTAAATACATATAGTGGTTGCTCAGAAGGATAAACGTTTTCATAACAAGAGCTCCCCCTTCCCCTTCCCCTTCCCCTTCCTCTGCCTTTATTGCTGAGTGTAACATTATGTGGTATGTAAATATCCCTTTGGTTTGTTTAGGTCAGCTCCCCTGGCAATGTCTCCCCCCAGCACACCTCTTGCTCACTCACAGACTACTGGCTTTGGGGTTCAAGGGTTTGGAGGGAGTCTTGATGCTGTGCCAGCATTGCTCAGCAACAGACAAAACATTGGTGTGATACCAGGGCTGCTCTAGATAGAAGTGCAGAGCACAAAACTGTATGGACTGCTGGGGGAAGTTAACTCCATTTCAACCAGATCCACAGAATCACAGTCGTCTAGGTTGGAAGAGACCTCCAAGATCACCGAGTCCAACCTCTGACCTAACACTAACAAGTCCTACACTAAACCATATCACTAAGCTCAACATCTAAATGTCTTTTAAAGACCTCCAGGGATGGTGACTCAACCACTTCCCTGGGCAGCCTATTCCAATACCTAACAACCCTTTCAGTAAAGAAGTTCTTCCTAACATCCAACCTAAACCTCCCCTGGCACAACTTCAGCCCATTCCCCCTCGTCCTGTCACCAGGCACGTGGGAGAATAGACCAACCCCCACCTCTCTACAGCCTCCTTTAAGGTACCTATAGAGAGCAATGAGGTCTCCCCTGAGCCTCCTCTTCTCGAGGCTAAACAACCCCAGCTCCCTCAGCCGCTCCTCATAAGACTTGTTCTCCATACCCTTCACCAGCTTCGTTGCCCTTCTCTGGACACACTCGAGCACCTCCATGTCCTTCTTGTAGCGAGGGGCCCAGAACAGTACTCGAGGTGCGGCCTCACCAGAGCCGAGTACAGGGGACAATCACCTCCCTAGTCCTGCTGGCCACACTGCTTCTTATACAAGCCAGGATGCTGTTGGCCGTCTTGGCCACCTGAGCACACTGCTGGCTCATATTCAGCTGACTACCAACCAATACTCCCAGGTCCTTCTCTGCCAGGCAGCTTTCCAACCACTCATCTCTGAGCCTGTAGTGCTGCTTGGGGTTGTTGTGCCCCAGATGCAGGACCCGGCACTTGGCCTCGTTGAACTTCATACAGTTGGCCTCAGCCTATTGGTTCATCCTATCCAGATCCTCCTGCAGAGCCTTCCTACCCTCAAGCAGATCGACACATGCACCTAACTTGGTGTCATCTACAAACTTACTGAGGGTGTACTTGATCCCCTCATCCAGGTCATCGATAAAGATATTAAAGAGAACAGGCCCCAGTACTGATCCCTGGGGGGGGTTCCACTAGTGACCAGTCTCCAACTGGATTTGACTCCATTCACCACGACTCTTTGGGCCCAGCCACCCAGCCAGTTTTTAACCAAACGAAGTGTACGTCATTCCAAGCCACGAGCAGCCAGCTTCTTGAGGAGAATGTTGTGGGAAACAGTGTCAAAAGCCTTACTGAAGTCAAGGTAGATCACATCCACAGCCTCTCCCTCATCCACCAAGCTCGTCACTTTGGAGTGACGTACATAGTGAATCATATGAGAGATGATTTAATGTTCTTTTCTGGCTTTTGAATTTTCTAAATATGTGAAAAACTAATCAGGTTTATCCAGCTCTCCTACCTCAAAATATTATCATAAGCTTTTGTATCAATAAAGAATATATTAACAATATTTTGTAAATCTTAATAATATCTCGTAATTTATTTAATTATAATTATAATATTAATAATGTCTTGTATCAGTAAAAATATAAATAATAACTCTTGTATCAATATGTAGCTCTTGTATGAATAAACAACAGCAACAAAAAATCCTGATCACAAATATGGGCTGGGAAGAGAATGGTTTGAGAGCAGCACTGGTGAGAAGGACCTGGGGATGTTGGTTGGTGAGAAGCTCAACATGAGCTGGCAACTTGCAGCCCAGAAAGACAACCATATCCTGGGCAGCATGAAAAGAAGTGTGGCCAGCAGGTCGATGGAGGTGGTTCTCCCCTTCTACTCTGCTCTTATGAGTACCCCACCTGGAGTACTGCATTCAGCTCTGGGCACAAGAAGGACACGGAGCTGCTGGAGCACATTTAGAACAGGGCCACAAAGATGATCAGAGGGCTGGAGCCCCTTTGCTATGAAGACAGGCTGAGGGAGTTGGGGTTGTTCAGCCTGGAAAAGAGAAGGCTCCAAGGAGACCTTATAGTGGCCTTCCAGTACCTAAAGGGGGCCTACAGGAAAGCTGGGAAGGGACTCTTCACCATTGAGTGAAGTGATATGACAAGGAGAAATGGTTTTAAACTAAAAGAGGGTAGATTTAGATTAGATATTAGGAAGAAATTCTTCACTCAGAGGGTGGTGAGGCACTTACATAGGTTGCCCAGAGAAGTTGAGGCTGCCCCATCCCTTGAGGTGTTCAAGGCCAGGTTGGATGGGGCTTTGAGCAACCTGGTCTGGAAGGTGTCCCTGCCCATGTCAGGGGGGCTGGAATTAGATGATCTTTAAGGTCTCTTCCAAACCAAATCATTCTATGATTCTATGATAATAATAGTGATGCTATTCATATATATAAATAATACTTGTTTAAATCTTGTTAATTCTTTGTTTTAAGCACAGCATTTAGCAACAGCCAATTATGTGTTTTGTTAAAAAGTGTTTGCTTTCATCATATATAAGTAACTCACCTCTTAACTTCCCTAAATATGACAGTTCTCCCTTTTTAGAACATCTGTGATATTATATATTCTTCTCTCATCCTTTGGCATTTATTTCACCCCTTGTTACTTATTTCTTCTGTAAATTGAAAAAAATCCTTTCTTTTTCGCAGATTTTCCAAACCTAAAAGCTAGCTTATATCTCTGATGAGGCAGAAATTATTGTAGATGAGACCACACATGATATGTGTCTTTATACCATTTTCTGCGTTATTTATTACATGTGTC